>NC_064638.1:622165265-622860265 GCF_023864345.2 Schistocerca serialis cubense | reverse complement strand
AGAATGTGATTTAGTGTACCTGTAGGTGACGGGTAGGAATTTCAAAACTAGGTATGAAGAACGTATAAGAACAGCTATGACACCTTTGCTGAACACCTGATAAAATATGGACGTGAACCGTCCAACACGGAACAGGAAATGGAAATTATCAGAGAGAACAATTACAAGAAAAAGCTCCTGACATTACAGGAAAACTTTCATATACAAAGAGCCCTTGCAATGAAAAAGGGAGTAATTAATGGCCATATCAATATAAGCAATGACTCAATGATCATGTTAGCCCCCAAAACAATGACAAACAGAAATGTCAAACAAAACTCCATAGTAAATAATTAATGGTTCCCCCATCCTCCCTCTCTCTCTCTCTCTCTCTCTCTCTCTCTCTCTCTCTCACACACACACACACACACACACACACACACACACACACAAATCCAGTACGTAAAGTATAACAAATTCACACATAACAAAAACACAGGCATACACTCAAAATACACTTACACAGGGAATAACGGATTCACACATAATAAACAGACACACACACACACACACACAAATCCAAACGGATTCACACATAATAAACACACGCACAAAACAAATGAAGGAATATAATTTTTTTTCTTATGGGACTTAACTGCTAAGGTCATCAGTCCCTAAGCTTACACACTACTTACCTTAAATTATCCTAAAGACAAACACACACACCCATGCCTGAGGGAGGACTCGAACCTCCGCCGGGACCAGCCGCACAGTCCATGACTGCAGCGCCTTACACCGCTCGGCTAATCTCGCGCGGCGAATATCAAATCACAGACGCAAACAACAGACGAAAGATAAACACACGAAGACAGTCGGCAGCAGTACACACTGTAAAACACGTGTTCAACACACAAGTAAAAGTGCAAATGGAGCAGTATAATAAATTTGGGTGAAAAAACGCCGGAAATTGGCCATCTGCAACACAGGGCCCGATAAACACATATCCAGGACTACACACATGGACTAGCAACACTCGAAATCGTAAGAACGCCAAACGATAATTTAACCTCAAGTAAATTGTTTTGCAAAAGTTGTTTCTAACCTGAAAAACAAGAGAAAAACATGAGAAAACGGAACATAGCAACATACGTGTAACTACAACGCAGTGTCCGCGAGACCGCTACGGTCGCAGGTTCGAATCCTGCCTCGGGCATGGATGTGTGTGATGTCCTTAGGTTAGTTAGGTTTAATTAGTTCTAAGTTCTAGGGGACTGATGACCTCAGATGTTAAGTCCCATAGTGCTCAGAGCCATTTTTGAACAACGCAGTGCATTTATTATTGTTGTTGTTGTCTTCAGTCCTGAAACTGGTTCGATGCAGCTCTCCATGCTACTCTATCCTGTGCAAGCTTCTTCATCTCCCAGTACTTACTACTAGCCACATCCTTCTGAATATGCTTAGTGTATTCATCTCTTGGTCTCCCTCTACGATTTTTACCCTCCACGCTGCCCTCCAACGCTAAATTTGTGATCCCTTGATGCCTCAGAACATGTCCTACCAACCGGTCTCTTCTTCTTGTCAAGTTGTGCCACAAACTTCTCTTCTCCCCAATTCTATTCAATACCTCCTCATTAGTTATGTGGTCTACCCATCTAATCTTCAGCATTCTTCTGTAGCACCACATTTCAAAAGCTTCTATTCTCTTCTTGTCCAAACTATTTATCGTCCATGTTTCACTTGCATACATGGCTACACTCCATACAAATACTTTCAGAAACGACTTCCTGACACTTAAATCTATACTCGATGTTAACAAATTTCTCTTCTTCAGAAACGCTTTCCTTACCATTGCCAGTCTACATTTTATATCCTCTCTACTTCGACCATCATCAGTTATTTTGCTCCCCAAATAGCAAAACTCCTTTACTACTTTAACTGTCTCATTTCCTAATCTAATTCCCTCAGCATCACCCGACTTAATTCGACTACATTCCATTATCCTCATTTTGCTTTTGTTGATGTTCATCTTATATCCTCCTTTCAAGACACTGTCCATTCCGTTCAACTGCTCTTCCAAGTCCTTCGCTGTCTCTGACAGAATTACAATGTCTTCGGCGAACCTCAAGGTTTTTATTTCTTCTCCATGGACGTTAATACCTACTCCGAATTTTTCTTTTGTTTCCTTTACTGCTTGCTCAATATACAGATTGAATAACATCGGGGATAGGCTACAACACTGTCTCACTCCCTTCCCCACCACTGCTTCCCTTTCATTCCCCTAAACTCTTATAACTGCCATTTGGTTTCTGTACAAATTGTAAATAGCCTTTCGCTCCCTGTATTTTACCCCTGCCACCTTTAGAATTTGAAAGAGAGTATTCCAGTCAACACTGTCAAAAGCTTTCTCTAAGTCTACAAATGCTAGAAATGTAGGTTTGCCTTTCCTTAATCCATTTTCGAAGATTTTATTATATATACGTCAATAAAAACAAATGTTTATTACAGGTTGCTGATGGTGCTTCGTCAATAAAAGAAGCGAAACACATATGGCAAAAAAACAAACAGTCTTTGATATAGTTGTAAAGACGGAACATACCTCCATGAATTTTGGAGCAACTAAGCAACAACGGAAGACAGTAACTATAACTGTTTATCTGTTGTTTAAACATATCTCTGTGGTGTGTTTGGCACCCGACGATGTTTTGGATTCTCCGAACTGCCAGACGGGGGGGACACGTCAGACACTCGCGCTTTAGGCCGACCACAGCCACAGCTGGCTCCCTCTCGAGGCGCGAACACGTCTCGTGGCGCTGACGGCTGACGCGCGTCAAGCCGGCAAATACCGCTGCGTGGCTCTTTGTAGCTAGTCTCGTGTTAGTCTCTGAAGGATTTAGTTATGAGTTTTTACCTTGTCAGATTAACGCTTGTGGTTGGGATTGTGACCTGGACAGTTTACGAATAGGACGAGCTAACTACGCTGAACTCCGTGAGGCGTAGCGCCGTATATCGATCCTGCCTTGGAGATGGTTAAGTGGGAGATGTGTCTCAGAGCTGGATACGCGAGACTGGACGCACACGTAGTTTAGGTATCAGCCGATAGAGGACAATATTGGATAGGGGGACTGTGATTTTAGTTTCGATTGTGCCCACTAGAGTGCACTAACGTAATAGAATGATTTCATAAACTGTTCTAGTATTTTCATAAAGTGTTATTATGTCTTTTGGTGTATGTAAAATGTTATAAATGTGTTTTAGCAGTATGAATGATGCGTGAGTGTGGTTTAAGGTTAATACGAAGATAATTGTTTGACAAGTTATGTAGCAGGATTTAGTGTGGGAACATTTCGAAGAAGTATGGATATGGACAAAGGGGATTTTTGTAGAATAGATTTGTAAAGTAAGTTTATGGTAAAGGGAAAGTTAATTAAGGTATAAATAACAATAGTAAATAACTTGATGCATAAGCAAAACTTCAGCATATTAGATAATTATGTCGGTAAAAAGTGCAGTCGTTAGGTTTACTATTTTGCGATTGGTTATTGATGAAAAGCGCGGATTGGCGCGGGAGAATGTTGTTTTGCTATTGGCTGTTTAGTAAGCTGACCAATGGTAAAGCAATATTCTTCGCGCGCCTTTCTCTGCTGATAGAGAAGACTTAGAGAATTCGAGAAAGGAGTGGGAGGCTAACCATGAAACAGATCAAACGTGTGTAGTAGTAGTTCCGATGGAAACGATAAGTTGCCCGATCTAGCAGTGTTTATGCATCAAAAGTGTGGTAAAGTGGCGGCATAATTATTCCGATGGGCGTGGAGAAATTTCGGAATATTTAACTGAATTTTGTGACGAGAAAAGACATACATTCCGCGTGGCGCATTGAGCAGGTCGGTGGCTAAAAACTGTGACTGCATTTGGTACCGACAGACTTAATATTTGGCGAGCATTACCAATCAAATCCAATCAGTATTTTTGTAGCTATTACGTTTTCGGGAAATGCAACACCATAAACTTGCTAACGTGAGTGAAAGGGATTGTGAGTGACTGTGTTAAAACTAGCACGGGCTTGGCAGTGATATTTATTCACCTAAGTTTCAGAATACATTAATGGAGGAAAAAATTTCCAACCTTTCATTTGTATGAAAACTTTCTCCCGAAACGTAGATTAGTGACTTAAATTGCAGCCTGGTTCATGTCGAAGTACAGTGGGTTTCGCTCGGATTTCCTACTGATGATCTGCTCAGACAATGTTCACAGGTACGTGCAGGTCCGTCGTAAAGGGACGGAAAGAACCGCACCGGCGCATCCGCCGTCTCTGACCTCTGGAAACGCCTGTTTGTTCCGACGTTACCGCCAGTGCAGTGATCGTAAATTGTATTCTACCTATACACAGTGGGGTAGAAAAGTGTGTGATCCCGCTTATCAAAATAATTTTTCTCACAGCTGTCGCTGCACAGTTTGTCCCACTAAGGGGGGAATGAGTGCTTAAGTATCTCTGTGGGCAATGCAATTAATTTTCTTTTCGTAGCAGTTACAGAAACGACATGTAGGACAGATATAGTATATTCCTGTCTTCTCTGAATACTGGTTCTTGGAACTTTATTGGGAGTTTTCTGATGGATAATTAGCGTCATTGTTCAAAGACCTGTCAGTTTAGGTATTCCAGCATTTCCACAAACCTCATCCGAGTGTCAGACAAATCTCTGACTATTCGCACTTTCCGTCTTTGTACACATTCAACATCCCCTCTTAGTTCTATCTAATATACAGGTTGATTCCTATAAATGTTTTTAAAAAAACCGAAGCGACTTAGGTAACGCTAAGACAAGTAATTTAATATAAGACACATGGGGCACAGATGTTGGTAATTACACCAAAAGTTGATGACTAATGTTGAAAATGTGACGTCCTCAGACGACGTACCTCGCTGCACGTGCAGCGGTCTGTTGCAGCAGATCATCCCAACCCAAGTCAAGTATTCACGCTGGTGTGATTCTGGCTATACGTGCTTGGGGATCAGGGTTCCAGTCTTGCGTCTGGTAGAAAGTATTTAGTGTGCATTGCGTTAAACAGTTGTGTGTTTACACTGGGGTAAGAGTTATTTTACTTACCAGTCTCGCTGTCTCCGCTGGTTTATTGCAAAGTGTAGTACAACAATAACCTGCCGTGTTTTTCACAAGTAAATAAGTATACGCTACCGAATTGCATCACTGCTAGTACACGACCTACGTGTTCTTAATTAAGTCTGCAAACAAAGAAAAGCAAAAAATGGAAAGGAACACAAAACGAGATAACCTTTTGTTTGATTACAGCGAGGACAACAATTCTGTAATTTCTACATTTCCAACAGATCACATTTACAAAAGGAGTTCGAAAAGACGGTAGCCTAGCGGAGCGATGTGTAGCACTGCCCCCTACCGACAAGCCCAATCGCTGCGAGCCACGTTACCCGGTGACGTCACGTCTAACATTTATCGTTCCCTTTTGGAATATTTCCTGACATTTGCGACCCCATGTGTCTTATATTAAGTTACTTGTGTCAGCGTCATCTACGTCGCTTCGGGGATTTTAAAACGTTAATAAGACTCACCCCATACAGGGTGTTTCAAAAAAGGACTTTACAACTTTAAAAATGCATGTGAATTTATTGAAAGAAGATATAGAGCTGGGTTTAGTGTTATTTTGTAGGGAAACACATCTAGTTCTTTACCTTAAACTAAAGATGTTGTATGTGGCTTCCGTTGATTGTCCTGCGCGCATCCACCGTAAGTCAATTTCTTCCCAACCCCGTTGCAGCGTTGCAGGTGCAACTTGCTCAGTGGCGACGTAAATTCTTGCTGTTCAGGTAGAGAAACCGGCACAGGAGGTACAAACACGATATCCTTGATGAAACCCCATAAAAAAATTGAGTGGTGTCAGGTCTGGGGAAGGTGGGGGCCGGGGCCATGCGATTGGCACATCACGGCCAATCCATTGACCTGGAAAGAAGTCCGTGAGAAAGTCCCAGACGTCAGCTAGGTAGTGGGATGGTGCACCATCTTGCATGAAGTAAACATTTGGTTCTTGGCGATTCTCATCGCTCTGTGGTATCAAAAATTGTCTATTTCGTAAGGCTGTTGACAAAACGTAGTCTCACTCGCTCAACGACATCGTTATAGGTGCTCGGACGACCTGATGATTTCCCATGTCTTACTGAGCACCCTGTTTCTACAAAACATTTATGCCACTCATAAATTGTGAGCCTACAAGGAGGATCTTTAGCGTACTTGGTACGGAAATTAAGCTGAACTGTTGTCACCGAGTTCGATTCTTCATACCAAAACACACAGCTAACATGATCGGGTCTAGTGACGGCAGCTATCTTTAACGCAACTGCCGCTAGAGCTCCTTACGGTGCGATTCGGCCCTAGTGAACTACGGGAGGCAAAACTTGATGTATTTCCCTGCAAATTGACATTACAATCACCTCTGTAGGTACTATAAATTAATTTACATGAATTTTCAAAGTTGTTAAGTCCTTTTTTAAACACCCTGTATATCCGGCACACTTGAGCAAAATTCTAGCATCCCTCGCTCGAGTGTCCTTTAAGCAGTCTTCTTTGTCGACTGATTTCGTTTTCCCACTGTCCTGTCAAACAACGGAGGAGTCTGCCATATGCTTTACCTGTGACTGAGCCTATGTTACCATTCCATTCCATATCCTCAAAAATTGTTATACCCTGTTATTTCTATGAATTCAATGATTGGTTGTGGATCATAAATATTGTAGTCATACGATACTACGTTCTCACGTCCTGTGAAGCGTACGATTTTATATTTCTACACATTTAAAGTATGTTGCCATTTTTTGCATCACTTTGAAATCCTATAGAGATCTTTCTTTCAGACTTTAGTACATTAGATACCTGTCTCGTCTCCAGTCTGAGGGCACTGTCGTTATTCTCGGCCATATCATTATTTAATTATTGCTTATTTAGGTTGGCTGGACACAGCCTCAAGGCGCTGTCTTATTTCTCTCCAGGAACAACACATACCAAAGATATTACAAAAATGTTCACAAGAATAATGGTATTAATATTAATAATAGTAATAATTATTGACACTAATAATAATAATAATGAAGAGCAGTAAAAGTTATATAAATTACTTTAGTGCATTTGAAACGTTATATAGTATTATCAGAAGCGAAAGGTATAAACAAAGCGAAGAAGGTTGAAATGACAGAAACAGTGGCAGTTAGGAAAGAACAGAATTTAAATAAAGGGCCGACAATGGAGAGGGAAAAGTGATGGGGAATGGGGGATTGACGAGAGTGAGCTGCAGACAAGTATATGTAAGAGATGACTATTGTGATATAAGAGGGGCCATTAGCTGCCTTTTGAAGTTTGGAAGAAGTTTAATTTGACTGGTTTTTTGAGTTCCTGATACAAAATATGATTTGGAGAACATGACAGTGTTATGCGAGGGTAGAGAGAAGATCTTACTTTGTTGAGAACAAGTATTTATGCTATGTTGGCCAGAAGAAGTGTTAACAGTTGAAGATAAGGCAATTATCCTATTGGAAGCTGGCATCGCCGTCGGGGGAGACATCAAGCACGAAGGGATGCAGCTCGTCCGCAGTTATGTCACGTACCTGTAACTGTCACTCTGCCTTCGATTACTACCACAGGTTCCACTGATGCTCAGGTGAATGTTCAGCACAGCACAATGCTACTAAGCCGAGTGTTAAACTATGTGCACTGACCGGTAAGCTCCGAAAAACATGTGCCTCCATCAGCGTTGTAGTATGTCATACGACATGCCACAAGTCGGCGCCTGTTCTATCTTATATAGCAGGCAAGCGTCCCATGCTCGTGTTCTCTGACGACATTTCCGTTCCGTTTCCGTTACCTGGCGTCGGGTGCAAAAATTTGCCGTCGTGAAAGTCGCTTATGCCTCACCTGTGGCCCGAATGGTCGCTATAATGATTCCGCATCTGTTTCTGTCCGATTACATACAGGTTTTCCATAAATTACCTTCACAACGTAACACTTTAATAACTTTAAAACTATACTAGATGGTAATACATGGTTTTCTACATGAGCTAAGATAACTCATAAAGTTTTTATTTACCTTCCAGGTGAAGCAGTTTTAACGTAAATTTGAACTTGAAAACCTGATAAAAGTTGGACGCCACAGGAGAAAGCTCAGTGTCTGGCCTGGTTCATACAGACGCCACGACTACCTGTCTTCACACCATTGGATTTCTTTCTGTGGAGTTTTGTAAAGTAGCTGGTGTAACGAACAAGGTTGGAGACGTACAGGACTTGAAGGCACGCATTGGCAATGCCTTTGAACATTGTTTAATGCATGGTGAAACCTTTAGCTGTCATTTATTTTGCACAGTGCGCTACTAGTTTCAGTCATTTACTATTATCAAGCTTAGCTGACATAAACGGCATTTGGACATGGCACGGTGGACATCTTGAATCATACGTCGAGAGAAATGGAATTCCGACTAGACATTATTCGTGCCACTAAGAGTGCACACATTGGTGTGTATGAGTGAGAAAACAAAACTTTACGAGATATCTTATCGTATGTTGAAAATTATTTGTTAATATTTGCCGGCCGGGGTGGCCGAGCGGTTCTGGACGCTACAGTCTGGAACCGCGCGACCGCTACGGTCGCAGGTTCGAATCCTACCTCGGGCATGAATGTGTGTGATGTCCTTAGGTTAGTTAGGTTTAAGTAGTCCTAAGTTCTAGGGGACTGATGACCTCAGATGTTAAGTCCCATAGTGCTCAGAGCCATTTGAACCATTTGAACCAAAACATCACAGTGCGTCACAAGTGTGTATTGCGCTATATTTCATTATCATTAAAGATCCTCTTACTGGACATCTGGTAATCTGCGGTCGGCCTTGGAGCTGCACAGTGACAGCAGGTTTTGAGCCACCCTGGTATGAGCCGTAGCTTCCGCACCCCTCGCACGCGGCTGACGGCCCGGTCACCTTGCCTCGCCTGGCCTTTCCTTCCCATCCCACGGCTGCTTCCCTTTGCCGACCTGTGCCGTGTAATAAATCACAGCTGGCAGGCCGCACGCGTTCAGAAAATTGAAGCCCGTCCCTAAGGTATGGCGGACGCGGCGTTTGTCAGCGCCCTCGTACGCCCCAGCGGCACACCAAATTGTCTCCTTGCTTGCCCCGCTCCACTCGGCTGTTATGACAAAAAGGATCCGACACGTACTGCGTTCGGAATATTGAATCAGCGCTCGAGATGGCGCTGAGTCAATCGCGCGGGAAAGTCGCGGAGCCACAGTAAATTTTCTGGCCTTGAAAAAGGTCGATCTTGCACATGACAGTCACGAAACTGCGTCTGCTTTGTACTAGAACCGCGCGACTTCTATGGTCGCAGGTTCGAATCGTGCCTCGGTCATGGATGTGTGTGATGTCCTTAGGTTAGTTAGGTTTAAGTAGTTCTAAGTTCTAGGGGACTGATGACCTCAGATGTTAAGTCCCATAGTGCTCAGAGCCATTTGAACCATATTTTTCTTTTCTTTTTTTTTTTTTTTTTTTTTTTGTACTAGAACAGGCTTGGACGCACGAACTTCATATTTAGGAGTCCAAAAAAAGGCAAACTTGATTTTATACAAAGCAATATGTCGAGCTTTGCCGAAAAATGAGTTCAATTACACAGGGTGTCCCAGTGGGAATCGTCAGGCGTATGACAGGAACCATCATTCGAAGCAAAAAAGTCTAGTGAACATAGGCTGTAAAGTGCATACGTTAAGAGCTATGAGCACTTGTTCATCTTCGTTCCCTTGGCACACAGCTCCTATACTGAACAAGGGCCCATAGCTTTTAAGGTACGCATTTTAAAGCCAATGTTTACAGGACTTTTTTCTTGCTTTCGTCCACACTACTTCCTTCCAAAATACTGACAGCAAAGAGCTTGCATAGAAGAGATTTGTTTCACAATATTGGAGATGGAGAAGTGCCAGCAGCTTTCAAGGTATGCTTTTTAGAGCCTATGTTTACTGGACTTTTTTTGCTTCGAATGATCGTCTCTGTCGTATCCCTGAATAGTGACCATTCCTCATCAGACACCCTGTATATTCCATGGCTCAAAACTGGCACTAGGCAACAGATGTTGACCTTTTGTTATTACTCTGTTGTCCAATGAGTAACCAGCTCTTCGTCTTAATAGCAAAAACAATGAATGGCATAAATGTTCAGATTTCCTTTTGTGTACAGGTAAGCATTTTTATGACTGTGCTTTTTTGCGATTCTATGATAAATGACTGCTCTATATGACAAACTTACTAGTATATTCTCTCCGGCCTAGGAGGCCCGGTCGAGGATCCCTACATTAAATGCCACATTTTCAGAGTGGAAAAATAAACTATTACAATCTACTATCATGACAGCCGTAACTTATCTCTGGAGCGGATGAAACCTCCCCTTAGAATAATTTATGAATTACAGTGCTGGTAAACGTCTTACGTTATTTGATTTTCAAACAGCTGAGCAAAACTGAACGTACTCAGACATTTCTCTCTTTACTTATTCTGATCAACACTAAACTGACACACAATATTTTTAGCGGAACACGATCTGACTTTCAATAAACCCTACAAAAGAATGGCCTCACTAACAATAACCTATACCTTTCATGAATCACTTACCTCACAAAAATCTTCGTTACTCGATCTACTGAAATACAGCGAGCGCCAATACTGCCAGCTAAATAAAGGATTCTAACTACTGAAGGCACTAACTACTGATAGGCATAGTTAGCAAATGAAAGATTTTGATAGAGAACAAACAATGTATTTACCTTAATAGTGTTCAAAAGTCAATATATATATAAATGACATCCGGTCTACTAAACAGCCTATTTACACGGTTAGTGAGTCGACTCTTTGTTGTGGCAGCGCTTTGCCGCGGTGCGATTGGTCGCCATCGCTTAATTAGGCGCGCGCAGAACGATGCGATTGGAAGTCGGCGCAGCAACGAGACACGTTAGCTACCGAGAGAGGGCAGAGACCCTGTCAGTCGTCGTCGTTGCCGTGCCGTGGTCGGTGGTGGGCCGTGCAACTCCGAATTTGTTTTGGCCGAATACAGAAGTAAAGCTCGTGAGTGGACCACGTGGCGTGAGCCTTCAAGCTAATAGCGGAACTGCGGCCTTGCTACGTCTAGACTCTAGAGTATAGAGCAGAGGCCTGAATACAACCGTCTCCATCCTACCTCCGTGCCAAGAATTCTGTCTGCCACTGCGACCTTCAGCTGCGTTAACTCTGTTGGGTAGGCTATTTTCTCATCCAGGATCGTTCTTGTACGATTAGTTGTTGGGTGGCCCTTTACGACTTTAACGTTGAGCTGTTGTGCCTCAAATTTGCTGGTGCGTCTGCGTGTGGGACTTCCTCACGCTTCGGCCGGTGTGGCCAAGCGGTTCTAGGCGCTTCAGTCTGGAACCGCGCGACCGCTACGGTCGCAGGTTCGAATCCTGCCTCGGGCATGGCTGTGAGTGACGTCCTTAGGTTAGTTAGGTTTAAGTAGTTCTAAGTTCTAGGGGACTGATGACCTCAGATGTTAAGTCCAATAGTGCTCAGAGCCATTTGAACCATTTGAACTTCTTCACGCTGTAGGTGCCGTTTTATCTGTGTGTATTCCGTAATTTACTGGGTCTAACTAACGAAAGCTAGGTAATTTCTGAGAATGATTGCCCATCGAAGTCGTGGAGTCCAAACGGCACATATCGAACGTGCGATTGTTAATCGATCATGAGACTCTCGTCGCGGGTGTTATGAGTATGTTTACGGTGGTCACTACAGCAAAGACAAAAGAAGAGCGTTAAAAAAAAATACTTGTGATTACAAAGGAGACGACTTACCTTACTCGTCGTCGGTGTTGTCGTCATGTGGAAGTCAATGTGATGTGTATGCTACAGGGACAATTCTCTATTTGCCATAGCCTGGGTAAACTCTGCCAATAATACACAAGAACATCGGCCGAGTGTCACATGCGTTAACTTTTCCCTGCAAACCCAAGTTGTGGAAATACAGATACTGAAACAAGTACAGTTCGTCTCTTTGTCCTGGACGCCCTTCCCTTTTAATGGAAGACTTCACAAATTTCCATAGGCCCGATAATCTGCGTGTGCACACTAGCATCATCCAAATACACGAACTCTTCAGAGTGCCTCACGAACTCGCGGTAGAATCCTTCAGCTTTCAGAGTCTTGTAGGACTGAAACCCGTCTGTAATGACTTTAGTACCAGGCAGCATGAAGTGCTTTATCAGACCCACTAATGTGACCTTGTCTCGGGACAATACTCTCACAACGAAACACTTTCGGGACTCCCTTTCTATTCTACCGAATACTCAAATATGATCTGTTTCACTCTTTGAAGGTCGTCCTCTCTGGTTCTTCCTTCTAGCTATATGAGATGCGCCCACTTCCACAACTTTACTCGCTCCACCAATTGGTACACTGTCGTTTGTCACTACCACATAACAGACTTCTCTGCAAAACCCGAAATAGTCACACACGGTATTAGCAGATAACTCAGTTTCCGATGCTGTTGCTTGCAATGTGTAGTCTCGAATCCAGCAAGATAGAAGAATTACGCTGGTCTGGACATATCTGCGTCAAAAAATCAAACAATTTTCTACACTGGATAAGCATGGCATTAGATTTTTCCATGTGAGAGAATCCGCCGAAGAAACGTCAGGAACACCAGACATCACACTCACTATCGACAGGAATCGTCTGGGTTTCCCAATCGCGGAGGAATGTAATTTAGAGCAACAAAAGGAATGACGGAAAACAGATAAAAATGACGATCACAAATAATTGATCATAACGCCCTCCACGAGACTCACATGATCGATTTACAATCGCACGTTCGATATGTGTCGTTTGGACCCCGAGACTTCGATAGGCAATCATTCTTGTAAATTACCGAAAGCTGTGCATATTGTTCAAACTGTATAGAGTTTGCGTCCGGGAAATTTCGCTGGGGTAATATGTTTATTCAAAGCACTATGCCTGCCAAGTTCTATAAGCGCGACTGTGGTAAACTCTGTTATGTTGTTTGAATGATGTTGTATTGAATAGCAGAAAGTGTAGTCTTACTTGTGAGGCAGTCAAACAGTACTTGTTTACGTACTGGTTACCTCTGATCAACTGCGTGCGCAAGCAGCTCAAATTATGGAATTAGTTGTAATTTCAAAGGTGTGATTTTATCTTAACCCTGTAATGTGCTGTGCTTTTGCTGGTTTGGGCACTGCTAGAGTATTTCAATAAGCCTCCTACTTAAATCATTTGATGGTTGAAGTTGCAGCAAACATATGTTACATGCTTTGATGTATTGTAATTTGCTTTAACAACTTCGGGCTTGTAGATTGTTTGCAAGGCTGTACGTTAATATCTGATTTAACATCTTGCATGCAAAAGGTTGGCTGGCTTCACCGTCGGCCTACAACGGGCCATGTTCTAATAGTTTGTTTGGTGTGTTATAGAAGGAACTTGGTGTTTCGTAAGCCGGCTGGTCAGCGCCTCACGCGTTGCCGCGTGACCAGTACAACTGAATCGGTCTGCGACCACGGAAGGCTGCTAAGTTTGAGTAGTACTGTAATTGATGCATGTATTCCACCTTTAAGAAATTTTTTTCTGATATGAAACTATAGCTTGTAATTAATGTTTTTGGGCTTTAAAGCTACTGAAAAGAATTCAAACCTTTTTCTTAGTCCTCTGTCAAATAATTTTATCTAAAGTGTTTGCAGTGAACAAGTAGAATATTTGTGAAGACTTTTCTTAAAACTTCTCTTTTTTTTAAGGAAGCTATATTTTACAACTAAGTTTTGTCACAAGCAAAAGCGTAAGTTCCAAGCTTTATAAAAATTCTTCACCGTCATATGTCTCAAGTCAAAATATAAATTCTTAAACTTTACGCTTGTTGCTCTGTAAGTGTTTTCCGAGTTTTTTGACTTTATACATTAGTTGAACATGTTGTAAGTTGTAATATCATTGTGCCTCTGTGCTATTACCAGTGTAGGTTGTTTCGATGCCAGGTAAATAAAGTTTTATGTTGGGAATCCTTTCACTCCCCGCAGCGCTGAGACCTGCTAGCGACATATCAATGTCGATAATTTTCTTTTTTGCTTTTTGCGAGAAACAAATGCTTTTAAGCTAACTTAACATGTATGTGTACAACACCTTCCAGTTGAGAATCACTAATTTACTTTAGTGATCCTCATGTTGGACAAGCATTTATGTGACGGTCGATACTAACTAAGATAATATTCATTAATTATCCTGTTCATAATAAAAATTGCAGTATCATGAATGTGACATGCAGCAAAGCTTAAATTGGCAACAAATGTTACCAGGTAGGGCTAACACCAAAGATTGTGTGGCAGCGTTCTTATTCAGACATCACACTTGAATGTCCGTCGTTTATGAGATGATCGTATTATGATACATGTAAGAAGGTGAAACGGTTACCAGCATGTGTAGGAATTCCAGAGATGCGGAATTGTGGTCTATAGAGACTGTAAAATATGGAATCGATGGATTCAATAGGGCCATTTTCAACGCCATACACCATTTCTGTGGTCCCTCACGAGTACTTCCTGGGAAGATAGGTGTGTTCGCTTATTGTGCAGCATGCAACAGCAATGTCACGTACCTTGAGTCAAGAAATGAGCTTACTTGCTGTAAGACAGTTAGCCACATGTACTACCCCCAAGCACTACTGCACATAGGCTGTCAACATGGTGACCATTGTTGTTTACTCCCGATGCAGCATCAGAGAGACCACACCAACAGTGTGCCATCAATACAGCGACCATTGTTGTGGCTACTCTTGACTCAGCATAAGAAGGAGTGATCCAACAGTAGTGTGCCCAAAGGCAGCACTGGACACGACCTGCCAACACCACCACAATTACTGTGGTTACTCTCGATGTGACATCAGAGAGGGGTGGGCCAACAGTCGTGCATCAACAGCAGCACAGGCAATGGACTGTCAACACGGCGACCATCGTTGTGGCTTCTCTTGCTGCAGCATCAGAGAGAGGATATTAACAGTGCTGCACGTAACAGCAGCACTGCACATGGACAGTGAACAGGGCGTCAATTGTTGTAATGTTGATGCATTAATTTGTTCTGAAAGCGGTGCTGATATTCAAGACAATAAAAGCGGGTTAAAAGCTGCGAGCTATCTAGGGAAGTTAACCTTGCATTACTGAGCAACTGTTTCACCAGGTATCCAGTCTAGCTTACTAAATTCCCAACCAGACTAACATTAATTGTAATCTTTTAGTAGTCATCTTACGATAACCGGTGATATATATATATATATATATATATATATATATATATATATATATATATATATATATAAGATAATTTAAATAAAAAGAAATAAATTGGTTTATATTTGGACATTTACTTTATCATTGATCACTGTTCTGTTAAAATTTCAGCACATTAAACTTGATTCATAGCTAAACTGGTGCCTTATTTAAGATTGTGAATATGTGAATTTGTAATCTTACTGAACACATCAAATATGGAGCCAAGAATGGGAGATTGCATACAACACTGCATTCATAGAATAACACACGAAGAACGTTGAAACATAAGCAAGAGGAAATTAACCACAACCAACCGATTCAATTTTCACCCAAAGAAGTTACGTTCGTAGCGCAATCCTGTACGTCATGAAATTGCCACACACTGGTATACTAAATTCATACTAACTCTCTGTGAAATCTTCCCGAAAAGAATAGCTGAGGGCTACTTTGATGATTACACCACATGCTTCACGTGGTCAACTTGGTTTACACAAAGAGTGTAACTCCACTATAATTTTGATAATTAAAATAAATTTCATCGAAACACAAATTACAAAAGAAAAACCTCGAACTGGTTACTATCGTCTTACTATTAACCTGATGGGTCAAACAATTGTATAAGCACGTGGTACTGGTCTCACAAAGTATGTCCCACGTGGGTTGAACATAAAGAAAAGTTGCTATATTGAAAAATATTGTCAAGACGAGACATTATAATCTCACACTAATTCGCATTTAAGATTGATAATCTTAGTTAGAGTTACTGATCAACACGTGGTTCCACTTTACTCACAAAGTAGTGACAAAGCAACTACCGGAAGATATTCTGAACTTCACACTCGAATTACACTGCGTTGCAATTTAAGATAACATTAGACATTTTAGATCTAAACCTGAAATAAAGGTGATTAAATTTTCAGTTAGGCTGAACTTAAGAAATCGATTGTCCTACGGACTTAGCAGACACGCGCTTAGCCGGAGATCTTACCACTTCAGACGCTCGCCACGGACAGACTGCTGTGGTCCCTTTCTGAGGGTGGCTCACAAATACAAAACGGAAGTGGCCAGAGGGGCAGCTTCCTATACCAACATGACAAGGGACGGACAGGACCATACTAAGAATAGAAACCTATCTGCTTTTAGAAAGCGTAGCTACCTGTTCCGACGTTGGTCCTACTGTTCTCTAGCAGACAGGCTTGTCTGCTACCCTCAAGCATGCAGCTAGAAATACGTTTGCTCATTCATCCTTTCACATAGAAGGGAATGGGGATGACAGTATCTTATCATATACAGTGTATAAAAGAAAGTGGATGTAGGTTCCGTATGAGACTGTGTGACATGAATTACATATAAACTGTGTTTTAAAGTGTAGTAGTGTGACAGATCGTTCTTGTTTATGTGTAAAAGTAACACGTTCCACTGCTCAGTCTCCTCCCAGATAGTGGAATGTATGCCGTAAATGACAACAGTTTTAAAAAATTAACATGAAAGGACTCCAACAGAGACCTTTCATTGTTGTTACTGTTCTTGACGTGGCTTGACAGTGGCGCGCCAACGGTGTTGTTCCCAACAAAATTGTTCAAATGGCTCTAAGCACTATGGGACTTAACATCTGAGGTCATTAGCCCCCTAGACTTAGAACTACTCGAACCTAACTAACCAAAGGACATCACACACATTCATGCCCGAGGAAGGATTCGAACCTGCGACTGTAACAGATGCGTGATTCCGGGCTGAAGCGCCTAGAACCGCTCGACCACAACGGCTGGGATGTTCCCAACAGCTACACTGGACATGGACCATCAGTTCGATGACCATCGTTGTGGCTTCTCTTGATACAGCATCAAAGAGAGAGCACCAGCATTGGTCCGCCTTATAGCAGCAGGTTCGAATCCTGCCTCAGGCATGGATGTGTGTGATGTCGTTAGGTTGGTTAGGTTTAAGTAGTTCTAAGTTCTAGGGGACTGATGACCACAGCAGTTGAGTCCCATAGTGCTAAGAGCCATTTGAACAATTTTTGAGCACAGAATATCGTATCAGGCTCCCACAATTGGGCTAGGAACGAGAGGAATATTCGTATAACCTTTAGATTCATTAAATAACTCTCTCGAATTTCTAGCAGTTATTATTCGGATTCCGCTAATCTGCAGGTTCAACATTGTTGAGTGTGACGAGAAATTTTAAAATTTGTGGTAAGTTCGTATGGGACCAAAGTGCTGGTCCCTAGGCTTACACACTACTTAAACTAACTTACACCAAGGACAACAAACACACATACCCATGTCCGAGGGAGAAGTCAAACCTCAGAGGGGGGGGAGCCGCCCGAACCGTGGCAAGGTGCCTGAGACAGGGTTGCTACACGGCGCGGCGCGACGAGAAATACTGCAGCTTTAGCAATCACTGCATGTCATAGGTTTTCCTGTTTGTTACTCTGCACAGGAAATTATGTTGATTCTTTGGTGCGGATGCGATTTCGGCACTGATTTTCAGTCAAGATGTGTACAGATTGTTATAGAACCATGCAGAAATAAAGTCTTGCATCTTCTTCTGTTGCTTCCTTTTCGGTCATTTACAGAGCTGCAGACAGAGGCCGGTCTAAGAGCCTGTCACACGGATTCCCTCGCTGATACCCACCCAATACACAAACATGGCTGCATTGTACCTCCCAGTGATCCGTTCCCAGTTCCCATGACGACACCCCCTCTCCTTGATGCACTACGAAAACACAGCAGTGGTTTACCATTTGTCTGTGGAAAAAGAAAAGCTCAGATAGCTTACTGATACTGCATATCGTTTTGCATGACAGAGATATTTGTAGTAGTCTCGGAAGAATGGTATATTGTATGTGTGTACATCACTCGAAAAACAAAATGTAATTTTCTTTTCTGAAATAAAGAGATAATTTGTAAAATTTCAAGATCGAAAAAATACCTCAGAGGGATTGGGACCTTCTCAAACTTTATGGGCGCAACATAACATATAATCAGAGAGCTACGACTTCGGCATTCCAGTTCGCATGCTCCACAGTGGTGTGACAAACGGGAGAGACGAGGGTTACTTTGGTGCAGTCCCACACAATTTAGGATTGGTTTTGGGAGATTTCCCCCATTCATCTAGTCGCATATTGGCATGGACTAAATTTAACTATTTATTTATTTATTTATTTTTCGAGTCATCAGTCTCCTGACTGATTTGATGAGGCCCACCACGATTTCCTATCCTGCGTCAACCTTTCCATCTCAGCGTAGCAACTACAACCTACGTCTCAATTATTTGGTGGATATATTCCAGTCTCTGTCTTGTTATCCTCTACAGCTCCCTCTATCATCACGGAACTTAATCCCTAATGTCTTAACAGATGCCCTACCATCCTGTCCCTTCTTTGTGTCAGAATTTTCCATACATTTCTTCACTCGCAGATTCTGCGGAAAACCACCTCATTCCTTATCTTATCAGTCCACCTAATTGTCAACATTCGTTTGTAGCACCACAACTCAAATGCTTCGATTCTCTTCTGCTCCAGTTTTTCCACAGTCGATGTTACACTATCATACAATGCTGTGCTCCCAACTTACGTAGGCAGAAATTTCTTTTTCACATTAAGCCCTGTGTCTGATACCAGTAGACTTCTCTTGACCAGGAGTTTTGTATAGCCTGTCCAAAAATGTAGCTTTCAAAATACACTTTGTTCAGTTTCAGTTATGCCTGTTGACACTAGAAAACAAAAGTCATGTAAGTAATGCAATAAATTCATTTACTTGAACAGACGGTAAGTTCTATTAACATTTTTGTTTTTGTCCCACAAGATTTTCTCAATCATTCTGACATTTTTTGCTACTTTGTATTTTTAATTTTCAGTTTCAAACTAACATTATGGGAGCAAGTATAAATTATTTTCGTGAATATTTTCTAATTGATTTCTTAACTAGTTGGGTACTTTGGATGTATTTGTATAGGGAGGTAATTTCAGATCTATGAACCCAAAAGGAGACATCACAGTCACGTTAATAACACAAGAAAGGATATACTTTGGGTATGCTATTGAAGTAAACGTACAAATACTATGTAAGTAACTATCAGTCTCTTGACACAGAATTTAGTCCTTAGGGCACGACATCCTTTCAAAATCAGTTATACTGAAAGTGGCAAATTTTGACTCTTGCTCCCTCTTGGAAAAATTTCTGCCGACACTGAACCCTACATATTAAATCATGTATTATTTTACTACACTGCATATGCAGAATCAGTATAATTTAGTTATCCGTTATCCTTCCTGGTGGAGTTCTAAGGTCCATAGCGTAGGCCTTCATGATAACCTAGCCAAATAACAGTTTACAGTTACGACACTGTGTAGTACCTGGTTTGTCCATTCTGTTACTTTAACCACTGAGTATACGTGCGAAACTCTCATTGTATAAGCGCTGGAATTAGAGTAAATTTTTCAATAGCGGCGTCGAAAGAGATCTAAACCAACAAACTCACTTAGGAAACTCCCAACTTCGTCTGTCAAATGAACATTTACGTCACCAGGCACAACACACATTTGTGGTGTAAGACAGTCCGTTTTCTTGTAATAACGCAGCAGTCACTAAGCGCTGTTGTGGCCTTTTCCCCCCATTTAGCAGTAGCTGTCTGAAGTTGGCGAGTGGATTGCGGCATCGCCCAGCTGAAGCTAAATTTCGCCTTTAAAATGGCGCCAGAGAAGACTTGCAAGTTTAATCTTCATTAAAATTAATTATTCAAAGTCCATTGCCGCGTAGACGATGCGATCTGCTTATTAAATCAGTTTCTTTGTTGTCAGTGTCGCGATTTTAACGAGCTCCTGATACCGCCACCGCCACTAATTTAAACTTTTTCCTCTCCCTCTGTCGTCAGCAAATGCGGCTGTTCCTGCGTTGAGAACGCATCTGTATACCGGTCTGGCTTTCTTCCGCTTCTGAAAATTTTATACGGTTTTGTGTTGTATGAAAATGTTACTCCTGCCTAGGGCATGTGCAGTGGTTTAAAAATTAAGCTTGTAACACTGTTACGTTTTACCTTATAATCAGCGTTGGTCACCCTTTGTTCTGCAACTCATTTATCTTTCCACGTTAGTCATTATATAATGATATTCCACGTTCCATAAGCTCCAAAGGAAAATAATATGCCACTGTTACATACGACTTTGTGCCTCTCTGGATGCATGCACCGTAGTTAACGCTGACTAGTTTTTCTTTAACCTGCTTCCGGAAAGCTTATTATTAATGTTCGCATGTTATTATTGTTACTTTTAGGTACAAGGGAATTTGCCTCGCATATTCCTTGCATAATCTGTACGACTCCAACAGACAGAGGTTTCACTGTTTCGTCACTTTCTGCCATTTTTGGAAAATTCTTCATCAGTTCGTAAACCACGCTAAATATTGCCATTTTATTGAGTAATTTACACGTATTGCTATTCGCTTATAAGGAACCCCTTGAGTGCGAGGTCGCAGGTTCAGTCTTCAGTAAAGCTCATTTGAAAGTGTTGTGTTAAGAACTATGACAGGAAAAATAGTAGCTGCTAATGACTCACCACGTGCATCAGGAGAGCGACAGAAAATGAGTGTCCGAGAGGTGCAGCGATCAACCTCCTATTGGAGGAAGTGTGTATTACACTTCACAAAATGGACGTCGTCGACATTCAAGAAATGTTCAAAGCAAACCATTAGCACTATTAACACTATAGCGGACAAAATCATCTTGAGAGATTCAGCAACAGTTTAGATGATTAAGATAATTCTCATTTGTTATTCCATCTCAGCTGCACATTTTTAATTAGATTATGTGTTTCTATCACAGTGGATCATCTTCAGATGTAAAGAAAAGAAAAATTAAATATGTATCATCCAATACAACAAACAGAAAAGACAGGAATTGTACATAAAGGCAGGACTTACCTTAGTAGTTGCGTAGTATCCATTCTGGTATCTTAACAGAAGATTTTTTCCATCATTGACTTTTTACAATTTTAGTACGAGACGCTCTCTGATTAAACCAGTAGCATCCCTGCAACTATTCCTCTCCCTCCCTTCCCCCTCGTCTTCTTTGCCCGCTCTCAGTCCCCCTTCGCTCCATTTTATAATTTCTCTGTTTCATGACGTTCACGTTTTAGATACCATTGCTCTACATTATTAGTGTCTCAACAAGAATTTTTACATAATTAAGCGTTCAATAATTTTAGCACAACCTCTCTTGTTAAACTCATGACATACCAACAATCCTTTCTCTGCTTCCTTTCCTCTCCCCTTATCATCCTCACTCCATTTCTCCTTCCCCTCTCTCCCCTACCTCCAACATACACCTATTTAAAACACTGACCGCAGATGCAAAACACAGTAGACCAGACGGGATGCTGACACAACTACTTACGTAAATTGCACGTTTATGTACAATTCTAGTCTTTTCTACCTATAGTACAATTTTAGATGATACATATTTAGTTTTACTTTTGTTGTAGATCTCAATATGATCGAGTGAGATCAAAACATGTAATCTAATTAAAAATCTACAACTGTGACGGAACAATAAATTGAGAATTATATTAATAAGACATTAAATGGCACTATGAACACCGAATGGAAGATGGCGGCCGGCCGGTGTAGCCGAGCGGTTCTAGGCGCTTCAGTCTGGAAGCGCACGACCGCTACGGTCGCAAGTTCGAATCCTGCCTCGGGCATGTATGTGTGTGATGTCCTTAGGTTAGTTAGGTTTAAGTAGTTCTAAGCTCCAGGGGACGGATGGCCTTCGATGTTAAGTCCCATAGTACTCAGAGCCATTTGAACCTTTTTTTTTTTTTTTTTTAATGGCGCGCCACGGTGATCACAAAGGTTCGCCCCATAAGATCGAAGGCGAACTCGTTTGGAGTTACAAACCGTGCAGGACGTTCAACTAGGAATCCACTCTTAAAGAATGCATATACACTCCTGGAAATTGAAATAAGAACACCGTGAATTCATTGTCCCAGGAAGGGGAAACTTTATTGACACATTCCTGGGGTCAGATACATCACATGATCACACTGACAGAACCACAGGCACATAGACACAGGCAACAGAGTATGCACAATGTCGGCACTAGTACAGTGTATATCCACCTTTCGCAGCAATGCAGGCTGCTATTCTCCCATGGAGACGATCGTAGAGATGCTGGATGTAGTCCTGTGGAACGGCTTGCCATGCCATTTCCACCTGGCGCCTCAGTTGGACCAGCGTTCGTGCTGGACGTGCAGACCGCGTGAGACGACGCTTCATCCAGTCCCAAACATGCTCAATGGGGGACAGATCCGGAGATCTTGCTGGCCAGGGTAGTTGACTTACACCTTCTAGAGCACGTTGGGTGGCACGGGATACATGCGGACGTGCATTGTCCTGTTGGAACAGCAAGTTCCCTTGCCGGTCTAGGAATGGTAGAACGATGGGTTCGATGACGGTTTGGATGTACCGTGCACTATTCAGTGTCCCCTCGACGATCACCAGTGGTGTACGGCCAGTGTAGGAGATCGCTCCCCACACCATGATGCCGGGTGTTGGCCCTGTGTGCCTCGGTCGTATGCAGTCCTGATTGTGGCGCTCACCTGCACGGCGCCAAACACGCATACGACCATCATTGGCACCAAGGCAGAAGCGACTCTCATCGCTGAAGACGACACGTCTCCATTCGTCCCTCCATTCACGCCTGTCGCGACATCACTGGAGGCGGGCTGCACGATGTTGGGGCGTGAGCGGAAGACGGCCTAACGGTGTGCGGGACCGTAGCCCAGCTTCATGGAGACGGTTGCGAATGGTCCTCGCCGATACCCCAGGAGCAACAGTGTCCCTAATTTGCTGGGAAGTGGTGGTGCGGTCCCCTACGGCACTGCGTAGGTTCCTACGGTCTTGGCGTGCATCCGTGCGTCGCTGCGGTCCGGTCCCAGGTCGACGGGCACGTGCACCTTCCGCCGACCACTGGCGACAACATCGATGTACTGTGGAGACCTCACGCCCCACGTGTTGAGCAATTCGGCGGTACGTCCACCCGGCCTCCCGCATGCCCACTATACGCCCTCGCTCAAAGTCCGTCAACTGCACATACGGTTCACGTCCACGCTGTCGCGGCATGCTACCAGTGTTAAAGACTGCGATGGAGCTCCGTATGCCACGGCAAACTAGCTGACACTGACGGCGGCGGTGCACAAATGCTGCGCAGCTAGCGCCATTCGACGGCCAACACCGCGGTTCCTGGTGTGTCCGCTGTGCCGTGCGTGTGATCATTGCTTGTACAGCCCTCTCGCAGTGCCCGGAGCAAGTATGGTGGGTCTGACACACCGGTGTCAATGTGTTCTTTTTTCCATTTCCAGGAGTGTAGAATCATATTGGTGTAACGGAGTGATGAAAGTACGGAGTGTGATGGTATGCAACCGAATGCGAAACAGTCTCTCGTGGAGCTGATCGTGAAACTGGCTACACTTTAAGGCATAGCTGCAGATAGTGCTATAATATGTTTTATAAGCACGGAGGAAAACAAATATCTACAGGCTGATTTTGTCTTGTGTTTCCATATAGTATGAACTGCAATATTACACAATTTTCAGTGGGGATACGTTGCTCAAAAGAAGTATGATTTTATGTATGTAGACTGAAGCAGCGAGTGAAACTTTTTACAAGGGCAGGAATCGAAACCGGGTCTCCTGCCTACTAGGCATGTGCCACCTTGGCACAGCGGTTCGCACAACTGCAAGGATTACTCTGGCACGCCTCCCTCGCCGGCCGCGGTGGCCGTGCGGTTCTAGGCGCTACAGTCCGGAACCGCGGGACTGCTACGGTCGCAGGTTCGAATCCTGCCTCGGGCATAGATGTGTGTGGTGTCCTTAGGTTAGTTAGGTTTAAGTAGTTCTAAGTTCTGGGGGACTGATGACCTAGGATGTTAAGTCCCATAGTGCTCAGAGCCATTTGAACCATTTTGAACGCCTCCCTCCTCAATCTAAATTCTCGCTACCGCCGCAGTCTATTTTAAATTCTCACTTGCCACTCCAGCTTTTATATATAAAATCATGTCTGTAAGAGACCAGTAAAGTCTCTGAAATTTCTACATTTCATTTGCATGCTATTTTGACCAGCTGTTGGCCAAAAGCTGTGCTCATACCATAGTAGTATGCCCATTTTCCGACTCTTAATTGCTATGACGTAAATGTTCCCTATTGCCCTCGCAAGATAACGTACACGAGAAAAATCGTAGAGGACGGAATTTCTCCCACTTCTCGCAGCATAATAAGTAACTTTCCAACCAACTTACCATCCAGATAAACAGTCAGCATAATCGTATACGAATACATTAAGACATTGACGTTAGTTGATCTTGAGGCAATTCTCTTGGAACCTCTAATTTCTAGGGTTCCTTTCGTATGCATTTCCTGCTCAAATCCCGATTGGTCGGTACTGAAAACAAACTCCTTATTAAACGATGGGATAAGTTTCTTCATCTCAACTACAAATTTTCGGGTCGATTCAGCAGTTTACTGTGCATCGTCAAGTTGACGCTTTGTCTGAAATGGCGCTTTCTTCCTCCTCCAATTGTGTAGCACTGTCGGAAACTATGCTACCATCCACTGCTGCCCTTGAAATCATTGTAATCCATGTCGCGCACAGTTTGACGTGCATTACGTAGTAGGTCACTGTCATGTGCGTCCTGTAAATTATACCGGACATCCCTGAAACGAGCAAATACCAGTTTTTGTAACAAATGCCCCTTGTCCTCCCTTGAATACCTGTTGTGTACATAGTTCCGCGTATCAGCGCGTACACAACTTTCCCATTAGAGCGCGCCCCGCTAAGCACAACAGCGCAGGCGCAGCGCTCGTCTTTCTCCGCACTACGAGATGGCGCTGCCATAAAGACAGACCAAATTCTGCTTCCGCCGATCCGCGTATTAATATGTAATGCAGCCAATGAGATTGCTGCTAACGTAGAACCTTTTCTCCTCGCGGATCACACTCGCGCAGTGATACCTGAATGCGTGAGGTATTATAACGAGTGTACAGACGTCCGATTAGTCCCTCTCCCAAGGCGGCTTCCGGCAGCTCCCCCTCCCTGATGGTGTCCTCCTCCCCACCATCTACCCCTCCTATCAACTTTGATCTTCCCCTCCCCCTTCCTGTGTCTTTTCCTTTAGGCACCCTCCCTCCCTTTCCTCTCCTTTTCACCACACACCCCCCCTTCCTCCACCCCTCTTCCCCCGGGTTTTCCCTCCCCCTTCCTCCGTTCCTCCCTCCCCCCTCCATCTCCCCTGCCCAAGGCATCTCTGCTCTCCCCTCTCCCTCTCCCACCCCCCCCCCCCTCCACCTCTCTTGGCAGGTCCCCGGACTCATACACGCTCCGTGGACATTCGGGCGCCAGTGATCATCGCCATCGGTGTCTCGTGTGTGTGCCTTCGTTTTGTGTTTCGTGTTCTTTCGCCGTCACGCCACCACTGTTCACCTGTGCCGTCGCAGTCGTCCGTGTTTTGTGCGCGGTGTCAACGGGTTTTAGTGTTTTTTCTCGTCCCAGCGTGAACTGCTTCATGTTTATTTTTTTCGTGTCTACAGTTTTTGCGTGCCATTTTTATTGTATTATCTATACCACCATTATGTCATATTTCTTGTGCCACTAGCGGCTGAAGAGCAGCGTAATATGCTGCTGACAGCTCACCTTTGTATAAGGTGATTAAAATAACAATAAAGAAAAAAGAAAAAAAACTCCGATTAGTCAATCTGCATTAGTCTGCATTAGTCTGTAGTCAAGTTTCAGTCTGCACCTAATAAGATTACCATACTTCTGTACATAGCCATGAAGATAAATGAATAGACACTTTGCCAAGTATCAGAGATATGTGAGAATAAGATTAACGTACCAAGACCAAAGGAACTTCAGACTGTCAGTTGTAAATAGCATCCAGAACCAAGTTAAGTTATGTTTATGCTTGTTATTATTTTAATAAATGGGTGTGAAAATTAATCAAGTTCTATTTAAAGTTGCTCACCGTCAATCTGCTACTCTAAGCATGCGAGTGGCATTTCTATCGTCTGACCAAACGGCAGAAGATAAACACGCCACGATAAGACCACGAGACATATTGATGACACTCGCCTACTTCGTTATAGCGACAAATCAAATAATCTGATGGTGTGTGTACCGAAGGTCTTACAGTACGCACACCACAATACCCATAGTTTTTGTATGCACTACACAGTCATATTACTCCAAATTTATTCAAAAACTGCTCATAATTGCTTTCTACTATACTGTGGATGATCTTCAATGTACGTAATTATGTTTAGTACCCGGTTGTCCTTTAACACGTTTCACTTGAGACGGGATTTGTGGCTCCCTGTCTGACAAGGATGATGAACAACATGGCTCGACACTTGTTTTAGTATCACTTTCACTAGTTAAGCACTTATCGTCCTCATTGTACTCCTCATGTACATTGCCCACACAGTCGAGCGTATATGAACGATACATTCCACTGACTCATCTTGCAGAAGCGCTAATATTTCACCTACCACTTCTTTCTCAGTCTGCGAAATTCCTCGGGTTCCTTTCTGAGGAAATGTCAACATCTGCAACTGTTGCTATAGATGTAATGCAATGTTTGCTTTATTTGTCGTTGACATTGCTCTGCTTTGTATCGACAGCAGTGACACTATAAAGCTACTGTGAGTTACGCGTGGACTAAACAGTTCAAATACGCTCCGCAGCCTCAGGCTGTGCTCACTATTGGATACCTCTGGTCCCACCCTCTGTTGCCATTAGCAGCCAAAATTGTGGCTGCATGGTAGACAGTATGAGGGGCATCGAATGCCGGAAACGTCATTGTCCTTTCGCAACCTCCCACTCAAGGGGTTCTTTGTTAGCGTCAGGAATAGTCGTTGTGGAGAAAACATTGACAAGTCACCACGAAGAAACAATGTTTGTAGTTTAAATTTACATTCTATTCATCACCTAAATTTCAAACTTTCATTAAAAAGTTGGCATTTGGCAAGTCAATCATGAAGCCAGCTCATTTCTACGATTTGGAAGTCTCAATCGGTTTATAAGTCAAAACTGCATCTAGGAGATACCTCGTGTACTAACTTACAGTTCAATGTTCGCTGTTATTTATCTCTCACTGTATACGCAGAGGGCACACATCATAACTACCTCTTTAAAGACCACTTCCATGCTAGACGTAGGACGACTTGTCGAGTAACAGTCATAAGCGATCTGCCCGGTCTTTTTCTTCTTGTTGATTCATTTGAGCTGTAATGATTGGACAAATATTTTTCTCTAATAGTGTGACTGTGAAGTAATTATATAGTATAGTAAACTGCTTGGACTGCCTTATGCATGTACCTAACGCATACAAAGTTTCCCTGTCATGATCAGCTACCACTGCGTCACTCACTCCTCATACAGTGAGCATAACATTGACCTTAGATTGTGTTTCTTCTCGCTCTTAGCGAAAAGCTTGGTCACAAGGTACAGTAGCTATCCTCCAACTATACTTGTTCGTTAGGTATTACCTGAAGTGTAACCTTATAAGAAGGTGAAACGTAGACTAGTAACAGGTAAGACAAGACGAGACTAGAAGCTTTTGAAGTGTGGTCCTACAGGAGAATGCTGAAGATCAGATGCGTAGGTCAGATAATTACTGAGAAGGCTCTGAAACGAATTATATATAGAACACCTTAACTGAAAGAGTGATCGGTAGACAAGAGACATTCTCAGGCATCAAGGGATCGTCACTTTTGTACAGGAAAGAGATAGAGAGAGAGAGAATGTGGGGGGTGATTACAGAGGGAGACCAAAGTTTGACTATAGCAAACAGGATCGAAGTGTGCAGGTTGCAGTGGTTATTCAGAGACGGATAGGCTTGCACAGGACACACTAGCATGCCCGGCCGCCTCACTGCCTCAGGTAAGACCACAACAAGAGGGTAGCACAGAAAAAGTCCATCTAAACAGCCACGACAACATTGGCCCCAGAAATTATTGAGAACAAGCAAACGGAATTTTAAGCACTTTGTGACATGTTTTCTTTTGCTTTTCCTTGAGAACCTATACTGACTTTTGCTCCAAGTTTCAATGTTAGAGCTGCGCATGAAAAAAATTATGTTTCAAAAACAACGCACCACCATGAAAACTATTTTAATTATATTTATTTCATGTATTTAGAAAGGAAGAATATTTCCTCAATAATTTGAAGCACGCACAGTGAAAGACAAGGACTGTGCCAGAAAGCTGTTAGCTGCTTTTAGAATGCAGAGTAGATGTGTGGAAGGATGGGAATCACTAACAGAATAGCCTCAAGCTACAATTCTTCGCAAAAAAGATCTAAATAAGTGAATAAGTTAAGAAAGTGTGAGAATACATTGGGCAATTGAAAAAACTTGTTGTTTGGGCTTTCAGTCCAAAGACTGGTTTGACGCTACTGTCCACACTAGTTAATCCTGTGTCAGTCTCTACACATCTGCGTAAGTACTGCCACCTACATCTATCTGCTTACTGTATCAAGCCTACAATTTTTACTCCCCAGGCTTCCTTTCACTACCGAATTGACGATTCCTAGATGCCTCAGGATTTATCATATCAACCGAATACTTCTTTTAATTAAGTTGTTCCATAAATTTCCTTTTTTCCCGATTCAATTATCTCCAAGTTAGTTATCTGATCTACCCACCTAATTTTCCACATTCTTCCTTAGCGCCACGTTTCAGAAGCCTCTGTTCTCTTCTTCCTTTCCGTCCACGTTTTGCTTCCATACAAACCCACATTCCCTACAAATCGCATGGGGAGGGTCGGTGCTGTATGGAGCATGTGTAGGGACTCCACAGCAAAACTTCTGCATTGTAGTCGAAACAGTCTTGGCAACACGTGCCACTTCTTTTCATAGCAGGACGCCTTCCAAGATGCTACTCCACGAGGGTGTAAAATGAATGCGCGCAGCGGAAAATACTGAACGCGAAAATACAGATTTGGCTCTGTCTCACTACCCCATGAAGCAGAACTTAGGATCTCTTAATGCTTATATTAACTCCTTCTTCTTGCTCTGTAACATATACATTACAACATAAACATAAATGAATGATTAAGGGAACTAGTAACTACAAAATGATAAATGCTGTTTCTGCTTATACATTTACTGTAGATTAAAACCCCTTTATATACAACAAAAGTTTATATATCAATGTCCAATGGACATGAGATACAAATGAATTTCCTAACTAATGTGATTGATCAGTTACCCAAACCTGGCCCTTTTTATGGCTACACGATCTAATAAAAATGACTCTAGATGACTGACATCATCTACGTGCCAACACTAGAAGACACTACTTTCAAAGATGATTTACAGTGTTGTGCAACCTCAGTGGAAATAAAATTTACGTGATCACAGTTGTTTAGCTTTATAGCCCTAGTAAGCTGAAGCAATTAGCAATATTACATATGTACTGTGAGCATGTGGATGCTATTCTGTCATTCTGCGCAACAGATTAATCTGAGATGTACTCTTTACCCTGTGGCTCCTGCAAGATGCAATTTCCACCCCCACACTACTACAGAAGTCAGACAGACACTCCTAACATTCTAAAGAGAAATGTCTGAAAAATTTTCAGCAATAAATATCTTCTGGAGTCGTCCGCTGTAAGGAAATGACACATAAATTCACAAAATTTCTTACCTAACTAGTGGGATACTTGGGTACTGGAGTAGTGCTAGTTAGTGTAAGAAAAACATGAAACTAACGAAAATCATTATTTTTTTGCAAAAATTCTGAGAAATCACAATGGCACTTTTAGTTATGAACTGAACAAGTTATGTCCGGGTTCTTTTCGGAATGTGAAGTTACCTCTTAAGGATAGGATTCGCTAATGAAATTTCTATACAAAGTTTAAGATTGTTATTGACTTGGCGGAATGGCTGAGAGCCGCGCCTACTCAACTTGAATAATTATCCGTTAGAATGTTGCTAGGTACAGTCGAGGCTGTCGCGTGTGAAATGCAGTGAAGTGTACTGTTGTGGAGGAAATATGGGGCTCGCAAGAACTTTAGTGCACAATACCGTAAGCTGCAATGACTGCTGTCTGCGCCGCTCACTGCTGACAAATAAGATGACTCTCGTTCTATCTGGATTGACCTTCGCCAATCAAACTCCCCCTTGATGAAGTCAAGGACTCCTATTCGCCCCTAGTCTAACTATTGGCGTGGTACACCACGATGCCACTCAAAAATTCGCTCACAGGCGTTTAACTATGATTCTGTCTGTTCACACCGCACAATAAGTGTGGCGGCCAACACAGTGAACAACGCTTAATTGCAAGGACTCAATATAGAGTCGCACACCGATTTGCTCTCGACAGAGTTGGTCTCCCAGTGAAGTACTGAGGAGGGACTTGTTCTTTGCTCTTTGAGTACACGTATGAGCGCACACGCTCTCATTACATGTTCTTGCTCCAAGAGCGACAACGGAACGGCCCTTCTCCATACCAGACGTGAAGGGGTATATCTTTAGTCTCTTCCATTACTCCTTCCGCTCAAGGCATCAGGAATATCGTCTGCCAATCAGCATTGCTCTTCTAAAACGGCAGAATGACGTTTACTTTAAGGCGCCCAATCCGGAAATCTGTAGCATCAGCGTTTGGCGTTTGCTGTCTCCCTGTGAAAACCTCTGAAACTGCGTGCTATGTTTGTAAAGAATGCATAGGCTGGGCGCTCCCACACAATGTAGCGGAATTTGTTTTTAAGCCGAACACGGGGTCGTTCTCCTTTTCACTCAGGGCAAACGCTGTCTGCTCTACAGGTGGTCGCCGGCCGACGTAGATAGGTTGACTCGTCCTGTGAAGGGACCAGCCTCCTGGCGTGCAGTTTGCCTCTCCCAAACTAAAAGCTTTTGTGACCGTCGTGTCTTGAATGCGTATGTGTAGCCAGCCTCGAGTATTTCAACCACGGTGCGCATTTGCGATTAACTTGTTATTTGCATATCGTTTACATGAATTCATACAACATTGACTTTATCTTATCGAGTTTGAGCTCGAATGAAGCGTCTTGATGTGCGGAATATGACTGTGAGGGCGGAATATGTAAGCAATGAAGGTGAGGAGACCACGACGTCTTACAGTACTGCGTCTGGTGCGTCGGAGTGATGGTTCTCGTACACGTCTGCGACGACGGAAGAACTCCAGCCACAAAATATATAAAATAAAAAAAACCTCATTCAAACACTACGACGGCAGAAGATGGTCCTCTGACTAGTAAAATCTAATACTGTCTTCTCCTCTCTGTGTTCTACAGACGACAAACGCGAACTCCAAGTCACAAGGACGGACTTCAGATAACGTCTCAACATGAGTATAGGCAGAAGAAGTACTCTCAATCACTGAACGCTGAGTACTCAACGACGACTCCCTACCTGGAGGCGAAGTCCAGACTCGTATAAGTTCACAACAGTACAGTGCCTAACAGTTCTAACTATAAAATCTCCTGAGAGCAAAGACAGCAAGTCTGTCTGCAGAAACAAGTTGATACTGAGCGACTGTCAAACACGGGCGCTCAAAATGGAGGACCTCTTTCTCTCCACCGTTGGCTTCCCAGCAGAGCTCGGCCCCCCTCCCTCGTAACCGCAGAAGGTGAATCCTATTCTCGAAACCACGGAATATTCTCCCTCTTTGCAGATTCTTCCGAATGCCAACCAACCATATTTTACACTTTTGCCGTTCAGCCCGGAAAGTTTGCGAGGAAATACCTACACCCGTTAATTAGGAATTCATACGATGGCACGCTTCTTAGAGTAAAAATCCTCATAAATAACCCAGCCTGCGTGACTTCCGAGGTAACGCTTCCTCGTTCCTCTCTGTGGCGTCCAAGATTTTCAGAATTTCCGAAGTATTATCCTGTTATCCTTCCGGCCCCGCTACGGCCGGCCGCCGCTGTATTGTGCTTCAGCGCTCAGATGGCCCGACCGTCCTCTTGGGTTACTTCCTGTGTTAAGCAGAACCAACACACCTATGTGGGCCTTCCATCCAGAGCCTGAGTTACTCCTGCCGTTTCATTTCCACTGGCGTTCCAACCTCTACTAGTATAGGCAATCATTCATTATGCCGTTTTGATAATAAAGACACTCCATCACCTTTCATGCAATAAGCGTTAACAACTATTTACAAGTTGTACGTGACAATGTCAGTCTTCTTTAAATATTCACATATACGATGTACAACCTATCAAATCACGGCAAAGTATGTAGATGCGTGCTTGTAAGGTGCGAAATTACAGGCACGTTACAGCCTTCGCTTGTCACCCGCGCAGCAAATCAGTATGTCGACGATATTATACGCCCCGTTATGTTGCCCTTCACGGCAAGCCATTTGGCGTTTACATTTCAGGAACGCAATGTCCGCTCGCACACGGCGAGAGTTGTCTTCGTGCTTCCAAAATCCTTCTTAGGTAGCCAAGGTCGTCGATCTCTCCCAACTGAGTACTATTGGAGCATTACGGGCAGAGCACTCCAAACTAACTCGGGATTTTGACGATCTAACGCGCCAATTGGACTGAATATGACACCAAATTCCTCAGAAAGATATTCAACAGCTATGTCAACCTATGCCAAGCCGAATAACTACTTGCATAAGGACTAGTGGTGGACCCACACGTTACTGACTTGCTCAACTCGTGGAGCTCTTTCTCTTGGATAAATCATCCAGTTTGTCTGAAATTGTAATCATTTGTTTGTCTGTACATGTGCATCACATCTATCGATTTTCTTTATAATGCGTCGTCTTTTCTCTCTTCTTTTTAGTGTATTTCCAGAAAACATGGTTTAATGATGATCTTATGCTCTTGCCTAAAATATTCCGTACGTAAAATAGTCCCCAATTTGGATCTCTAGTCAAGGATTAATCAGGACGATGCTGACATCCGGAAAGTAGTGGATGACTACCCGAGCAGCAAAGTACAGGGTTATTACAAATGATTGAAGCGATTTCACAGCTCTACAATAACTTTATTATTTGAGATATTTTAAAAATTCTTTGCACACACGTACAAAAACTCAAAAAGTTTTTTTAGGCATTCACAAATGTTCGATATGTGCCCGTTTAGTGATTCGGCAGACATCAAGCCGATAATCAAGTTCCTCCCACACTCGGCGCAGCATGTCCCCATCAATGAGTTCGAAAGCATCGTTGATGCGAGCTCGCAGTTCTGGCACGTTTCTTGGTAGAGGAGGTTTAAACACTGAACCTTTCACATAACCCCACAGAAAGAAATCGCATGGGGTTAAGTCGGGAGAGCGTGGAGGCCATGACATGAATTGCTGATCATGATCTCCACCACGACCGATCCATCGGTTTTCCAATCTCCTGTTTAAGAAATGCCGAACATCATGATGGAAGTGCGGTGGAGCACCATCCTGTTGAAAGATGAAGTCGGCGCTGTCGGTCTCCAGTTGTGGCATGAGCCAATTTTCCGCGGGCTACACGTGAAACTTGCCCGCACGCGTTCAACCGTTTCTTCGCTCACTGCAGGCCGACCAGTTGATTTCCCCTTACAGACGCATCCAGAAGCTTTAAACTGCGCATACCATCGCCGAATGGAGTTAGCAGTTGGTGGATCTTTGTTGAACTTCGTCCTGAAGTGTCGTTGCACTGTTATGGTTCAAATGGCTCTGAGCACTATGGGACTCAACTTCTGAGGTCATTAGTTCCCTAGAACTTAGAACTAGTTAAACCTAAGGACATCACAAACATCCATGCCCGAGGCAGGATTCGAACCTGCGACCGTAGCGGTCTTGCGGTTCCAGACTGCAGCGCCTTTAACCGCACGGCCACTTCGGCCGGCGCACTGTTATGACTGACTGATGTGAGTGCATTACAAGCACGACATACGCTTTCTCGGCTCCTGTCGCCATTTTGTCTCACTGCGCTCTCGAGCGCTCTGACGGCAGAAACCTGAAATTAGAAGTGTACATGTTCCGCTTTTAACCCGCCCATGCTTGCCCGGTGGCCAGGCGGGCAGGCCGCCGCGCGTTGTCAACAGAACGGGCAGGCTGCTTCACTCCCAGCCAAGCCAAGCACAACCCAACCCGGACAGGCTGCGGGAAACATGCTTGCCTTCCCATGTTACTGCCGAGCTGCGCTACGCAGCCGTTTAGTCTGCGCGCTTCATTGTCGTACTATGAACGTTAATTAAAAGTTTTTATTTTACCTGAGCACCAAAAGACAAACCCTAACATTATATATATATTAATTTCAGGTCAAAAAATATTGGGTTCTATTTGTACATTCTTCCTTTACGCGTATATTTCGGGCTTATTATCTATGTAAATAAAAATGAATTGCCAAATGCGTTGATAAGCGTAAAACTCGAGAGCGGCTGGACCAATTCGGCAATTTTTTTTTTCTGTGTTCATAATTCTCAGGACAAGGTTTTTATGAAATAAAATTTTTCGAAAATCGACCGAAAAATTAGAAAATTTGAGAAAAACTGAAAGTGTGTTTTCATTGTGTCCGTGTGTTTGTATTGCATACAATCTTGATGAAATTTTGCATACTATACCTTGAAACCAAGAGGAAGGTCACAGTCTACTTAAAATTTCGTAGGGTGCATGACAGAGGTTACTTTACCTAATGGAATTCGACAAATTGTACGTTTTTATTCCGATCTTGATGAAATTTGGCATACTTGATATTCAAAGAGGATGAAGGGCGCTGTCTGCTTAAAATTCTGAATGGTACATGGCGGAGGGTACTTTACTTACACACTTCTACACCAACCTACAGTTTTATTCCGATCTTGAAGAAATTTTGCACACTTGACCATCAAGAGGAACATTACATAATATTTCGGACAGTGCATGGAAAAGAGTACCTTACTAAAGATTTTGACATCGTTTGCGGGTTACCATGAAATCCCTCTCCCTCTATACTGCTAAATGGTCTCAGGTCCTTAACACACATTTCGACGCCATTTTCGGCCACTAAATCTTTGTCCTCTTTCAAGAAATTTCCGGAGTGAGGGAACTGCTTGTCAAATTTGCACACATGTCGTAACATACTTGAGGTTCCTAAATAAGTACTTAAGAGCTTTTTACATAGTTTGCGTCCCGCGGTTCTAGGCGCGCAGTCCTGATCCGTGCGACTGCTACGGTCGCAGGTTCGAATCCTGCCTCGGGCATGGATGTGTGTGATGTCCTTAGGATAGTTAGGTTTAAGTAGTTCTAAGTTCTAGGGGACTGATGACCACAGCAGTTGAGTCCCATAGTGCTCAGAGCCATTTGAACCATAGTTTGCATTGAGACACACCTACCGATTTATTTGAAGCGGCCTCATAAACACACGAAAACGTTTCCTATGGGGCACTTGTGCTCTGTTTCGTTACCAGCATGTATTCGCCAGTTGTCAATTTTTTTTCAATCTCACTAAAGTCCGACCTATTCATTGTGCTGCCCACACCGTTGCGATAAATGTACTGCGGGCTAACTACCTGGCTACTCTAGTCACGGTAGCTTGACAGCGCAACCTGTTGTCAGGCGCAGCAAGCTGAGCGGGTCCCGTGAAGCTTGGCAGGCCTGCGGGAACCCAGGTAGCCCGGGCTTGCGGGAGCCCAAGTCGGTCGCATTACCCACTATGCCTCAGTACATGCGTACTCTTGTGTTTACGTCGCGGCAGGCTGACCTGCATGAATGGTTGCAGAGGAGCTAGGGGCAAGCAGGCTGCAATGGGAATTTGTACACCTCTGCCTGAAATGCGGCTTCAGCCGAACAAAACTTTATGAGTTTTTCTACGTATCTGTAGTGTGTCGTGACCATATGTCAATGAATGGAGCTACAGTGAATTTATGAAATCGCTTCAATCATTTGTAATAGCCCTGTGCTTGACGATTACAGAAGTATAGAGGTTAAAATCGAAAACAGGCGATAGCAATAAAATCATTTTTGATAAACAAATATTTCAGCATCTGATATGAATTTAAGTGTTTGTAAGTCTTTCCTAGAGGTAGTTGTCTGGAGTGTAGACTTGTACAAAGAAGAAAAGTGAATGATGAACAGTTCAGGCTAGAAGAAAAGAATAATGTTGAATATTAGGTGGCTCTATCAGCTAACTAATAAAGAGCTGCTGAATCTAGCTATGGAATAAATAAATGTTCAGCACTACTAACTGAAGGGATCCGCTGCATGGACACATTCTGAATCACCAAGGATTGGTTGATTGGTTGATATGGGGGAAGGGAAAAAGCAGCGATGTCATCGGTCCCATCGGATTAAGGAAGGATGGGGAAGGAAGTCGGCCTTGCCCTGTCAGAGGAATCATCCCGGCATTTACCTGAAACGATTTAGAGAAATCAAGGAAAACCAAAGTCAACATGGCCGGACGCGGGTTTGAACCGCCGTAATCCCAAATGCGAGTCCAGTGTACTAGACATTGCACCACCAACTTTTTTTTGTTATCTCATTTTGTTCGTTTTCGTTCGTTCTATATGCTCCGAGCAGACTTTCCAAGACGCTTGTGCAAGTTCAACGTTGAGCGATTGACTCAGTTTTTTCATTACAAAGGGCACTTAACCCTCTGACCGAACACGCTGAGCAACCGTGCCAGCGATCACCTCGCTCGGTGGCATCAAGGAATCGTCGGTTTGGTAAAGTAGTGGATGACTACAAAAATGGTTCAAATGGCTCTGAGCACTATGGGACTTAACATCTATGGTCATCAGTCCCCTAGAACTTAGAACTACTTAAACCTAACTAACCTAAGGACAGCACACAACACCCAGCCATCACGAGGCAGAGAAAATCCCTGACCCCGCCGGGAATCGAACCCGGGAACTCGGGCGTGGGAAGCGAGAACGCTACCACAGTGGGTGACTACCCGAGCAGCAAAGTACTTGACGATTATAGAAGTATAGAGGATAAAAATCGAAAACAGGCAATAGCAATAAAATCATTTTTGATAAACAATAAAAATTGTAGAAGGAGACCAAGGTTTGACAACAGCAAGCAGGTTAAAATTAATGTATATTGCAGTAATTATATATGGGTGAAACGCGGATAGCTGCATTAAAGCAACCTAAGAGCACAACAAAAACAGTTACAGCGTCAGGAGTGGGCTACATTCCCTTTCCATCAAGCTGTCGCAACAAGTTCGATTTTCTAATTACAAGTATTATTCTCGTCTGCATTAGGCCTACTACCACTTCATTAATACATAAAACTTACCATTACGGCAGCTTTATACGCCAGTTATAGTGATTTAGAAATGTGAAATGGCTAAACGGGTTCCCGGTAGGTTGACGATGTCGTAGAGTACGTGTATGAACAACAGATCGCACTAGTAATAATACTTACGTGTGTGAACTGAACCGTCTTGTTACAAAACGATTGTCTCTTCAAAATATTGTTTCATCGGAATACCCTGCGCGTGAAGAGAGTTGATTGCCAGAAATGATGAACATCTTAATCCCTCAGTTGTCACAAAATTTTGTAGTGTTTTTAATCTCCAGAACTGTACTAACAGTATGAAAAAAAGTCTACGTAAGTAGGCACTCAAATGGCTTAAATCAAACTGCACGTCTAAACATAACATTCAAAGAACTGTGATTGACACCCGAACAACAGGGAACTAACATGCATCGAGATTAGAAAATGTTGCATTGATAATGGCTAGGCACTAGCCGAAATCTGGATTTGCGTGATAAAATCTACAAAAGAAGGAAGACTGTTTGCTGCGCTCTATAATTTATAAATAACACTAGAAGTTTACGTTTAAATACACTTATGATGTTGTGTAACAGCGACATCGCTTATCGCTGAAACAACAAGTTTCGGGTTACACCGGTTTTTTTCGTCTTCAGTTTGACATGACTGTTAAAACAGCTTAAAATAAGTGTTTTCTAAAATAACCGATTTTCAGTTTTTATTGCTATCATTTCCGTTAATAGACGTGGGCATCGAACAATGATTGAAAAATTCTAAGTCTCCCTCGGATCTTTGCATTCTAAGTTTCAAGATACCTAGAATCAAAGACCAGAAAAACCTAGGCGCTCAGTCCGGAACCGCGCGACTGCTACAGTAACAGGTTCGAATCCTGCCTCGGGCATGGATGTGTGTGATGTCCTTAGGTTGGTTAGGTTTAAGTAGTTCTGAGTTCTAGGGGACTGATGACCACAGATGTAAAGTCCCATAGTGCTCAGAGCCATTTGATCCATTTGAACCAGAAAAACAGTAAATAAACGTAAAATTTATCCATATACTGTTCGCTGCTTTCTTCGAAAGGGAATGAGGAAGTGAATAATATAAACAAGATCAGCAATATTCTCCTATGGATTCTAGTTTTTTTTTTAAACTCTGCTCAAAAACCATCTTGTAATCGAGGATCACACAACCATTTGGACATAACGAACAGTGAGTGCTAAAGCATGAAAACTGAGGTTGGAGAATTATATTTTTAGTGTGAAATTGTCAGTTTCCAAGGACTACTAACAAGTAGAGGCACACTATGTAATCACGAACAGCAGATCAGCTACTTTCTATTTTTATTATAATTAATGGGTGGAGTTTTTAATTTAACTTAATTTATTACTGTTGTCTTAATTTCCTTTCTGTTGTAATATTTCATAGAAGTGGCAGACGAGTTATAGGTTTTTGTGTGAACTTATTCTTTAATTGCCGGCCAGTGTGGCCGAGCGGTTCTAGGCGCTTCAGTCTGGAACCGTGCGACCACTACGGTCGGGCATGGATGTGTGTGATGTCCTTAGGTTAGTTAGGTTTAAGTAGTTCTAAGTTCTAGGGGACTGATGACCTCAGATGTTAAGTCCCATAGTGCTCAGAGCCATTTGAACCATTTATTCTTTAATTACTTAGAATGAAAAACACGTTTTGATGTTAAATGTGTGATTTACTTTTTAGCAGGAAAAATTAAAATTAGCTCTGTAGATAGAAGGTAAGACAGTGTGCCTGGAACAGTTACTTGAGAATAGCTAAAATTTCGGTAATGAATGAATCCACTGGCCAATATTTATTGTCCAAGCTGTTCATAAATAGTCATTCTACAATGTTTTGACCTGTAAGTCTACTCCTTTCATTAGAAACAATAATCATTCGAAGACGATACGAATCCTTCAGGAGCCACAAAAGTTCTTACCAACGATATATATTTTTGAGTCTGGCACACTCCTTCTACTTTGCTCGCAAAAAACGAAAGAGTCACTGCTGCTGGGTAGTGAAGGACAACAGGCCGGAACATTATCGTCTCATCAATACCATACCGATTCTGACATCACGTGTTTATTGCTGACCGCTTTTCCTATTTTCTGTAACAACATACCATTTCAAAGCAATGGGGATTTTACGAACAAACATTAATCTTCCTTAAGAATTTCTATTTTTAAAAAATTAGCATCATTGCTATGACAAATTGATATAGCGGTTTTTTTACCTGGTTATTAGTAAAATAAAGAAACGCCCTGTTAGGCTATAACCGAGACTAAAGAAATACCGAAAATTACGGTTATTCAAAACTAAAATGCCCGTATCTGTTTTAACTGGTCTGTTTTTCCATCGTTAGAGTGAAACCCTCGGTTACATGAAAACTGAAGACGCATGGCCAAACACGGCTATAACCAGACAGAGCCCTCGCACAGTTCTGAGAGTACGTGTTCAGATTGGTGTGCCAGCTACCCAGCTTTCGTTTGGCCTGTAGGAAGCATTCTGCCAGCGCGGTGTTCTTCGCGGTTGCGCTCAGCTGGATTCAACACGCCCGGCAAAAAATTCAGCTCCTTTCGGCAAACAAACACGTTGCCATCCAGTTTTAAACTACTATCTTTCTGTACAAACGTGCATTACTGGGTAAAGCAAATACAAGCATACGCGTCGCAAACGAACTTATGCACCGTGGTATTTTCAAACACGCTGCCCAAGTGAACAACGCAGTGTCGTCATTAAATACTTTATTTTAAAATATGAAACAATTGTTTGACCTCCGTCCAGAAAATCAGTTTTAAAGGTTGCGCTGGTCTGATGAAAACAAATGAATTGAGTAAAACATCGTAATATACTGACAACGAGAACAAAATGTTTCCAACGGTTTTTGTTTTTTAAAAATGTAAACAGGAATGCAGAAATTCATTGCTTCGAAAATTATCAACAACACAGGGTTCATTAAAACAAGCTGCAGGGGTACCGGAAGAATGATATTGCAAAAAAAAAAAAAAATGGTTCCAATGGCTCTGAGCACTATGGGACTCAACTGCTGAGGTCATTAGTCCCCTAGAACTTAGAACTAGTTAAACCTAACTAACCTAAGGACATCGCAAACATCCATGCCCGAGGCAGGATTCGAACCTGCGACCGTAGCGGTCTTGCGGTTCCAGACTGCAGCGCCTTTAACCGCACTGCCACTTCGGCCGGCAACGATATTGCAGAAAAACTCATATACAGGAATATTTGCTGACCGTTTGCTGGACATTAACGCTTTGTGCATCCGGAAGACAGTCTTTATTGTCCGGTTAGGATTTGTCGTAATCTTGTCTTGTATACTACTGTCGAGTTATCTGTCGAGTACTGTAACCAGTAGAGTACAATCATTTCCCAGTTCAAGTAACACCCGCAGAACGGCATACGAGAGGACGGCAGTTCAATTCCGCCTCCAACCATTCAGATTTAAGTTTTCCGTGACTTCCTCTAAATCGCTAAAATGGCAGGAATGGTTCCTTTTAAACTGGTAAGACCCATTTCCTTTACGCCCTTCCCCAATACGAGCTTGTGTTCCGTCACTAATGACATCGTCGTCGACGGGAAGTTAAACATTAATCTGTCTTGTTAACAAACAACGTCCAAAACCCTTAAATGGTTCAAATGGCTCTGAGCACTATGGGACTTAACTTGGTTCAAATGGCTCTGAGCACTATGGGACTTAACTTGGTTCAAATGGCTCTGAGCACTATGGGACTCAACTGCTGTGGTCATCAGTCCCCTAGAACTTAGAACTACTTAAACCTAACTAACCTAAGGACATCACACACATCCATGCCCGAGGCAGGATTCGAACCTGCGACCGTAGCGGTCGCGCGGTTCCAGATTGTAGCGCATAGAACCGCTCGGCCACCCCGGCCGGCTAATTGCCCTTAAATTTGCAGGTTAGTGACGGAGATCGTGTTAAAGGATTAAACAAAATCCTTACTCGGAAATAAAATGAGATGCAACAGTCGTAACGGTAACGTACGGTGTCTTACAAATCATAACCGAGACCTTTGTAGCATGACAGTATTTGTTTAGGACAGCAAATACAAGTCTAATACAGGCCTGTAGGAAAGTCTGGAGACAAACAAATGACGAGTGGAAATGAAAAAAGTGCCATGTTTACACAATACGCCTTTTCAGTGCTACTGTGTTCTCGATAACCTGTTAGATGACCCTCGACGTGCTCCAAGCATCATATCACGTAGAAGATGCTGTATAGTCTTTGCACCTGACAGTGCTTACCGCTGAAGTTCTAAGTTCCATGCGTCAAAGTCTCCTTCATATAGCCTGGGATGGTTAGAAAATGGTTCAAATGGCTCTGAGCACTATGGGACTCAACTTCTAAGGTCATCAGTCCCCTACAACTTAGAACTACTTAAACCTAACCAACCTAAGTACATCACACACATCCATGCCCGAGGCAGGATTCGAACCTGCGACCGTAGCGGCCTCGCGGTTCCAGACTATAGCGCCTAGAACCGCACGGCCACTCCAGCCGGCGATGGTTAGAAGAGATCATGCATACGTTTTTGGTGAGTAGACGGAGCATTTGCGATACAATTTCGCAGTTCCTGAAGAACCAATTAAGCTAAGCAAAGCCTTTATTCCGAAAGATATTCACAAGATTACAAGTTCCGAATATGATCAGACTCCAGCTGCACACTGTACTGCTGACATGCATGCATGTCTGAACGATATTGCAGAGTACACTGTAAAAACGTGGGCAGTGCTATGTATTATGTCATGCCACGACAAGGCCACGACAAGAATCGTAAGTCTCTCCTGTGCAGGAATCGCGACAGTTATGCGAGAACAGGACAGAAACGTGGTGGCATTTGCAAGTCTGGGTCTGTCATGGAGGCGTGCGCGGATGGCCCAGGCAGTTGACGCACCTGCTCACGTAAAGCGCGAAATCCGGGTTCGAATCCCGGTACGTCAAAAACTTTCATTGTCACAAATACATTGTACAACTGGAGTCCATATTCGCAACTGTGAATACATTTCTTGTATTCATACAGCTGTTGATCGCAACATGCGTGCATGTCTCAGAGACATTGCAGAGAACATCGAAAAAACATAAGCACTGCAATATAGTAGAGTTACACAAGATTATTGAGTCAGCTCAAGCTAAGAACCCATTCCACATAAATCCAGTGCATACAGCTGACTCCTCTGATTTTGAAGATGCTGCTGAAACTTGTCAATGCAGGCGAGTGATATCTCCGATTGCGGTATGATCAAAGTGTCTCGTACTTATCCTTTTAAAATAGCTATAAAAAATTGTTACTCTGAAACAGAAGAATAGTAAAACGGCACTGTATTCAAAACAGGAACGATCACGGCTGATGCCGTGTCGTACATCATCTGAAAGAGCAGTCGCAAAACAGAAAGACCAGTTGACGATGTCTCCATTTCTTCCTTAACCGTACAGGGAGTTCTACAAATAACTTCGCAACATCTAATCCCGAAAAAGAAGTTGTGAAAGAAACAAATGATGATGACGATGATTAGCGTTTTAGGGCGTTAAACGTCGAGCACATCAGCGCCATAAGAAAAAGAAGGCAACGCTAAGATAATTTTTTAATGAAAGTAATTTTGTTATTCGCTTGAAAAAATTAAAGGAAATGAGAAATGATTCTGTTGACATTTCTGCTAGTTAAAATATTACTGCTGTATTTCTGGACTCGTATTATTACAATTAAAATGTAGTGTTCCTGTAAGAGGACTGGTTCGTGAAAACGAGGGGAAATCTTGAAAAATTTGACAGCTTCCTAAATAGTGAAACTAAAAATAAGAGTTGTAGCCCATGTAATGCTTACCGTCTTTTAACAGTTCTTTTGACGTATGGACCACAGTCTTTGGTCTCACACTTTTTCCTGAATTGTATTTTATGTTGCAAGTGAAGTAAAGGATATTAATAATTTATGTGGAGCATATCTCGAAATAAAAACAAAGTAGAAGCTAGATTTTTTTTCTGAAAGTTCTCTACACTGTTATCTTTAAAATTGATTTTTGAAATAAAATGCTATCATAAATTATGGTTAAAAATTTTTTAATAATTACTATCAAAAATTTCAGGGATTAACTGATAGTTTTTCTTTAAAGAAGATTTTAATTTTCAAATTTAACTCAGAAGAATAGCACACTTTTTACAAATGTATGTTTTAAGACAATACACAAAATTTCAGCCCTCTCTCTTTAATGTTTTTAACCAATGTGTACCAAAACATCAAAGAAGTGAACTTACGGGAAATTTAAGTTACAGTTAAAGCTTGTTTCTCTGGCTATCCTGCATAACGCTGATGCATCGGAAGTCCATATCCATATTGTTTTTGGTGTTGTTCTTCCTCCGCAGTAAGAATTGTTACCGAGCGAGGTGGTGCAGTGTTTAGGACACTGGACTCGCATTCGGGAGGACGGCGGTTCAAACCTGCGTCCGTCCATCCTTATTTAGGTTTTCCGTCATTTCCCTAACTCGTTTCAGGCGAATGCCGGGATGGTTCCTTAGAAAGGGCACGGTCGATATCCTTCTCCATTCTTCCTTAATCCGGTGAGACCGATGACCTCGCTGTTTAGCCCCTCCCCCAAATCAACCAACCAATCAACCAACAGGAATTCTTGCTTGTTTGGTGGCTTCGAACATTGATTTCTCTGGTTCGAAGAGTCTCCTGTGGTCAGTGGCAATACTCAAGTTCTTTGCATACTAAGTCCATGATCTTGATCGTCAATACCGCGCAATCGTTGAAACGCAGCAGAGCATCCAGCGCACCTACTTTCAAAGTTTATAGTCCTACCAGAACTGCTTTTGTTATTCTCATGTGGGTTTTGATACCTGCCATGTAATTACCTCTCTAATAATCTTGTGTCAAAAGACGTTAGAGACTAAACATCGATAAAAGTACGAAATAAATGAGAAGGAAGTTCTGTTTTTACAAACCTGACTGCGCGACATGGGAGCGTTGTCATGTGTGCAGGCACTTTTTAAATTCCTCTAGTTTTGGGGCTTTCTTCGGTACAGTTTCCTCGAAATGAAATTGTTCTTGTTAAGAAGACGACAGAGAATTTTTTAAGACGAAAATTAAAAAATCTATTTTTTGACACTTATTCACGTACTAGACCACTTCATTGCACATGGGAATAAACTTTCATATTAGCACTTAGAACCAGTCAGTTTCCTGGTACAACACATCCAACGTTCATAATAAATTATTTATTTTCTAAATTGTCTCATTAAGCTTTGCAGCGACGAGGTGGGCAGCACAATTCTGTGGTTTGAGAATACTTTCTCAATTTCTTGGATACAGTGAGTTATGCAAAAAAAAAAAAAAGAGATTTTATTTTAACTCTCCTGAAACTTGTGAGATTTGTCACTTACAACATTTTCCACTGCCGCGCTTCAAACGTTGGACGTCACTGTTCAGTTTTAAAAATCCGCCTATATACGAATCTCTTACCTGTATTGCCAGCAGCGCTCTATCTGGAGATGTCAGTACACGTTATTAGGTACGAAGTCTTTCAAAAGCATCCTTGGATCAAATGTTAAACCCTATATCAGATGCTATCGCTTGCCTCGCAGCATCGCCAAAAGGGCCCATTATCATCTTAAGGGCCACACAAAAGTTCACGTGTTTATGTGAGCCACCACAAAGCTACTAAAATCCCTATTATAGTGTAACAAAAGTCGACAATACATCATCATCTGGGCGACGTTAAAGTTTAAAATATTGTATGCCATTCGTCCAAATTTTAAAATGTGGTAACGTTAGCGCTGTGAAAGTAAGTGATCGTAGAGTCTGGCGTGACATTGTTCAAAAAATGGTCCAAATGGCTCTGAGCACTATAGGACTTAACTTTTGAGGTCATCATACCCTAGAATTTAGAACTACTTAAACCTAACTAACCTAAGGACATCACACGCATCCATGCCCGAGGCAGGATTCGAACCTGCGACCGTAGCGGTCGCGCGGTTCCAGACTGAAGCGCCTAGAACCGCTCGGCCACTCCGGCCGGCCATGACATTGTGTGCTCCAGCTTGACACTGGAGTGTTTGTGGAGGGGGAAGGGGGGAGGGGCGTGAAATATTTTAACACCAAAAACACAACACGTTATCATGTCTAGTACGGTACAGGAAAACCACTGGCATTCAGAACAGCACCCATTCGTTTCGGAATGCAGGTCCTGTACGGTCTCAAGGGAATCTTATAACATTCTTTCTGCAAAACTGTCGGAAATTCGGGTAACAGTGATGGAGGTGGACAGCGATCACGCACTCTTCTCTCCATCACTAGTAGTTGTTTGATGACTGTAGAGGGCACTTCATGCATTAGCAGATCTGCGAACGTAGAGATGATTTTTAACCCATTTTATGGCAGTGTGGGAAGTTTGTTGTACGTCTGGTTTTCGCCAATAGAGAGGCCTGATGGCGGTGCAATGTGTCACCCAAAGCGGTGGCATTTGAACAAAGAGATTCAAACACAGGACTGGAGGTGTTGCCACTAGTTCTCTTATAATGGCCAGGCGTTGTTCCACTGCCCATCAGAAAATACGAAAATTGGAGGAATGGGACCTATTCCAGATCGCCTCCCTACTCGCTGCCGATGGCCATTGGTTAAGCGCATCATTCATCGCTGAAAATACGACGCCATTCATGAGCGGTCCATCCTTTCCAGGCACAGCCCTGCTACAAACGCAGACTTTTGCATTAATGACAGACTACGCATGGGACGGTACTTCCCTTGACCAGCTGCCCGTGGCCTCCGATGAATGGTGCGGCACGACGTAGAACGAGGCAGCGAGCCCATTATTTGTTCTCGAACAGGGCGCAGACGGTTACGTTACAATACGACGATCCCACCTTATGGCGGTCAGACCCGGTCGACCGGAACCTTGACGAGTGCGCTTGCCCTTACCTTCCCATGCAGCCCGTCATCGGGCCACTCTGGCACCAAATCTGGATCTTGCACTATTAGACCGAATGGAGTCCCACCTTGAAGTCGCTTTCAAAATCTGCCAGGTGCTCTATGTCACACGTGTAGGCAACATCTCCCTGACTCAGTGTTCGCTCAACATATGACACTGTTCACGTTCATTATACGAGGGCCGTTCAGAAAGTAACCTCCGGTTGATTTAAAAAAATACACCAAGTTAAATAAAAATATTTTAATATATACATCTTACAACTACATCTTTGCACTATTTTTCTACATAGTCTCCATAGCGATTGAGGCACTTATCGTATCTCTTCACAAGCTTTGAAATTCCTTCTGCATAAAAATCACCCGCTTGTGCCTGGAGCCAGCCTGTGACCGCATCTTTGAGCTCTTCGTCGTCATCAAACCGCTGTGACCCGAGCCATTTCTTCAAATGCATGAAGAGGTGATAATCACTTGGCGCCAGGTCTGGGCTGTAAGGTGGATGGTTGATAACGTGTCACTTGAAGGACTCAAGAAGGGCCGTTGTTCTGCGAGCAGAGTGAGGACGGGCGTTATCGTGCAAAAAAACGATACCGGAAGTCAGCATACCACGGCGTTTGTTCTGTATAGCCCGTCGTAACTTTTTTATTGTTTCACAGTACACGTCTTGATTAATGGTCGTACCACGTTCCATGAATTCAACCAACAACACCCCATTGGCATCCCAAAACACCGTTGCCATCAGTTCTCTGGCAGAAAAATCTTGCGAGGCTTTTCTTGGTTTGGTAGGCGAATTTGAATGTGCCCCCATCTTTGATTGTTCTTTTGTCTCAGGGTTCACGTACTTAATCCAGGTTTCGTCACCGGTCACGATTCTGTTTAACAATGGTTCTCCTTCGTCCTCATAACGTGACAGAAAGTCTAATGCAGAGGCCATTCTTTGAGTTTTGTGGTGGTCGCTAAGAATTTTGGGCGCCCATCGTGCACAGAACTTACGGTAACCCAATCTTGCTGTCACTATCTCGTACAAGAGAGTCTTAGAAATCTGTGGAAAACCAGTAGACAACTCCGACATTGAGAAACGTCGATTTTCACGAACTTTTGCATCAACTGTCTGAACGAGTTCGTCAGTCACCAATGATGGTCTACCACTCCTCTCTTCATCATGAACGTTTTCTCGTCCACTTTTAAATAAACGTACCCATTCACGGACAACTCCTTCGCTCATAACTCTTGGTCCGTACATGGCACAAAGCTCACGATGAATAGCTGCTGCAGAATATCCTTTGGCTGTAAAAAACCTTATGACAGCACGCACTTCACATTTGGCGGGGTTTTCTATTGCAGCACACATTTCAAACTGCCACAAAAACTAAACTAGCGCAGGTACGACGTTCACTCGACCACGGCTTGATGCCGACTGACCTGTTGAGTGCGTGAACGCACAGATGGCGTCGCTACTCCCCCCACAACCCGCACTGTGACCAATCGGAGGTTACTTTCTGAATCGCCCTCGTATATACCCTACCACCGCTAGTAAATACATTAAACAAGAACAGCACTAATTCACTACCAGCCACATAGAATTGCAACTTTAAATCATTTGTATACCGGCCAGTGGCGTCTACAGGCCCAAAGTTACATTAATAACCATATCTTGTGAGTGATTCACTTTTCTTGTCTGGCATTGTATTTTCTAATAATAGCATCCAGTCTGCCACATGATAAAACATTATCGAAACTAGTGGCAACATAATAAAGATGAAGATTTTGGCAGTTTTTTGCTGGCATACTTAAAAATGTTTTTCATAAATGCTGTGAAGCACGACTGAAAGTACGGCTTCCGGATTTACACCTCAAATGCAACTGCTCGGGTTTCCCTGCACAGGTGATACGGACACGCGATACAGTGAACCTGACTTCAGTTGTGACCGCGGCTTGGACTAAAGAAAACCCGTTGACTGTGTTAGGTTTGATATTTACTTTAAAAACTACGAACAAATCTCAAAGGTAGAAACGTGAGAAGTCGTTTGCCTTCTGAAAGGACGCCTCTAACCGTTGAAGGAGCTCAGTACTGAGCCAGCACAGTAGTCGTCGAACTGCGGCCCGCCGGCCACGTAACACCCGATTCAAATGTTCGAGCAGCCCGCGGTTGTGACGTATTTGATTATAATGTGCATCTAGCAACTAACAGCCGAATCCACGAATCTAAAAAAGTTAGCTAACGTTAAGAGCTTCTTACAGGGTAGCTTTACTACTCAGTAATAAACAGAAGTACTTACAGAACGGTAATATTTTTGAAAATGTGCTTTATTTTAATTGGCGTTGACGGATTCCGCCGTGAGCTGAGTAAAATTGGCCGCTTACCTGAAGAACAGAGCATTTGGTAGCGTGGCCAATTCGAGATTAGATAATGTGAGAGGGAGCACCTTTAATTGTAGTCTTCCAATACTGGTAACTCACAGCCATGCGTGACTTGCACCGATCGCTTGCTATGGTATAAGTTTTGACACATAAATTACATAGATTTGTGAAATTGTTTTACAGATGCAATACTTATTTGTAGCAAGGAACATTAGACCCTAAGTTAATTAAGGCTACTGTAACACAGCACAGCTTTTAGAAGAAAAATGGCATTTAAATCATTGATCAAACTTCTGTAATGGTGTCTCATACTGAATAAGCAAAGTCGTTCGCACACATAGTAAAACCAGCAACACTTCTCTACATAACTATAGCGTCACAATACTGTTACATCGCTGAGGCTGGCAACAATCTGAAACAGCAGTCAACCGGAAATGTTCCGAATGGGGCAGACTCTATAACGACCAGTGTTTCGGGTCCGGTGGCCAACTTGTTGCATCCTTTCTGTAGTTAGACTACTGGGGCTGGCTCTGAGCACTATGGGACTTAACATCTATGGTCATCAGTCCCCTAGAACTTAGAACTACTTAAACCTAACTAACCTAAGGACAGCACACAACACCCAGCCATCACGAGGCAGAGAAAATCCCTGACCCCGCCGGGAATCGAACCCGGGAACCCGGGCGTGGGAAGCGAGAACGCTACCGCACGACCACGAGATGCGGGCGACTACTGGGGGGTCTTAACATAATAATTTATGTAGGTTACCAATTAATAATGAGATCGATACACATTCGGCACGAGATGCCGCCCGACAATGCCAGTATTTGTTCTTTAACAAAATGTTTGACGACTACTGAGCTAGAGAACTGTAATAATGTCCTGCCTATGGATGAGACGGTTTAACATCTTCACTCAGTACTGAAAATGCTCGTCCCTTTTCGTCTTCACTGACAATTCGGCTTAAAATTCATCACTTAAATTAGTACACTGTTCAAAAATATTCAAAGCCATAGCCATTCCACTGCATTACCAACATTGGACACTCCAGACATATTATCGCTGATGTACACGTGTCGACTACTGGAACAACTTATGAAGCGAACAGCATGAAGGACAAAATCAGTTTGGCAATTAGAGAGTGAGCAGGACAAAGTGGCCCTTTTCTTTCAGATCGGAAAGTAGCTCCGAATCATTCGGCAACATAGACTTCCATATAATGTCATAACCTGCGGCGGCGCCAAAAGAATGCCAGAAGAACCGTCAGTTCTGACGATCGTTGTACAGGGCGATGGAGTTCGGAAGGATAATATGCAAGATTGTGCTGACAACCGATTATGAACCTCCTGTAAGATGTCGGTAGCAACCGAGCTGAACTGACTGGTGACTGTCGGGTACACCACCATAACCAGGCCTACCAATAACGACGAGGGAGACGTGGGCATCAGTCAAGACTTAGGAGCAGTCGAGGGACGCTGAAACCACTGTTGAGGTCGTCGTGAAGGATAGCTTCAGATCAAACCGCGCCACAGGACTGTCCAACTACGAACATCTCTCACGGGCGAACAATGACAGGACTAGCTGTTAAATGATGTGCACTGTTCATTGTCCTCCAACACCGAACGGAAAACTAGTACCACAAACAATAGGATGTTTTAATCGGTGTTATAAATGATAGATGAATAATTACTGGACAACACGGTGCTCATCTGGCATTCGAAATATTGTTAATGAGACGTGAATTGATGTTGGCTAGGATCTAAGAGCCTCGGACCAGGATCATATCAAACTTCACGAACTGGACACTGAATGCTCACGATCTACAATGTTTTGTGCAAGCACGCTAGACGTATCAATGTTATCGTCGGAACGAAAATGGGTGATTTCTACAATTCAGCACTTCAGCATTTCGTAGTCTATTTGTAAGCATCCATGGCTACTAAAACTAACGTTCTGGATTTTTTTTACTAGGGATCATTCTGAACGTTCCTGATTTTTGATGCCGTGGATCGAGGTACGCTCAATCTCGTGATGAGAATCTGCTTGAGCAGGCGCTGATACATCAGCGCCGAAGTGGTCTCAAACTGAAGGCCTTGTGTAATGCTAAAAGTTAAATGACTTACTCCTTCCATCTACAGTATTTACTCCGTAAACCACCATACGGAGTTCGGTGGAGGTTACATGGTATGTAACACTGTTATGGATATTACGTATCATGGTCTTATCTTACTTCTTTATCTGTTTTTATTTAACGTGGCTTCTGTATAACCAGGCGCTGTAATGTAACATTCACATGTAAATGTTTTATTCATTATTTATGATTATTTATATAAGTGTAATTAATCAATGGATATCATTTCAAAAGTAATGTGCTGTAAAAGAGTGGAAAAGTTAAAACTTTTTGTGATCCTGGACCATGCATAGGGCATGTAGATTTGTGATCAAGTAAAACATGGACAGAAGCCCCTCTGCAGTGAGACTGGCTTGGCGGGAATAGAAAAGGTAGGTCTGGCGGTCGAACTGCAAAACTCCTTTGTGGCATGAATCAGTCGGTGGCTAGCAGGCAAAGTGTGCGCTTCCTGCGAACTGAAAGAGGCGAGGACAACTGCAAGATTATACACTATAGCGGGAGTAATTTGGCGTATTATTCATGGCTCTCTATTACGAAAATCCGACGGTAAGAAGAGAATTTTCACAGCTTGCTACACAAGAACAGCCATCGATACTTTCTCCGCCTTTTTTGAACGCACAAGTGATAGACACTGATACCACCTTCATCTGACATTATCAGCTGAGTACTGTATAATTGCACGTACCAGTTGTGTGGTTTCTTTTTCAGTAATAAGTTTGTGTTCCGTAAACTTTGTAATGAATAACAGCATTTTATCCCCGGTTGTTTACCTAGACAGGGCTATCACAAATGCTACGATAATTCGGAGCATCCTATTTTACTGAACTAAAAAGCAGTTACCTTCATTAACAAAAGTTAATAAACTCTGTGAAGTTGTAAAGTACTTAATTATTTGGTGAGCATAAGTTTTCAAATACTCCATGTTATGTTCATAAAACGACAGTTAAATTTTCATCAAAGTACAATTAGCAAGAGAAGATTTAAAGTATTCAAAGATTCTTCTTGTTGAAATAACAGTGTTTATTACTTCCTGTGTTATATAGTTAACAGTGTTTCTGTTGTGTAGTGATTAAAATGTTCAGCCTAGATCCGAGTCTAATGGTAGGCCAGTTTCTGGGGGCCCATGCTAATAGTTGAGCCACATTCATTTCATGTTACTATAACAGTATTCAAGAAGTACAACCTTCATTCTTATAACTTGCGTGTACTATAGTAAGAAAATAGCTATGATTATTCAAACTATACTAGATTCTCGTATCACATGTCCCACTGAACTAAATACAATAAGGAAGTGAACTTTCCTCGAGAACACAAATAATAATCAGTACATAACACACAGTTACTTGATAACTATTCCACTGGTAGTAATTTCCAATAATTAAACTGACAAAACAACACCTTTTCCAAGTTGGTAGTGCTCCACTATTAGTAATAATTTGCCGGTAATGATCATTAGCTTCCTACTGTAATGCACCAGAGTGTCAGCTCTTGCCTAAACGTATCAATACTCATCCTGTTAATTCCTGTCAAATCACTGGTATATTACTTGCTAAACTGGGCTACTGTCTTGTATTTTATCAGTAAAACAAAATTTAATATCAAATAAAGTCAAACCCAACAGTTAAGTTTCTTTATGAACCACGCTAGTACTCCGTACAACTTTGCCTAATTAGGCTGGGGACCGTTTACAGTTTACTTGATTACAAACAGAATCTTGCTTTAATTACCGTTTTTCTACTATTGCGTCCTTTCTATAGAAATCCATAGAAAAACAGAAATAGTTCAATACCTTTCCATTAGGCACGATCACGGTGAAACAAGTATCCTTTCTCAGGAGTAACATTGTAAGTGTATTGCTAATTTAATAGTAGTAGTCGGTAGTGTTACAGATGTAGCACAGTCATTTCCCCCATCCTGTTCCATCTGTATATTGTGTTCGAGAAGGAAGACTGTCAGTACCCTTCTGCAGAGTATTTTTTTTTTTTTAAAGTTTACAAACTGACATGGCACATCAGTCACACAACAATGATCATTAATCATATAGGAACCAGGGGTCGCAGAGGACATCCAGAGCTAAATTGCATTGCAGTAGTTTAGTCACATGCCACAGATGGACGCCCACAACTGGAGATTCTGAAGTTTTGTCCGGATGCATCGAGACACGCCTAACATAGATGCTGCGTTGAACGGCGCACCCTCTCAAAGATACCTGGTGTATCTCGAAGACACCTGCTGCTGCACCAATCCTGCCCCCCTAGATTCTCCGGCGATGTAGCAGGTGTTTCATGCATAAGGCCCTTCGGATACCCAACAGTAAAAAATTGATTGTGGGCAGATCGGCTGATCGTAGTGACCACGTGACTGGCTCACCGCGACCAATCCAGTGGCCGGGAAAGTTTGCCTGCAGATGTGCCTTCACTTGTCTGCTGAAAAGCTCGGGAGCTCAGCCGTGCTGAACTCGAATGCAGCGACTAATAAGCATGAGAACATCATTCAGCATATCCGGCAGAACCTCTCGCGGTAATACGAGATACGTGCGACCTGACGAAAGTACGGCCCAATTAAACAGTCTCCGATGATACCAGCCCACACGTGTCCGCAGTGCGCTCTCATGTCGTTTGTACCCCGTTTCCTATGTGATTACTGATCCTTGTTATATGATGTCTGTTTCAAAACATCTTCTTTGAATCACTTTGTGTATATGCCAGAATTATTCTCTCTCTCTCTCTCTCTTATTCTATTAGTGCAACTTACAAAGGTGGCGCAGTGCTAAGAGACTATACTCAGGAGGACAGCGAATAATATCTCTCTTCGGCCATCCAGGTTTCCTGTAGTTTCCTAATTCGCTCAAGGCAAATGCAGGGAGGTTCCTTTAAAAAAGGGCATTGCCGATTATTTACTTTCTCACCCCATTCCTTTTAATTCGAGCTTGTGTCCGTCACTAATGACATGGTAGTCGACGGGGTGTTAAACTTTAATTTCTCATACTTGCTTCCTTTGTTTGTTTTAGTATTCTGGATTGCTCGATCAATGGTATTGTGCCCCTTCGTAGGCAAACCTGTCTTTCCTCATACTCACAGAAATGTGGGCATTTACACTGATCTACGTGTAAGTATTCAAAAGATAGCGTGTGTTTTCGTCTAAAATACTTGGCTCATATTGAATTATTTTGAAAGGTGGATATATACGGGTTGACTGGACACTGACTTGCGGATAGTTTCAGAACGAGTGAAAATTTCATATTACAAGAGCGAAGCAGTCACGTGTGGCATCTGTGGAATAGACGACTGACGGAAGTGGCAGTAGTATCTCTGAACTTGTGTATCTTTGGCTCAGTTGTAGAATGGAGTAAATTGGCAGATCTCTTAGCCCGGCGAATATAGGAGAAGAGTTTTGATGAAGACAATTGTTAGGAATTATTAATCTGATGGAAGGACTTAAAGGCGCAGGATTTATGGAACACAGAGAACAGATCTGCATTATGGATATTTATTCAAGGTAATAATTTTTTCTGGCGCATACTATATCAGCAATTCTTGGAACAGAACGGTCCACCCCCTCTCCCCCCCCCCTACCTCAGTTTAGGTCACTTCATTTCAATTTGCATAATCGTAAAAGCGTGGCCTTGTTGTAAGACTTTTGCAAAGAAAGTAAAATTTTTGGCTTTGTGTGAGTTTTATGTTATTGTGAACTAAGAGTTCAAAATACAGCTTTGTCATTATAATGAACAAGACAGAATTTTCTTTTCAAGTAAGAAGTTTTTTTAGTACGAGAAAATCATCCCAATCTTTCTCCCAGTTGTTTAGTCTTACTTTAGCATATTGCAGCTCGTGCGGTTTCTACATGCTGTGCTGTTCCTGCTGACTGTGCTGTATTTTTTCAGCTGACATTCTTTTCATATTTTGTTGGTGCTTTCTTTTCTCATCTTACTTTTCCATTGCGTTAATTCTAAACATTTTCTTTGTAATTCAGATTTTTAATGGACCAATTAACAGTTTGTGTTCCGTAGTGTTGCTACATCATTTCAGTGTTTCAATTTTTTTGGGGCAGTGCACAGTTGGATTGTGGTACTGGAGTTTGCGTAACAGTTTTGATTTCATTTCCTGCACGGAGAATGCCAGTTAGTTTTGTCTTGATGAAAATATGTGCATTGAGACGTACTGTTCGCAACAATAATTTCAGTCCAAGTTTTCTATAACAGAGCACAGCACATTAAGTTCTCAGTAAAAACCTGGACAACATGTTAATGCTCAAGAAAGAACTAACAATGGAGTCAGAGCAAATAACTTTCAATTAATGTTGAGGATCAGCTGCCACTACGTCTATAAAGATGCCTTCTGCGTCTGTCAGGTTGTTTTTATATGTTGTGGACAGTAATGGTTCTGTCACACAGAATGCTACTCTGGCTGTTGACGATGTACGGTGTACTAGCTTCAGTTTCTTTTTCTCTCTCTTTTTTTTTTTTTTTTTTTTGAGTTATCAGTCTTCTGACTGTCTCAATGCGGCTCTCTCCTGTGCCAACCTCTTCATCTCAGAATAGCACTTGCAATGTACATCCTCAAATACTCGCTGGAAGTATTCGAATTTCTGCCTCCCACTACAGCTTTTGTCCTCTGTAGCTTCCTCTAGTATCATGGAACTCATCCACTGACGTCATAACAGGTGTCCTATCATTCTGTCCCTTCTCCTTGTCAGAGTTTTCCACATATTCCTTTCCTCTCCGATTCTGCGTAAAACTTCCCCTTTCTTTACGTTAACATTCCACCTAATTTTCACCATTCGTCTGTAGCACCACATCTCAAATGCTTCGATTCTTTTCTATTCCGGTTTTGCCACAGTCCATGTTTCACTGTCACTCAATGCTTAGCTCCAAACGTACATATTCATAAATTTCTTCCTCAAATCAAGGCCTATGTTTGATCCTAGTACACTTCTCTTGGCCAGGAATGCCCTTTTTTTCACCGCTAGTCTGCTTTTGATGTCCTCCTTGATCTGCCCATCACTGGTTATTTTGCTGCTTAGGTAGCAGAGTTCATTAACTTTATTTGCTTCGTGACCATCAATCCTGATGTTAAGTTTCTCCCTGTTCTCATTTCAGCTGCTTCTCATTACTTTCGCCTTTCTTCGATTTACTCGCAGTCCATATTCTGTACACATTCGGCTGTTCATTCCATTCTGTAGATCATGTAAGTCTTCAATTTTACTCAGGACAGCAATGACATCAGCGCAATGTACCATTGATATCCTTTGACCCTGAATTATAATCCCACTCCTGGATCTCTCTTTTATTGCCATCACTACTTCTTCGATGTACAGATTGAACAGTAGGGGCGAAAGACTACATCCCTGTTTTACACTCTTTTTATCCGAGTACTTCGTTCTTCGGCGGCCACTTTTATTATTCCCTCTTTGCTCTTGTACATATTGTATATTACCCGTCTCTCCTTCTAGCTTACCTGTATGTTTATCAAAACATCTTGCACCATTTTACATTGTCGAACGCTTTTTCCAGGTCAACAAATCCTACGAACCTGTCTCCTGATTTTTCTTTAATCTTGCTTCCATTATCAACCACAACGTCAGAACTACCTCTCTGGTGCTTTTACCATTCCTAAAGCCAAACTGAGCGTCATCCCACACACACTCAATTTCTTTTCCATTCTTCTGTATATTATTCTTCTCAGCAACTTGGATGCATGATCTGTTAAGTTGACTGTGCGGTAATTTTCGTAGTTGTCCGCTCTTGCAGTCTACCCGAATTTTGAGAATGATATTTTTCCGAATGTCAGATGGTATGTCACCAGACTCATACATTCTACACGTCGACTTGAATAGTTGTTTTGTTGCCACTTCCCCAATGATTCTAGAAATTCTGATGAAATATTATCCATTCCTTCTGCCTTTTTTGATCTTAAGTATTCCAAAGTTCTCTTAAATTCTGATTTTAACACTGGATCCCCTTTTTTTCTATCACATCACACAAATCTTTCCCCTCATAGAGGCTTTCAATGTGTTCTTTTCAACTATCTGCTCTCTCCACTGCATTTAACAGTGGAATTTCCATTGCTCTCTTGAGGTTGCCACCCTTGCTTTCAATTTCACCGAAGGTTATTCTGACTTTCCTATACGCTAAGTCAGTCCTTCCGACAGTCATTTCTTTTTCGATTTCTTCGCATTTTTCATGCAGCCATTTCGTCTTAGTTTCCTGCACTTCCTATTTATTTCATTCCTCAGCGACCTGTATTTCTGTATTCTTGAATTTCCCTGAACATTTTTGTATTTCTTTCTTTCATCGATCAACTAAATTACATCATCTGGTACCCATGGTTTCTTAGAAATTTATCTTCTTTGTACCTACGTTTTTCTTTACAACTTCTGTGATGGCCCGCTTTAGAGACGTCCATTCCTCTTCAACTATAGAGCCTACTGAGCTATTCCTTATTGCTCTGTCTATAGACTTGGAGAATTTCAGGCGTATCTCGTCATTCCTTAGGACTTCCGTATCCCAGTTCTTTGCATATTGCTTCTTTCTGACTAATCTCTTAAACTTCAACCTGCTCTTCATCACTACTATACTGTGATCTAAGTCTTTATCTGCTGCTAGATATGCCTTACAATCCAGTATCTGATTTCGGAATCTCTGCCTGACCATGACGTAATCTAACTGAAATCTTCCCGTGTCACCCGGTATTTTCTAAGTATACCTTGTCCTCTTGTGATTCTTGAATAGAGTATTCGCTATTACTAGCTAAAAATTATTACAGATCTCTATTAGCCTTTCTCTTCCTCATTCCAAGTTGCAAGCCCATATTCTCATGTAACCTTTTCTTCTACTCCTTCCTCTACAACTGTAGTCAACTTCTCCATTATCCTATTTGTAATAGGCAACGGCCCTGCCACATTGGATACACCGGTTCCCGTGAGATCACCGAAGTTAAGCGCTGTTGGGCGTTGCCGGCAATTGGATGGATGACCATCCAGCCACTACGCGCTGTTGCCATTTTTTGGGGTGCACTCAGCCTCGTGATGCCAATTGAGGAGCTACTCGGCCGAATAGTAGCGGCTTCGGTCAAGAATACCATAATAACGACCGGGAGAGCGGTGTGCTGACCCCACGCACCTGCTATTCGCATTCTCCTCTGATAATGACACGGCGGTCGGATGGTCCCGGTAGGCCACTCGTTGCCTGAAGACGAAGTGCTATTTGTAATACATATGACCTCTAATACAACTATAGTAAGTTTCGTGAATAAATTTTAATCTCACATTTCCGAGGCTGCAAATGCAGTACTAAAGGCAAAAGAATATCCCATTGTCTAGTTTGTATCGGAGCACATTTGATTCAGTGGATGTGTAGTGAATAACTAAACGCAGCATATCTTCTTTGTAGTCGACAGCTAAACAATCATCAGCAAAAAACACACTGAGGTGAAAAAAGTCATGGGATAGCGATATGTACACATACAGATGGTGGTAGTATCGCATACACAAGATACAGAAGGGCAGTGCATTGGTAGAGCTGTCATTTCTACTCAGATGATTCACGTGAAAAGGTTTCCGACGTTGTTATGGCCGCACGACTGGAATTAAAAAGTCTTTGAAAGCGGAATGGAAGTTTGATCTCGACGCATGGGGCATTCCATTTCGGAAATCGTTAGGGATTTCAGTATTCCGAGATTCACAGTGTCAAGAGTGTGCCGAGAATAACATTTCAGGCAGTAAGTCTCACCACAGACAATGCGACCGACGTCCTTCACTTAATGACCGAGAGCAACGGCGTTTCCGAAGTGTTACCTATGCTAACTTACACAAAGTGATGCGTGAAATAATAACAGAAAACAATGTGGAAAGTACGACGAACATATGCGTTAGGACAGTGCGAAAAAATGTGACGTTAATGGGCTACGACAGTGGACAACCGACGCGAGTGCCTTTGCCAACAGCACAACATCGCCTGCAGCACCTCTTTTGGGCTCGTGACCATACCAGTTGGACCCTAGACGACTGGAAAACCGTTGCCTGATCATATGCGTCCTGATTTCAGATGGCAGGAGCTGATGGTAGGGTTCGAGTGACGCGCAGTCCACACAAAGCCGTGGACTCAAGTTGTCAACAATGCACTGTGCAAGCTGATGGTAGCTCCATAATGGTATGGAATGTGTGCACATGGAACGGACAGTGTTCTCTGGTGCAGCTGAATCGATCATTGATTGGAAATGATTATGTTCGGCTACTTGGAGATCATCTGCAGCGATTCATGGACTTCATGATCCCAAATAAAGATGGAATTCTTATGGACGACAGTGCGCAATGTCAGATCGAGCGAATTACTTGGCCACCCAGATCGCCGGACATGAATATCGTCGAACATCTATGGGACATAATCGAGAGGTCAGTTAGGGCACAAAATTGTGCAATTACGGATGGCTATAGAGGTAGCATCGCTCAGTATTTCTGTAGGGGACTTCCAACGACTCTGTGAGTACATGCCACGTCGAGTCATTGCATAACGCCGGGCACGAGGTGGTCAGACATGGTATTAGGAGGTGTCGCATGGCTTTTGTCACCTTATTGTAAGCATTTGTAATGTCCTGACAACGGCAGTTTTTATTCCTTTGAGTTCATATAAGTTTCTGAACCATTCCAAGGGACCGTATACATATATATTAAAAAGTGTAGGTGAAATCTGCATCCCTATCCTGTAGCATCGTAAATTTATCATTGAGCTCGGCGAACAGAGCAATCACGTTTATTTTACGGTATAAAAGTGACCTCGCTAGTTTTGTCAATTACAGTTGCAAACTGACAAGTGAGTGCGTAATTGTGAGAAAATATACCTACTTTCGAGCACGCTATAATCCATTGTAGATAACAATATACAGTAATACGAAACAGACAAATAGGTCAATGAAATCTACACTGTAGGTTCAGTAATATTTGTAACTGTGCAGGAGAAATGTTTCGGTTACGATAGCGAGCATCGCCACAGAGAGAAGCGAAAAACAAAGACGATGAACAAGAAACGGGAGTGCCAGACTGCTCCACATGGGCACGCTTTTTCTGCCGGCAGCGTGGCTGCCAGTTCATTACTCGGAACCCCAGGGCTGCGGCTAGTTGGCCACCAGCACTGCAAGACAGAGAGGTGGAGAGAGAGACAGAGAGACAGATAACGAGAGTGGGAGAGAGAAAACATTACTCCTGGACGTAACGCGATTACGCGCGTAGCTGGCGGATTAGGCGACGCTAATGCGATACCCGCTCTCCGCAACTCGCGCTCGCCCTCGACCGAACTCCGCGTCCTACCAATCTCTTTCCGCCGGACCACACCACATACGTACAGCAATGTAAGCCACGCCGCTTTCCTTGCGTCCAGCGAATGGCAGGAGCGTTTTAATCCAGTGGCTACGACTTCTCAAAATCTCTGCTTAGAAACACGACTTTTTGTGACATCCAGAGTATTGACTGGACATAAGAGACGACACCATCGTTTCAAAAGTGTGTTTCAGTCCATCACTTCATATTTAATGCAGGTTGTACACTACTGGCCATTAAAATTGCTACACCAAGAAGAAATGCAGATGATAAACGGGTATTCATTGGAAAAATATTTTATACTAGAACTGACATGCGATGACATTTTCACGCAATTTGGGTGCATAGATCCTGAGAAATCAGTACCCAGAACAACCACCTCTGGCCATAATAACGGCCTTGATACGCCTAGGCATTGAGTCAAACAGAGCTTGGATGGCGTGTACAGGTACAGCTGCCCATGCAGCTTTATCAAGATACCACAGTTCATCAAGACTAGTGACTGGCGTATTGTGACGAGTCAGTTGCTCGGCCACCATTGACCAGACATTTTCAGTTGGTGAGAGATGTGGAGAATGTGCTGGCCAGGGCAGCAGTCGAACATTGTCTGTATCCAGAACGGCCCGTACAGGACCTGCAACATGCGGTCGTGCATTATCCTGCTGAAATGTAGGGTTTCGCAGGGATCGAATGAAGGGCAGAGCCACACGTCGTAACACATCTGAAATATATATAACGTCCACTGTTCAAAGTACCGTCAATGCGAACAAGAGGACGCTGAGACGTGTAACCAATGGCACCCCATATCATCACGCCGGGTGATACGCCAGTATGGCGATGACGAATATACGCTTCCAGTGTGCGTTCACTGCGATGTCGATAAACACGGATGCGACCATCATGATGCTGTAAACAGAACCTGGATCCGAAAAAATGACGTTTTGCCATTTGTGCACCCACGTTCGTCGTTGAGTACACCATCGCAGGCGCTCCAGTCTGTCAAGGGTAACCGCAGCCATGGTCTCTGAGCTGATAGTCCATGCTCCTGCAAACGTCGTCGAACTGTTCGTGCAGATGGTTGTTGTCTTGCAAACGTCCCCATCTGTTGACTCAGGGATCGAGACGTGGCTGTACGATCCGTTACATCCATGCGGATAAGATGCCTGTCATCTCGACTGCTAGTGATACGAGGCCTTTGGGATCCAGCACGGCTTTCCGTATTACGCTCCTGAACCCACCGATTCCATATTCTGCTAACAGTCATTGGATCTCAATCAACGCGAGCAGCAATGTCGCGATACGATAAACCGCAATCACGATAGGCTACAATCCGCCCTTTATCAAAGTCGGAAACGTGATGGTACGCATTTCTCCTCCTTACACGAGGCGTCACAACAACGTTTCACCAGGCAACGCCGGTCAACTGCTGTTTGTGTATGAGAAATCGGTTGGAAACTTTCCTCATGTCAGCACGTTGTAGGTGTCGCCACCGGCGCCAACCTTGTGTGAATGCTATGAAAAGCTAATCATTAGCATATCACAGCATCTTCTTCCTGTCGGTTAAATTTCGCGTCTGTAGCACATCATCTTCGTGGTGTAGCAATTTTAATGGCCAATAGTGTAGTTATAAACAGAAAGACGGCAGCTCGGCCTACGCACTGATTACCTGTGTGCTTAGTAGTTCAGTACGGAAATTGCTAGCGAGCATGTGCACTGACTAGACACAGTCCCGCCTTATAATAATTGTGCAATGTACAGTTCCACCATCTTTAGTAGGATAGGGATGTGATTGCTGTGTTCAGGCAGCGCCGGCTTCGGTCACGCACCCTGAGGCTGTTGCCTGAAGGCATCACTGGGATGAGGCGGAGGTCGGAAGTAAGATGTGCAGCACCTCCCACGTGTCCCCGGGTAGGTCCATTACTGCGGCTGCCCCCGTATCTGCCCCCTCCCTCTCCTTACATCCTGACTACATCGGTGCCAATGTAATATCCTACCCCAGAATAAAACCTGCACTATATTTCTAAATGTTAAATCCCTCTACTGCTAACATAAATCAGTACTTTTATACAGATTACTTCTAGCTGGAACAAACAGAAGCTGCCTTTAGCAATATTCCAGATCATTTTAATGTTAGAATAAAAATAAGTCAACAGTTAAAGAACTTTTGTTCATGATTCTTAAATATAAAGTGTACATCAATACAAATATCTTTAGTCCATTACAATCACTATAACTTTTATACATATATCTTTAGCTAAAATAAACGGAATCTGCTTTTGCTAATACCCCAGATCATGTTAACATAACAACAGAAATATGTCAACAGTTCATCTGAAGGTTAGTTATTAATTTAAATCTAAATATAAAGGTCCTAGTCTAACAGACAGCTGCATCTCACTGCAGATACAATAACTCGGTAGCATTGATTCATGAGCATCCATGTTAATGTCAATCACGTTAAAAAAATTTAAAAAAAATGCTATAAACTGCCTGTATTATACGTAGTATACAAATAGAAATAAGATATCAGATCACCTGAAATTTGTTCTTGTGGTAGGTTATTTATTTATTTTATTTTGTACTCTAATGTTATCGCCAGTCTGAATAAAATATATTCCCTTATATCGACCTTAATACATGTAAAGAAGAACAAATTACATCTCTGTGCAAAGTAGGCCTATACCATATCCGTCTGTCAAGATCTTTGTTACAAGCAACAGTTTTAAAGCGCATGCTGGATGCTGGAAAAGTCTCGCTGTCAGAGTGTAAATTAATATAGTTTGTGTGGAAGTGTGTGTAATGATACAACAACTGGGCATCAACATGGAGGCAGACAGATGGACACTAACCGAAAAAAGCCGCCTGTACTGTCGCAGTAAGTAAGAAACTAAATTTACATCCATATCGACAGATAAGCTATAGTGTTAGCGATACACTAAAGTGTGCTCCATCTTTCTGTCATAGAGCCAGCACCCAGCATTTTGCTAGCAATAATGATGTAAGTTCCTGAAACCATCTGAAGATGAAACTGAAAAGGTTCGAAAACCGGTTCATGAAATAAAACATAATTATTCAAAAAAGTGACTGTTTGCAGTTTTGTATAACTTATTTACTTACAAGTACCAATATATCGGTGTAACGACGAAAAACATACCGACGTTCCTGCCTATAAAAAGATCGGCTGCACATTGCATATATATTGCCGGTTTTAGAGCTGTTTATTTAAGTATTGGTTTATTCTTAGATATTCCGTACATCAACAAGCTGGGAGCCCGCCTATCCCCCTTAAAGCAAGAATTGAAAGAAAAACGAAGCACGCTCACGCTTGACGATAGTCACTTCGGTAACTGCCTTCAAGTGGCACATTAAAAGATGTTCGATGCGTCCGTTGTTCGGTTTCGTCACACATCCGATTTCTCCGAACACTACATGTCGACTTCACTGTTTCTTCATATCCACCAACGCCACCGACCTAACAGCTGTAGTGCCAAAATTGCGTGGTGGAGCTAAACATTGCAGTTTCTGCAACTGGCGTGCTACTTCTTCACATTGGAAATCTTGTTATTCCATTCACACCGCCACCGTCCGGTTTAATCGGACTTCTTCTTTTGTGCCACATATACAAGCTTCACACACTCAAAGAAAAATCTTTATTTGTGTGCTTTATGGTGTAACTGAAATTTGGCGGGTTCTTTTTAGTACTCATGTGCATGACTTCATACTTTTCATGACTGATAGTCAACTGCCGTTTTTGCACCATACAGATATCTCTTCTGTATCATTTCGAGTTCATTTTGATTATCTGATGACTTTACAAGACTGTAAATGAGAGCATCACTTGCAAACAATCTACGAGTGCCGCTCAGATTATCTCCTAAATCGTTTAACTCGTTTACGTGAATCAGGAACAACAGAGGGCCTATAACACTTCCTTGGGGAACCCCAGCTATTAATTTATTGTATTCTATGATTTTCTGTCATTTATTACGAACTGTGACCTCCTTGACAGGAAATCAGGAATCTAGTCACACTATTGAAACGATAATCCTTACGCACACAATTTAATTAGAAGTAGCTTGTGAGGAACGGTTTCAAAAACCCTCTGGAAATCTAAAAATGTAGAATCACTTTGACATTCCCTGTCGATAGGACTCATGACTTCGTGAGAATAGAGAGCTAGTTGTGTTTCACAGGAACGATATTTTCTGAATCCACGGTGGCTATGTGTTAATTAATCGTTTTCTACCAGGTGATTTATGTTGGAGCACAGTGTATGCTCCAAAATCCTACTGCAAATCGACATTAGTGATATGAATCTGTAATTCACGAGCGAATGGTTGTACGAGTATATGATTGCAAGTACGGAGCTATTGTATCATCATATTCTGGAAGGAATCTATCTGGTGTACAATCTAGACAGGAGGCCTGGCCTTTCTTAAGTATTCTAAGCTGCTATGTTACATCGAGGATATCTGCTTCTAGTTTACTCATACTGGCATACGGTAAACTTGTTTCGTCTACTTTGGTGAGGGAATTTTGAAAAACTGTATTTGGTAACTCTGCTTTAGTGGCATTTTCATCAATAACATTACAATTGTTATCGCGCAGTGGAGTATTTATTGCATCTTGTCAATGGCGTATTTTACATATGATCATAATCTGTTCGGGTTTTCTGTCAAATTTCAAGAGAGTGTTTTCTTGTGGACACTATTAAAAGCATCTGTTCTGACCTGTTTTGTGTGCCATGGGGTATCAACACCATCTCTTACCAATTTATTTAGTATATATCTCTAAATTGCCGTCGATACTATTTCTCTGAATGTAAACCACATCTCGTCTACGCTTACGAAGTCAGATTGGAAGGTTCAAATGGCTCAAATGGCTCTGAGCACTATGGGACTCAACTGCTGAGGTCATAAGTCCCCTAGAACTTAGAACTACTTAAACCTAACTAACCTAAACACATCCATGCCCGAGGCAGGATTCGAACCTGCGACCGTAGCGGTCACGGGGTTCCGGACTGAAGCGCCTAGAACCGCACGGCCACTTCGGCCTCCCCAGATTGGAAGGGTTGGAGACTATATTAGGAAGGTGACAAGAGAATTTTTATCTGTTTCTTTAAATATTGTGTACCATTCTGGACGATGTTTTATGTCTACCAACAACTTTAAGCATATTTTTGCCAACTTATCGAGGTCACCATCAACTATAATTGTATGAGGAGGATGCCCATCTGAAATGGCACTCAAATTTTCTTTGAACTGTTCAGCATCTGTATCATCTGACTCGGGAAGGGATCGGGGGTCGGTAGAAGGAACCCATTGTCCATTTACTTAGATTGTCAACTGTATCATCATGACTCGGGGAGGGGGGTCGGTAAAACGAACCAATTATTAATTTACTTCGATTGCCAAGTATAAACTCTACCCACACTAACTCGCAGGAACTATCTACTTCAATTTCACTACTAGTTCTGACAGCAATAAATACTTAACTATCAACTGTATTTAATCTCTCTCTGAAAACGATTAGGTCCTTTGCAGAATTTCGGCTAAACTTATTTCTGGCTTCAGCCAGCTTTAAGTACCTATAACGATTCGAGATTCAGTGCGTTCTATTAGCCCTTGAAGATCTGGTTCTTTTACAACACAGCTACGACAATTTGATTGTTCTACGTCTGCCCTCTTCCTGTGTTCGTCCTGCACCCTTTGAAACTGAAGTCCTTTCTGCACTTTCCTGAGACCCTTTAACCTCTGAAACCACCCAGTCCCCTTCACATAGCCGCCTCTATCCGTGTAGCTGCTTCCTGTGTGTAGTGGACTCCTGACCTACTTAGCGGAGCCCAGAAACTCACCACCGTACGGCGCAGGTCAACTTACTCGGTCTAAACTGTCTGAGCTTGTGAGTCAGACACTCCTCTCGGTTCTGTACTAAGGGACCACAGTCGGTTCTGTCGACGATGCTACACATGGTGAGCTCCGTCTTTATCTCGCAAGTAGGACTGGCAGTCCTTACTACTTCAGCTGACCGCTCGAAATCAAAGAGAATCTCTCCCGGCCGAAAGCGACACACGTTATTAGTATCAACATGAGCCACCACCTGTTGTTGGCTCCACCCTGCACTCTTCATGGCGTGCGGAAGCATCCATTCCACATCTGGAATGACTTCTCCCGGTATACATGCAGAATGCGCGCTGGATTTCTTTCCCTCCTTGACAGCCGTATCCCTAAGGGGCCCATTACACGCGTAACGTTGGAGCTCACAACTACCTTTAATCCTATACTCTTATGACTGTCCGCATCTCAACACAACATTCACAGTTCCTATCAGTGCTAAAGACGGCATGATAAATACACAAAACGGCACGAAATATAGAAGTTGTAGCGCCGGCCGAAGGGGCCGTGCGGTTAAAGGCGACCAAGATATTAAAGTCTATTAGATTGTTTGCAGGTAATGTTGTCATTTTCCGTCAAGTAAAAACATCAGAAGATCAGAACCGATTGCAAAATGATTTAGACAAGATATCTGTTTGGTGCGAGAAGTGGCTACTGACTCTAAATAATGAAAACTGTGATGTCATCAACACGAGTTGAGTTGGGGTTGAAACTGCAGTCTTCTACCGCAAGGAAGCAAGAGAGGGGATGTTGTAATGGGTGGCCGGTAACGTCTTCCTACAACACAAATGCACGCGTGGATTAATATCGTTCTTCATTTACATGAACTGAAAGTTGTACTTAACTTGATTAGAGTCCTTGTTTTGTGGTACAAGCCCATCAGTAATAGTCCTCTTGCAGACATTCACTGCTAGTAAAGTACAATTCTGGTTGAGGTCAACCAGTCCCGCTGTGTCACTAATCTGGTCGCTATGTACTGTCGTAGCCTGTGAGGAGCTAAGCCCCCTCTGCGAGTAAACTGACAAACGCCAAACTGGATGATTGAACGAGTGAGTGAGACCTTCGGTCAGCGGCGGCCGTCTAAATACATGCTGTGGAGTGTGCGTTGGCGGCTTGTTGCTTGTGGGTGTGTCTCTAGCGTCTCTTGTGATACGCGCACTTGATCCAGCGCCTACTAATCGATCTTCTCCCATCGTCTTTGCCGATCAGTGTGCTGGCGACAGCTTACACCAGGACAGAAATAATAAAAACAAAGCCTTTTTCGTTACGGCGACATCTTTTCACGAAATTTCAATCTCCAAACTTCCTCCTCCGAATGCGAAAATACACTCCTGGAAATGGAAAAAAGAACACATTGACACCGGTGTGTCAGACCCACCATACTTGCTCCGGACACTGCGAGAGGGCTGTACAAGCAATGATCACACGCACGGCACAGCGGACACACCAGGAACCGCGGTGTTGGCCGTCGAATGGCGCTAGCTGCGCAGCATTTGTGCACCGCCGCCGTCAGTGTCAGCCAGTTTGCCGTGGCATACGGAGCTCCATCGCAGTCTTTAACACTGGTAGCATGCCGCGACAGCGTGGACGTGAACCGTATGTGCAGTTGACGGACTTTGAGCGAGGGCGTATACTGGGCATGCGGGAGGCCGGGTGGACGTACCGCCGAATTGCTCAACACGTGGGGCGTGAGGTCTCCACAGTACATCGATGTTGTCGCCAGTGGTCGGCGGAAGGTGCACGTGCCCGTCGACCTGGGACCGGACCGCAGCGACGCACGGATGCACGCCAAGACCGTAGGATCCTACGCAGTGCTGTAGGGGACCGCACCGCCACTTCCCAGCAAATTAGGGACACTGTTGCTCCTGGGGTATCGGCGAGGACCATTCGCAACCGTCTCCATGAAGCTGGGCTACGGTCCCGCACACCGTTAGGCCGTCTTCCGCTCACGCCCCAACATCGTGCAGCCCGCCTCCAGTGGTGTCGCGACAGGCGTGAATGGAGGGACGAATGGAGACGTGTCGTCTTCAGCGATGAGAGTCGCTTCTGCCTTGGTGCCAATGATGGTCGTATGCGTGTTTGGCGCCGTGCATGTGAGCGCCACAATCAGGACTGCATACGACCGAGGCACACAGGGCCAACACCCGGCATCATGGTGTGGGGAGCGATCTCCTACACTGGCCGTACACCACTGGTGATCGTCGAGGGACATTGAATAGTGCACGGTACATCCAAACCGTCATCGAACCCATCGTTCTACCATTCCTAGACCGGCAAGGGAACTTGCTGTTCCAACAGGACAATGCACGTCAGCATGTATCCCGTGCCACCCAACGTGCTCTAGAAGGTGTAAGTCAACTACCCTGGCCAGCAAGATCTCCGGATCTGTCCCCCATTGAGCATGTTTGGGACTGGATGAAGCGTCGTCTCATGCGGTCTGCACGTCCAGCACTAACGCTGGTCCAACTGAGGCGCCAGGTGGAAATGGCATGGCAAGCCGTTCCACAGGACTACATCCAACATTTCTACGATCGTCTCCATGGGAGAATAGCAGCCTGCATTGCTGCGAAAGGTGGATATACACTGTACTAGTGCCGACATTGTGCATGCTCTGTTGCCTGTGTCTATGTGCCTGTGGTTCTGTCAGTGTGATCATGTGATGTATCTGACCCCAGGAATGTGTCAATAAAGTTTCCTCTTCCTGGGACAATGAATTCACGGTGTTCTTATTTCAATTTCCAGGAGTGTATTTAGCTGACGTCCACCTACATGCCTCATCGCTGTAACCGGAGCTCGCACGGATGGATTTAAGTGTTGGTTCTTCCCTCGCATTGTTCGAGAGTGGAACGTTAGAAAAATAGTATACAAGTGGTTCGATGGAACCTCTGCCAGACACTTCAATATGAATTGCAGAGTAATTATGTAGATGTACATGTAAAGCTATTTTCACGCATGAATGAACTTTCACTCTGCAGCGAAAAGTGCTCTGTTTTGAGACTTTCTGGCAAGTTAAAACACTATGCCGGGCTCGGACTCGAACCTGGACCCTTGATTTTGCAAGCAATAATGACCTATCCAAGTACACGATACGCTACCGCGAACTCTCTCCTTCTTCTATACTTCACAGAAGTTCTCATGCAAACCGTTGCGGATGGATGGACAATGTGCAGTGCTAAGGTTCAGTCTACCTCGTGACATGTCAGACGATAGCGTTTTAATTTTCATGCTGGGTTAGGCATGGCAAGGGGATTTAGCCATTTTAGAGTTCGTTATGAGTGACATAAAGGGAACAGGATAAGTATAACATTAACAATCGAGAGCTATAGTTTTACGAGAATACATTTTTTTCTAGGGATAGAACCAGAAACCGTAGTCCATAGCGGCAGCGTTTCCAGTTAGGTGGAGGTACGCCACAGCTGGAGTCTGTGAGATGGGACAAACATAAATTTACCTCAAGAAAGATCGACGCACTACATGGAAACTCGACAGTATCTTAAGTTAACAAAGAGCTGATTTATACTGGAAGAATTCCAGCGTAGTTCTACAGCCGAAGAAGATGCCGTTGGAATATCAGTGCTGTTTGCATGTCGCAGAATCGCTAATCAACTTTCCTTACAGTTAGGTGGCCCGCAGTGTAAAATAAGTCTTACGGTGACATGATTACGATGATAATGTACTTTTTTTTTTTTTTTTTACTTTATTGTTATTTTGACACCTGAACAATCAGGTAGGCTGGCAGCAGCACAATACGCCGCTCTTCAGCCGAAGAGAGTACAAGGAGATAAACAAAGAAGAGACATCACTTAGAAAAACGGCGGGTAAAAACAGGAGACACAAGAACATAAAAGCACAAGAAGCCGTTCACACTTGAGGACAATCCACACTACGAACTGTAGACCCGACGCACAAACACTCAAGAAGACGATGGCACTGGTGAACAATGGAGCGTGACGGCGAAACTGAACACTAAACATGACGGCACACACGATACACTGATGGCGGTGATCTCCGGCGCGCGAATGTCCACTGAGCGTGTGCGAGTCCGGGGACCTGCCAAGAGGGGAACAGGGGTGAGGAGGGGGAGAGGGGAGGAAAAGAGGATGCCATGGCTTAGGAGACGGGGACAGGAGGAGAGGGACAGGGGAGGGGAGGCCCGGGGGACGAGGTGGGAGAAAGGGAGGAGGGAGGGAAAAGGGAGGGAGGGTGCCCAGAGGAGTAAGCACAGGAGGAGGGCGGGAGAATCAAAGTTGGTAGGAGGGGTAGATGGAGGGGAGGAGGGCATCATCAGGGAGTGGGAGCTGGCGGAAGCCACCTTGGGAGAGGGTAAGGAGGGTGGAGAGATGGAGACCGGGCGGGATGTGGGAATACAGGCGCGGCAGCGGGCGGGGGTGGGAGAGGATCGGGGAGACGAGCGGGTGAGGGGGATCAAGTTTACGGGAGGTGTACAGGATCCGTATCTTTTCAAGGAAAAGGAGGAGGTGGGGGAAGGGGATGAGATCATACAGGATCCGTGTGGGAGAGGGGAGACGGATGCGATAGGTGAGGCGGAGAGCATGGCGTTCCAGGATTTGGAGGGATTTATAAAAGGTAGGGGGAGCGGAGATCCATGCTGGATGGGCATAACAAAGGATAGGGCGGATGAGGGATTTATAGGTGTGGAGGATGGTGGATGGGTCCAGACCCCACGTGCGGCCGGAAAGGAGCTTGAGGAGACGGAGGCGGGAACGTGCCTTGGCTTGGATTGTCTGGAGATGGGGAGTCCAGGAGAGGCGACGGTCGAGGGTGACGCCAAGGTACTTAAGGGTGGGAGTGAGGGCGATGGGACGGCCATAGACGGTGAGATAGAAATCAAGGAGGCAGAAGGAAGGGGTGGTTTTGCCTACAATGATCGCCTGGGTTTTGAAAGGATTGACCTTGAGCAACCACTGGTTGCACCAAGCGGTGAACCGGTCAAGATGGGATTGGAGAAGGCGTTGGGAGCGTTGCAGGGTGGGGGCAAGGGCAAGGAAGGCGGTGTCATCGGCAAACTGGAGAAGTTGGATGGGGGGTGACGGCGGTGGCATGTCCGCCGTGTACAAAAGGTACAGAAGGGGAGAGAGGACGGAGCCTTGGGGCACACTGGCGGAGGGGAAAAAGGTGTAGGAATCGGTGTTATGGATGGTGACATAGGAAGGACGGCGGGAGAGAAAGGAATCGATCAGACGGACGTAGTTAATGGGAAGGGCGAAGGTTTGGAGCTTGAAGAGGAGACCGGAATGCCATACGCGATCATAAGCACATTCGAGGTCAAGAGAGAGGAAGATGGCGGAGCGACGGGAATTGAGCTGTTCGGAAAGGAGACGAGTGAGGTGAAGGAGAAGATCGTCGGAAGAGAAGGACGGCCGAAAGCCACACTGGGTAACGGGAAGGAGACGGTGCTGGCGGAGATGCCGGTGGATGCGTTGGGTGAGGATAGATTCCAGGACCATGCTGAAGACCGAGGTAAGGCTGATGGGACGGTAGGAGGAGACGGCGGACGGTGGTTTGCCGGGTTTAAGGAACATGAGGATACGGGAGGTTTTCCACAGGTCGGGGTAGTAACCGGTGGACAGGACTACATTGTAGAGCCTGGCCAGGGCGGAGAGAAAAGAGACAGGAGCTTCACGAAGGTGACGGTAGGTGACACGATCGTGACCAGGAGCGGTGCTGCGTTTTGTGCGGAGTGTAGCAATGAGATCCTGTGTAGTGATTGGAGTATTGAGGTCCGTGTGTGCAATGTTGTCCAAGTACTGGAAACCAGGAGCGAGGGGAGGGACAGAGGTGTCAGTTCGATCGCGGATATCCGGGAAGAGGGAGTAGTCGAACTGGGGATCATCGGGGATGGAAAACACATCGGACAGATAGGAGGCAAAGTGGTTAGCCTTACTAAGGGCGTCAGGGAAGGGGTGATCATCATGGAGAAGAGGATAGTAGGGGGAGGGCTTAGTTCCGGTAAGGCGACGGAAGGCGGACCAGAACTTGGATGAGTGTAGAGGGAGGGTAGCATTTAAACGGGTGCATGTCTGTCGCCAGTCCCGGCGTTTCTTAGCCGCGAGCAAATTACGAACATGTCGCTGGAGTTGCCGGTGGCGTCGTAGTGTGTCCGGGTCACGCGTGCGGAGGAAGACACGGTAGAGACGACGGGATTCACGGAGGAGGAGGACGGCCTGTGGGGGTAAGGTAGGACGGTGGGGGTGAATGGCAACAGTAGGGACGTGGGCCTCCACGGCCTCAGACAAGGTCTGCTGAAGAAAGGAGGCGGCATGGGTGACATCATCGGGAAGGCGATAGGTGAGAGAGTGGCTATCGACCTGGGTGGAGAGGGTATCCTGGTAGGCATTCCAGTTGGCACGGGAATAGTCATGGACGTACTTAGGGGGAGGGTCATTACGAGGGTCAGGGCGGGGGCGACGACCGTCTGAAATGGTGAGGAGGACAGGGAGATGGTCGCTACCAATAGGCTCCAGGACATCCACCGTAATGCGACCAAGGAGGTTGGGGGAGGAGAGGAGAACATCGGGAGTGGAGTTGGATTCGGGATGGGTGTGCTGGGGGATGGGGATGAGGTCGCCATGAAGGGAGGAGAGGAACCGATGCCACCGCCGTAACTGGGCAGCGGAGCGACTATGGATGTTGAGGTCGGCGGCGATCACGTAGGAGGAGAAGGTACGATCGATGTGGGAGAGGAAGTCGAAAGGAAGAGGGGCGTTGGGGCGGACATAGATGGTGGCACAGGTAATGGTAAGGCCGGGGAAGAAGAGACTAAGGATCAGGTGTTCGGTGGGGTCGGGAAGGAGAGGTTGGAGCCGAACGGGGAGCTGGCGGTGGTGACCAATGGCAACTCCGCCACGCGCAACTGGGAGGGGATTATCGGAGCGGTGGAGGAGATAGGGGGAGGTGTGGATGGAGTGGTGGGGTTGGAGGAAGGTTTCATTGAGGAGGAAGGCATCCACACGGTGGGTAGCAAGGGTGTGCAGGAAGAGGTTCTTGTCGCGCCATGACAGGGATTTAGACGAGGGTGTCAAGACGGGAGAAGGTGAAATGGGCCTGGTTGTTGGAATAGGTGGCGTACATTTTAAGGTGAAAAATGGAACGGGCGGCGAGGGAGATCTGTTGGAGGGTGTGGGGGCGCTGAAAGGGATGAACATTCTGGAGGACGATGGTGAGGAACCTGATGATGTCCTCAGCGGTGGGGGGGGGGGGGGGGACGGAGGGAATTGCCAGGAGGGGTGGGGGCGTCCAGAGGACGGACAGGTACGGTGAGTTCAATAATGTACCTATTACACTGCTCTTTATATGAGTTTTATTGCGCAAAACACAATGAGCTCATTTCGGCATATTGCTGTCGTCAGGTGTTCTATAAATACATTAATAGGTGATAGTCCTGCTATTGCAAAGTGTGACCTTGGTCGTAAAGATATTGGGGCGACTACGTGAGATAACGCGCTTGGCGTCCTTGATCAGCTGATCGCCACCGAATAGCAAGGAGTTCGCGCGCCTGCCGCTTGGAGCACTGTCTCGCACTTATTCCTTGCCGCGGCGCGGACGCTCTGTGAATTCTGTGATTCAGTAATTAATTATTCTGTTGTTATTGACTGTAACTAGCTCTTCGATTAATGTTGAAGGAAATATTCTCTCTCCTATTCCAGTTTGTTACACAGACTAGATGGAAGCAACGTATGTTAACTCAGAGCAGCGAAGTGTTGAATGCTAACTGCCGTCCGTAGTCCACACGCCGAACATATCAAAATAAGCCGCTATATCGATATTTTCTCCTAGAAAATTGGCGATACATACTCGGAGTATGGGACATCATCATCATCACATCGATATATCGATACCAAAACGGCAGTATCGAGTGCCGATATTTTTATTTGACATATTTTTCACAATTTTCGGTGAATATTTGATGTTGTTCATTTGAAGTTGTAATAGAACATGATTTTGCTTTCACTGTGTGAAGGATTCTTACTACTGTTTTAGCTTTCATCACGTTCAATCTTTTTCTTTGAGTGTGTGAAGCTTGTATATGTGGCACAAAAGAAGAAGTCCGATTGCACCGGACGGTGCCGGTGTGAATGGAATAACAAGATTTCCAATGTGAAGAAGTAGCACGCCAGTTGCAGAAACTGCAATGTTTAGCTCCACCACGCAATTTTGGCACTACAGCTGTTAGGTCGGTGGCGTTGGTGGATATGAAGAAACAAATGAACACGTAGATAATGTTTTGGGGAAAGCAAAACACTTAGAAAATGTAGCAGGTCTACTAAACTGACTGCTTACAACTCTAGAATACTGCTGTGCGATGTGGGTTCCGCTTCAAGATAGTACTGACGAAGGACGTCGACAAAATTCAAAGAAAGGCAGCTGGTTTTATATTGTCGCGAAATAAGGGAGAGAGGGCCACGGATGCGCTGCCCGAATAAGGGTGGCAGTCATTAAAACATATGCGTTTTTCGCTGCAGCAGTACATTCTCATGAAATTTCAATCATCAACATTCTCCTCAGAGTATGAAAATATTTTGTTGGCACTCACCTACATAGGAAGAAATGGTTATCATAATAAAATAAGAGAAGTAAGAGCTGGTACGAGTTTTCGTTTTCCCGCGCGATGGTTAGAGAAGTGGCTTAAAGATGGTTCGATGAACTCTCTGCCAGGCACTTAATTATGAATTGCAGAGTAAGCATATAGATGTAGGTTGCAGTAGCTATGCAGATACGAAGAGGCTTGCACAGTACAGGATACTGTGGAGAACTGCATCAATCCAGTTTCCGAACTGAAGACGACAGCAACAGTAACGTGTCGGCAGCGAACTTATTAGACATTATCCTGTTCAGTTCGGACAATGACGGAGATAGAATACTGTCCCGAATTTGTGACTGTCTAAGGAATTATTATAGCATTGATCGACGTCTATGGAAACGCTTGTAAGGATGTACAAGAGTGGCTAAACCACGTTGGAACTATTTCCATTTTCATTCCGTCGTACTGTACACCATACCTTCTCTGAAGAGGAAGTATAGCCTTACTCATATCAGTTTCATGTCTGCTTTAAACGTGCTGTAACTTTCTTGTTAACTGAAGGCCAGTTCCTGTTGACAAATGAAACATCATCTCTCGTCGTCTCGACGGCCGGCTGGGCTTTTCCTCTGAGGTCCGGCCCCCCTCCCCTGCCCCACTCCACTGTGGCACTGTTGTTTCTCCCAGGAGACAGTAATTGCTCCCGTTGCTTTCTCCGCAGGACAATGGCGCGTATCTCCACCCAAAATACCGCAGACACCATCGCCCTCAGGCTTCGCCGGAGATCGGTGGAAGTAGCACCATGTTCAAGCCGCTATGTTCACTCCCTAGAGTTGCTTGCTTGCCTTGTACGCCGTAACCTGAACCAACATAACTCAAAAACTCCACGAGCCTTCTCAGCATTCTCTGCCATAAGGCAGATGTGTTATAGAGCGGCATGGATCCAGCACATAGCTTTCACGACTGTCGTCGATTATACAAACCTATCAATGTTTTTGCATAAGCTACCGACGGTGTGTAGAGGAGGGTACATCTGGTACTACTAACTAATCCTGCCATCCCTGTCCACTCGCGAATGGCTCGAAGTGCAAAAGTAACCAACAGATTTCTATTGTTCCTGCAGTTACACACACACACACACACACACACACATTCCACTATAATTTCTTCGTAGCCCTCGCCGCACAATGGCTAAATGGTTCAAATGGCTCTGAGCACTATGGGACTCAACTGCTGTGGTCATCAGTCCCCTAGAACTTAGAACTACTTAAACCTAACTAACCTAAGGACATCACACACATCCATGCCCGAGGCAGGATTCTAACCTGCGACCGTAGCAGTCGCACGGTTCCGGACTGCGCGCCTAGAACCGCGGGACCACCGCGGCCGGCTCGCCGCACAATGTCAACATAGCCCATCACCTGTTTCATAGCCTACACTACCATCATCAATGACGGTTTCATGGCTAACAACGGCTTCCGCTCCACAAGCATTTATAGCTGTTGAAGCATTACCCCAAATTCAGTGTTTGGAAACCCTTCTCCCTCGCCGAGAATATTAACTCCTGCGTGAGTGGTGGCTCTCGACATGGAAGAAACAGTTTCGAATTAGAGTGACGAAAGGGATTTTGACTACGGGAATTGGTTGGTAAGTAGTGGAGAGGTGATGGTCTGACCAGAGGATAAAGCACCGGTATACTGACTGAAATCGCAAAACTCTTCGCAATATGGCTGCAGTCAAGCCGACAGTATGTGTCGAAGCGAATACTGATTTAAAGTTGTGCGTTTCAGCGTGTGTGTACGCTAGAGAGGAAGAGACAAAGGAGAATGAGAGAGAGTGAGCGAGAGGGAGAGAGAGAGAGAGAGAGAGAGAGAGAGAGACTGCATATGAATGAAGAATAAACGTACTCTTAGGCAGTAGAAGTTTCTTACGTAAGTTAAACACATACTTTGTTCACTGGTGTACGTGTCAATTATCAATACATCCGTGACAGCAAAATCGTTGAAACTTCCGCGCTTTTACTTGTTTACTTGATTTCTTATTGGTAGATGAATGAAACTGTCGTATCGACACTACCTCTACTACATATTTACGGCTGACGAGTGTTCAGTGGCACATACCAATAGTTAAATGTATTAGCAAAAGGTTAACTCGAGACCATAGTAACAGAGAGCCAGAGACTTACGGGTTTATGACGTGGATGTGCCACGATATCAGTTTAATCTATATTGAAACCAACGTAAATACAGTTCGGGCTTCAGTCGCCAGACACGCATGCACACGGCCGAAAATTTAAGATATACAATGCGGGGCCATATGTTACTAAAATTAAATTCTCGAAAACTCTTACAATGAATATAAATGCACAAAGGCGTAGGAAAATACATTGAAATTGTGGATCACAAGTATAAAGTACGAACAGGGGAAAGAAGAACGTCGAAATACGGATCAATCGTTGAGCATGCTAAGATTCACGAAAATCAAATGATCTGAATTCTGCGGCTATAATAAGCCGATAATATGTCTACAGTACTAACAGATAAAAAATAGTAATAGGAATTAATAAAAATCCCTTCGAAAGACACGTATAGCAAAAAGATTACGTTACAGCAAGCAGCTCAGCTCACCAGAAGTGAGTCCTCCTGGTCTCAAGGTCACTTGGAAAGTGTCTGTTCACTCCAAAGCAGTATCTGCAGTTCTCTGCCACCAGAAATCCTCGTTACCAACCTAACAAATACGCACGTGCTTCTGGTGCCCGAAGGATTTCCTACTTCAGGAATGGTTCTGAGCACTATGGGACTTAACATCTGACGTCATCAGTCCCCTAGAACTGAGAACTATTTAGACCTAACTAACCATGCCCGAGGCAGGATTCGAACCTGCGACCGTAGCAGTCGCGCGGTTCCGGACTGAAGTGCCCAGAACCCCTCGGCCACCCCGGCCGGCAGCAAGCACTAGAAGAGTAATGAAAGTTAGTGTGGTTAATATTTGTTATTCAAGCAAATTCCAACGTAACACAAATCGAAAAAGTGCTTATTACCGCCGCCAACACAACACAAATACACTCTCGTCGCAGTACATAGTGGAAAAATAGGAGAACCTATCGCAGTACTTCAGTGCCCAACACTCTTATGGAAACGGATCACAATGTTTCATTTCGAGCCTATGAGGATCTGCAGCGAACTTATTAGAAATTATTCTGTTCAGTTCGGACAATGACGGAGGTAGAATTATGTCCTGAATTTGTGGCTGTCTAAGGAATTATTATAGGACTGATCAACGTTTATGGAAACGCTGGTAAGGATGTACAAGAGTGGCTAAACCACGTTGAAACTATTTCCATTTTCATTCCGTCGTACTGTACCCCACACCTTCTTTGAACGTCATTAAAGTCATAAAATTGAAATTCTTCCAAAAAACTACAGAAACAGAAGCCAGTCTCAGTATCACAGATGAGAAAATTTTATCACAATTTTGTTATGTTAGCAACCATGGCTGTCTATCCGTCATGATACTGTACAATCGGAGCATTTCTCTACGTGTTAAGAAAATTGCTCTGATTGTACAGCTTCATGACAGATAAGTGTATTCAAATTGTGATTAAACTTTTGTCATAAGTAATTAGTAGGTTTTAGAGTGATAATGAGAATGGTCAGCTGCGAAATATGGAAACAATTAAAGTGGTCAGTTACTGTTGACTGTGAGTATGACACTTTCACAAAAGAACGCTGTCTGGGAGCGTACATGCAGTTGATAAGCAATGTTATCAGAATATAAACAGATGTTCCGAGAAAGCAGTACAAAGTTACACGTCGTACTGCACTCTAGTTATCTTCTCATGTTATCAGTCAGTTGATACGTGGTGTTAACGTTGTTTAATAGCCTGTTTACTTTTGTTCCAGGTGAGTGGCACTAACCAACGTGCAACGCAAGCCCAGTTCCAACACAGACATCTCTGGTAAGTTGTGTATCTCCTTTAACATCGTAATCCAACAAGGCATTTACCTGAAGGGCAGACGTTCACAGGGGATCGAAGAAATCTATAATATCGCAGCTATATTCGAATAAACTGTCACAAAAGTAAAGTTAAAACCAAAACGTTCCTCAAAGCTCACGCTTGCAGTGAAGTACTAGAGGATTAGATACAAGCACACACAATAATTTTCGCGTGGTACACTGAAGGAAGGAAGGAAGTTTGGCGGGATCGTTGGAGCACAAGTTCGAATTACGAAAGGACGAGGAAGGATATCGGCGACGCTTTTTTCAAAGGAACCATCCAGGCATTTGCCTGGATCCATTTAGGGAAATCACAGAGATCCTAAATCTGGATGGCCGGACGGGGATTTGAACAGCCGTCCTCCCGAATGAAAGTCCAGTGTGATGACCACTGCGCTCTTACCGCTTCTATGGAATTTAGGAAATTAGAACGGAAGTCACCTGCCCCTTGTCACGAAGTAGTAGCTGAAAACTCTCTACCGATATTATTACTCACTGAGTTACTAAAACTCCACAGAACGGCTAACTTACCGGCAAAAGTGGGATATTCGCCGCCTGCTCTGTGTTCGATATGGTGGAAAAATCGCACTAAGATAACATTTATACGAGATCTCACGTGGTGAGTACGCTTTTCATATTTCGTAAACGTTTCGAGTGTTTGCCACGAGTGATTATATGGAATTGGAAACGTATGTTGCTACGTAATACTCGTAACCACAGTTTCGTTTTTTGCTGTACGTGGCAGCCTGTAGAAAAGTAAGTATAGTGATAACGTGTAGTTACGAATGTGTGGAATGAAAATTTTCGCTGAAGTTGCCGGCAGATGAGCTATAGGTAGTGCGATTCTACCTTAATATCATATGCCGAAACGCTTTTGATAGCTTGAACAGTGTATGGACAATTAGAGCCCTATCAAATATTGTGGAACAATGGCACAGCAATAGCCGTGCACTCAAAATTGGGGGAGCTGCTACTAGACTCCATAAGGAGTGAGATTCAAATGCTCGTCCTGCCATCATTATTTAGATTTTCCACGGTATACTAAATCGGTTGAGGCAAATGCCGGGATGGTTTCTTTGGAAAAGATACCTCTGAATTTCTTTCCCTACTCTATACCAACCCGAGCTTATGCTTCAGATTTAATGACCGCATCGTCAACGAAGCGCTACTATAATTCTCCCCACATTCGACAAATTCGGAACCGATTGCGTTGTGCAACTGCTCTGTCCCCAGTGACTTCAACATCCATAATAAGTATTTAACTGTAGCCTATCTTCGTTACTCCTGTCACGGACGAACGGATAGAATAATGCATCTATACATATTATAAAAATGTATGTACGTATGAATATTCCCTCTAAACCACTGGACCGATTTCAACCAAACTTGGTATACGTATCATTTACTATCTGAAAATAATTACTGCAGGGGTAACAACCACCTATCTTACAAACAGGTGGGTGAGGAGGTGGAAAAGCAGTGTAGCCCACGACACCAAAATACCTAGAGTTATCCAGTAGTTGAGAATGAGAGCACTTACAGACTTGCAACGAACTTAACACATAACTTCAGACCTTCACGAAATTTTACTCGCTGACGACTTCCACAAAATGCTGAAAGGTAAAGAAGTTTGTCGCTTACTATATTTTCTCTGCTCACGCAAAAATACTGCCACATGAGGCATGGCGCTTTAATTTGTTACTTCTTTACTGACAAATGTATTCGTGACATTCTGCAGACATTATTCATATATACCACCGAATCTACCAGAAAAATTATTTCATTCCATGACACTTAGTCCAGGAGATACGACGTCATAAACACTGTATGCGTGAAAAACTACCACGTCATTACAGACGTTTAAATTTATTACTTCGTTGCAATTTATTCTATTCGGAACACTATTCTCTGACAGCACCCGCATTTATCGTTGAATATACCTTCAAAAATATGTCGTTGAACCACACGTACTTCGCCAGATATGACGTCAAATACTGAGATGCGTGAAAAACTGCCGCATCATGCATGAAGTTTTAATTTATTACGTCTTCACTACCACCTTATTTGCAACACACTTCACATACAGTATCAAAATGTGCCACTGAACATACCTGCAAAATTATCTTACAGTACAGCACACACTTCAAGAGATATCACGTCATAAAAACTGAGCTTTGCGATACCGAATTTGCTGCGCAATTCTCGCTAGTGATATAGGTGAAACGTGTACAAATACACGATAAATATGTTAAATGTATTTGGCATGTGCGTACACGGGTTAGGCTACGGATAAAAAGCTTATCCTGAACCCCTGGAACGATATTAACAAAATAGTTACATTCTGGAAAGAAATACTGTGAGTGTAAGCCACCGACCGCCTTTTGGGGTGAGCGTGATAATGTGGAGGAAGAATGGGAAGGAGGAGACGGACAGACGGTAAGGAAGAAAGATTGGACAAAGAGAGGGACGAGGAGGAAGTGAATTAGAGGAGGAGGAGAGCAGATTGGCAGACAGTGAGTGGGGTGGGGATGGAGGTGATGGGCAGAACAGGGGCAGAAGGAGATGGACAGAGAGTGGAGGAGATGGATAGAGAAGGGTGAAAAAGGAGATGGACAGAGAGAGGAGAAGATGGATAGAGAAGGGTGAAAGAGGAGATGGACAGAGAGAGGAGGATGTGGTGTCACCGCCAGACACCACACTTGCTAGGTGGTAGCCTTTAAATCGGCCGCGGTCCGTTACTATACGTCGGACCCGCGTGTCGCCAATATCAGTGATTGCAGACCGAGCGCCGCCACACGGCAGGTCTAGAGAAACTCCCTAGCACTCGCCCCAGTTGTACAGCCGACTTTGCTAGCGATGGTTCACTGTCTACATACGCTGTGATTTGCAGAGACGGCAGTTTAGCATAGCCTTCAGCTACGTCATTTGCTACTACCTAGCAAGGCGCCATATTCAGTTACTTGTGAATCATGTACCGTCTAGAGCAACGTTCATAATTAATGGATTAAAGTTAAGTATCAAACTAATTACGTCCGCTTTCTGAATTCTTATTCCTTGTCATGTTCCAGACCTCACGTCAGTGTAGTTCTTCCCTCCTCACGCCAGCCTGCGTGAGCTAAAACGCGTGCATTTCGGCCTCCACTAGTAACACGGTGTTGGCTCTTCTGCCAACACAACAGAGGAGATGGATACAGAAGGGTGAAAGAGTAGATGGACAGAGAGAGGAGGGGATAGAAAAGGGTGAAAGAGGAGATGGACTGAGAGTGGAGGAGATGGATAGAGAAGGGTGAAAGAGGAGAGAGGCGGAAGTAGGAAGTGGACTAATAAAAAGAGTGGAAAACACAAATACGTGGGCAACGCGTACTCTGCTAGTATAATAATTAACCAACGGTACAAACCAACTCCTGATTTTGGCATTGCCACATTCAACGAAGCTTGCTGGATTCATTTTCTGAGTAACGAAATCAGACAAAGGGAGGTTCAGGTACCTTACTAATGGGAATTTTATAATTGTATTGGCCGATATAAGCGAACCAGAAGCAAGTTGCTGCCGTGACGTGACAACGTTTCCGCGATAACCAGTGGCAGCTGAGAATGTTAACAGCGTTGCACACAGCGGAATAATCTAATTTAAAAAGTAGCAACGATGTCAGCTGTGGATGTCACCCAAATGAGAAAATTCTTTTCTCAGGCGCTGAATCTGCATAGATATGCATGTAACGTACTTCTCTACATTTTTTTCCGGTGGTCGAATTCGTGTCGCTTTCATTATCATCGTGAGGTTATTTTTTAGTTTAGTAAAGGCTAGACACGGATTTATTATTTATTAATACATTATTTAGTCATGTTTGGGTGTACAACACACACAGTGCACGAGTGATACAGCAGATGAAAAAGACGAATACGCTCGCTTTGATTTGAATCGGGATAGTTTAGTAGGAACGAAACCAGTAAATGTATTCTCAGTTAATCCAACGCTAACAAGTCTTTGTAGTGCTATTGGCACAGATCTCATGATTTCTTTAATGAAAAACGGCAAAGAATCATGAACAGGTGTTAGCATAAAACATATCTAAGCTGTAAATGCCATAGACTTAGTTTAGATCAGTTTGCCTTAATATCTAGTATTACCTTTGTATCTTTGGAATTAGTTTATGTTGGCCATGATTTACGTCCACGACCGCCGTTTTATTTTGTGTGTTCCTTGAATGGCTATTACCAACTGTCACTCCTTGCAAGTACTTCTGCATGACTAAACATTGTTTATAAATGCTATATTTTTGGCGTTATGTTTTATTGACTTATATATGTAACTCTTGCTGTTAATAAAAATCTGTAAGTATTGCTTGTATTTTTACTACAATTTTCAAACAGTTTTTCACCTGAAATTTTACTCTATCCATGATGTTCCACCGAAACCGCTCGCACATCAAAAAGTAAGTTAAGCAGCAACTTAAGGTGTTATGTGATGTCATTTTTACAATTTATTAAAGCTGTGGAACACAACCAACGAAAGATATTTTGCTCTAGTGGTGTCAAGTATCGACATGAAATTGGCAAAGAAGTTCTTAAATGTCTACGACTGGGACCACAGCATTGTATGGAAGTGAACTGTTAACCACGAAAAATTTCCGCATTCTTGAGAAACGAAATTTCAGGTCACTTCAAAAAGTTATTCTATTGTTAACTGGCAACCCCCACATACTTCACAAGCACAGAACCAGATAAGGATAACCGAATACGTCTGTTTCGCTGATGTGGTTCTTGATGGGTAAACCGGGGTGATGCTCGATTTAGAAACCGATATTCATGATAATTTTCAATAAAATAACGAACAAATTACAAAGCAGACTTTATATCTTTATTGTGCACCCTCAAGATTCTATTATGTATTTTTAAACAAAACAAAAAAAAACTTGTACCCAGAGGCCGCTGCACGACATCGACGAAAGGCCTTCGCCGGAGTGCGAGGGCGGTGGGAGTTTGACGCAAGGGTGAATTTAGGCGGGCGGGGTCACGGAGGCAAGGTCCGAGAGAGAGAGAGAAAAGGGGAGACTATATCTTGGCCTAATCACAATTTTTACTTCCGTGCAACATGTAATTGTGAGTTTAGAAGCTGCAGAAAGCCTGGAATTAACGGTACGTGTGACGTGTTATACCTTCTTCTTTCTTTTTTTGTCAGAATTTACAATAGAACTACAAGAAAAGATGACTTCGTTTATCGTTTCGTGACTGTGTAGCAGATAAATGAGCTGTAGTGTAGGTTTTGTTTGTGAAAAATATCTATATATCTAGGGCTGCATTCAGGCTCACGTATACAAATGCTTTCGGTAAATACTTAATTTCTCTGGATTCCTTTCCTAGTTAAAAAGAAAAAGTACTGCCACGAGTTACTACCATAAACATCTTTATATGAAGCTACGCTTTTAGACTTTCCGGCATTGTCAGGCTTCTTACAGTCAGAACATTCGTTGTCCTATGTGCCTTGACATTTCGCCAGTCTCCTTGTTGGCCACAGTAGCTTGTGTCCTGTGACTTCGTAGGCTTTCCAGCGTAATAAGTCTTGGAAATCTCTTCGGGTTTGCTGCTGGATTCTAAAATCAACTCGATTCAATATTTCGGCGATCCAGCTGTTCGCCATCTTCAGGAATAGGCTTCTGCTGCTGCTGCTGCTGAGTCCCTCTGAGAACTGACGCCAAAGCTGCAAATCGACGTCCTATATATGCAACGACATATCGCACTCAAGTTTATTTTCGATCACTCGAACTGGCCGCTCCGAAGAACGTTCTTTTTTGATGCGGGATAATACAGGGCCCCACGTCCTGCTAATGGGTTTCATTGTCTCTATTAATAAAATTGTCTGCGAACCTAATGTCAGTTGCCTCTTTATAAACACTGTTCCAAGAACCGTAAGTGTTGGCAACACAGTTTCGTCAAATTTCATCCCGTGTTCCTCGTATAAGTAATGTTCTGCTACCGCCGATTTTTCCGGCTGTTGTAGCCTCGTATAACGGCGATGTTATACGCACCTGTCCTGAACTGCGCAAATCGAACGACCGATGTAAGCCTTCCCACATTGACACGGAATTTTATATATATCAGGCTTCCTAAGCCTCAAGCTTCCTAAGCCCTAAATCGTCTGTCATAGAGCCAAGTAGTGCCCTAATATTGGAAGGTGGACAGAACACACTCTTAAGACCGAAACTCCGTAAAATTCATCCAGTCTTAAACGATATCCCCCAAGCATAAGGAATAATGGCCAGACCTATGCCATTCTTTATGCACCTCCGAGGATGGTCCAGACTCCATAGCCTGACGAATCTGCTCCTCAGAGTATCCATTTTCGTTAAAAACAGCTACCAACGCGCAAGTTCTGGTGTTAAACTGTCCGCGCCGGAAGTGGCATATGCTCTGCGTACTAGAATCCTAGGGACGCCACTGCCTTGGTATGGTGGACGGCAACTCTTAGCATGCAGATATACACTCCTGGAAATGGAAAAAAGAACACATTGACACCGGTGTGTCAGACCCACCATACTTGCTCCGGGCACTGCGAGAGGGCTGTACAAGCAATGATCACACGCACGGCACAGCGGACACACCAGGAACCGCGGTGTTGGCCGTCGAATGGCGCTAGCTGCGCAGTATTTGTGCACCGCCGCCGTCAGTGTCAGCCAGTTTGTCGTGGCATACGGAGCTCCATCGCAGTCTTTAACACTGGTAGCATGCCGCGACAGCGTGGACGTGAACCATATGTGCAGTTGACGGACTTTGAGCGAGGGCGTATAGTGGGCATGCGGGAGGCCGGGTGGACGTACCGCCGAATTGCTCAACATGTGGGGCGTGAGGTCTCCACAGTACATCGATGTTGTCGCCAGTGGTCGGCGGAAGGTGCACGTGCCCGTCGACCTGGGACCGGACCGCAGCGACGCACGGATAAACGCCAAGACCGTAGGATCCTACGCAGTGCCGTAGGGGATCGCACCGCCACTTCCCAGCAAATTAGGGACACTGTTGCTCCTGGGGTATCGGCGAGGACCATTCGCAACCGTCTCCATGAAGCTGGGCTACGGTCCCGCACACCGTTAGGCCATCTTCCGCTCACGCCCCAACATCGTGCAGCCCTCCTCCAGTGGTGTCGCGACAGGCGTGAATGGAGGGACGAATGGAGACGTGTCGTCTTCAGCGATGAGGGTCGCTTCTGCCTTGGTGCCAATGATGGTCGTATGCGTGTTTGGCGCCGTGCAGGTGAGCGCCACAATCAGGACTGCATACGACCGAGGCACACAGGGCCAACACCCGGCATCATGGTGTGGGAGCGATCTCCTACACTGGCCGTACACCACTTGTGATCGTCGAGGGGACACTGAATAGTGCACGGTACATCCAAACCGTCATCGAACCCATCGTTCTACCATTCCTAGACCGGCAAGGGAACTTGCTGTTCCAACAGGACAATGCACGTCCGCATGTATCCCGTGCCACCCAACGTGCTCTAGAAGGTGTAAGTCAACTACCCTGGCCAGCAAGATCTCCGGATCTGTCCCCCATTGAGCATGTTTGGGACTGGATGAAGCGTCGTCTCACGCGGTCTGCACGTCCAGCACGAACGCTGGTCCTACTGAGGCGCCAGGTGGAAATGGCATGGCAAACCGTTCCACAGGACTACATCCAGCATCTCTACGATCGTCTCCATGGGAGAATAGCAGCCTGCATTGCTGCGAAAGGTGGATATACACTGTACTAGTGCCGACATTGTGCATGCTCTGTTGCCTGTGTCTATGTGCCTGTGGTTCTGTCAGTGTGATCATGTGATGTATCTGACCCCAGGAATGTGTCAATAAAGTTTCCCCTTCCTGGGACAATGAATTCACGGTGTTCTTATTTCAATTTCCAGGAGTGTAGATCAGTGTGCGTCGCCTTTCAGTGAACACTATGCCTCAGAGTACAATCTAGTTTCTTGTAAACCATGACGTCCAAGAACAGAAGCGTCCGTTCACTTTCAACCTCCATGGTAAATTTAATGCTAGGATAAGGACAGTTACAGTGATCCAAAAATCTGTTGAGAGCATCACGTCCATGTGGCCAGACGAAAAACGTATCATCTACATACCTCCAGAAGCACGTTGGTTGCAAAGCCGAAGTCCTCAGTGCCGTATCCTCGAAGTCCTCCATAAATAAATTGTCGACTATGGGTGACAAAGGACTACCCATAGCCACTCCGCGTTTCTGCTCAAAAATGTTGCCATTAAATTAAAAATACATGGATGTCAGCACATGACGACAAAGCTTCACCAACTCTTCATCCAGTTTTTCACTAATCAAACTCAAGGACTCTTACAGAGGGACTTGTGCCCTGTTTGACGTTTTTATCAGGAATCAGCGTACTTCAGTCACGATATAGCGCTTCGCTTCTTGTTGAAAGCCAGTCAGTAATCCTTAAGGTATCAACATAACAAATGTGAAAGTAACTCCGTCTGTCAGCTTTTAACGGCTGAACTAATGAATCGAATCTGATGAAGTTTAGTATGGAGATAGCTTGAAGCCTGAGAAAGAACATAGGCTACTTAAAAAATTAAATGAGTAGCCGGAGTGAATTAAGGCATACAAATCTTTATTGGCAATGCACTCTTTTGTTATAAATTGTGCAGACGATAAGAGCTACTTCAAATTGTAAAGTATGAAACTGTATATTTCAAAAAGGTTCTACACAAAAGTCCACGAAAGCATATGCTTAGCTGTAGCGGTTCACGGATAATAATTTTTGTCTTTTGATTGCACGTGGCGCAGCGTATCCGAAAGACCACAAAAATGGTGATTGTGCGTAATAAACATACTTCATGATAAACATACTTTCTTGCAGAATTTTTTGTAGAGATTTTTGAGATCTAAATTGTAATATGGCATGAGATTGTGTGCTACCTATTAATTAGGCAGCATGTTGGTCCCGGCAAACTCTTCGCTTTAGCAGATTACCTTTAAAAGGCTGAACAAACTTCCGTGAAACATACGTCACGACAGTTTTGATTAAACTAGCCTTCAAATAAATAGAAATATGTATATTGAAATCGATGCATTCATGTAAGTGCTGTGACACCACTGACACCACTGACGGGACAGCGGAGTGGACGGCGCCCATAGTGAGCTACGCTTCTCCGATACTTACTCACCATAACAATACTAACGATATGCGAACTAGGCCGCGGGTAAAAACTAATTGAATGTATAAATAAATAGACACTGTTACTAATAGGTGGAGAACTTTCGTAAATGCTTACAGATTTACGTAGCAATGTATACAGCTATGCTTTCAATAGACCGAAATTTATGACACAGTCTGTAGAAGCGTATTACCTTTTGTCAATGTTCACACCTTTATTGATCACGTGTTAATTAAGTTTCATTAAGACTCCCTACAACTTAGCTACAAAACATCGGACATACATAGAAATTTCTGTCGCAAGAGTTTATAGTGATAAAGATGTAGACTACGTTTTACAAAGTGCTGAACTATACAAAGACGATTTCCCTTATTCTGTAGCTTTTAAGAGAGAGCTACAAATTTGGCAACAAATGGAAGAAAATATGGGAAAATCACAAGTAGAGGCCCATAAAAGAGCAACGGCTCTGCCAGATATTAGAATCTTGTCTGAGTTGTTGTGCACAATTCATGTAACAACCAGCACTGCGAAGAGATCTTTCTCAACCTTACACCGTCTGTAGAAATATCTTCTCGGCAGGATGACAGAAGACTCTGTTAATGGATTGGCACTGAAGCATATCCATCAACGTATTGCATCAACGACGAACGCTTGGGAAGTGTTGGATGTTTTCTGTAAAAAAATACAAGAAGAAACATTCATTGCATCATACGTAATAGTGACTGTCATAAAATTATAACTACAATAAAATTACATTTCTTATTTCTAGTTTTATTTAATAAATATATGTGCGTGTGCGTGCGTGTGTGTGCGTTCAAATGGTTCAAATGGCTCTGAGCACTATGGGACTCAACTGCTGAGGTCATTAGTCCCCTAGAACTTAGAACTAGTTAAACCTAACTAACCTAAGGACATCACAAACATCCATGCCCGAGGCAGGATTCGAACCTGCGACCGTAGCGGTCTTGCGGTTCCAGACTGCAGCGCCTTTAACCGCACGGCCACTTCGGCCGGCTGTGTGTGCGTGTGTGTGTTTGTGTGTGTATGTGTGTGTGTATTTTAAATTAGACTCACAAAGCTTATTAGGACATGTTCACGCCTGTAATCCTTGTGCCCCCCCCACCCTCCCCCCACCCCCCACCCCCATTCCCAGAATAGAATTTTGCATCCGCTCCTGTCTGAATGTCACAATTTTCAACCTAGAACAAAAGTTCAAAAACCGCTTTGAAACTGATGATGTCTGCCAAAGTGCATAGGGATATTTTTTTAAAAAAGCTGTTTTTAACAATATGGTGGCACACTGAAATAAAAGTCAATTTTTCAATAAAAGTTATAAATACGTGAACCAAAAATTTAAATTGAAATATATCGCGAAAATCGTACATAGTACAGTAAAAAGAGAAACGCCGACTCTTACGTTACAAAAAGGTATAACATATTGTATGGTACATTTCCTCAGTTGTAGCTCTCAAGACTTGAAAAATGTTTTGAAACACAAGCGTTTAAAGTTTCAACGTATGTTCCTTAGTACTGAAACCGAACATACCTTTAATCGGCAATGCACCATACAGATGGCCTTTTTTTCGCCGATATCGAAACACCCTCACTTTGACGAAATTATATCGATTAACTGGGTTCCGCCCACCAGTCGAAGCGTTTTCTGCATGACAGATTGCTTTTCGAATCTTTTCTATCCTTATAAATACGTCTGTTTGTCATTTTCAAGAACTCACGTTTTATTTCGTACAAAAAACAAGCGAAATGGCAACTTAAGCAGACACGAGCACCACGTGCTTTCTGACTCTTTACCATAAAGTAATCAAGCTGCGAAGAGAAGTGTTGTTGAGGATAGTACACAGTGTATCAAAAAGAATCATCCGATTTAGCACGTCTATATTTCTGAAACATATAAAAACAATAACATAACTTATAAAAACAATTAATTTTATTTTTTGATGAACGGGAAACTCAAAAAGATTTTTTCATGCTTTTTCATTGGTGTTCAATATGTCCCCCTTAAGATGCCAATGCGGTATTCAGATTGTTCCCACACTGCAGCTTCTTTTGTAAATCTTCATCGCCAGTTTTGAAAAGGCCTCGTCGCTGCTGCTGTGGAAGCCGAGTTGTCACTGTTGTTACGTTAGGCCCAGTTTGTGAGTTCGTGAAATGGCTTCTGGTGCAGTGCACCGCTAAAACACTTTCTCCCTGCCATTATTACTTAGCTATGCCTCAAGGCCAGGTAACAGGATAGGAGAACGAACGCAACACTCCAACAAATTAGTAACAAAGTCACACAAATGAGTTAAATGGTTTACTTATCTTTGTGGCTTGTTGAATAATGAAGTCTCCAACATTGCACGTCATATAATATAAAAAGGCCCTCAATGGCTAAGTGCAAATAATCGTAGGTAAACTTCACAGTACATATCTCAAATATCTGTTGACTTCCAAGAGCTCTCTAAATGACTTTCCCTGTTTAAGTCAGTCCCGGACAATGATCTATAACCAAGGTGGACGAGAGCTGCTCTTCTATTTTCCAAGTAGGCTTCTGTCCATTGTCGTCCGGTCATTGGCCGGGGCGAAGTCGATATCTTCATCGTCAGCGCCGCCCGTGACGCTGGTGGAACTCGCACAAGTGGCGAGTCTCTATGGCACTGGCGCTAGCTCGCATCTTTGAGCCTGTGGTGCTTTTGTCCTGGCTGCGTCTTGCTCGGACGACACAGGAGCTTCCATAGCTGCTGTTATGCGATGTCTCAGTTCATTCATCGTTGTTGGTAACGGAGGCACATAATCAGAGTCTTTTATAAACCCCCCACAAAAAATAATCACATACTGTCACGTATGGAGGCCAGTAATGTAATCATTTCGTCCAGTAACCCTTTGATTTAAAAATTCTCACACTTCCAGATGCCAGTGTGGCGGTGTTCCATCCTGTTGGGATATCAGCGTCCAACTCTGAGAAAAGAAAGTTCTCAAGCATATCGAGATAAGCGCTTCCTATAACAGTGTTCTCGGCAAAGAGAAATGGACTGTACACCTTTTCCTGTAAAACTGCACAAAACACATTAAATTTCGGAGAGTCCCTCTCAGGTGTAACTTCATGTGGTTGTTCCACACCCCATATTCTCACTTTATAACGGTTCACCTTTGCATTTAAATGGAATACTGCCTCGTCACTAAGCACTAAAGTGCGCGTCATTTATGTTGGCGGCCGACTTTAGGTTCGTTCTGCGCATCTGATGTCACAAAACACAGTCAGCCAATGAACAGAGAACGACGTTGCCACATCTCGACAGCAGTGCAGAGCATGGACGAGTGTCTTCAGTTTTAGAAAAGTTCAGTCATAAATAAAATAATAGAACAAAAGCAATGTCTTGATAGCAGATATTCTTTTATAGAAAGTTTGGAAAAAGCATTCTTTATACCAACTGCTTCATATTCTATTAATTAATTAAACCAAACAAGCAATAAGACTCCCAATTCAGGCGATAGCAAGGAAAGGTGTTTGTATCACTCTCACGAACTGCTTTTTCGCAATAAAGAACAGCGGTAATTGTTTATTTCCTACTGTACTTCGACGAAGCGTGAATAATTCGTAGTCATACCAATAGTGTTTGTCAATATTTTGCGTGGCGTATTATAGTCCTCATTGCATTATGTACTCACTCATGGCATTATGGAGTCAGACGAGGTGCGTTAGCGTAATGGTTAAGGTGTTGGGCTACTAACCAATAGGTTATGAGTTCAAACCTTGTGTGGTGCTAAATATTTTCATTATTTAAAAACAATATCGAAGCGCCTTCACGAATTATATTCGTTTGAATGCAATCTTTTGAAATTTCTAGTGCTTTGTCTCTTTATTAACCCTTTCGCTGCTGCAGACACGTGCTCGTCGCATTCCGCGCTGTGCGCGATTTTGTCACTGCACTGCTCGCCTGTGCAGACATGGTGTTCCGACTGCTTTGACGCTCTTATTATTCGATTCCACAAAAACTATTTGGACCAAAAATTAGATTTTTACACATCTTCTTGACTGATACCTTCCCCCCATAAATGACTTGATTTTGTTTCGATGTTCAACGCAGTTATTATGCAGCATTAAATATAGTAAACCATTGCACGAAATTCTGAAGAGTTTGCAGAGGTAGAAGTCCATAGCGTATACTTTCCGTATGGTCGATTTTAGTTGCCACAATGTTGAGAGTGAAATTTGGACAAGATACCTAAATTTCATATAAAATTTACTGTACACTCTATGGACTTTTACCTCTGCGAACTCTTCAAAATTTCGTGCAATGGTTTACTATATTTAATGCTGCATAATAACTGCGCTGAACATCGAAACAAAATTACGTCATTTATGGGGGGAAGGTATCAGTCAAGAAGATGTGTAAAAATCTAATTTTTGGGCCAAATTGTTTTTGTGGAATCGATTGATATGAGTGTCAAATCAGTCGGAACACGATGTGTCTGTACAGGCGAGCAGTGCAGTGACAAAATCGCGCACAGCGCGGAATGCAGGGAGCACGTCTTTGTAGCAGCGAAAGGGTTAATGCGGCCGTGGTAGCTTTACTTCATGAACTGCGCGCTCCCCCCTACAGGTAAGCTTGCGAACTATGCTATACTATGGCGCTGCTTCTATTGGCGCGTGCGTCGTGTGCAACTGGCAACGCAGCAGTCTCCCGCGTCTGGGCGGGCATGCGCGAGCCACCAAGATAAAAGAATTAAACTATAATTGCGGAAGAAAACTGTCATCCTCCATATTGGCAGGAACGAAATTACAGAACTCCACATGTAGTTGTTTTTCACCTTCACGAAGAGCTTGCAGTAGTGAATTTTGTGTGGTTTCGTGTGTAAACGTCGACGCAACACACGCCATACGGACATCGGGGGATGCTGAGCTGTCGAGCTGCACGGCGAACGGATTTCTGCGGACTCCTTGTGAAACTGTGGTGGATGTGTTCGATGTCTGTATCAGACACTCTGGGACGGCCCTGCGATTTGCCTTTACACAAACAACCTGTTTCTCAGAATTGTTCATGCCATCGTCCAATGCTCTGTGCTGTAGGAGGATCCACACCATACCTGTTACGAAAGCCACTCTGAACAGTAATTACTGACCCGCACTGCGCAAAACGTAGAACACAAAACGCTTTATGTTGTCCCGACACCATTTTTACTAGAACTTAAGTGGGCGCACATTGCTGCTACCTAGCGGGAACCATGTAAGTCTCCAGAGTTTGCTCTTTCCAACAGTACGTTGTTCACGCACGTACCCCAAACAATATAATACATAAAGCCCGGGAACAATTTCAATTATTTATTGCACAAGAACTAAGCATTGTACAGATGTCACACATGTTGCATGCGAACCATGAGTGACCCGGCAGACGTCAATACGATACCCATATCCGTCCATGGCATCGTCGACTGTGGCAGTCGCTTCCCGTATTCTCTCCCGGAGCTCTGCTATACCACGTGATAGAGGTGGTACATGCACCAGAACTTTAATTTGTCCCCACAGAAAAATGTCACATGGAGTGAGATCTGGGGGAAACCATTTCATGACATAGCTCTCCCCTTCTGCAGAACGGCCATGTTTGCGACTAGCGCTGACTATCGGCAACTTACAAACTACGCTGTGGCGGTATAAATGAAAAAAATTTTCAGGGTTTCTCTTCAAAATGATTTGTATATTATGTCTGTACAATGTTTGGTTCTTGTGCAATAAATAATTGAAAGCCCTGACTTTATGTACATCCTGAACATTTTAAACCAATAAAAAATTTAGGCTAAAAGAAAATTCTACCCTAGTCTACCCCCTTTCAGCACTGTGTGATATCGGTGCTTAATGCCGACCACTGGCCCCAAGTGGTGCATGCCCAGCAGAGCACGATCCGATAATAACGACAGTACTCCTTGTAAGGGGTCTGTAGGCCCTTACTATAAATTTGCACTCGGCACAGGTCGATAGGGCGAACAATCGATTGTGTCGTGTTGTGGAGGCCAGTTGTTGAAATGCAAGGCTTTAACGGTGAACGGAGTCGCCATCGCCGTGGTTAGACCCCTTTGTACTAGAATAATATCGGGAAATTGAAGAAGTATTATTACGAAAGTGATAAGTGATATTTCTAGGGCCGATATTTAGTTTCGCGTCTACCGCGCCGGCATCACCTTGGATTGCAATGTTGGATGCAGTGATGGATTAGCGTGTGACGATAATGGAAAATGAAGAAGCCTGTGCTGAGATTAGCCGTAATTAGATATGTATGACGAAGGCAGTAGCTGTCTCCTTTTTTGTGTTTTTGAGAAGAATATAGGTTCGTAATTAGTGAAACTATGTTGGTGTTTTTCTTGTTACCAGACATTTCATTATTACAGTATTGAGAAGGACGAACTGGAAAGTAACAACTTCCGTAGCAGTCAATTCCGATTGCCAGCCCCATTAGGTACACGGTCACATTAATAATAATTATTGGGCTGCTATTCGATCAGAACAGGTCGGGACAAATAAACGGAGGTGTTACATCCTGCAAGCTGCTGCGCCGACTAACACGGCGGCCGGCGATTCGGCGATTCAGAACTTCGGAGAGACTGAGGCGCGAGTTCCAGCCGCCGCGTAGCGGAGCGTGTGGGGGAGAGGGGGGGCGCCTGCGGATTCGACTCAGCTCCTCGTGTCGCCTCCAGGCGCCGGTGCTCATCGTCTCATAATGCATCGGCCCGTGCCAACTTTCTGCTTAAAAATACAGCTTAATCGCCCGACCCCTTTCGCTATTCCGAGATCCGGAAAATCGTCTCTAACGTTATTAAAGTGGGACGTACTATAATGCCGAAGCCCCATCGTCCGAAAGCACACACTAAGCAAATTTTAAGTAAGGCCGCACAATCTGACTTCGCAAGTGTTCAGAAAACTTGCCGAACCGAACCCAGACAGCGTCAGTAAGTAGTAGTAGAACTATCGACCAGCCCAAGATGACTTGTCCGGTGTAGTGGTAATTTTGTTAACCCTTAATCCAAGAGATGACTTTTCTGTAACGTATACTACGAGGTGGATCTCTGGGATCCCTACATTTGAAACTATATTTAAGGTACAAACCACATCAAACTTTTACATTTATTTCAGAGATCTTTAAATGCTCCTTGTTTATTTTATAGCACTAAATAAAGACTACAGCGTTTTAATATTAATCACATAAAGTCACGTACTTTTGCGTATGTGTTTTATACCGATAAACGGACTGTTAATGAACTGAATTTTACAAGTAAATTTTCACACAAAGCTAAATTCCAGGGGTTAAATTTGCACATAAAAATCCCACTCGATAAGTACGAAAAGAAAACCCACAAAACTAACATTCAGTGCTGGGATCTACATCACCGCTCAGAACACATTTGACTGTCTCTAAGTATTGTATTGGACAGACAGATCCCCATCACCACTGACCCGAAGGTCTTCTGAATGGTGCTCTTCTCCGATAGCAGAACTGTTACCGTTGGCTACTGTAAAACATTGTCTTTTTCGGCTATTTGTTTTATCTATATCGTTGATATCTTGCTCCATCCGCCGGATAACAATGTCATCAAACTCGACAAAGTTAAAACTGACACCTTCCTGCGACACACATTTTGTACTCTGCGGTAAGGTACCGAAGAAAACAGGTCCGCAGTTCACGAACGGGGGTCTAGGAGTCCCTAACATCGGTTAATAAGACACGTCAGCAACAAACAAAGATGGCGATAAAGCAACCGACAACAAAGCAATGTTGGGTTGGCAATTTTAGGAAGGCAAGGAAGGTATAGAAGCACTGCGACATAACTGACTTGGAGAGCGAGTTCGAAAATTTGTGCGCCTTCTGAGAGGTCACACCTCGTGAGTTAAGGATCAACGGGCCACTGCTTGGAGATATTAAAAATTAGAGAAAAACGTTATGTAACTAATCTCATAACTTTCATAATTATCAGTTTAACGATTTAAGCAGCACACGCCACCTTGTGGTGTACTGCAGCGCCTAAGGCAGTGAGCGGACTGCCCGCCAACAATGGGAGCCGTGATTGATGCACCGCCCCTCAGCAACCGCAATGTCATCGAGACTCCGCCGCTGGTATCAACAAGCTTACAGTAGTTTCTGAGAGTAACCTTCACATACAGACAGAAATTACGCGGCGGAGGTCTGAAAGAACTGAAATTCATGATAGTTCAGCAAATTAGCACCAATTATTTGTAAATGTTTACGAACCTTCGTCGTGAATCAATGTATGTATTAGAGAAAACTTTATCAAATGCCTTATATCATTTCCTGAGATTAGCTTCCATATATAAAAAAACGCGGTGCGGGACTTTAATTTATAACATCTATAGAAGCAGAATATGGGTACAGATTGTGGTAATAACGATTTCTTGTGAGTAAAGTCCTTGTCACGGTCTTTCAGTTGGACGTCACTTAAGGGATTGTGCCTCCCTAGCCCAGTGTTTCCCAGCTTGAAGGTAATTACCCTTCAAGTTCAAAATGGTTCAAATGGCTCTGAGCACTACGCGACTTAACTTCTGAGGTCATCACTCGCCTAGAACTTAGAACTAATTAAACCTAACTAACCTAAGGACATCACACACATCCATGCCCGAGGCAGGATTCGAACCTGCGACCGTAGCGGTCGCTCGGTTCCAGAATGTAGCGCCTAGAACCGCACGGCCACTCCGGCCCTTCAGGAGTAAATAAAATTTTCTGAGGGGTAAAAACGAAAGGCTTCGACTGTGTTTTGGTCACGAAAACAAATTATTTTTAAAATATCATTACTATTTCATAATACAGTAGTAGTGATTGCATAAGTTACCAATAACTACCTTATTTTAAATACCTGTGTGTGCAGGTTAAAGCTCCTCAAACGAATATATTAACATACAGCGGAGATGTTGAGTTGCAGACATGCACAACAAAAAGACTGTCATAAAATAAGCTTTCGGCCAACAAGGCCTTTGTCGAAAATAGATGACAGACGCACACATATACGCATACAGAGACACACACACACACACACACACACACACACACACACACACGGAAAGAGAGAGAGAGAGACTGTGATCATGCGTGTGTGTGTGTGTGTGTGTGTGTGTGTGTGTGTGTGTGTGTGTGTGTGTGTGTGTCTGTCTGTCTGTCTGTCATCTATTTTTGACAAAGGCCTTGATGGCTGAAAGCTTATTTTGTGACAGTCTTTTTGTTGTGCGTGTCTGCGACTCAGCATCTCCGCTAAATGGTGAGTAGCAACTATGCTCTTCAATATTGTTACATTCCATCCTGGATTTTACATTGTTTGAATATATGGTCATTTTTCTCATATAGTCCATTCACTACAGACATGCTTTGTACGTTGTACCATGCATTTATGACGGTAAAACTGAGACATACTGATATTCATCGTATATGCTTAAAACTTCAAGAAAGCGCCTTCTCTGAGTTTCCCCTTACGGCAGAGAGCAGGAGGGGTGGTGTGGAGTTTCCAGACCACCAGTTTTTGCGCCGGCGTCGTGGATTAAATTCCAAAACTCTACGCAGAGTCTCATGAAGTGAAGCCATCAATCAGATGATGACGTGAAGCTCGGCGGCCCCTTGGTGCTACTCGATTCGGGTAGGCTTAGACTCTGTGCCTCCACTAGACTCCAGCGTCTCCCTTCTCTCACCATCATCCTACACATACATGATACCGTACTACACACACCAATTATAGTCGTCTGCACTTAAATGCACAGCTCTCAAACTTCACGAATGACAGAAAAACCTTTCCAAAAGGCAGCTGAAGCTGCCTTTCGGTGTCTCCCACCTAACAACGCCATACAACATTATTTTATCTGACCAGATCCACATCTAAAAATATCGTTTGTAGGTCGAATTTGGTGGCCAGTCTGCTTCTGCCGCAAATTCAGGCCGGTCTGTAACATTGAATAGACTTGAAAACATTGGTTGTATGTCACACGGTAGAGATGTGTCCGGACAAACCAAGTGATGCTTTGAGGCGACAGGTGGTGCGATCCAGGCGTGCTCTGTAGCGCCCCATACAAGAAAGACAAGTCCGAATTCGATTTTCGATCCGACAACAGTTTTTTTGTACGATACAATGTATACTTCGATTATTTTCTATATCGTGCGAGAATTCATTCTCGGTAAGAACATTTCTGTTTTCTTGGTGTGCAGTTTATCACGCTGGTCATTGGAAGTGCACCGAACAGTTAATTACATATCAACACGCGGAACTGATCTACTAGGCGTCACGAGGCGCGGACGGGCCAGTGTAACAGGAGGCGGGGAGTATTGTGTTGTCAGCAGAGAACCAGAATGGGCCACTCAGGAGGGCTCCAACGTGGAACATCTGAGTAATGAATCCATCAGAGATATTTCCGCCCTTTTGCGGCAACCAAGTCGATTTTTCGTAATGTGATTGTGACGGGGAAAAGCGAAGCAACAACCGGAGCTAAATCGAGACCGTGCGGACCTCATTTACCGACGGACAGGGGCCGCCGAGCTTTGCATTGGATGGCTGTAAAAAATAGCGTGAAATCGGCAGAAGAAATAATTGTGAATTCCAAAGTGCTACCTGTAGTCCAGCTACTAGAAACACCTTGCCCAGTGAATTAAAAAGGAGGGGGTTATGCACAAGCGATCACTTCTGTTTAGTGACGCTTCTCTGAGTTCCTTACGCCGTCTTTAATTGCGCAGGATGCAATATTTAAGAGTTACACTTTGGCTGCCATTTTAAGTAAAATGTGATTTTAATCATCTGTTTCATATGCTGGGGCAAATTATTATGTAGTTTTAATTCATTATAAAAATGCTGTTAAGTGTTTTTTGTTCCTTTTCACTTGGTAAACATTGGTCCAAACTGCTCTTGTTCAATGATCGTGTAATTAGGCAACGCACTTGTCTGAAATATCAGCAGCTGTGATGGCACAAATTGAAGCGTCGCGTTCGTGTTGCTAGTGGTAGCAGGGAAGGAAGAAGGTCAGAACTGTTACCAGCACATACCGCACATTTCCTCTAATAGCAGTGAGGGAGACACCGAGATTATCTTTTTTACCCTACGAATGAATCGCCGTCAACGGTATCACCCGCACTCACTCAACGAGACACAGCAAACCACGTTGTAGGCTCTGGGCAGAGGTATCGTCCCACTGATAATCACATCAATTCATTTGTCCAATCCAATATCTTCAGTTTTTTGGAACGCGTGACACACACACACACACACACACACACACACACACATACATACACACACTAACGGCCTTTTCATTACATCGCAACAGAATTGAAAAGACAAAGGCTCGGAGACGCGTGGAATTCCCCGGTCTGTGTTCAACTGCTCTCAATTGCCACGCCATTGTTGTGGAGTACAGTGTGCTATATGAAACTATCTAAGGCTCACAAAAATTCAACAGCACATTTCCGAAACGTCCCTGTACCAGTTATTCAGTCTTTGACATCGGAAAAACTGGGTTATGCGAAGTATGAAACGTTGGAAGATCTCGGTTCAAAATATGCCCGCATTCAATGAAGTCGTTCTGGCACCCATAAAATAGACATTTCGCAGACTTTTCAAAAGGCACTTCATGTCTGTAATCGACTCGCTGGAATGAAATTCATTGACATATAAGTGCACCACGATAAAACATTTTTTTCTTTTTTTTATCTTTAAAGGGTTCACTGCCTGGCCTTTAAATTTTCTTCTTTCCTTTGCATATGCTTCAAGATGGAAGATTCACATCCCAGGCGTACTCTTTAAAACCATCTACGAGAGTTCACGAAATTTTAAACATCATATTTCTCGAAACTTCCTGGCAGATGAAAACTGTGTGCCCGACCGAGACTCGAACTCGGGACCTTTGCCTTTCGCGGGCAAGTGCTCTACCAACTGAGCTACCGAAGCACGACTCACGCCCGGTACTCACAGCTTTACTCCTGCCAGTACCTCGTCTCCTACCTTCCAAACTTTACAGAAGCTCTCCTGCGAACCTTGCAGAACTAGCACTCCTGAAAGAAAGGATATTGCGGAGACATGGCTTAGCCACAGCCTGGGGGATGTTTCCAGAGCACTTGCCCGCGAAAGGCAAAGGTCCCGAGTTCGAGTCTCGGTCGGGCACACAGTTTTAATCTGCCAGGAAGTTTCATATCAGCGCACACTCCGCTGCAGAGTGAAAATCTCATTCTGGATCACATTTCTCCTCTGAATGTGAAACTATCAAAAAAATCGTTCAAATGGCTCTGAGCACTACGTGACTTAACTTCTGAGGTCATCAGTCGCCTAGAACTTAGAACTAATTAAACCTAACTAACCTATGGACATCACACACATCTATGCCCGAGGCAGGATTCGAACCTGCGACCGTAGCGGTCTCGCGGTTCCAGACTGCAGCGCCTAGAACCGCGCGACCACTCCGGCCGGCTGTGAAACTATCTTGTTGTCACCAACCTACTTCGAGAGAAATGACAATCATAGTAAAAAAAGAAGAATCAGAGATCGTACAGAAAGATTTAAGCGATAATTTTTCCACGTGCTGTTAAAGAGTGGGACAAATAGTCTGAAGCTGGTTCGAAGCACCCTCTGCCAGATACTTATGTGTGATGTTTGTGCGATCTGGACTTGTCATTTTAAAACGTAATTTCAAATAAAGTCCTAAACAGACAAATATTAATTACACTCTAAAACAAAAAAAAGGACGCACCACGAAGGAATTATCCGAATGGGACGGAAATCGGTAGCTGTGATTTACATGTACAGACAAACAAATGAATACAATTTCAGGAAAATTAAGTGATTAATTTATGAGAGAGAGCTTCACAAGCTGACCAAGTCAATAACGCTTTGGTCGTATCAGATTGGTGTCCGACAGCTGTCGGCGTCTCGAGACAAGTCTTGGCTTGTCATTGGAGCTCAGCTCGACTTGCATTATACACGCCACCTCCATGGCTTCCATTCCAATTCGGCCTTACATCAATTTCAGTAATACAACTTCAAAACATAGTAATAGCGCCTGCATGCCCGCCCGGTAAGCCATTCGGTCTAACGCACTGCTTTCCAGGCGGGAAGGCGTGCCAGTCCCCGGCACGAATCCACCCGGCGGGTTACTGTCGGGGTCCGGTGTGCCGACCAGTCTGTGGACGGTTTTTACGGCATTTTTCCATCTGGCTCGGTGAATGCAGGCTGGTTCCCCTTATTCCGCCGCAGTTATACTATGTCAGCGATTGCTGAGCAAACATTTTCTCCACGTACTCGTACACCATTAATTACTCTACCATGCAAACATTGGGGTTACAGTCGTGTGGTGTGAGACGTTCCCGGGGTGGGGGGTCCACTTGGGGGGCCGAACCGCACAATAACCGTGGGTTCGGTGTGGGGCGGCGGTGGGGTGAGTGGACTGCTGTAGCCTGTTGTGGGGTTGTTAACCACTGAGGGCTATGGCGGGGACGAAGCCTCTCCGTCGTTTCTAGCTCCCCAGTTAAATACAATACAACACAATAGCTCCTGGAATGACAACAACAACTGTCAAGCACTTACAACAATCAGATAACATTCATAACATATTTTTAACCTTGAAACCACTAAGGGCTAACGTAATTAGCAGATTTAAATCATTAAGTTACAAATAATGTTTATTACTTAACAAGAGAAGAAGCTAGACGGGTTGATTAACAAAATCAAACACAAAATTTAAATTTTAGATGTTCCAGCATTAAAGTGGAAGTGGTACTGCGGCTGACCATAAACTTCTAGAAATTAAGAAACCAACAGCCGTACTTTTTATAAAATATGTAAATTACTCGACCAGTTTCGACACTATGTTAGTGCCATCTTCAGGTCGCTATGCACCTATCACCATTCCGTTTGCATAGGGGCCTAAAGATAACACTAGTTGCGTAATTAATATATTTTGCAGATAGTACGGCTGTTTGTATTCTTTATTTCTACAAACAAATTTAAATGTCGATAAATAGCATCTAAATTATTTGGCGTACCGCAATCTTTAAATTTAAGGAAAGCTCTTTCCCTCGTGTTACCACGCGCACACTGAAACCAAACAGTATGTCTTGTAACCAGGATGTCGAACTTCACACAGTTTTACTTTAACACGTACATTTAGAGTAGGATAACGCTTACCGATAATAAAATCTTCACTGCGTCCTTCATCGCTAGTGCCACACTTAGAGACCCAGCCATAGCTGACGGCGTTCCAGACACTATCGGCAATAACTTGTTCCACAAGCAATATTGTCCGCGCTCGTGGTCTCGCGGTCGCTTGCTCGCTTCCCGAGCCCGAGGCCCCGGGTTCGATTCCCTGCGGGGTCAGGAACTTTCACCTGCCTCAAGACGAATGTGTGTTTGTGTTGTCCTCACCATTTCTTCATCATTCAGGAAAGTGGTGAGATTGGACTGAGCAAAGGTGGGAATTTGTACGGGTGCTGATAACCGCGCAGTAGAGCGCCCCACAAACCAAACATCATCATCACAAGCAATACATGAGGCGTACCTTCAACAGGAAACAAAGCGCAACTGCATTTGCCGAAAGCGTGATCAACACTTGGAACTAAGGCAAGCTGACACGGCCCGAGTGTGGACACTGAGACTGGTTCATCCTGCAGAACCCAACACCGGCACAGACGACCCGCCAGTCCACACAGGACGCCACACACAGCCCGCAGCGTCCGGCTAGTTGCTGGGTGGCTCCAACTCTGCTCTCTGCAGTGAAGCACTCGCTCGCCGGTTCCACTCTGTCCTCAGGGCCACCTTGCTCAGCCCTTTAAAACCAGCCACGCCAGAGTTCGTCCAATGATCAGAGTTACAGTTTAGCTCGAGATATCGAACCTAGTTAACTACTGAAGCAAGGTCGACCGCGCCAAGGCTCAGGAACTAAACAACAGAAGGATCGTACGTGGCGCCTTGTTGTAACTAAATCTCACGCTAACACTGTCACGTTGTTTAAGTCAAATTAAAAATAAAATTGTGTAACAGCAACATTACGCGTTACACTTTAGCTTTCCGTAAATATAGTGCTGTTTTGCTTATTGATGAGGCCACTGACACATTATCAGGACCTGTTTACATTGACTGCAGATGTGTAGTGATGATCATTATACCGATAAATATAGAGATGCAGACCGAATTAAACGCGAATTGTAAAAACTGTACCGTGGTGCTATTATTCTCCCGTTTTGTCTAGCGAGGAAATTTCCAGCGTAATCAAAACTCCATGCTTGCAAAGAGTTATAAGTGATGTAAACTACAGTTTGTCCACATTGACGATCGAAACTTTTTACCTGTTTTACCTTCGTAAAACATAAATTTGGTCTACGCAATCATGCCACGTGGCTTTGCGATGGTTACAGGCTGTGTCTGAAACGATGTATTATCCATACAATGTCTAATTTAGCGCTGAAAGCAGATAAATGTGGGACGCGTCGCATATCTTGTTCAGCTGTTACGCACGTTCTCTTCTTTCCCCTACCAAGTCGATGAAAGAGGTAAAAACTGATTATATTAATGAGTGAGTTAAAGCATCGGGACGTTCAAATGGTTCAAATGGCTCTGAGCACTATGGGACTCAACTGCTGAGGTCATTAGTCCCCTAGAACTTAGAACTAGTTAAACCTAACTAACCTAAGGACATCACACACACCCATGCCCGAGGCAGGATTCGAACCTGCAACCGTAGCGGTCTCGCGGTTCCAGACTGCAGCGCCAGAACCGCGCGGCCACTTCGGCCGGCGCATCGGGACGTAGCACAGCCTTTAATCCTATTACTCTTCATTTAATGATAATACTATATTTTGTCTGCGAATTTCCGAGTCTGTCTTATTTCTCTTTAACACTCTCACACTTGCTGAATGGGACTTAACTGCGAATTTCTCTCTCTCTCTCTCTCTCTCTCTCTCTCTCTCTCTCTCGTACCCATACCGATGGGTACCCATACCCATGACATAACACGTCGGAGGTAGACAACACCAAAGCTCCGCTGCTAAATCGCTCACTCCTTTATAATGGAACTTTCATTGTGTTGCTTTATCTAAATCTAGAATCCTACAAGAGCAAATAAATTTAAATTTTGCCGTTTAACTGCAATTATTTAGTTGTTCACTTTTCTAGTAAAGCCTTCGGCATAGGAGGAGAGTTAAGAGTTTACTGTTCTGTTGGCATCGAAATTGAGAACTGACTCGGCTGGAGGGAAATGGAGGAAAAAGCTGAATGTAAAGCGTTCGTGTAAAGCGATTTACGGATAGTGCGAGAAAGGTGAATCCGGACGACTGAGAGGAGATTATACTGGGATGCTCTCCTCTGAAGCCGCGTCCACCCACGGCGGACGCGCTGTGCAAAACCAAGATTAGAGGTTCGGCGCAAAGCGGCGAGTCTGTCGAGGACGCTCTCGGCGCATTGTCCAGAAACAGAGAACAAATTTTGCGCTGTGTCTGATCATCAAAGGAAACAGTTCGTTCGAGCACTGTATTTGGACGGAGTTTCTCGTTACAGAGCCAGAACGAGACGATAATGTACCGACAGTAGCCGTATATATTAATTTATATTCCATCTCAAAACGAGCTTCCGGTGGAATCGTCAGAAAATAGAAAACTTAATAGATCTATTGCGACAACAAACGGCATTGTGGAATGCCAAACATAACGAGTACCACACGGAAAACATGTAGCAGATCGCAACCTCAATTCAATCCATGTGGTTCCGTAAAATCCCCTGCCATTGCGGAAAAGCCTCTATTGGACAAACGATTCGTACGGTCCAGGATCCATGCATGGAGCACATCGCCACACGCGTTTATTACAGCCAGAAAAAACGGCAGTTGCAGAACATTATCTTACTGACGGACGTAAAATGTTGTACAATGAGACACAAGTGGTTGCCCCTGCGTCGAATTATTTGGAGCGTAGTGAAAGAAGCCACTGAAATCCGGCTACCTGACAATGTTATAAGCAGAGATAAGGGGTATCCTTTGAGTAAGACTTGCAACCCTGTTTTGATTGACATTAAAAAACAACGGTCTTTGTTTCGGGCATCCAAGGCTCTCAGTAGTGTTTGATATCGATTTATCGTTTCCGCGAGTTTTCACCGCCGGTGCGCTGTTGTGTCTTGCGCTAGAGAGCAGTTAAATTGGCGCACGCGTGGTGGACCTGCGGGCGGTGCATAAAGAAGCCGCCGCGGCGTGTTTGATTTCAGTTCCTGCGAGTTAGTGCGACGGCCTACTCACCTGAAGATACCGTCCAGGTGGACCGCTGAAATATTGTGTCCAGATGACGATATTTTCCGGCTGGAGACCCGACATATGTATCATTTAGTACAACCCAGTTCAGTGCATTCACCACCGCCGAACTCAACGTTTGTATTCTTCACGTCAGGTTGCCGTTCGCCCCTTCAAGAAGGACATTATGTGATTCCCTACCAGTTTTGTGGATTTTTGAAAGAATCTGTTAATAATTTTACCTCCTAAGTTGAACTGCTAGTAAAGGAAATTTGAAATAAAGAATATATATTTTTTCAGTGCATCATAAGGAGAGATTTTTTCAGTGCATCATAAAGAGCCCTGCGCTCAGCAGGAACAGTCATTGAGATCCTTTACTTGGATACTTTGAAGAGATACATCAATCTCTTAAACCAGTCCAAAGAAACCTAGTGTTACTGCCATTCTGTCTTTAGAACATACTGCTTTCCTATAATTAATGTCTTGTCTCTAAATCACTGGTTCAATCACGGGTATCCGCAGAAATTTTTCCAGGGGAAGGGCAAGATTCTAAAATTGTCATTTCTCTTATATAAATGAGTTGCGAGATGTCTCATGCTACAAGAACCAAATTTTATATACGACACAAAAATCTTGTTATATCACAGAGAATCAATGGTTAATCATGGTGTATGAAAATTCCGAACGGATAAAAATTCTGTACTCCAGATTCCAGAAAGAGGGGCAAGTGCCCCTCCCCAGCGGACTCCCATTTGTTCAATTAAACTGACCAAATGTTTGACGTCTTCCGACGACCTGCGATAAAAAATGTTCAATCTTCCTGTCACTTTTATTTTTTGGGTCATCCGGCTTCTGACTGGTTTGTTGCGACCCACCATGAATTCCTCTCCTATTCCAACCTCTTCATCTGAAAGTACCCCTTGCACCCTACGTCTCCAATTTTTTGCAGGTCGTATTTAGATATATCCCTTCCCCTACAGTTTTTACTCTCTACATCGCCCTCTAGTATCAGGAAAGTTATTCCCTGATGTTATAACACATGTCGTATCGTCTTGTCTCTTCTTCTTATCCCTGCTATTTAAATATTTCTTTCTTCGTCGATTCTGCTGAGAACCTCGTTTCTTACGTTATCAGTCCACATTATTTTCAATATCCTTCCATAACACCACTTCTCAAACGCTTCGATTTTCTTATTTTCTAGTTTCTCCACAGTCCAGTATTCATTTCCACACACTGTTGTGTTCCACAGGTACAATCTCAGCAATTGCTTCCTCAAACTACGGCCTATGTTAGATACTACTAGATTTTTTTTTGGCCAGGAATGGCCTTTTTGCGAGTGATAGCCTCCTTGCTTCGTCCGTCATGTGTAATTTTGGTTCCAAGATAGAAGAACTCCTCCAGGTCATCTAAGTCGTCGTTCGCAATGTAGACAAATTTACCGCCGAATTTATTTCTGCTACTTCTCATTACTTTCGTCTCTCTTCGATTTACTCTCAATCCACATTCTGCACTTATTAGACTGTTCTTTCCATTCAACAGGTCCTGTCTTCGTCACTTTCACTGAGGATAGCAGTGTCATCAACGATTCTTATAACTGATATCTTACCGATCACTACCGATACATAAATCACTTAAAAGATTATTTTCGACATATATCTTTCAGTTTTTCAGCTCTGATGTCAGCGACTGACAATGTTTTCTTCCCTCAGCGTATGAGAAACAACTATGAAAGCGACACTAGGAATTTTCAGAGTTTCGTTTTTCATCTTTACTGACGTGCGCGCGCTCTCATTCGAACCAATGTGCCTGCGAATCTACGAATTCACAATCAGTGTCCCATTTCTGTACGGCACTCTACTGCGCTGCTACGCTCTGCCACTTACAAGGGAACCTCCCCATCGCACCCCCCTCAGATTTAGTTACAAGTTGGCACAGTGGATAGGCCTTGAAAAACTGAACACAGATCAATCGAGAAAACAGGAAGAAGTTGTGTGGAACTGTGAAAAAAAATAAGCAAAATATACAAACTGAGTAGTCCATGCGGAAGATAGGCAACATCAAGGATAATACTAGCACCAGAGCGTCGTGGTCCCGTGGTTAGCGTGAGCAGCTGCGGAACGGGAGGTCCTTGGTTCAAGTCTTCCCTCGAGTGAAACGTTTACTTTCTTTATTTTCGTAAAGCTATGATCTGTCCGTTCGTTCATTGACGTCTCTGTTCACTTTAATAAGTTTAGTGTCTGTGTTTTACGACCGCACCGCAAAACAGTGCGATTAGTAGACGAAAGGACGTGCCTCTCCAATGGGAACCGAAAACATTTGATCGCAAGGTCATAGGTCAACGGATTCCTCCACAGGAAAACACGTCTGATATATTCAATACGACACTGGTGACGGCATCTGCGTCACATGGCAGGAATATGTTGTCGACCCACCTAACTTGTACACTTGGTGAATGGGTAAAAAGATTCTTCTACCTTGCCCGATTTAGGTTTTCTTGTGGATGTGATAATCACTCCCGAAAACGTCATGCAAACATAAGAGTTTGTCACATAAACTGAGCTCACAGTGTCCTTGATGTTGGCTATCTTGCACATGGACTACTCAGTTTGTATATTTTGCTTATTTTTTCACAGTTCCACACAACTTCTTCCTGTTTTCTCGATTGATCTGTGTTCAGTTTTTCAAGGCCTATCCACTGTGCCAACTTATAGCTAAATCTGAGGGGGGTGCGATGGGGAGGTTCCCTTGTTAGTACACAGTATAGCTAGTTCCCGTCCTACAGAACAATATTGCAAGCTATAGAGGACTCTCTCTAAAGCATTACCAGACACCTTCTCCCACATAAGCTCTACATGGTCCCGATTGAACATTAAGCAGAAAGTGCACATAACAGTTTATCACCAGCGTCACGACATTCTACTGTTTATACGTAACCAGTTCGTGTAACAGATCTTTTTGCCACTTGAAGTAACCTGTTCAATTGAACAGTTTCGCTTTCTTTGCGATAATATATTTTGTGCTTTAGTAATATGAGATAGTTAAACTAATGTTAATCAAACGGTTGCAGACGATATCATTGACGATGTTACCAGCGATCCGTCACTCTTGTGTCGGGCCCTAGGGCTCTCTCACGCACCAATTTATCGGCTGACCGACCAATTTTGTGGCAGCCCACAATTGTCCCCACCCACTGCATTCAGCGCTTACAGAACCGCCTTATTGCAGTCGCTGGTTACGATTTGTTTTCTTTACGTTCATCGAGGTTATGTACTACGAAATCCCTCTTGGTGTTACCCACAAACAGAACCTGTGGTTTGCCTTAGCTGCTTTAGAGCAACAAGGCCGTAGAAAGCCGAGGGAAAGCTATGGGTAAAGAAACGGCTAATGCAAAGGTAGGAATTCATCCGTGCCCAGTTATTTGAGGAGATGGGAGCCGATAATTTTCGTTATTATTTAGGAATGACTGAAACATGCTCTTCGGATGTACTGAACTTCATTAAACCACATTTGACGAAAGAGAATAAATTCCTGAAAAAGCTGTAACCTGCGAGTAGTGGTGTTAGCTTACTTTACGCATTCTAGCCATTGGCAGAAGTTATGATGACCTCTAATTCAGAGCAGTAGTTAACTCACCACCCTGCCCCCAAAACACATGCACACTTAGACTTAACTCACGCCCTCTACCATCCGACCGCCGTGTTATCCTCAGCAGAGGAGTTGTTTCTAAATTGCCATCACGAGGGTGACTGCAACCCGAAAAATGCCAACGGCGCATGGCGTTCCGGATGGTCACCCATCCAAGTGCCGGCCACACCCGACAGCGCTTAATTTCGGTGATCTGACGGGAACCGGTGTATCCACTGCGGCAAGGCCGTTGCCATTACTCACGCACACATACAACTAATATACAAAACGATTCCTGAAATCTGCAAGATGATTTATAGTTGCATGAGGAAAACAATCCAAAAAAGACAAATTATGATCATGTAAACTTTAGGAATTTATTTATGTTTGTAGCTTCAAAGATGTCTCCTAAAACTTTAAGAAAATCATTTAAATTAGAAGAAGAAAGGTCACGTGTGGTAGTGACATATCATCTAATAAATACAGCTAAAGATAAGTAAGAGATGAAGCATTTAGCAAACAAGTATTGAAAGAACTGTGACTGACGCCCAAACAACAGGGAACTGACATGCATTTGAGACTAGAAAATTGTGCATTGATAATGCCTAGGCACTAGCCGAAATCTGGATTTGCCAAATAAAAGCTGCCAAAGAAGGACGACTGATTGCTGCGGTGTATAATTTATAAATCAGATCCAGTCGCTGAGTGCACCCACTTTCCTAATGGAAGGTAACCTGATTTAGCTGTAAAAAAAGTCATACACTTTTCTGGAAGGTATGGCGATCTGCTAAATTTTTTTAGCAATTTTAGCAATGAAGCAAGTACATTTTATTAGTAAAACTGAGTCTGCTGCATCAGGCCGGAACTAGTGCGTGGGTGGGTGCGGGTGCGGGGGGGAGGGGGGGGGCTGCAAACCGGGGTATCTGATCGGCCCTGGGCGGCAATTTCAGAGGACGCCAAATTCATATTCTCGAAGAAAAAAAAACCTTGTTTAACAAAGCCCGTAGCATCCAGCGCACGTCGGTCTATCGATTATTCACACGATTTTGAAACACATCCCTGTTGGTTTTTGAACAATTTTGAACACATTCTAAGTAGATTTCTGAAAGAATCGTAAGTTGATTTTTGAATGCGTGCAAATTATACGAGATGTCTCTGCCAGGAGAATCTCCATCGCATCAAGAAATAAAAAAACTTTTCCGCAGACAAAATGGAATGGGGTTAAACGAGCTGAGCCGAATAAACTCGAAGGGCGAATACCAACCACTGTTTGTTTATGCGGTTGATTGGGTGTGGGAATGATAAGCGTTGTTATAATTATTAGCGAAATCCACAGATTCAGACTACCGGAGTGGAAACGAACGAATTACAGGAATAACAGCTAAGAAATATTACATACTATCTTCTCGGCGTGTCCAAGAAAATAAAATTTTGACAGAAACTTTTTGCCAGGCTACTAAGAACCAGTCGTACAGTCCACGGTTAGCAGCCGCTTGGCGCGGTAAACGCGTTGTACGAACACGTGATAGCGCCTAACCGGAGAATAAAGGCTGGATAACTGAACCGCTGATACTGGCAACGTTAGTGAAGTCAACCGGAGAATAAATTTTGACAATGACAGGAATAGTTACAGAATTAGTGATGACAAGATTGTTTGTTAGAACGAGAAAGGATAAGAAACGGGGACATAACACAAATTATATGGAAGCATACAACAGTTCCAAATTTATATAAAAATTTCGTACTGCTGCTACTACTTTTCGATATCATCCTTGAGAAACTGGAGCATATGGCTGAAATGCGAAACTATTTCCTAACATAAAACTTCTTGCTTGTAGTAGGTCCAACAGGCATTTGATATTGGTACTTGATAAATTATATTCTGTCGTGTTATTTATGTAAATGAGGTAGATAAAAATGACCATCTGTGCGAAAACAGTCTCGCTTATTTGGCGTGTGTTACTATTGCTGCAATATTAGAAAGGCCTGTTTCCTTTTATCTTGTAGACATTGACAAAATAGACGTAATAAAAATCGAGAAACCGCATAAGTCTTGCATACTACTCGTATTAACAGCTTTCTCAGTATTAGACAAAGACATTTTGATTTTTAATGTAGCAAAACGTTTGACGATCTTTTGTGAGGTAATTGTCTTTCGCAGAAGGGAAAGCTGTAGCAAGATTAGAGAGAAAAATAATGCTGGGACCTAAGGATTGAAATAATGTGTACTGTCTTGCTTGTCTCTTGTCTTTACTGTTTTTATGTTTCTATATTTAATTATATGTCACTCGAAAGAGAAAAATATTAGCTAATAGGCAATAAAGAGTTCTTATTCTTCTGATCACAAATAATCTCACCCAGAACTAATTCTGAGGTTTGTTTTTTAAGAGGGGTTGAATGTCAAACCGACCGACTGTGAGCAGGACAGGCACCATGGGACATTTTAATTTCCACTGTGCTGAATATAGGTTTCATGTCTTTCATTACAAAATACACGCTTTTGAATTTCACAGAGAGAAATACAGTGACGTGCGATAGAAGAATGCTTTGTGAAGAGGCGGGTCACTGCACTTTGGCACACTTAAGACCAAATAACATGTCTTACACTTCCTCGAACATATATGTTTTATATATCAACCTCTGCAGAAAGACGTGCGCTACAAAAGGAACACGTTTTAGAAAAATCGATTTTTTTTTTAATTTTTGGCGTCCTATTTCCAACGCTCGAGTGGGAGGAGCAAGTGGAGGGGTTTTTGCCCCGGTTCTAAAATATCGTAGATCCGGGGCTGTACTACCGATACGTATCGGAAATGAAATCTAAAATCCCTGTATTTCGGCTTTTAGATTTCATTCCGGAAAAGTATCGGAAATAAAATCTAAGCACAGAAATACACACTGTGCCGCGCGGGGTAGCCGTGCGGTCTTAGGCGTCTTGTCGCGGTTCGCGCGGCTGCCCCCGTCGGAGGCTCGAGTCCTCCCTCGGGCATGGGTGTGTGTGTTGTCCTTAGCGTAAGTTTGAGTTAGATTAAGTAGTGCGTAAGCCTAGGGACCAATGACCTCGGCAGTTTAGTCTCATAGCTCTTACCACAAATTTCCAATTTTTCAAAACACACTGTCGACGGATTTTCATTCATAAAAAATATATTTTTTCACTGTCTTTATATGCTACATGATAACATTACAGATTCGTTAAAACAAATGCTTTATTTCTTGTATCTCTGTTGCTAGCACGACATGTCTGACAAACATCTGAAGTCTTTAAACTTCACCAGAAACTCTGTCATCAAAGTTCCGCCTCGCACTCTCGTCTTGTTAGCCATATTTGAACAACGTTTACTCCAGCGTGCATTGACAAAAGATGAGCTCATGTCGGAAGGTTGGCACGACAGCGCTACCACGAAAATTCTGTCTGTCGAGTGTTCAAAACGCCTACACACGTCCAGTTTGTCGGTCGGTCTGGTGGTGCGCGTGCTACAACTAGATACACGTTTCCTTGCGAGCAGTCCTTAGCTCGTGAGTGGGCAGGGTGAGCGGCAAGCGCTATTCCTGTAAATCGTGGTTTCGGAAGTGAGAGAGAACTGACTGTTGGACTGGCCTGTCGGATGCATACATCCATTGACTGAGTTGGTGCGCGTGGTGGGGCAGTGGCAATACATGGAAGTTAAATCGATTGTGGAAGTTACACGCGGAAGTAGCATTGTTGCATCTCGTAGCCGAGGCAGTCGGGAGCGAGGAGTGGGGGTGAATGGCGGAATTGGCCAGTAGCGGGCGATACCGTGGGCGCGGCAGTGTGATGTGTGGTGTGGTGAGAAGGCCTCGCGGTCCTGTGTGTTCCGTCAGGGAACTGATAGTTTCTTCTCGGAGGCATAAGAGAAAAAGTCTCGCACGCTTGTAACGCGTGTTTGAGACGGTTTCGCTATGCCTGAATACTGCCGGCAACCATTGCCGCTAAATCTGCATACGACGTGTCTCGTCACCAGCAGCAGGTGAGATTTCAAGAGTCACTGTTCCTCTCAAACTTTTATTGACATTCGTAGTAAACTGGAAGACTTTATCTACAGTTGACAGTTTCATTCACGGAAACAACTAACTCCTCCATTGTTGGTAGTTACTATTATTAAATTGACAAAAATGGCGATCATTGCCTGGCGAAAGGATTTGCTGAGCTGAGGGTGAACACAATAAAACACTTAGTATACATTAAAAATTGTATTTATTATTACTAGCTACAGCTTTCAACAAATTATTGTTACGTCCAATTTTCGGTAAAAGTCGTTGCATGTTGCAAACTTCAAATTACAACGAATGGACATCTATTTTTATCATATCGACACTCAAAACTGTTTCTGTCGTCAGATCAGAAATGATTCCTTATAGGCATTGCTCGTGGAACCGCTATTACCCTTTTGATAATTTCGCAAATCAATAAATAAATTAGTGATATGAATGGAGTTCTAAAAAGTACCGAACAGCACATACCTCGGTACCGAACACGCCAGAGCTGCCGCACGTCTGGATCTCGCCTGGTTCGTCCTAGTTTTGTGAGCGTCCTGGGGTGGCGGGTTTATACAAAAGTCCGGGGTTAACCCAAACTTTTTTTTAGTTTATGGAAAAATTCGACTGATTGCAAATAAATAAATTTTAATAAATCTTAGTTAAAATTCACTAGTGAGGACTGGCGCGTAGCGGGAGCATGTTTAGATGTTGTGCTGTACACATTTTTATTCTTCTTTATTGAGAACAACGAGTTGTCGCCGACAGTCGACGATCGGTCTGGACAGCGCCGCCGACACGCCGGGTATGTTGTGCGCAGGAAAGCAAACTGCGCAAGTGTGCATTTCACCCCACACGTCCGTGCCCAAACATAAGATCTCCATATTGTATGCAGTCCACCGACTTCCGTTAAGTTTGTATCATTCCTATTCGTTAAGATCTTTTTGTCATATGGTTTTATTTCTGACGGGCAGCTTAGCGCCTACAGACCGGATGTGTCCCGGAAAAAAATCCGTTTTGATCCAGACGTCAGGGGTTTTAAGAGTCTTCATCGGGCGTCGGCAGTTTAACGTAGGCAGACCTAAAAGATATCGTCAGGAACGGGTTAGCCATCTAGCATAATCCGTACAGGCCACTCAGTATCAGAGGGCCCGAACGGCATTGCCAATTTTTTATGAGAAAATTATTCGTTAGCAGTTTTGAATTTAAAAGGAAAACTGTTTTAACAACATATGCAAATGATTGTTCAGCACTTCTAATACACTGTAATTACATCCATTAGTATTTTCGATCATTTAAAGAATTGATTGGACGTAATTATATTTTATTAAACAATATATTACAAATTGGCATAGAGTTTATTTACATGTTTCGTCCCTCTACGCTAATGGTTCCCAACCCCTCTTAAACCATTATGTCACAGTGCCATCGGATATTTTCTACTCTCCCCCCCCCCCCCCCCCACCTACCACCTCCTCTCCATCATCAACTCAGCGCCTCTAGAATGATGAAAAATAAAACACTCTGTGCAATTTTATTTTTAAAATTATGAAAGATGTATGATATTTAGTTTTTATACTCTATCATTAACTTTTACTCAATGAAACAAGAATTTCGGAGTGTTCTGGTTGCCTAAATATTTCGCTTAACAGCCTACGCCGTTTGATGCGAGAATAGATCAACAAACGACTTTCAAGTTTGTTAACAATGTAAAGCAAATAACGTCAATCGGCACTTCATATAGGGTAGAACAGTTGTTCCAAATCTGGGAGTAATAACCCTCTAGGGGTTGAAAACAAAAAGGATTTCTTCGCGTTTATAAAGAAATTAAAATTATTTTTAATGATAATACGGGTTATGAGTTATCAATAATTAAGTTTTCTCAATTACCGGTATTAATGCGTGACATTACGCAATGGAGATTACGGGTTACTCACATAGTTCACTCACTACATACGTACTATGTCCTTTCTACCATATATCTGTAACGGGAAAAGATAGACATTCACACACTCCAAATTGTAGATAGTTCCTGCAGTACCACAGAAATTGCATCATTACTCACTTCGAAACAGATAAATTAACTTGTTGACAGCACGAAATAACAGTAACTACACAAGGTTACTGTAGCTCTCTACACAGTATTATTATTTTTGTTACTATATTGGTCAGACACAAAGCATTAACAATCTGGAATTTACGAAGTTCTAACAGCGCAGAAGTAAGGAGTCCAGCCAAGTGATTTACAAAGTACAGGGCACACTTTAGATTAGTTAATTTTAAATTTGGGTGCACAGCGCAGTTGAAGAAGTTACCGCTAGGCAGAGGGGTAGTGCAGCGGAAAATGTTTTGTTACTAGTGTCCACTCTCACTGTGGACAGTTAGCTCCCTCACTTGAGGAGAAGTTGTAAGCAGCACTCGCGATACATCAGGAATTACTTCAACATTCATTCCCCAAAAAAGAAAAAATCCACACACACAAGCACATGCACAAACTGCCAGAACGCAGCACATGGAAAAGATATGTGCCATTAAAGATTTAGACATGTGAAAGTAGATTGTTGACTACGATAGCAATGAAAATAAAACTAAGGAAGTAAATGGATTTAGAGGGTGATTTATGAGCTGTTTCTGGGATCCTGTTTTATGTTCCTCACTTAAAGTTAAGTCTTTGGATATCATTTTCTAACGTATTGCAACACACTTTTAAAAGGTTTTCTTACCTGCGTTAATGTTCAAACCATTCATACTCGCTTGCTCATTCTTTACCGTTAGAAGGTTGTATCTTACGTTTCCAGTCTCCACCGCTACGCTCAACGTAGATGAAACTTTTTCAATCCATGAGTCGTGACGTTCTACTGTGTGACAATAGTCTTGTGAAGTGTTGTAATGAAAGTTCGTTCTTTGAAGAGGTTTTCGCTTGATAAGATTTTAATATGGCGTATTTTACTTTTCAAAGCGATCTGTAACACACTGCACATATCAGCACCCGCAATGGGTGGCATGTGTTAGTTTTGCTTGCTAGCGATAATAAATCGGAATAGTGGTAACCTTACTCTCACTTGGCGGAAACATGTGTAAGAGCACGCAGGTTACTTGCACAGTTTCAGTGTTAACACGACTTAAGCAGGTAGCGGTTCAATAAATATAATTCAGTTTTATGATAGGAGAGTTTTTATTACTCGTTAACAGTGGATTTTCTCTGCTACTCGAATGAAGCTAATAAGAGATAACTATGACGGTGCATTGCATCTATATTTTTGGAAAAAGGGGCCAGCGCAAATTGAAACTGACCCTACAGATCGTGATTACTTACCATTAACATTAATAGAAGCTAAGCCGGCCGGACTGGCTGAGCGGTTCTAGGCGCTACAGTCTGGAACTGCGCCACCGCTACGGTCGCAGGTTCGAATCCTGCCTCGGGCATGGACGTGTGTGATGTCCTTAGGTTAGTTAGGTTTAAGTAGTTCTAAGTTCTAGGGGACTGATGACCTCAGAAATTAAGTCCCATAGTGCTCAGAGCCATTTGAACCATTTTGAACCAATAGAAACTAAATCAATTATTTCATTCCGTGTACTGTACATTTTTTTCATAGCTTTGACAGTAGTCATGTACTGTATATGTTATGCGTCGTGGTTCGTCAGCGGCATTGTGAAAAGAAGCAGCGTTGCTATCCTGTTTTCGAAGTACTGGCCTGAACGGTGCAAGAACTGACCAGAACGAATATGACATTGCTATGAGAGCGAAATTGCAAATTAGTGTCTACCAATGCATTGTCGTCGTGTCTGCCCGTGATCTTGGTTGCGTTAGTTGAATCAGTAAGCATTTTGCCTTGTCACAATTTTTTAGTGTTTTATGTGAAATTTAACGCACGTTTCGATTACCGATCGTAAGTTAAAGGATTGCTTTAAATTGTTATTGTTCTACTATCCAGCCCTTGTCTAACTAGTCTGGTGATCGCATTATATTCTAAATTGCTGTTTAAACAAGCTCTGAGCTCTTCCCTCCTCCACCCCCCCCCCCCCCCCCAATGTGTTGTAATTTTCTTTTACTTATAATCTACATCTGTTCCGTCGATGGAGGTGCATGCACGTATCAAGTGTAGAGTGAAAAGTCGGTGATCCGGTTGCCTGCACATCCCATGGTCAGTTAATAAGGCGTCGCTCTTCACAGAAGAACTTCCCAAGAAATACATTAATACCAAACATGTAAGATTATTTGCAGTCAGACGCGAGGAATAAATGCACGGTTCATGTCTCTGGTTCGAGATGGTGATCGACCATGATAGAGGTACCATGATAGAGGTTTTAGCATGTCAGTCAGGTCTCCGTAGGCTGATTTATGGCGTGCTTCTGGAACAACGGACAGCATTGCAACTTTTGAAAGACAACTGTGATATTTAGGTCCGCGGTCAGTGTACGACTGAAGATGATCGTAAGACTTGGTCGAAATATCTAGGTAAGAATTTACTGACATCCGGTAGTTTTGGCCTTACGTGATAAAACAAAAACTGTAGTACGGATGGCATCTTTGGGCTAAATTAAAATTAATCTGAAAAAGTAGCAGGAAGAATTTTTCGCGAATAAATACGAACGCGCGAAGACCACAAGCGGTGCGATTTGCCTTGGCCTGATTCGATGAAACACAGAACCACACAAAAGGCAGCGCATATTGCAGATTTTTATTTTCCAATTACTACAAAAGTCAGCTACGCAACTCGAAGATTAGTGAACAGAAGAAAAGGTCAGAGTTCCGATTTGTTTGCGCAGAAGTTACATGCAAAGCCGAGGTGGCTTTATTTTTTGGACGTTGCAACGATTCCACAGCAATCTTCAATTTGGATGCAGCAACTTGCGAAATGCAAAACACTTATTAAAGTTAAACTTGCATTCTGCTGCCAGTTCAACAAGCAGTCGTCACCTAAACATAACGGGCAACTGGCTTGATATGTTCTTAAACTCTGTCTGCATATGAAGTCCAGACAGCAGTTATTGCAGACATTACATTCTACATCTACATCTGTCCTTTGCAACCCACCGTGAGGTGCACGGCAGAGAGGTTGGGTTGGGTTGTTTGGGGGAAGACACCAAATAGCGAGGTCATCGGTCTCATCGTATTAGGGAAGGACGGGGAAGGAACCATCCCGGCATTTGCCTGGAGCGAATTAGGGAAATCATGGAAAACCTAAATCAGGATGGCCGGACGCGGGATTGAACCGTCGTCCTACCGAATGCAAGTCCAGTATGCTAACCATTGCGCCACCTCGCTCGGTGACGGCAGAGGGTACGTCCCATTGTACCAGTTATTAGGGTTTCTTCCTGTTCCATTCACGTATGAGCATGGGAAGAATGACTTTGAATGCCTCTGTGTGTTCAGTAACTATTCAAATCTTATCCTCACGATGTCTGTGTGAGCTACACGTAGGGACTTGTAGTATATTCCTAGAGTAATCATTTGAAGTCGGTTCTTGAAGCTTTGTTAATAGATTTTCTCGGGATAGTTTACGTCTGTCTTCAGGAGTCTGCCATTTCAGTTCCTCCCGTATCTCTGCGACATTCTCCCATGGATTAAACAAACCTGTTCCGATTCGTGCTGTCATTCTCTGTATACGTTCAATATCCCCTGCTAGTTCTATCTGATACGGGTCCCACACACTTGAGCAACATTCTAGGGTTGGTCGCACGAGTGATTTCTAACCAATCTCTTTCGTAGACTTAATTCCACTTCCCAGTATTCTATCAATAAACCGAAGTCTACCGCCTGCTTTGCCTACGACTGAGCCTATGTGATCATCACATTTCATCAGGTACTTGTATGAGTTGGCCAATCCAAAGAGTGACACATTGATATAGTTACAGCACACTACGTTTTTTCGTTTTGTAAAGTGCAAAATTATACATTTCTGAACATTCAGAGCGAGTTGCCAATCCCTGCACCATGTTCAAATCTTAATAAGATCTGACTACATATACACGCAGCCTCTCTCAGACAGTACTTCATTATAGATAAATGCATAATCTGGAAAAAAAACTGATTTTACTATTAATATTGTCTGCAACGTCATTAATATACAACGAGAACAGCAAGTGTCCCAACACACTTCCGTAGAGCACATCCGAAGTTACTTTTACATCAGACGTTGACTCTCCATCGAAGAAAATATGCTGTGTCCTCCCTACCAAAAGATCCTCAGTCCAGTCAAAAATTTCACTTGCTACCCCATATGATCGTACTTTTGACAATGAGCGTTGGTACAGTACTGAGTCTAATGCTTTTCGGAAATCAAAAACCACTGCATCTACCTGGTTGTCTGCATCATAGCTTTCAGGATGTCATGTGAGAAAAGTGAGGGTTGGGTTTCACACGCTAGATGTTTTCGTAAACCATGCAGGTTGGCATTGAGACATAACATGTTTGAGTTCAGAATATGTTCTAAGATCCTACAGATAATCGATGCCAAGGAATGGAGCTTTGTTTAATTTTAACGATTTCGACTCTTTCTCAACACCATTGACACTATTAACTTATTCTATTCATCTTCTTAGTGGTACGTGGATTAATTTGGGGCAATTCTCCTGGGTTTCCTTTGGAAGGAACATTTGAAAACGGAGTTAAGCATTTCAGCTTTTGCCTTGCTACCCTCAATTTCATTTCGTGTCTCATTCGCTAGGGACTGGACACTAACTTCGGCAGCCTTTACATACGATCAGAATTTCTTTGGATTTTGTGCAATCTCGTTTCACAATATTCTGCTACGGTAGTCACTGAAAGCATCACTCATTGTTCTCTTGACAGCGGAACGTGTTTCGTTCAGCATCTCTCTATCTATAGCCCTACGCTTTGTTTTACACCTGTTATGCAGTAATATCTGTTTCTTTAGAAGTTTCTTTACAGTGACTGTATACCATGGATGTTCCCTCCCATTATGAACGGTTCTATTGTGTACATACCTATGCAGTGCGTGATCAACTATTCATTTAAACTTGAGTCGGACTTCCAGTACATACTCCTGACCTGTACCGAAAGTTTCAAGCTACTCATTGAGATATGACATTACCGAATTTTTTATCTATTTTACTGAACGTATATATCTTTCTTCTTGTTTTAGTTCTCCACTGTACTTTGGTAGCCATTGTTGCCACAACCGCTTCATGGTCACAGATATTAGTTTCGATGTGGACATCCTCAGTGAGGTCAGTTCTGCTTGTTGCCATTAGATCCAATGTATTTTCACCGTGTGTAGTGTTGCTAACTATCTGTTCTAAGTTGTTTTCAGAGAAGGCACTGAGTAAAGTTTCACAGGATGTCTTATCACGCCCAACAGTTACAAATCTGTAATTTTCCCAATTAACTATTGAATGATTAAAATCTCCACCGATGATTGCAGTATGATTGGGCAGCTTACGTACAACTGAACTGTGGTTTTCTCTGAAGAGCTCGATTACATCGGGAGATGAGTGTGGTGGACGGTAGAAGGATCCAGTTATCATTTTACACCCACCCCTGGTACTGACTCTTGCCTCAAACAATCACACATGCAGCTTCAATTTATATCTCGGTGGCTTTTAGTTTTTTGTCTACTGCGACAAGTACACCATCTCCATTTCCCAGTTGCCTATCCTTTCGATTAACACACAAATTTTCCACAAAAATCTCACTGCTACCGATTTCAGTATTCAACCAGCTTTCTCTGCCTAGTATTATGTGAGCTTCAATGTTTTTCATGAGCGCTTCAAACTCTGGCACTTTATAGCGAATGCTTCGGCAGTTTACCATTAGGATTTTAATACTCTCACCTGTTCTAGGCAGTTCTTTCGATCTTGCACTGATATTTGTGAGTTTCCTACAGCTGTCGTTATCTAGACTGGATGGGGATTCGCCTAATCTAAAAGGCCCTTGTGTGCATCCCATACACAGTCATACGCCTCTGAAGTGTAGTGCACGCCTGATCCATTTAGGGGGACCCTACAGCTTTCAACCCTATGGTTCAGGTCCAGGAAGTTACCGCCAAGCATAATATAGAACCTTCGAAGTCTGTGGTTCAGTCCCTGCACAAGGGTAACGATCATTTCTGGGGACAATGCTGCAAATAGTGAGCTTCGTTCAAACTCCACTTTCACACTGGACCACCCTAGTTCAAGAAGTTACGTTTTATTGGGTTGTCGTGGTTTCTAGCGTCACCAGAACCTTTTTATCCTGTCAGAATAACTTGGAACTTCTAATTTCTAGAAGACGTGGAACATTCTGAACATACGAATGAATACTTCTGATAACCGATAGACGAAATCACCATCCAGGAACATTTGGAAATTTAAATACCACATGAAAAATGTTCGCCAACAGCAATTGCTTTGTATAATACTGATGTGTCCAAACTTCGGGAGCGACGTACGTGAACGGCGTAGAAATTGGTTCCTCAGCTTCAAGATGACTCGAATGCCCTCGCTAATATTTAATCGCTTCACTTTCACGCTGAACAACCCTAGTTCAAGACGTTATGTTTGATTAGGTTGTTGGGGCTTCTACAGTATGCCCAGGGCCTTGTTATCCCGTGAGGATAGCTGCCACTCTTCAGTATCTCCGACATCAAATGGCTGACATTCTAAAACAGTAACTGAGGAACAGCAGAGTAATTATGAAAAAATGAATTAGAGATTTGTTATTTATCATGTCATACCGGGTGTTCGTACTGAGCTCATAAAAATGTTTTTATCCTTTTTAGTTTCTGATGTGCATAATTTTGACACGTGCTTTTTCTTTTTGCATAATCTAGAGACCAAAAACTTAGTGCAATTAACGCCCTAAATTTTGCATACTATTCTTCTGACTGTACTATCCGCTAAAGGTTTATAAACTTTACTGAAAGCACTGTTTTCCGATCGCATTGTCAGCTGTCTTAGTGGGGTAAAACCAAACACCGACGCTTCATGACTTTAAAAGAAAATGTTACTCGTTGTATACGGCGTCTACAGGTACTTCAACACAAGCATTGATAAGGGTTACGACTTACTCCTTCAGTTGCAGTCGAGAAACGGAAAAATTAAGTGTTGCGATGTTTGAAGTTAATTATATTTCACTCAGTGCGTAAACAGGTATTTCGATTGCATTATTTTGCAAATTCTATTCTGCGCCAGATTCACAATGGAAATCTTCATTTACAAAAACGTGATACATGGAAATACGCTACTGTAACAGCAAAAGACCTATAGAATTGTCGTGCGCAAAATTGCGTCACAAGACCTCTGAAATAGCCGGCGCTGGCGTGGATATTGTATTGATTTTCGTGCATTCGCAGTGACAAAGGAAAGCCAAGAATTCAAATATAAATGTCAAAGAATCAAGGAAGGAATTTTCACTGCTTGCACATGACAGGCTGCAGGAAAAAGTTATTTATGAAGGAAGTAGAGTACAGTTTGTGAATATGCCGTGTGCTGTTCAATCGAATACGCATGTCTGCAAAATTTTACGGTTACTAACTCATATAATTGAAATATATATTTGTCCGGACCATGAAGATTTTATCTCTGTTTTCCGATCGCATTCCCAGCCGTCTTGTTAGGGTGAAACAACAGAAAGACGCTTCATGGCGTTATAGGAAGGTGCTACACATTATATACGCCGTTTACAGATACTTCAACACAGTGTTACAACTTATCCGTCCATCGCTGGGTACTGTCAAAATCGATCAATATACACTGAAGCGCCAACGTAAGTGGTATAGGCACACCTATTCAAATAGGCAGAATACGGCGCTGCGGTCGGCAACTCCCCTATATGACATCAAGTGTCTGGCGCAGTTCTTAGGTCGGTTATTACTGCCACAGTGGCAGGTTATCGGGATTTAAGTGAGTTTGAACATGGTGTTATAGTCGACCCACAAGCGTTGGGACACAGCATCTCCGAGGCAGCGATGAAGTGGGAATTTTCGCGTACGATCATCTCACGAATGTACCGTGAATATCAGGAATCCGGTAAACGATCCTGCAAGAACGGAACCAATCACGACTAAAGAGAATCGTTCAACGTGACGGAAGTGCAACCCGTCCGCAAATTGCTGCAGATTTCAGTGCAGGGCCATCAACAAATGTCAGCGTGCGAACCATTCAACGAAACATCATCGATACGGGCTTTCGGAGCCGAAGGCCCACTCGTGTATCCTTGATGACTGCACGACACAAAGCTTTACGCCTCGCCTGCTTCTGTCAACACCGACATTGGACTGTTGATAAGTGGAAACATGTTCCTGGTCGGACGAGTCTCGTTTCAAATTGTATCGAGCGGATGGAGACAACCTCATGAATCCATCGATCCTGCATGTCATCAGGGGACTGTTTAAGCTGGTGGAGGCGCTGTAATGGTGTCCGACGCGTGCATTTGGAGTCATAAGGGAACCCTGATACGTTTAGATACGATTCTGATCCTGTCTGATCACCTGCATTCATTCATGTCCATTGTGCATTCCGACGGACTTCGGCTATTCCAGCAGGACAATGCGACACCCTACACGTCCAATATTGCTACAGAGTAGCTCCAGGAACACTCTTCTGAGTTTAAACACGTCCGCTGGCCACCAAACTCCCCAGGCATGAACCTTATTGAGCATATCTAGGTTGCCTTGCACCGAGCTGTCAGAAGAGATCTCTTCCCCCTTGTAGTCTTACGGCTTTATAGTCAGCCCTGCAAGATTCATGGTGTCAATTCCCTCCAGCACTACTTGAGACATTAGTCGAGTCCATGTCAAGTCGTGTTGCGGCACTTCTGCGTGCTACACGAAATTAGGCATGTGTACTAGTTTCTTTGGCTCTTCCGTGTATTTCATGCCCTTTTGCAGACGGACAGTGCCCGAAACGCGACAGCAAATTAATGAAGTATTTATAGTCCAGTATACATATAATTAAGAATACAGTTACGACCTCTGCATATCATTTTCAGTTTGTACAATATATTTCTAATTTACGAACGTCGGATCTGATTGTCCAAGGAAAAAGGACCAATCCAGAAACAGAATGGTCGGAATATTTCCTTTTGCCTTTAATCTAGCCTTCCCGTCTTAGTGGTGTGAAGATTCGCTGGGAACAACAAGCGGTTCAGGTACCGTGTTAAACTGTAGCTCCCCTTCTGCGGTAGGGTTGCGGGGATGGATTAAGGACACGCACGTCAGTAGGTAATGCAGCCCTTTTTTGCTGAAAGCAGGTTGTTTATTTGCAGGATTTTACTAACAATATCAGTCCCCACTCGTTGGCTACAATTGTTTAACGTAATGTCCGTTCAATAATCACCTTCCTGGTAATGTTTGTATGCGCTCATGGTACAACTGTACTGGTCGAAGATGGAGCCATCGTCTTCCTGCATCAGTAGCGTTTCTCCATGCGTTTAATAAACTGAACGGGTGCACATACAGTCCATTGAAGTTTGTGAGCTCCTCTCTGGTTTCTAGATTTGTATTGTTATGAATAAGGAAAAGTTCGTCTGAATTTTTATGGCGACGAACGCATTGAAGTCGTTTCTTCGCTTTTCTGAGAGTAGCACAATACACTTCAGAGTTGATGATTGCACCATGAGGACATCGAGATGAATAACCCCCTGAGAATCTCAGGAGACCGTCACCATGACGACACTACTGGCAGAGGGTGCAGCATTGAATTTTTTCTTCGGAAGAGGGATGATGTGGCGCCACTCCAAGGATTGCCATTTTGTTTCCAGTTCGAAGTGATGAATCCATATTTCATCGTCATTGTCACGATCAGGCTCGCAACATGCAATTCGGCATAGATGGTCCTTTGTTGCACTTGATGATCTTTTGTTAGGCGGCGAGAAACCCAGCGGGCTTACACCTGTGAGTACCCCAACTGGTGGACGAGTATGTCAGCACTATCAGCAGAGACGTCCAGTTGAGCAAAGAGGTGTTTGATTGTATCCATCGGTCGCCTCGAATTAGTATGTCCGCGCGTTCCAGCATTGCAGGAGTCATAGTAATAAGATGACAGACGCCTCGCACATTGATTCACCGTGCTTTTGTTCACTGCCAGGTCTCCGTACACATCTTACAAGTGCCTGTGAATGTTGTGAAGCTTGGTTTTGCACCAAAAGAGCCTCAGTGAAGTTCTACTTGGAGCATAGCTCTGTTACAGACGCCCCGCCATTTGTGGGAACTAAACTACAGGGACTGAAGCGGGGATATTCCACGGTGTCCCACAACAAATTGCGTATTTCTTCAACCGAAAATGGCCGAGAAAACTACGTTTTGCTTTACGTATTGAATTGTTTGTTACAAGCCTGATCGTGACAATGCCGATGGAACATAGGTCCATCACTTCGAACTGAAACAAACCGGCAATCCATGGAGTGGCACCACACCATCTCTCCTCCAAAGAGACAGCTCAGAGCCGCATCCTCAACAATAATGTCATGGCGACGGTTTTCTGGAATTATGAAGGGGTTATTCTGTTTGATGTCCTGCCTCATGGTGCAACCATCAAATCTGAAGTGTATTGTGCTGCCTCGAGAACCTGAAGAAACCATCGCCACTTTTCCTTCTCTATGATTAAACTCAAATGTTCAAACAAGTGTGCGCATCCGAAACAAACTCCTAAACTTCGTTGGACTGTTCTTCCTCATCCATCCTACAGCCCGGATCTTGCACTTTCCGACTTCCATCTTTTTGGCCCCATGGAGCGTACACACAGGGGAAGCAGTACGAAGATGCTGGAGAGATTATTGATGAAGCAATACCCTGGATCCGTCGTCGACCAGTGGAGTGGTACCATACTGGATATAGGTTCTCACAATAAGACGATTATTGAACGCAGATCATGTTGAAAAACAGAACATTAGTACTTGAAATAGTAGTAAACATAGTAATATTTCTTACTTTCCGTGTTCAGTTGATTTATACATACGTTAGCTCAGTCAAATTTTGACGTTTTCTACTTTATTTTACGTTACATTCTGAACCAAAAACATGTTGTTCATCGAAACAACCATTACATATTGTAACTCTATGACTTGGAGACTTTTTTCACGTCTTCGCGTCTTTGGAAATATGTACATCTTCCCTTCTTGTTTCTTTAGGCCGCGCGGGATTAGCCGAGCGGTCTGAGGCGCTGCAGTCATGGGCTGTGCGGCTGGTCCCGGCGGAGTTTCGAGTCCCTCCTCGGGGCCTGATGACCTTAGCACTTAAGTCCCATAAGATTTCACACACATTTGAACATTTGTTTCTTTGATTGTCCACATTTCTGGTTACAGGCCCTGGCCCTTCTGCTGAATGTCCTTGATTTATAATCTGAACTAGATCTCGTAGAAACAGCCTTCTGACCATATTATTGGCCCCATTAATTCTGTTAAAATATTATTTCAGTATTTATTCCATAAATATCCCAGGCATAGAAAAAAATTGTTTTCCTTGACGTGTAGCAGATGGCGCATATTTCATCTAATGTATCAGCTCTGTTTTTGTGGAATTGTGCACTGTGATAATTTCAGGCTCCTTTTTCTCTCCTATGCTGTTATCTATTTTATTATTGAAGTGTATGGATTAAAGAAGTATCACTTTCTTGTGCTTTTTTATTGCAGACATGAGACAGTTGTCAAATTCTTTTGATATCCCAGTAAGCTACTGTTTGCTTCACGTTGCTTCACATTTATAAATTCAGGAAGAAGTTTACGCCGGCCGCGGTGGCCGAGCGGTTCTAGGCGCTTCAGCCGGAACCATACGACTACTACGGTCGCAGGTTCGAATCCTGCCTCGGGCATGGATGTGTGTGATGTCCTTAGGTTAGTTAGGTTTAAGTAGTTCTAAGTTCTAGGGGACTGATGACCTCAGTCCCATAGTACTCAGAGCCATTTGAGCCAGGAAGAAGTTTAGTTTTATTTTTACAACAGTTCTATCCAAGATAAGTTTATTCCATAGCAGCTCTCTGTCTGCCGTTGTATTAGGTTGGTGCGTTAAGTTCGCAACGTTTTCATTTTGCATGTTGTTATTCTGGTTGTTATGGGTTTATTTCTCGATTGTTATTTTTTATTTGTGGTTCACTGTTGCTGTTTGAGCTTACATATCGCCATTTCATCATTTGAGTGGAGCTGTGGACGCTAGAAATTGGGAGTGACAAGTGGAGAAATACGAGCATTTCCGATACATCTTCTGTTTGAGTTCAGCAGAGGGGTGACAGCAGCGGAGGCAGCCAGAAACCTTTACACCGTAATGGGGCTAATGCCATTGGACAGATCACGGCAAGAAATGGTTTTATCATTTTAGGGAGGATCGTTTTGACATTAGCGACTCTCCACCTTCCGGAAGACCTTCGGTGTTTGATGAAGGTCGTTTAAACGCGTTAACTACCAATGATATCCGTCTGTGTTCTTGAGAATTGCTTCCTCGAGGTGTAACCATCGTTGCTGACATTTATTGTCAGCAACTGAGACGTCTTGCAGACGCACTCCAAGAACAGCGATCACGATAATGCCCATCTGCATTCCATTAGATTCAAAAAAAGCCCTATACAGGAGTTGGGTTGGGAAGTCATTCCACACCCACCTTATTCACCTGATCTTGCGCCCTCAGATTTTCATCATTTCACTCTCTATCTAACAACCTTCAAGGAAATTCCTTTCCGGATTACAACGCGGCTCGAGGAGTTCTTCGCCTCAGAGCCACTATTCCTACAGTCGCGGAATCGATAGTTACCGCGGCGTTGGCAGACTGTTGTAAACAATGAAGGAGAATATAGTGTTGGTGATTGAAGTTTCTGCTATGTGTACCCGTTCTGTTTATTAAACGCATGGAAAAACGCTACCAACTTATACATCAACCCAATATTACGGCCAGTCCCCTCAATTGTCTTACTCAGGCGAATTACATCAGCTTAAAACATGGAATGGCCTATCTGACTGTTTTTCGAAGTATATCTGCATAAGAAGCGCGTGTCAAGTCCTGGCATTATACCACTTTAAATTTTCAAACTATACTTCGATGGCTTCCTCGGTATGTATTGGCGAAAACTATACTTCCCTCTGAAAGCGACTAGCTGTTTATGCACTGCAGTATATTCAAACGCTTTGAAGTTCTTGTTGCAGTTCAAATATTTCACTAACAGGTGCAACTTTGTTAATTTTCTTTCTCTGTCGCCTGCACCAAATTTCATCAAACCTCATAGTACTGTGAAATATGTCAGTTCCAAAACCTTTCGTGTCCGTTAGGTCCTTCATAGATCCAGCGTGGTAAAAACTGGCGAAAATAACTAACCTAAGAAAAGCCCTAATTTCGGCATTTACTCCTCCGCGTTTCGTTTTCGTGCAAAGTACCACGAAATGTTTCTCACGTGCACGCTGGTATATCAACATTATTTTTCGTACGTAGCTAAATCGCAACAAAAGGAAACGTCCTAAAATCGATTTAGCAATTCTGGCTCCTGGTGAATGAATAATACAGTAGTATCTTGAGGTTTCATTTCTTGGTGGAAGGTTCTTCATTAATTTCGTTGATTTGTGTTTTCTCAAGTAGAAACTGTATTTTTTCAAAACTTAATTATCACCACCACTCGTCTCAGTATTAGTTTCGTGTTCCAGTTCTCCTCACTCACCAGATGATTCTGTATCTTATATTTTTGTTGCTTCAACTTCTGGCAATCTCTGTTTCCGTCTTTCGTTTTCTTCATACGTACACATACTGTAGATTGAATCGTTACTACACTATGTTAGAAATCGCACTGACTTCAAGACTTTTATTTCACTTGGAAAGCAGTTAGAATGGCAGTATTAGATAACAATGGATTCACCTAATAATGAAATTGGACGGGTGTTAAAAAAACCTCACTTGGCATTTTTGTTTTTGTTACATCAGGACTGACGCAGGGTCTCCGGAATATCCCAGGGTAAGTTTTTGGCAATTGAACAACAGTGATAATTGTAACTTGGTGTATTCCAATTTAACTATTTGCATAGCTGTTAAATAGAAACGTAACAGAAGTTTTAGACAATTATGAAAACTAGTATCGCCTGTGGTCGAAATTCGACCAGTTACATCAGTGGACCTGATCCGTTTAGCAAATGTCACAGATCTTAAAGTGTCTGCAATTTTAGCTGCAGAACTGATCTGTGGCAATTGATGAATGGTAGCTCCGTATATTCTTGATACAATTCTTAGGTTTCTCTTTAATTGTTCGGTCATTTGAAGGAAGTCTTCGATACACTGTGTTGAAAAATAATTTTTGTGTTACTGGCGGCAAATTAACTTTACCCTTATGGCGACACAATGTGAATGCCGTTGTAGGCGTAAAGTCACCTCACAAAATCTGCACTGTAAATTCATCAAACCGCAATTACAGTCCTCAAAATTATTTGAAATTATGTTGAGCGCACATTTAAGTGTTACTTCCAGAACGACAATAGAATTATCACTATCAACATCTGCGCTATTCCTATAACTTTCTCTCTAGCTCTTCGTCTTTCAGTCCGACTCACTAATGTTCTTCTTCGGGGCATAGCCTAAAACAAATAAAGTTAACTTATAATACGGGACACTGTAGCTACTCAAATTGAAGATACTGAAAATTAGGAACACACTAAATTTTGTCGTGACGGCGGAAAACTAACACAAAATCAGTTCCGTTTACAGTTCAACCAAACGAAGTGAAAAAACGACGCTAATAAACCACGTAAACATGAAAGCCCCTAGAATGCGATTTCACGAAATGTTATTTTCGTGTGTCATTTCTACCATAGTACTTGATCGGTGCACAGGGCGGAGGTTGGTAGTTCTCCAAATTTCGATGTTCAGGTGTTGGAGATTTTAATGCGTGATAGAGAATGAAACATCAGTGCTACGAATGTGGAAGCTACTGTTTCCTTTTAGCGCTCTTAATGGCTACATGCAAACATTACTTTTTCTTTGTGTATATCTAGGGGCAAAGTACCTTTCGGATTATATAAGGATCGTTGTCCTCTTTGTACAATTAACATTGAAAATCGGTACTTCAGTTTTCGCGTTCACGTATTAATATTATGATTTAAACTAAGAATACGAGAGATCTATAATGTGTGGGATACCCACAGCAGCCGTGCCAGCACTAAAGGATTAAATTGAAAGAGAAGGACATAAAATATTACGAACAATCTAATTATGTAATAATCTAAAAATTTTGTGATATTATCCCTGCCCTTTCCCTATTAATTTGTATATTTTCTTTCACTAATGCCTTATCGAATGATATTCGGGAGTAACTCCTCACTTAGGCAAAAAGTATTCATTGCGCAGAAGAAAGTAATTACAATTACACTCCAGAACAAAAAAAGACGTACCACGAAGGAGTTATCCGAATGGGACGGATATCGGTATATGTGATGTATATGTTCAAACAAATTATTACAATTTCAGAAAAAAATTGATAATTTGTTCAAGAGAAAGAACTTTACAAATCGAGCAAGCCAATAATGCTTTGGTCCACCCCTGGCCCTTATGCAAGCAGTTATTTGTCTTGGGATTGATTGATAGAGTTATTGGATGCCCTCCTGAGGGATAGCGTGCCAAATTCTGTGCAACTGGCGCGTTGGATCGTCAAAATCCCGAGACAGTTGGAGGGCTCTACCCATAACGCTCCGAACGTTCTCAATTGGGGAGGAATCCGGCCACCTTGTTGGCAAAGGTAGGGTTTGCACGCACTAACACAAGCAGTAGAAACTCTCACCGCGTGCGGGCGGGCAGTATCTTACACAAATATAAACCCAGTACGGCTTCCCATGAAGCCCAACAAAACGGGGCATAGAATATCGTCGACGTACCGCTGTTCTGAAGGGGTCCGTGTATGAGAACCAGAGGGGTTCTGTTGTGAAAAGAAACGGCTCCCCAGACCATCACTCATGGCTGGCGGCGACAGTCAGCTTGCTATCCCACCGCTGTCCGAGCCGCCTCCAGACATCTCTTCGGCCTGGAATTTCATTGATTGGAGTGGAATTTTCTTCAGTGATGCGCCTCGCTTAGAAGTGAGTCCCATATTCCATGTTACGAAATGTCTCTTTTTCAGGAACGCCTTTCTTGCCATTGCCGTTCTACTTTTATAATCTCTCTACTTCGGTCATCATCTGCTTTTTAACTGCCCAAGCAGCAAAACTCGTCCACTACTTTTACATCTCATTTACTCTCCAATTCCCTCAGCAACGCGTGATTTTTTTCGGCGACATTCCATTACCTTTGTTTTGCCTTTGTTGATATTCACCTTATATTCTCCTTCCAAGACAGAGTCCATTCCGTTGAACTGCTCTTCCAAGTCCTTTGCTCTCTCTGGCAGGATTACAATATCATCGACCTTAATTCTCCAGATTTTTCTTTGATGTCCTTTACTGTTTGCTCATTCTTCATTTGTATCCACATCCCTCACCTAGGAAATCTTATCGGTAGCCCACAGCACCATCATCTTTTCAGGGTTCAAGATCTCACTTGGCATCAAAATTAAAATTACCGTTTTCTCCTGTAAATGTATTTGTATCTGTTTAGTTGTTTTGATCACATGTAGACAAGTGGTAACAAGGTCTTTGCAGCCTGCCTCCCTTGAGGTGAAATACAACTTACCCTCGCACTTCTGGCCCCGTAAACCGCAGTAGGTTTTTGCCTCCGTCAAGTGGTCCCTTCCACAGCGTCCTTGCTTCAAGTATCTGAAGATTCTTGGCCACCTGGTGACTCCATCTTATTCCTTATCTTTTGAGGTAAATCATTTAAGGGAAATCACATTGAAATTACCGCTTACGCCTAGCTAGGGCCGTTTCTGTTTTCTCCTGACGACTGCTACCTGTTAGCCCCCCACCACTGTAAATAGTCTGTCTTGAATTCATAATTTCCTTAAAATTAAAAAATGTATTTCTTCTTTTACCTTATCATACTATAGCGCGTGTTTGGGTACTGTCGTTATGGGACGATACTGTGTGTTTTGCGTGCGAAGCACGTGGTTGGGTTGGAGAAGTGTGTCCACCAAGTGAGTTCAACGAGTTTTACAATGACTTCAAAAGTATCAAAATTATTCGGAATAGGTCCAGTTTCTGTGGATTTAATTGAAGTATTTCACTGCCGAGTGCACGCTTGTAATCGGTGTAGAGTTGTTTTGTAACTTACTTTGAATGTGAAGACTGTGTAGTTATGGGACCACGAAGGAAAGGAGCAGCAAACTGACCTCACGCTAAATTAAATGTGGGAGGGCTAAAAACTGACAGTAACTCGACTGGATTGCTTACATAGAATGAATTGTTTGGTATGGAATGGATGTGCGTCACTGCGAATTACTATATGATGATAAATTCAGTAGTAAAAGTCAACGTTAAAGCTGTTCTCAGTTCAAGATTTCCTTTAATTGATAATGTATCATTTAAAATAAGGAATGTAACAGTGCACATATTAGTTTCGGTAGTCGGTTATTACAAATAACAATGCGGTCTACGGACTCGAGCCCGCTACTTAATCAGTAAAAACAGAGTGTTCCCACAGAGAAAACCCAACAGGAGAAAAATTGGAAACTTGTGTTAAGTTCCTCTGGGACCAAACTGCTGAGGTCATCGGTCCCTAGTCTTACACACTACTTAATCTAACTTACGCTAAGGACAACACACACACATCCATGCCCAAAGGAGGACTCGAACCGACGGGGGCAGCCGCCCGAACCGTGGCAAGACGGCTGCCCCTCGCGGCCTAACAGGAGATGAAACCTGTTTACTATCAATATGGTCCAAGGACCAAGCGACGGTCGATGGAAAACTTAAATCTAACAGGTCGAAGGCATGGCGTTCATCGTCTTCCCTGCCAGCCACCCCCCACCCTAAAAAAATAAAACAAAACAAAAAATCGTCTGACAAAATCCGATTTTAAGACGATGTTGATTGTCTTTTTCGACAGCAAGGAGATCTCTATCCGAGGGAGATGAGGAAGGCGATGAACACCATGCACTGACTGTCGCTTGCTCTCTGGATCGTAGTGGTAGCACCAGTTACATGCCGTGTAACGATGCGGATAGCCATCAACGCCTGACCACAGCGCTGCTTCGAGAGATTCCACGATGTCAGAAGTTAGATGTAGGTAATGGCGATTACTCTGAAGGCCATTAAAGGTATTTTGGTGGTAACTCTTGTTTTATTTACTCAGACCACTCACAAAACGTTTCAGTCACGCCTTGTAGCTTTTTTTGTGCTACCGTATATCTCTGGACATCTCAGTACAGCAATTGCGAAACTATTAACACTCAGGAAGTGTATTAAAAGCTAAATGTTAAAAATTTGCTATGTGAAATCCTGCCTTGATCATTTCACTAGCAGTTACTTCAACGAGACCGATGTATGCTCTGTTATGTGGACACAGACAGGGTCCCCAATTTTTCGCCGGGCGTTATGTCGTAAAGCGCCAGGACAATCAGCTCTCTGAAGTTCGTATGTTAGCGGCCTCTTTGTCATATGAGCTGTTGCTTTACTACAGCCAGTAATTATCCTTCAAATTTTAATTCACTCAGTTTTTCAAATCGAGACATGAACAGTACATCGTTTAGCACCAATTTTGCATTAAATCTGATAGAAATGTAACTGTTTGTCGATGTCGTTTATGACAGTGAGCTACCACTTCAGAGCTCTTTTATATTTTTTTTTTTTTTTTGTGTTGCGTGCCTGCACTGGCGGAGTTTGTTTCTATATGCGACTTCCCACGGGACGCTGCGCAGCGAGGTAGACGATGCTCCTGCCATCTAGCGCACAATGCACGAGATACGGCGCGAACTGCGGGGCGGAAGATGGCTGCTGGTGGCGCCGCCACAACCCTCCGTGTAGAAAGCGCAACTGACACCGGCCATAACGAACAAAATAACTTCCACCAACTTTTGATGGAGGAGGTTAAAGCGCTTGCAACTTCTTGCATAAAATTTCACTTGCCTTATTCAGAATAGTTCATTAACTTATTCCTACGTAGATGTCAAGTAATTTGCAGAGAAATAGTAGCGGATATCTTTTCGCTTAACTTAGAGGGAAGTTTTTAATGGTATTATGACAAAAGTTTACTGTGTTGTGGGCAGCTATAAGAGCGTTAAAATAACAATAAATGTAGGACAAACTTAGTGAAATATGAACATTTCCGCGCGGGAGACGCTCGGTTTGTCGCCACTCATCGGATCGCATACTTCTGCCTCACATCCTTGGAATGTCATGTGGATACACCGTAGCGTAATGTGTTAGCCTGGCCGATCAGTCGAATACCGGGAATAGTAACGCCAATACAAAGTACCTCCGAAGTTTCACTACAAGACTGATTTTTAAAAGCGTCATCCTTCCCACGTCGTTGATTAAATGGGAGGGCACTTTTGACCTAAAAGTACACCATACAGAGCAGCTTATCTCTATGTAACAGAGTGTGTACGTCTCGGGACAACCAGGAATATTTTCATCCGGCAGAAAACCGGGAAAAACCCAAGAATTTTTTAGAAATGCGGGAATTTTTCATTGTTTTAGTTTTCAGTTAAACTTTTGTACTTTTGACTTGTAAGAAATGATATTTTAATAAAGAATTTTACTGTACCCCGCTACAGCAGAATTATGCTGTAGCAATAAGGCATAAACGAGAGAAAAAAAAACAAGAATAAAAAGTAAGTTGCAAAGGAAATGCGCCGTTTAGAACAACCAAAAACAGTGCACAAACCGTCTGCCAACAGCAAAATGTGTCAGAGGATCTAGGACTAAGACTATGCAATACTTCATGACAAACTGCTTCGGATGAGCGTGACGACACAACTGTTACCCTAGGTTCTTTTGAACAGTTGCTAGCGGGCTCATGGCGCATGCGCAGCTGAGTCGTGTATGAGCATTACTTTCTCCCGTTTCTGGTTACTGAAATTCGGCTGTTGGCTGAATCAGTAGTAGGACCAAGCAGCCAGATGCTACCCGGAATAAATATTTCTGGCGCGCCCAAGCTGCCAGATTCGCGCCTGCACAGAGCAGTCTGAGGGTCAGTGGAGAGGGACGTAGTCTCTATGTGACCCGTGTTTCCGTTTAGTAATGTGGCTCTTGCTCTCTCCTCTTGTTTACAACTCTCACGTCAAACGAATACAAAACAGATTTCTGTAGCCAGGAGCTGTCAAGTGAATTCACATATTCATAATTACAGAGGGCTGAAATTTGCTATTAGTCTCATTTCTGATTTTATTTTATTTCCAAGTTTTTGGCAGTGTAGCATTAATCGCCTTGCGGAACAACGAAGCTATTTTTTTCGATTTGATAAAGAAATTTGGCTTTTATTAATCGTTTCCGCACAGGCAGCCAATTTATTTGAAACAAAGAGTTGCATTCCACACTATTGGCTGCTTTCAACTGTTTACTAAATTTCGAGACGTTTTCATCTTCTGGCACGCATGGCGTTATGCCATAATAAAGCACCGAACATGAGGTATTACGGTACTGATACTTCAACACAATTTGCATCCAGAAAACCACACTGAAAAGCGTAATATCAGGTTTGGCCCTTCTTCTTTGTGAATCTGGACATAATGTGCACTTTAAGCCGAATTATGCATTTTAATATGGTTTACGAAATTCAGTCTTGGAGTGTCCCCTGATGACCTGTTTCTTTTATGACTTAATGTAAGAATGCTATGTATACTATGTGATCAAAAGTATCCGGACACCTGGCTGATAATGACTTATAAGTTCGTGGCGCTCTCCATCGGTAGTGTTGGAATTCAATAGGGTGTTGGCCCACCCTTAGCCTTGATGACAGCTTCCACTCTGGCAGGTATACATCAATGTGCGTCTGTACTGTGAAAGCGCCACGCAAAACAAGTGGTGCAAGCCCCCTCCATGAAAACCACGACCACACCATAACACCACCGCTTCCCAGTTTTACTGTTGGACTACACACGCTGGCAAATGACATTCAGAGGGCGTTCGCCATGACTACACCCTGCCATCGGATCGTCACATTGTGCACCGTTATTCGTCACTCCACGCAACTTTTTTCCACTTTTCAATCGTCCAATGTTTACTCTCCTTATACCAAGCGAGACGCCGTTAAGCATTTACCGACGTGATGTGTGGCTTATGAGCACCCGCTCGACCACGAAATCAAAGTTTTCTCACCTCCCGCCGAACTGTCGTAGTACTTGCATTGGATCCTGATGCAGTTTGGAATTCCTGTGTGATGGGCTGGATAGAGTCTGCCTCTTACACATTACGACCCTCTTCCACTGTCGGCGGTCTCTGTCAGTCGGCAGACGAGGTCGGCCTGTACGCTTTCGTGCTGTACGTGTCCCTTCACGTTTCCACTTCACTATCACAACGGAAACAGTGGACCTAGGGATGTTTAGGAGTGTGGAAATCTCGCGTACAGACGTATGACACAAGTGACACCAGATCACCCGACCACGTTCGAAGTTCGTGAGTTCCGCGGAGCGCCCCATTCTACTCTCTCACGATGTCTAAAGACTACGGAGGTCGCTGATATGGAGTAGCTGGCAGTAGGTGGCATCACAATCCACCTAATATGGAAAAGTATGTTTTTGGAGGTGTCCGGATACTTTTGATCACACAGTGTAAGTACGAATATATGGACTTCTTACGTCATTGTAGCCGCGTACGCGTCTGTTTTCTAGAGGTCTCTGACGACTGCTGAAACTACTTCTAGCAGGTGACGGAAAATATTGCGAATGGTGTTTTGAAAAGCGTTACTTTCAAAGTAAATTTCACTTTACGCAAGATGAGCTATGTTAAGTGCGAATATGTGCTTTGAATTTCTTAAATCACAGAGCGTTTGATTCTCATTTAAAGGTTAACACCTTGAGGGGCAGCCACTTAAAAGAATTCCGAGCCCATAAAACCAGACATTTTTGTCATTATTTAAAACTTTCCTGTCCCATTTGTGGGATGTATCTTAAGAGAAACTGACGTGCTGTGTTTTGTGGCATTCGAATTTATTTATCCGTAATACGAAAATATGCAGCGTATCGTGATACAAAAATCTGCAACGTACATGTTGCTGCACATCAAAGATCTTTCCAAAACGCGTTTTTCCCCTAGGTTTCGTTTTCTAAAGCGCCTGAAGTTCTGCGCCTGTGTATGAAGGCTTAACAATTCAAAGGACCGATAAGTTTCATAGTTCCGAGAGAAAGTATACTATCACTTAACATGGAAAAAGTGTATTTTCACCCGGGTAAATGTCTATTTTTAACCCGGGAAATCTGGGAAAAATCCGTGAATTTTTTTTCTTATCCGCGTATACATCCTGGGTAAGCGTTCTCTACAAACAAAAATTACATCTATTTCCCAACATAAAACCAGTAACTCTTAGCTGAGGGAACCATTATTTCTCTTGCTCCTGGGCGGTATGCTTACTACACCGAGCTAACTATGAACCCGTAATACAATGAGTGATAAATTTTAACGTCTTGGTTACGGTGTACTGTCAGTTCTCAACACAGCCCTAAGTAAATTATAGGGAGCGTATTGACACTTCTTCAAAGCAGCTATGTATTGCGTAAATCCATGTTTTTAATTATCACACTCTAAATTTAGTTGCAGAATGACGCAATTTCTTGAGGTTTTTGAAAGTTTAAATACAATGGGGATACGGTTGCGTTAAAGTAAAGGAACGATCACGGGCCTCAGAGGGGTCGATCAGTTGCGAAATTTTCTAATTGAGTAAGAAATTTCATTTTCTGTTTCTAGGTAGTTTTTCGTTCCTTTCTCCAGCAATTTTATTTAATTGTTTACCTTTGTGTCCCGCCGCAGTGGTCAAAGTGATCTAGGGGAGGCAAATCGCGTGCTCCAGCTGACTGTCAATCGAAAAACTTTTTTTGTATGCGTTTAACTCTCAAAAATTCCCTCACTTTGAAAATGTCGAGGTTGTTTCATTCGGTGAAGTTGCCGGGATTTAGAGGCACCGTTGACAGAGGACTAGGATCCTGTAGAAAATGCGCCGCTTACAGTGTCTCCCGTAGACTTCGCTTCTCAACTTTCTTCAGAAATCCCTTGGTTTCATACATTATCTGCCTGCCAAATTTTCAACAACCTTGCATATCATCACATTTTAAATGCCTCTAGTTTACTACTTTGCTTGTTTTCTAATGGTCCACATCTGAATTCCACACAATGATGTACGCCATGCGTTCATTTTCAGGTGCTTTTTCTTAAATACCACTTTAATATCTGTTACCAGTAGACCTCTGCTTCTTCACCTTCGACAATGTACTTATGATATCTTCATCGCTACTGTCATCGTTTGTCGTCTTTCGTCCTAGATGGACACTTCTCTTACTTCTGTTACCGTGAATTTAGGAATTGTGTTTAATCACTAGTCCTCTCTCTATTGCTCTTTATCACATCCGTAACTTTGTCTATCGTTGATAGAAGTGGACCCCGTACTAGTCGATATAAACGCGAGGGAAAAGGAACGAGGGGGTAACCATGAGAAAAAGACTGAATAACCAACGGAAGGGTAAGATACTACTCGTCGGAGCGTGAAATGTCAGAAGTTTGAACGTGGTAGGAAAGCTAAAAAATATGAGAAGGAAAATGCAAAGGCTCAGTCTAAACCATGGATAGTCAACCTTTTTTACATACCGCCCACTTTTGTATCGGTGTTGGTTCTAAAATTTTCTAACCGCCCGCTGATTTCTCAGTAATGCTGATTCATGAAGTAGGATAGTAAAATTACTTTGCAAAATTTATAATGCCATGTTAGAGCAAATTAAATTAATAATTATTAACCAAATGCTTCTTGTCGAAATTTTATGAAAACCTAATGAAAATGTTTTTAAAACCCCTACCGCCAGTCGTCCACCATGAATACTGGAACGCCCACTAGTGGGCAGTAGATACCAGGTCGACTACCACTTGTCTAGACTATACAGGGGGCGTAAACAGGAAACAATATTAATGGGGCGGGGGGAATCGGAACCGACATTAGGGGAAGGAATAGAACAGAGAGATACGGGAAAATGTGGGCCTGGTATTAGAAACGAGAGAGGAGAGAAACTAATTGAGTTCTGCAGTACATTTCATTCAGTGATATAGAAAACACTTCAAAAATCACAAGTTGGTGGACGTATGCTTATAAAAGAGCAGGAAATACGGTAAATTTCCATCTGGATTACATCATGGTCAGACAGAGGTTTCGATGTCAGCTACTGACTGGATAGTGAGGCTTACCCAGGAGCAGATATAGGTTAAAGTTTAATAGATTCGTTCGGAAGAATCTATGTGTAAACAAGTGGTATACTGAAGTGCGCAGGAATAATGAGCTGCGTTCTGAAGTTCTCTGAGACTACAGATACTAATATAATGGATACTGCAGTAGGCAGTTCAGTTTAAGAAGAAAAGATATCTCTAAAAAGGGCAATCACAAATGTCGGTCAGGCAAACATAGGTACAAGAAAGGTAACGGCGAGGAAACCTTGGATAACGGAAGAAACAGGTCAGCTGATCGACAAAAGAAGAACGTACAAAAATTAAAAGTAAGTCTGACAACATTAAGAGTACAATACGAACTCCACTGTTAAGTACGGAGGAGAGCGGATAAGTGGAAACAGTACACGGAAGGCCTCTACAACTGGAACGACTTGTCTGATGAAATGATTGAGGGAGTAATGGAAGTCGACGTGGAAAACGCAGTGGATCCAGTATTACAGCCAGAGTTTATTAAAGCTCTGGAAGAAGTGGTAGATAACATTCCTTCGGAATTTCTGAAACCATTGGAGAAAGTGACAACGAAGCGACTATTAAAACTGGTGTGTAGAATGTATGAAAGTGGAAACATACCATTAGACTTGGGAAAATATCCATACAAGAACGAAGATAACACGGGCAGATAAGTCGAAGAACTTTCAGACAATCAGCTGAACATCCTATGCATCCAAGTTGCTGATGAGAATAATGTACAGACGGATAGAAAGAGGTAAAGGCACCTGGAGGCAGTTCTGACGTTGCGGTTGATAATGGAAACAAGACTGAGGCACCGGAAGGCAGTTCAAATGTTGCGGTTGATAATGGAGACAAGACTGTAGAAACATAAAGACATGGTCATAGGATTTATCGACTTGGAGAAATTGTTCGACAACGTAAAGTTGTGAAAGATGTTCAAAATTCTGAGAAAAATAGGAGTAAGCTAAGGGGAAAGACGTATAATATACAGTATGTACAAGAGCCAAGAGGGAAGTATAAGACTGGAAGACCATGAACGAAGTGCTCGAATTAAAAAGGGTGTAAGACAAGTATGTACCCTTTCGCACCCACTGTTCAATTTATAGATCGAAGAAGCAAAGTTGGAAATGAAAGAAACGTTCAAAAGTGGGATGGAAATTCAGGGCGTAAAGATATCAGTGATCAGATTCGCTGGTGACACCCAGTGATACACAGTGAAAGAGAAGAAGAATTACAGGCTCTGTTGAATGTATTGGAAAGTCTAATGAGTACAGAATATGAGCTTGGAGTACACCGAAGAAAGACGAACGTAGCACAAAAGAAGTAATGATAAATTTAACATAAAAGTTGAGGATCACGATGTAGATGAAGGAATTCTACTGCCTTGGACTCAAGGACATAAAAAGCAAATTAGCATAGGTAAAGAGGGCATTCCTAACCAGAAGTCTGCTACTATCAAGTATCGGCCTTAATATAAGGAAGAAATTTCTGAAAATGTATGTCTGCAGCACAGGATTGTGGTAGTAAATCGTGAACTGTGGGTAAACCGGAAAAGAAGAGAATCGAATGGTTTGAGCTGTGGTGCTATAGAAGAATGTTGAAAGTTAGGTGGGCTAATAAGAAATGAAGAGGTTCTCAGTTAGATGGGCTGATAAGATAAGAAATGGAGATTTTACCCGCGAAATCGTCGAAAAAGAAACATATGGAAAAGGCTGACAAGAAGAAGGGGGAAGATGAAAGGACGTGTTAAATCATCAGAAAATAATTTCTGTGGTAAGAGAGAAAGCTGTAGAAGTAAAAAAAAGTAAAAAATAAATAAATAAAAGCTATGTAATATATGCCGTCTATTCCTGGCACCATGGCCGGCCAGTGTGGCCGAGCGGTTCTAGGCGTTACAGTCTGGAACCACGCGACCGCTCCGGTCGCAGGTTCGAATCCTGCCTCGAGCATGGATGTGTGTGATGTCTTTAGGTTCGTTAGGATTAAGTAGTTCTAAGTTCTAGGGGACTGATGACCTCAGAAGTTAAGTTCCATAGTGATCAGAGCCATTTTTTGAACCTTGCACCATGTCTTTTGAGATGTTCTTACTTTCGCCCAGCCGAGTTACATTTTCCAGTATTAGCTCTGGTGTATGTTCATAGAGAAATTTTGTTTTACTTCCTTCGTTACTTCTTCACCATACCAAATGGAGGTGTGCTGCAACATTGTTTTACAGCATTCTTAACAATTCTTCCCACTTTTAAGACTCACACTTGATCTTTGTCGTTCTGCTGATTACTTTGTCTCTACATTCTGTTCGTCTTAAAAACATCATATTCCTCATTACATCGTCAGTGGTTTTCAGTAGGTTCATACATGACATCATTATATATCTATTATTTGAGCAAGTTCTGAGTTGTTTCTGTGATACATTAATTTACATTAATAACTTGATCGCGCCGTATCTTTTTAATTTTCCGAGCTGTACTTTCGTATACTATTCTACAGCTATATCTATACTATGCAAACCACCGTGAGGTGCATGGCAGAGGTTACGTCCCAATGTACCAGTTATTAGGGTTTCTTCCTGTTCCATTCTCGTGTGGAGCGCGGGAAGAATGGTTGTTTAAATGTCTCTCTTTGTGCGTGCAATAATTATTCTGGTCTTATCCTCACGAATCCTATGAGTGATACGTAGAGAGTTGTGGTATGTTCCTGGAGCAATAATTTAAAGCAGGTTCTTGAACCTTTGTTAATAGACTTTCTCCTGATAGTTTACGTCTACCTTCAAGAGGGTCCCACTGTTTAAACAAACCTGTGACCATTCGTGCTGCCCTTCTCTGTATACGTTCAGTATCTCGTGTTAGGACTGTGTGGTACGGGTCCCACATACTTTAGCAATATTCCAGAACCTGTCGCAAGAGTGATTTGTGAGCAATTTCCTTTGTAGAGTGACTGCAAATTCCCCAGTATTCTACCAATAAACCGAAATCCACCACCTGCTGTAACCACGACTGAACCTATGTGATCATTCCATTTAATATCCCTACAGAGTGTTACATCCACTCCATAGTTGACCGATTCCAACAGTGACTCACTGATATTTTAATCATAGGGTACTATGTTTTTTCGTGCTGTGAAGTACATTTCACATTTCTAACGTTGTCAATTTCTACACCACTTTGAAATCTTACCAAGATTTGAATGAATATTTATGCAACTTCTTGCAGATAGTACTTCATTATAGATAAATGCATCGTCTGCAAGAGGTCTGATTTACTATTAATACTGCCTGCGTGGTCATTAACATACAAGATGAACAGCAAGGGTCCCACCACCCTTCCCTGGAGCACACCTGAGGTTACTTCTACATCTGACGATGGCTCTCCATCCAAGATAACACGCTGTGCCTTCCCTACCAAAAAGTCCGCAATCCAGTCACAAATTTCGCTTGATATCCCATATCATCGTACGTTTCACAATGAGCATAGGTGCGGTACTGAGTCAAACGCTTTTCGGAGATCAAGAACGACTGTACTCACTTGGTTGCCTTGATCATAGCTTTAAGTAAGTCGTATGAGAAAAGTGCAAATTGGGTTTCACACCATCGATATTTTCGAAATACATTCTGGTTGGCATTGAGGAGGTCGTTCTGTTCAAGATACCTCATTATATTTGAGCTTACAATATGTTCTAAGATTCTACGACAAACTGATGTCAAGGGTGTTGGACGGTAGTTTTGTGGATCAATTCTACTGCCTTTCTTTTCGACCGGTGTGATGTGTCACTTTTTCAATGAACTGGGCATAGTTTTTTGTTTGAGGGATCTACGATAGATTATAGTGAGAAGAGGGTCTAACTCAGCCGCAAATTGAGGATAGAATCTTGCAGGGATTGCATTAGGCCCTGGAGCTTTCTTCAGCTGCTACTCAACACCACTTACGCTAATACTTATTTCATTCACCTTTTCAGTGGTACGAGGATAAGATTGGGGCAATTCTCGTGGGTTTTCTTTCGAAAAAGAACATTTGGAAACGGAGTTAAGCATTTCAGCTTTTGCTTTGCTACCCTCAATTTCAGTTCCCGTCTCATTCGCTAGCGACTGGACACTAATTTCGGTGCACTGGCAGCCTTTACATACGACCAGAATTTATTTGGATTTTGTGCAATGCCATTTAACAATATTCTGCTACGGTAGTCACTGAAGGCATCACGCATTGTTCTCTTGACAGCGGAACGTGTTTCATTTAGCATCTCTCCATCTATAGCCCTACGCTTTGTTTTACACCTGTTAAGCAGTAATATCTGTTTCTTTAGTAGTTTCTTTACAGTGACTGTATACCATGGAGGTTCCCTCCCATTATGAACTGTTCTACTGCGTACATATCTATCTAGTGCGTGGTCAACTAAACTTTTAAACTTGAGCCAGAATTCCTCTACATACGCGTAGTGCGTACTGAAAGTTTTAAGATCCTCATTGAGATATGACATTACCGATTTTTCTGTGGTTTACTGAAGATATATATATCTTTCTGCTTGTTTTGGTTGTCCTTCGTAGTTTGGTCACTGATACCAGTTTAGGTGTGCACATCCTCAGTGAGGTCAGGTGTATTTGTTGCCTTTAGACCCAACATACTTCCATTATGAGTGGGGTTCCTAACTATCTGTTCTAGATGGTCTTCAGAGAAGGCATTTAATAATGTTTCAGAAGGTGTCTTATCACACCGACCAGTAACAAAACTGTAATTTTCCCACTTAATTGTTGGATGATTAAAGTCTCCATAGATGACTGCAGTATGATTGGTTAACTTACGTACAAGTTAACTGAGGTTTTCTGTAAAGTTTTCGGTTACATAAGGAGATGAGTAGGATCCAGTTACCGTTTTATGCCGACCCCTGATACTGAGTCTTGCCCGAACTGTCTGACATGCAGCTGCAATTTATATCTCGGTGGATTTTAGTTTTTTGTCTGCCGCGACATATACACCACCTAGATTTCCCATTTGCCTATTCTTTTGATATATACTTAAATTTTTCTCAAAACTGCTATCAATTTCGGTTTTCAACCAGCTTTCTCTACTTAGTATTATGTGAACTTCGCTGCATTTCATGAGCGCTTCAAACTCTGGCACTTCGTTGCGAATTCTTCGGCAGTTTACCATTAGGGTTTTAATACTCTCGCATGTGGGAGGCATTTCTTTCGTTCTTACATTGATATTTGTGGGTGTCCTACAGCTGTCGTTATCTGGACTGGATGGAGATTCGCCTAATCTAAAAGGCCCTTGTGTGCATCCCATACACAGTCAGCTACTTCTGAGGTGTAGTGCACGCCTGACCCATTTTGGGGGACCCTATTAGCTTTCAACCCTGTGGTGCAAGTCCAGGAAGTTACAGCTAAACATGACATAGAACCTTCTAAGTCTGTAGTTCAGTCCTTGCACTCGGCTCAGTACCACAGGGCCACGATCATTTCTGGGGGGCAATGCTGCAAATTGTGAGCTTCGTTGAAACTCCAAGTGTAATGTTGATCCTCTCAACCTTCTCTTCCAGCTGCTGGAATGACCCAAGAATGACCTTGAAGCCTGGACGACTGGCGTCATTTGTTCCAACTTGTACCAGAATCTGCAGTTGGTTGCAACCTCTTCCCGCAGTGGCTGCTGGAATATCCTGTTTACGTCTTTAATGAGGCTCTCAGGCATACAAACCAAGTGCACCTGATGTCCTTTCCTGTCCCATGCTGCCATTTCCCTAAGGGGTTTGTGATATTCGCTATTTTTGCCTTCTTTAAAACAGCAAATAGTTAATACTTTCAGCCAGAAGGCAAATACTTGTTTATAAAGAATGATTAATGTATAATAAGGCGTCGCATAGCGACGGTGGACTTTTCTAAATAATGTGATTCGTCGTCTTTGGGCGGCAATATAAACAGATAAATACGGATGGATATGCGATCCTTCACTATTTTGTTCGCTGGAGAACAAATGAAGCCTTGAGCGCTTAAGACTTATACTGTTTTTCTTAAGTAAGACGGACGCAGATTTGTGGCGCTCTGATCTAATTTTTTTACTAAATAAATAAAAACATGTTCCGTCTAAGTTTGAGTGAAGTGTAAGAAGAACTGTTATAACTTATCGTGGCGACGCACGGGTGACTCAAAAGAACGATGGCTATATAAAAGAGCGCTCAATGGACATGATACGGACGTAAAAATCTACCGTCATTGTAGTACTAAGCTAAAGGTACGATATATGTTTTAGTTATAATAAATATTTGTTCTGGGAATACTGAATCATTTAGCAGTGCTCATTCCTATCATCTCCTCAGTATTATTTTCATTTTAATTATGCATTTTGCTAAGATTACGGACACCAAGATCAGCAGTCCAATGTGACTGATAAAAAGAAAACTGTTTTATCGTCATCTTGCATCAGCTTTAATATTGAATTTCCCTTTTGTGTGATGTTACAGTTGTTTTTGCACCCTTAAGAACTTTCTGGTCCCTTAGCAGATTGATTTGTCGTAACAATAACTTCGCGGCCGGGTATGATCTTATCTACGATCATGAAGTAATTAGAAAGACGATAACGCAATTTCTTAATCAGTAGCACGCTAGCTGTGACTGCCTCAAGCCACGCGAAACTGCAAGTAAAAACTATTCACATTTCATAATGCAATATTTTATGACAATGGTCAATCCATGATTCTTACGCCAATTGTGATTGATAAAACAGTAAGCGAAATCTCAAACTCCAACTTTCCGTTGAATAACAACATCACTTTTATTTTGTTACATCACAGGTTCCATCATTCGCCGTACATTTGAACTGCCAGCAATTAATAGATGTCTACCCTTTTGCGTTTACCTCCTCCTGTCACCGGATAAAATAGACTTCCCCAAAACAGGTGACGTGAGTCGCACTGGCTGATTTTCAATTTCAGTGAAAGACAGCACCCCAAACTTGTTGGCTAGGGGTATCGATACAACACCCTCAATCCTCCCTGGAGCCTGTCCGCCCTGTACAGGGTGCCTGGATCTGTCATTGAGACGCCACTCGCAGTCAAGTGGACGAGTAATGACAGAGCCTGTACGTTCTGCATAGGAGGCAGGATCCACCGGAGAGGGTAGTACCGAGGTACCTCCGGTACAGGTATCACAGGTACACGACTCTCCCAACATATCGATTCGCAGCAGCTGCCAATCGTTTGACAGCAGTCAGTGCGATGTCCAGCTGCTTACGAATGTCAACCAACTCATCGCGTGTTCAAGAGCAGCATTCACAGTGGGGCTGCATTTTGGCTGGTGCAATGTATTACAAGGCAGTGAACAAATAACTTCAAATTAAGGCCGCTGAATATCTTTTAATCTTGTTGTTGTTGTTGTTGTTGTGGTCTTCAGTCCTGAGACTGGTTTGATGCAGCTCTCCATGCTACTCTATCCTGTGCAAGCTTTTTCATCTCCCAGTACCTACTGCAACCTACATCCTTCTGAATCTGCTTAGTGTGTTCATCTCTTGGTCTCCCTCTACGATTTTTACCCTCCACGCTGCCCTCCAATACTAAATTGGTGATCCCTTGATGCCTCAGAACATGTCCTACCAACCGATCCCTTCTTCTGGTCAAGTTGTGCCACAAACTTCTCTTCTCCCCAATCCTATTCAATACTTCCTCATTAGTTATGTGATCTACCCATCTAATCTTCAGCATTCTTCTGTAGCACCACATTTCGAAAGCTTCTATTCTCTTCTTGTCCAAACTATTTATCGTCCATGTTTCACTTCCATACATGGCTACACTCCATACGAATACTTTCAGAAATGACTTCCTGACACTTAAATCAATACTGGATGTTAACAAATTTCTCTTCTTCAGAAACGCTTTCCTTGCCATTGCCAGTCTACATTTTATATCCTCTCTACTTCGACCATCATCAGTTATTTTGCTCCCCAAATAGCAAAACTCCTTTACTACTTTAAGTGCCTCATTTCCTAATCTAATTCCCTCAGCATCACCCGACTTAATTAGACTACATTCCATTATCCTTGTTTTGCTTTTGTTGATGTTCATCTTATATCCTCCTTTCAAGACACTGTCCATTCCATTCAACTGCTCTTCCAAGTCCTTTGCTGTCTCTGACAGAATTACAATGTCATCGGCGAACCTCAAAGTTTTTATTTCTTCTCCATGAATTTTAATACCTACTCCGAATTTTTCTTTTGTTTCCTTTACTGCTTGCTCAATATACAGATCGAACAACATAGGGGAGAGGCAACAACCCTGTCTTACTCCCTTCCCAACCACTGCTTCCCTTTCATGTCCCTCGACTCTTATAACTGCCATCTGGTTTCTGTACAAATTGTAAATAGCCTTTCGCTCCCTGTATTTTACCCCTGCCACCTTTAGAATTTGAAAGAGAGTATTCCAGTCAACACTGTCAAAAGCTTTCTCTAAGTCTACAAATGCTAGAAACGTAGGTTTGCCTTTCCTTAATCTTTCTTCTAAGATAAGTCGTAAGGTCAGTATTGCCTCACGTGTTCCAGTGTTTCTACGGAATCCAAACTGATCTTCCCCGAGGTTGGCTTCTACTAGTTTTTCCATTCGTCTGTAAAGAATTCGTGTTAGTATTTTGCAGCTGTGACTTATTAAGCTGATAGTTCGGTAATTTTCACATCTGTCAACACCTGCTTTCTTTGGGATCGGAATTATTATATTCTTCTTGAAGTCTGAGGGTATTTCGCCTGTTTCATACATCTTGCTGACCAGATGGTAGAGTTTTGTCAGGACTGGCTCTCCCACGGCCGTCAGTAGTTCCAATGGAATATTGTCTACTCCGGGGGCCTTGTTTCGACTCAGGTCTTTCAGTGCTCTGTCAAACTCTTCACGCAGTATCACATCTCCCATTTCATCTTCATCTACATCCTCTTCTATTTCCATAATATTGTCCTCAAGTACATCGCCCTTGTATAGACCCTCTATATACTCCTTCCACCTTTCTGCTTTCCCTTCTTTGCTTAGAACTGGGTTTCCATCTGAGCTCTTGATATTCATACAAGTCGTTCTCTTATATCCAAAGGTCTCTTTAATTTTCCTGTAGGCGGTATCTATCTTATCTCTAGTGAGATAGGCCTCTACATCCTTACATTTGTCCTCTAGCCATCCCTGCTTAGCCATTTTGCACTTCCTGTCGATCTCATTTTTGAGACGTTTGTATTCCTTTTTGCCTGTTTCACTTACTGCATTTTTATATTTTCTCCTTTCATCAAGTAAATTCAATATTTCTTCTGTTACCCAAGGATTTCTACTAGCCCTCATCTTTTTACCTACTTGATCCTCTGCTGCCTTCACTACTTCATCCCTCAAAGCTACCCATTCTTCTTCTACTTTATTTATTTCCCCCATTCCTGTCAATTGCTCCCTTATGCTCTCCCTGAATCTCTGTACAACCTCTGGTTCTTTTAGTTTATCCAGGTCCCATCTCCTTAAATTCCCATCTTTTTGCAGTTTCTTCAGTTTTAATCTACAGGTCATAACCAATAGATTGTGGTCAGAGTCCACATCTGCCCCTGGAAATGTCTTACAATTTAAAACCTGGTTCCTAAATCTCTGTCGTACCATTATATAATCTATCTGATACCTTTTAGTATCTCCAGGGTTCTTCCATGTATACAACCTACTTTCATGATTCTTAAACCAAGTGTTAGTTATGATTATGTTGTGCTCTGTGCAAAATTCGACCAGGCGGCTTCCTCTTTCATTTCTGTCCCCCAATCCATATTCACCTACTATGTTTCCTTCTCTCCCTTTTCCTACACTCGAATTCCAGTCACCCATGACTATTAAATTTTCGTCTCCCTTCACAATCTGAATAATTACTTTTATTTCATCATACATTTCTTCAATTTCTTCGTCATCTGCAGAGCTAGTTGGCATATAAACTTGTACTACTGTAGTAGGCGTGGGCTTCGTATCTATCTTGGCCACAATAATGCGTTCACTATGCTGTTTGTAGTAGCTTACCCGCATTCCTATTTTCCTATTCATTATTAAACCTACTCCTGCATTACCCCTATTTGATTTTGTGTTTATAACCCTGTAGTCACCTGACCAGAAGTCTTGTTCCTCCTGCCACCGAACTTCACTAATTCCCACTATATCTAACTTTAACCTATCCATTTCCCTTTTTAAATTTTCTAACCTACCTGCCCGATTAAGGGATCTGACATTCCACGCTCCGATCCGTAGAACGCCAGTTTTCTTTCTCCTGATAACGACATCCTCTTGAGTAGTCCCCGCCCGGAGATCCGAATGGCGGACTATTTTACCTCTGGAATATTTTACCCAAGAGGACGCCATCATCATGTAATCATACAGTAAAGCTGCATGCCCTCGGGAAACATTACGGCTGTAGTTTCCCCTTGCTTTCAGCCGTTCGCAGTACCAGCACAGCAAGGCCGTTTTGGTTATTGTTACAAGGCCAGATCAGTCAATCATCCAGACTGTTGCCCTTGCAACTACTGAAAAGGCTGCTGCCCCTCTTCAGGAACCACACGTTTGTCTGGCCTCTCAACAGATACCCCTCCGTTGTGGTTGCACCTACGGTACGGCTATCTGTATCGCTGAGGCACGCAAGCCTCCCCACCAACGGCAAGGTCCATGGTTCATCTGTTGAGCTAAAAAGTTGCTAATTCCCTATAAGAATTGAAGCAAATACACAAAAGGAGATTTCTATTAATGAAGACAATACAAAAACCTGTGGTAAAAATTACCATTTTCCTAAAACGTTTTGATGTTAATTATAGTTGTTAGCAAACTCGAGAACAGAGTAACTTACGAAAAATGTAGATAATATATAGAGCTTCTCCTCTTTAAGGGAAAATTAGAAGTAACACAATATGTACTAAATCACAAACGCCGACTTGCTACAGACCGCTTGTAGTTTATGCAAAGGACAATGGTAGCTCCCGAAAATTCTCAAAAACGCACTTTTATTTGCGGTGATATACAGTGAAGTTCCGGGGCGATGTAATCTTTGGCAGAATTGTGACCCACAAACGCAGATTTGCTACGAAGTAAATTACATATTCAAAACATTCGTGCCGGTAACTTAAGGAAGTTTTTTTTGTGAGCGTCCGAAAATTCTTAAAATAGCCTATTTCTCACGTAATTGTACAATGAAATTAGAGAACAATTGTTTTGAACGAGGATAGGCGTACTGTTCCCAAAAATTTTAAAAGAGCACAATTAAGTTTAAGCCTACAAGTGACGATAGCAGTACGAGTTTTCCGCGGCACTCGCCAGTGTTTGAAATTTCACAGTATATCATAATACAAACGGGTATTGATACAATCAGTGAAGCTATGCGAACGGTAAATATGCCGGTCTAGAATTTTAAATTGGCTTACGATCTTGTACATGTGACACGATAGTCATTTGTTGCCATTTGGAGAAGGGAGTTTGATCGTGGGACCAGGCGGCGTGCGAGAGCGGGGAAGAAGACGGCGGAGAGGAATGGTCAGCGGCAGATCGCTCCACCTGGACGTGTCAGTTTCAAACGGTTCGCGGTTATGTGACATCACGCGGACTTAACCGTTCCAGCGCAAGGCTTTAAGACAATGCTTTATCCACGTTTGCGTTGATTACACGCAAACGCAAATTAGTACGACGAAGTACGATACGGCAAATAAAGAGATTTATGCAATGTTTATATCAAAGGAAATCTGCAATATGTGCAATTGACTGAATAATTTATAACGTTTGCACCATTAACATTTCACTGGCAAAACACCAGTGTTATTAATTGCTAATACTTAATTGAAACAAATAACACACGACGGATACACGAACGGCAAGGCAGTGTATGGTAGCGGTTGTCGTTATACACACTTCAGCATCGTTAATTTGAGGTATTTGTAATTATTGCGATATGTTGTCTTTGTTTATTAATAATTTTTGCATAGTTTTGCCCATATTTGTTTAACCTTTGTATATACGTAAATACTCATCAGTGCATCAGAAAGAGCGCTTCAAATCTTTATGGAAAATTGTGCTTTATAACGAACTGTAATGTTATTTAGTGGCAAAAATGGGCAAAAACTGTTTTCGCACTCTGCAAAGATAATTGTAAAACATTAAAACATTAATTCTTGGCCAACTATTGCACCTACAAATTTGTGTAATATATGTTTTTTGATGAGAATTTGAGCGTGCGTATAATAGTGCAAACAGAATTAAGATTGCTCTTCTATGTAAAAAGTTATGCAAAGAAGTGGTGATCAATGGAAAGCAGTTACGTGACGTAGCTTAGGGAATTTTGGATCAGATGTATTTAAGCGGAGCTGACACAAAGCTCCAGGACAGAGTTCTCCGCGCCCTTGCCGACGCCCTTGCTCTACGTGACATTTAATGATAGTTTTTGCGGGTCCAGAAGTGTTGAACTTGCCGAATTTCGCGTAAACGGAAGATTTTGCGAAGAATCCGGAATCCGGGCTTAGGATATTTTCGACGTGGAACACAGTAGGGACTTGTGTTTTTTACGCGTTGTTAGCATACGGGACTTTGCCGCAAAATCGTAGCTGAGGGACTCTTGTTTCCATTCAAGTGCCGCCACACTTTGCCGCTGAAGCGCTACTGTGGGACTGTGTTAATTTTTGAGCATTCCAAACTGTGTTTTGGGATACCTACGGGATTTAGTTTCTGATACAGTCACGTTGGACTCTAATTATTTTCACCACGTTTAGGTGATTGATTCTGAAACTGCCACTGGACGCAGCATCGAGAGTATTTTATTTATGCACTGTAACAGGTGTGAAGTGCACATGATTGGCGGTAGAAAGGGTAGGAGATGGTCCCCGAGTTAAGTGACGAGAGCCAGCGAGTAGAAGCATTAGTAGTCTCATACCATTCCGCCGACAATCGTATACACTCGGTCTCACACAAAGGAAAATTGCTAAATCGGCTTTTATGTATAAATAAACGTCCGTATTGCATGGACTTTGCACTTAGCTGAATCTGTGCACACTTCTACACTGGCGCGCCGAAGAAGATCACTGCTCTCGATCAAAATCACTAAAATGTGCAGCACCAATTAAGGAGGTCTTCTGCCCGTTGAAGCTAAGAATTGCCTTTCTACGACCAACACTTCCGCTGACCTTAAGATAACTCCGAAGGTAATAAATAATGATTTAAAAGAAAAAATCATATCCATCTGTGACCTACGAAACTCTGCCCGTACTGTTGGATCATCCATTCCTACTACATCAGTCTCCTTCCCCTTGAGCGCACCTTTCTCGTTAGCTTTTATCCAGTGTACAGAGCTTCAAAGTACTGCCGCCTGCTTTCCGAGGTTTTCCATCTGCACCTCCTACATCTTGACATATATCGTCTCCGAGAATATGTTCAATATTTCTGCTTGGCTCGTAAGATATTTCTACGAGTGTCTCTTCGACATCCATTGGTTTGAAGTCTTTGCACTTCTTGTTTAATTTCTGATAAACTACGTATATTAGTAGCTTTCGATCACATCTTTGTTAGTATCTGCTTGTTACATCGACATGTTATTGTCTTCACCTTTCTGGGTTTAATGTCTTGTCCATTTTCGGTATTGGCTGTCACCAGAAACCAGAAGATCTGTATTTAGTTTTATGTAGTGTATTACACAATCTAACAGCAATGATGTCACTTTTTACGTCCTTAGTTTGCTTAGCACTGTGAAGTACATTGAAGTTGGCAGTGAAATTTACCTTTTGATACCTGTCAGATCATTCGAATTTGTCACTCCTTTAATTTTTTTAAAATAAAACTAAATAAAAGAGAATTAAGTACTCCATTATTATCGTACAAGTAGCTCCTTCCAATTTCCCGTTAAAAGAGTTCATATGCGTTATATAAATTATTCCTGTGTGAGGCTGCTCACAAAACAAGCCTTTTTAAAAAAATTAAAATAAAAATCAAACTATCGTAAATCCAACTACTGCTACTCAGTCCACTTTTCTTCTCGCTTCCGGGGTGGCCGAGCGGTTCTAGGCGCTACAGTCTGGAACCGCGCGACCGCTACGCTCGCAGCTTCGAATCCTGCATCGGGCATGGATGTGTGTGATGTCTTTAGGTTAGTTAGGTTTAAGTAGTTCTAAGTTCTGGGGAACTGATGACCTCAGAAGTTAAGTCCCATAGTGCTCAAAGCCATTTGCACCTCTTCTCGCTTCGCGACAATATTTGTAGCTTGCGAGATTTCCAAACGTAAAATGATGTGATGGTGTAGTGATGTGGTGGCCCTCAGCTACGTATCCTCAGACTCAAAGTTGCAATATCAAAAGTTTTGGCTGGTTTCGTTGCCTAAGGGCTGGGATACGTAGTTGCCGCATTACAGGCCAAATACTGCTGAGTCTACAGTATACGATAAGAATAGACACATGAATCAAGTGATCGAAGGTTTCTAACATTCGGCGATTGCGAATTATGGAAGTAACATAAATTTATAAATGAAAGACTGCAAATAAATAAAATCTGCAGGTACTATCTTAACGACTTTAAATGATGAGTACGATAGTAGAAGTACTTTTGAGAATGCGGTATATTTCTGTCTAACACTTATTGGTGTCGATGGTCCAGCAATTAAATAAAATATAAGTAGAATAACAGGGAAACAATATTTTCCTACTTCGCGTAATTAGTTATGAACAACAACATAGCGCGCGAGATATTCACTTCCAAACGCATACTTCGTCTTCACAGCAGAAGCCACGGAAATCTCACAAGCACACAAGTCGGCACTCCGAAGTATCTCTATCTCTCGCGATCAAGCGCGAACTGCTCCATTCCAAGTCTTTCCCACGACTGTACGTCCGTCGCGCCGACGCGTCCCGGACTCCCGTGTCCTGAGCCGTACTCTCCAGAACTCCTCACCCGACCTCGCTTCCATCCACTCTCCCCATTCACGAGCGCTGTGATTGGCAAGAGCGCTCGCGCCATGTCTTCATGCCAACGCACCCACACAGACAGAATGAAACACATTCGAAGTACTGGATTTACATTTAAATAACTTGAAATTAGATAAATATTCCTACGGCTGGACCAAAAACACGCTCTAACACACGTTATTAGATAAATAAGCAAATTAAATAAACATATACCAAAGGAATAGAACAAAAGGTAGGCCAGTATCCTAATGTCTCTATGCTTTCTATAACACAGTAAATATTTAACCAATTTCTTCATGAATAGTATACATCGGATATAAACAAAGACGTAGATGAATAAATATATTTATAAGCATGTTGCTACCGTTTTTTCGTGTAACTGTGGAGTACTTAAGGCCTGACGCCATCGATAGTAATCGGCCACTTTGACCTCCAATAACTCATGTACTATTCAAGCTACATGCCTGTAATTTATCAATTTAGGTTTATACTAATAGTGTTCTCAAGACACGTCGATCGACGAAATCGGATAAAGCGTTTATATTTTGGAAATTCGTTGCTGCGTGTTACTTGTCTAATTTACAGTCAGATACTAAACTTTAAACTAATAAAGATATTGAAAATCAGGTTACACCATCAGAATCGTCGTGCAAATAATGGTAATGTACATGTTTCTTTTTTAGGTATCATGATTCATCTGGCTACTATTAATTTCTATATGAACTGTGAAATGTCTGCCATTAAGATTTCACAAAGTCCGCCATCTTTGGCACTCCCCGCTTAGAAATCTCCTTCATCGACACAAAGCACCGTCCACGTCACAATGTCGACATGGAATTCCCAGCCACGCGGCCGCTGGACCCCTCTTGCTTCGGCCGACGTCCGGCACCACGTGTTTGGCCTGCCCAGCTGCCCGCGCCCGCCGAGCGTCCTGTGCGGCCGCCCCAACTCCGAACATAGAATATCTCCAGGGCGCCACAACTCGCTCGTTACCTCACAAGCTCTTCTGACGACCTCTTGCTATAGTGACATCAGGTATCCATATTGTGAGTACTCAAATCGTATTTTGTCTTTTCGTCTATGTAGACTCTCAGATAGAAATCTAGTTGTCCGACATCCTAGCTAAACCAATTAACTTGAACGAGGCACTCTACCCAGTGATCAAAGAATAGTAAATGACGCGGTGAATTTGCAGTAACTCCGTCATGTTGAAAGAGGCCGATTTTGTAGCAAAAATAAACTCTTCCGGTGACAGCGGCATTTAAGTTTGCAAGAAATTGTCGTACCTGAGTCCCAAACACGATTTGGCTGGACTACAAACGCTATTAACCAGTTGATCGCACCACACCACACATTTACATAGAAGCAAAGTTGAAACCTGTTTCAACAAGGGTATGTACGCCTTCGTCACCCTTACTGGCGTTGCTGAGGCTGTCGCACATGAAACTAACTTCGTCAGTGTACAACAGGAGTTAAAGTAATCAACTGACAAATTCCAGTCATTTAGCTTCTTCCATACGTGAAACTATAGCATCCACTGATGATCAATAGGATGTAAACCATACCGACATAATGTTCATTGCAGTGCCATGTGTGGGACAACAGTTTCTGCTGCAGTTCTTCGTGTTATTGTAGTATGACAGCTTCTAATCAGTAAGGAAACTTTATTTTCATACTGTATTTCTTTGGTTTTCTACGCAATCCTGTGGAATAGCGTCTAAATTAGGCAAAAAGTCTTATTGCACAAAATAAAACGATTCTAATTTTTGTGTTGGGTTCATAGATGCACATGTCTCAGGTCTCTTTTTAAGTAAATGAGAATATTAACTACAGACCCAAAATAAATTTATTTACTGTTGGAATTTCTCATCAAGATATAATATTGAGAAAAAAACCCTACGCTGTCATTTGATGAAATTGAGTTTGAGCACAGCGTTAAAAACCAGGAAATCAAACGCCTGAAAGACAGCTGTGGAATCAAAAGCAGGCTACAGCTTTTTTTTCTGACAAAATCAAGATGTAAGTAGCCCACATACAGCTATGCAGACATAAACTACACAGAATGCGATATACCGAAGACGTTACATTGGAAACTTGTTAGCCAGTTATATCAAACAGAGTAATGAGTTTTTATCGAACTGTATAATTTTTAGTCACTTGCATATGTGGTTGCACCGCACCATCTCATATTTCAAGGCATTTTATATTCATTTACTTTTTACAAGCATTAGTCTCCATGTGCTCCACGTTCTCGTATTAAACCATTTCCTGTTGAAGGGAAAGGGCAAGTTAATACTTAGAAGAATTCATGGTTGACAACACTTTCTGTGTATTTGAGATCCGAATGGCTCATAGCGGGTATACTCAACACTGATTTCGTTTCTATGACTTACGTTGCACAGTTATTTTTTTAGATACGATAAACTGTGTCTGTGATGGGCTTTCTGGAACGAGAATCCATACCATAAAATATAATTTAATAGGAAAAAGCATACTTAAGTTGATGTTTCACTAGAAAGAAACTTAAAATTGTTATACAGTGCTCTTGAGCCGCACAGTAGAGTATTTATTATTAATGACATCTATAATCTTAGAAAATACCTTTCTTTCATTAACTTATATTTAACGTAGTTGCGAACGAAAGTCTCTGAAAAATGCATAACATTGGGAAAACAGTGCCTCATATTGTGTTGGATTACCAGTTATTAAGAACGTAGGCTATGACTGTCCAAGAGTATATTTTTTTATTTATTTATTCATTCTAGTCCACTTTCTTGATAACTTTAATGGTCCGTTAGATATCAAATTACATTTATGTGAAACATTATGACTACCCTTTTTTATTTTGTCTCTGAGTATTGGCAGGAAGGTAGCTAGGAAGAGGAGGTATTCAGACAGTTTTACTTTGCATACATGCAATAGATACGATCAACTTTCAGAGTTGAGTGGAGAGGAGCCTCGTGTAGCCGTAGATGTAGGTAACTTGCAGCAGTCCTCAGCAATTAGGAGGCCTAGGTTAGTTGCAAAGTCTAGCAGAAAGAAGGTTCTGCTGCTAGGTAGTTCCCACGGTAGAGGTGTGGGCCAGCAGTTGCAGGAGTGAGTACCAGGTCACCAGCATTGTGAAGCCTAGTGCAGGGTTGGCTCAGGTGACTGAAAGCATAGGGGAGTTATGTAGGAATTTTGCAAAGGATGGTCATGTAGTGATAGTGGACGGAGCAGGGAACAGTCTTTATAGGGATGGGGAATAGGATGCAGGTAGTGACCTGGTAAAGATAGTTACTCAAACTGGTGGCACTAATGTGCATTTCGTGCAACTGTTTCAGCATCATGATCGGCCTCATCTTAACGTGGCTGTTAGGCGCGTTAACATGGGGCTGGGGAGGGCGCCGATGGCAAAGGCCATGGGTCACATCTCAGTGGTGCCAGTTGGGTCTATCAGCAGATCAGGATTGACTAGGCATGGCCTGCACCTCAATAGGTATGGGAATGGGAGTGTGGCAAAGGATATAGGTGACAGTGTAGTGCGTGGTGGGAGTACTCATGGAAAAATTCCTGTAGTAGTTGGTGTTAGAGCTGCACCCTTTTTAGACTGAAGGCAGCGTATAGGTATACCTGCCTAAAGAAAGTCCCTCTAACTAAGGGCTCAACTTCAGAGGATGTAATGTTTCCAAGTAGAGAAGGAATTAGCATATTTCATCAAAATATAAGAGGTATTATAGATAGTGTTAGTGAAATGCTAATAGATGTTAACTCTGAAATTATTGGTATATCAGAACACCACTTAAATAATTTGATAATTTAGAGGCTTCCTTTACCAGGCTACAGGTTAGCTGGCTGTTTCTCAAGGAATTCCTTGCGGGGTGGGGGAGTGGCTCTGTACGTAAAAAACAGTATTTCATTTGAGTCCATAGACGTATCACGACACTGCACTGAACAGATATTTGAGAGTTGTGCAGCATTAGTTGAATTTAGTGAAACTAAACTTCTAATTGCTGTTGTTTATAGGTCCCCTAACTCCGACTTCAGAGTACTTTTGCTTAAGCTAGAGAGGATTCTTGATTTACTTTGTAGGAAGTACCAGAAAGTAGTTATATGTGGAGACTTCAATATTAATTTTGTACATGATTGTGCAAGAAAAAGGATGTTAGTAGATCTCCTAAATCATATGATCTGGTGCAAACTGTGTTTTTTCCAACTAGGGTGCAGGGGTACAGTAGCACAGTCATAGACAATATTTTTATTCATTCTTCATTACTAGATGGGCATTCTGTTAGTAAAAGGGTGAAAGGCCTTTCAGACCATGATGCACAAATTTTAAAGCTAAAGGTTTTTTGTACTCAAACCAATGTCGTATTTAATTACAAACTACGTAGGAAAGTTAATCCAACAGCAATAGAGAGTTTTTCAAAACTTGTCAAGGAACAAGAGTGGCAAGATGTTTATAGTGCCGATAATATAGATGATAAATACAATGCTTTCCATAACATATTTCTCATGCTCTTTCAGAGTTGCTTTCCATTAGAACATTCTAAACGGGGTACTAGCAGTAATGGACAGCCCGGTTGGCTGACTAATGGGATAAGGCTATCATGTAGAACAAAGCGGGAATTATATCAAAATGTTAGATGTAGTCACAATCAAGCTACAGTAGCCCATTACAAACAGTATTGTAAGGTGCTTAAAAATGTTATTAGCAAGGCAAAAAGTATGTGGTATGCAAATAGAATAGCTAATTCACAGGATAAAATTAAAGCCATATGTCTCAGGACTGAAGACCACAACAACAACAACATGGTCGGTTGTGAAGGAAGTGTCTGGTCAGCAGCACAAGGTTGATGGTATAAAGTCAGTTCGCAGTAATAATATTTCTGTAACTGATAAATCAGATATATGTACAGTATTTAACAACTATTTTCTGAGCATTGCTGGTGAATTAAATAAAAATTTAGTTTCTACAGGAAATCATATAAATTTCTTAGCAAATGCCTTTCCGAGATTGACGTCTGAAATACTCCTCTGTGATACAGACAAGAGAGAGATTGAGACAATAATTAAATCACTGAAGACTAAGGACTCTCATGGTTATGATGGAGTGTCTAGTAGAATATTAAAGTACTGTACTGCACATGTTAGCCCTGTATTTAGCCATATTTGTAATTTTTCCTTTAGGAATGGTCAGTTTCCTGAACGATTAAAGTACTCAGTAGTAAAGCCGCTTTATAAAAAGGGAGAAAGGGATAATGTAGATAATTTTAGACCTATTTCTATGCCATCAGTGTTTGCAAAAGTTATCGAAAAGGCTGTGTATGTAAGGTTAATTGATCATTTTATATCACACGATTTGCTGTCAGATGTACAGTTCGGCTTTAGAAGTCGTTTGACAACTGAAAATGCTATATTCTCTTTTCTCTGTGAGGTACTGGATGGGCTAAACAAAAAGTTTCGAACGCTTGGCGTATTTTTTGATTTAACAAAGGCATTTGACTGTGTTGATCATACAATATTGCTCCAGAAGTTGGACCATTACAGAATAAGGGGAGTAGCTCACAGTTGGTTCACCTCTTACTTTAGCAACAGGCAGCAAAAGGTCATTATTCATAATGTTGATAACGGCTGTGATGTGGGATCTGAGTAGGGTACTGTCAAGTGGGGGGTGCCCCAGGGATCAGTGTTGGGGCCGCTCCTGTTCCTTATTTATATAAATGATATGCCCTCTAGTATTATGGGTAACTCTAAAATATTTCTGTCTGCTGATGACAATAGCTTGGTAGTAAAGGATGTTGTGTGCAACATTGACTCGGTTTCAAGTAGTGCAGTACATGACCTCAGTTCATGGCTTGTAGAAAATAAACTAACGCTAAATCCCAGTAAGACCCAGTTTTTACAGTTTCTAACACATAATTGAACAAAACCTGACGTTTTAATCTCACAGAACGGGCAATAGATTAGAGAAACTGAACAGTTCAAATTCCTAGGTGTTCAGATAGATAGTAAGCTGTCGTGGGAAGCCCACATTCAGGATCTTGTTCCAAGACTTAATACTGCCATTTTCACTATTCGAACGGTATCGAAAGTGAATGATACTTCGACACGTAAATTAGTCTACTTTGCTTATTTTCATTCACTTATGTCGTATGGTATTATGTTTTGGGGTAACTCTTCCCATTCTAGAAGGATATTTTTGGCTCAGAAACGGGCGGTTCGGGCAATAAGTGGTGTGAGTTCACGAACCTCTTGTCGACCTCTGTTCACGAGCCTGGGTATTTTGACATTGGCCTCTCAATATGTATATTCCTTATTGTCGTTTCTTGTTACCAATATTAGTTTATTTCCAACAACAAGCAGCTTTCACTTGGTTAATACTCGGCAGAAATCAAACCTCCATTTGGATCGGACTTCCTTAACTCTTGTGCAAAAAGGTGTGCAGTATACTGCTGCATCCATTTTCAATAAGCTGCCACTTGAATTCAAAAATCTTAGCAGTAATCGACGCGCTTTCAAATCGAAACTGAAGAGTTTCCTCGTGGGTCACTCCTTCTATTCTGTCGATGAGTTCCTTGAAGAATTTAGCTGATTCTCATTGTATTGCTGATAGCGTTTGCTTAAACTTATGGACTGATTTTCTTTCAGGTTCATGAACATTTACTTTTATCTGTTATTACTTTCATGTTGTAATTTCATGTACTGACACGTTCCATGACCTTGGAGATTTGCTCCTCAATTTGGTCCTACGGAACTTGACATGTAAATAAATAAATAAAAAAATAAAATGAACTAAGTTTACAGTACATATCACAGAATTTTTCCATATTTCTTTTTGTTTCTGGTATTATCGCTCTATAATTTACATGGCTCCCTGTATGCTACTGCACAAAGCAGTTAATTTATGGAATCTTTTTCCGCTCTCAGTCGGGGTTTTTTACCATCACACGAAAAAAACATAGGTTTTGATTATTTCAAGCTGTCACCTATTTTCATTATTATCTCAGTCACATACCGCTACTAGTGCTACGTGACTAAAACTGTATATACTATAACAACAACAGTATTACTAATGTTAGTAGGTCCAAATGACTCTGAGCACTACGGGACTTAACATCTGAGGTCATCAGTCCCCTAGGACGTAGAACTACTTAAACCTAACTAACGTAAGGATATCACACACATCCATGCCCGAGGCAGGATTCGAACCTGCGACCGTAGCGGTCGCGCGGTTCTAGACTGAAGCGCCTCGAACCGCTCGGCCACACCGGCCGGCTGTTAGTAGGTCCGATTACGATGTACTGTCACTACCTTGTGCATCATCGCCGTGGGTATTCATCAGAAACAAATTAATTGTAACAAAGCTTTTCGCTTGTTGTGTGCCGTTAGCTGCTGACCACATACGAAAACGAATTTCTCTGATATATTTGGATCGTTTTCATACCAGTTAGACTAAAAACTGTAAGGAGACGTTATGAGCTACAGTATGATCAGATGATGGTGCAGGCAATTCGCTGAAGGACTAACCAATATTCACGCCGAAGAGCTCAGTGGCCGACCGTTCCTGGAGGTACCAGGCTGTGGGAGCCGGGGAGCTAGCATTAGAGGAACTTAGTCTCGCAGTGTCGAAGATGAAGACGTGCTCGTGGTGCTTGAGATATGCATTTTCGATCCCATGCGTACTAGACTTTTTGCCTTCGAGTGGTCGTTCCTGTCCTGCCCCTGAGAGCTGGTCGTTCCCTCGGACACCCTGTGTTGGAGTCAAGTTCCTTAAAAGAGTTTGTGACTAATGACTGTTTGGAGGTATATACATAGAGGTGACTGTCACTATTGTGATCTCAATGTTTGCATTGGTACAACCAGCATTTACGACTTCCGTCTCTGGTGTAGCGTAGATGATACCTCCGTGTAATCAGTCGTGCGATTCTTGAAAGATAAGATTCGTTCTTGTGATTGTGAGCCGTTTCTTCAGATAGTTCTCAGTGCCTTTCTTGCACTCACAGAATGCCACATCTACTAGCACATATTCGGGCTGGTATATCAGCTTTGGTCGAGAAAAATCGCTTAGTGTTTTTTGACGTTGCCGAAACAGCTGGCCTTAGGAAAAACAATTTTGTCAGGAAATTGTGTATTGCTCCTTTGTTACAGGTATTATACAGTGAGATACCCACTGCATAGGGGCAAACACGGTGATGGTTTCCTCTGTACCCTAACATCTGTTATATTAACCCAGGAACATCCTATATGAACTCCTTCATTCCTAAACACGAGTCATTTTGTCTCAGCTCGGAAATTTGGTGGAAAAATTACTTTTCATCAATTACTTACGCATAGCAAAATATAAATGAACCATTATTTCTGTTGCCACTATTGCAAGTAGATTTCTTCAGAGACCATGATCACTCCTTCTAATCTGATCAATATCTGTCTGAGTATCAGACAATATTAAAGCGTATCCGTAGATGTAGAACTGATGGAAAGTGTGCGGCAAGCAATTTTGCAGGACCAGTGCTTTAAAATTTCAGAACTCTCACATCAGTTCCGATATATGCTCGCTGCCGGATGAAATTCATAAAGTGTGTGCAAGATGGGTGCCAAGCTAACTGACAGATGAACACAAACGTCTGGCTGGAGCATTGATATTCCTACAGTGGTTTGCAGAGAGGAGCGACGAGTTTCTCGACCATGTTGTCACTGGGGATGAAACATGGGTGTCACATGCCACAGCAGCAACAAAACAACGATCCATGCATTGGTGGCATAGTGGTTCTCCTGTTAACACCAAATTCAAGCAAACAGCCTCTGTGAAAGAAAACATGTGAATTGTGTTCTGGGATAGACGTGGTGTCCTCATACGCCAGTTTTTACCGCCAAAGGAGACGGTGAATGCTGACTGTTCTTTCGAGACACTGAAAAATCTGAGGAGGGCGATCCAGAACAAGAGACATGGGATGTTGATAAGAGGTGTCACGCTTGTGCATGACAGTGCAAGTTCCCGTACAGCCACAGCCACACGAGATATATTGAAGCATTGTGGACGGGGATATTCGATCATAGGCCCTACAGCCCCGAATTCGCCCCAGGTGACTTTCGTATCTTCCGTGGACCGTGGACCGTTCCCACACGACGCTGAGGTGCAAACTGAAGTGATTTCGTGGATCCGGACGTTGGCGGCAAATTCCTATGACATGGGAATACAATTAATGGTACATCATTACGATAAATGCCTCAACAATGGTGGTGACTGTTGGTAATTAGCCAGCGAATCTATGCAAAAAAATCCAGTAATTATTTCTCAGTTAGTGATGTTTTTGTCTTCTTTGTCGATCATACTTTCAAGTACCTCGTAGTTCCTGAGAACCTCCCGGTTCTTTGTTCCATGGTATTCCAAACTCCAAACTCTCTCTCTCTCTCTCTCTCTCTCTCTCTCTCTCTCTCTCTCTCTCCTCCCCCCCCCCCCCCCCCCCCCCCCCCACACACACACACACACACACGCGCAAAGGTTTCCCTAAGCAGGTTGCATAAAATTGTGATGAGAAAGAGCCCGCCCGTTATTTGCGTGGACAGCCTGGTGTATTGTGAAGTCCGCCAGCCGAGAGTCCACAGGCTGGCCCCGCCAGAGGGCTGTAGCGTCCCGTTTGTATTTACGGAAGGTACGGAAGGATCTTGCGACACGGCCACTCGGCAAGATTTCCTCGGGGACGGAGTAGAGAAGAGAGCTTCCACTTTCCAGCGACAGTGGCTAGTTGGTGATTATTGCAACGCTCTTCCGTTCCGCACACAAACTTGCGCTCCCCCACACAAACACGTGCATCACGACCGCGTTTTCGCCCGTGCTAGTGTAATATACAGTGAAGCGCCAAAGAAACTGGTACAGGCATGCGTATTCAAATACAGAGATATTTAAACAGGCAGAATAAGGCACTGCAGCCGGCAACGCCTATATAAGGCAACAAGTGTCAGGTGCAGTTGTCAGAGCGGTTACTGTTGCTACAATGGCAGGTTATCAAATGTCAGACATGGCTGCGGAACAAGATCCTGCAACAACGGGACCGACGACGGCCGTAGAGAATCGTTCAACATGACAGAAGTGCAATCCTTCCGCAAATGACTACAGATTTCATGGCTGGACCGCCAACAAGTGTCAGCTTGCGAACCATTCAACGAAGCTGGTGGAGGCACTGTAATGGTGTCCGGTGTGTGCAGTTGGAGTGAGAAGGGAACCCTGATGCGTTTACTTTGGATACGATTCTGATAGGTGAGACGTACGTAAGCATCCTGTCTGATCGCATGCATCCATTCATGTCCATTGTGCATTCCGAAGGACTTGGGCAAGTCCAACAGGACAATGCGACACCCCACGCGTCCAAAATTGCTACAGAGTTTAAACACTTCCGATGGTCACCAAACTCCCCAGACATGAACATTATTGAGCATATTTGGGATGCCTTGCAACGTGCTGTTCAGAAGAGATCTTCATCCCCTCGTACTCTTATAGATTTATGGACAACCCTGCACGATTCATGGTGTCAGTTCCTTCCAGTACTACTTCAGATATTAGTCAAGTCCATGTCACATAGTGTTGGGGCACTTCTGCGTGCTCGCCGGGATCCTACGCGATGTTAGGCAGGTGTACCAGTTTCTTTGGCTCTTCAGTGTTGCTTCGATTCAGTTACTGCTGGCCCCAAATATAAAGGCGACAAACAACGAGAATATACCAAATCGGTACATTCTGATTTGTTTATACATTCTTTCGTGTGACAGAGAACCAGAATACAGAACAAATTCAACTTCAAAACACTAGTAAAAATGGACTAGATTGCTGCTGTAGCAAATAAGTGAAAAATACGTTCGAACAATATGGGGTTTGGTCAAGGGAATAATGAGGTTTGGTCAAGTAGTAATGCTATGTGGCAATACTTATCATGTAAAAGCGGGATAGCGAGATGCACATACAGTATACAGATTGCAGTAAATCACATACGTAACGTATATTACGGCAGTGCGTTGACGGAGCTGTCATTTGTACTTAGGTGATTCACCTGAAAAGTTTGCCAACATTGTTATAGCCGCACGACGGAAATTAACAGACTTTGAATGGTAGTCCAGATTGGACGCAGGGGACATTTCATTTTGGCAATTGTTAGGAAATTTAATATTCCCAGATCTTCAGTGTCAAGAGTGTGTCGAGAATACCAAATTTCAGGCATCACCTCTGACCACGGTCAACGCAGTCGCCGAAGGCCTTCACTTAACGATCAAGAGCAGTGGTGTTTGCATAGAATTGTCAGTGCTAACAGTCAGGCAGCACTGCGTGAAATAACCGGGGAAATCAATGTAAGACGTATGTATCCGTTAGGACAGTGCTGCAAAATTAGGTTTAATGGGCTATGCCAGCAGACGACCGACGACAGCACATCGCTTGCAGCACCTCTCCTGGGCTCGTTACCATATCGGTTGGACTCTAGACGATTGGGAAACCGTGACCTGGTCAGACGAGTGCCGATTTCAGCTGGCAAGAGCTGATGATAGGGTTCGAATGTGGCGCAGACCCCGCGAACCCATGAACCCAAGTTGTCAACAAGGCACTGTGTAAGTGCAAACTGCTGGTGGCTCTATAATGGTGTGGGCTGTATTGTGGTGGAATGGACAGGGTCCTCTGCTACATCTGAACAGATCATTGACTGGAAATGGTTATGTTCGGCTAATTGGAGGCCATTTTCAGCAAACGGTGGACTAAGTGTTCCCAAACAACGATGGAATTTTCATGGACGGCAGTGCGCCATGTCACCAGGCCACAACTGTCGCGATTGGTCTGAAGAACATTCTGGACAATTCGAGCGAATAGTTTGGCCACCCAGATCGCCCGACGTGAATCCCATCGAACACTTTTGGTACATAATCGAGAGGTCACTTTGTGCACAACATCATGCACCGGCAACACTTCCGTCATTATGGATGTCTATGAGGTATCATGGCTCAATATTTCTGCAGGAGCCTGCCAACGACTTGTAGAGTCCATGCCACGTCGAGCTGATGCACTACGCGGGGCTAAAGGAGAGCCGACACGATATTAGGAGATATCCCATGACTTTTGTCATCTCAGTGTTAGGTGACTTCGTCTCTGGCGTTATCTTCGTGGGACCGTTTTGTGTTTCCGGATAAATGTAAATTTAGTGACGTACAAAATAAAATTAAAGTATGAAAAAATACTGTTCTGAACCAGATTTGAAGTCTCCAGACTTTAAACTGGTCTGTCCAGCTAGTTGAAGGGATTACTACTGTTTCACTTGCAATCCGAACCTAGGCGCAGTTTAGTTTTATCTGCGTTAAGGGAATATAACGAGAGGTAAAAGTCGCATTAAAATCCTACGTTGGTACGCTGAACCTTTAGACGTAGTGTGACACAATCGTGCAGCCATTAGTCTTCCCACAAAATTTATGAAAAATATGTTTAAGCTTTCTGTTGTTGATGCGGCTATAGGGGCCAGTCGAATGGCTAATCTCGAAAAAAGAAATTGTCTCAGACGCCAATTAAAAGGTATAATAAAATGAACACCATTTAAATCGTTTACTTCCGAAAGGTAACTAGTCTGAAATTTATAAATTTTCGTTTTTTGACGCTTATGGTTCTGAGTAGATAAGTGCATTGTTAACTGCAAAAAGGAAACCTGTTTGCATGATAACACGGATCTGACACCGTCTTCAGTTTTCCGTTTACTGCAAATTGTGAACTAGACATTTTCTGCTGAAAATCCCCTTAGTGTTACGTGCAACATAAATATTGCTAATTTGACGATGGGCACTTTTAGCCTTGACGGGGGCCACTTTTAGCCTGAGAAAGGGTCCACAATCTCTTGAACTCCCATGACAGGAAACCTACATAACTGTACTGCCTGTAAATAACAACAAAGCGGATGACACAAGAAGTCTTTTACGTATATCTCTCAAGACGAGATGTTGTTTTGGAATTCAGTCATCTCATAATAAGTAGTGCAACGATACACAATGTTTATCATGTCAAAAAATATTTGTATGTATTGTTCTATTTGAAAACAAGTAACTTTACCCTAATATCAATTTGAAAAATTTATTGACCTGCAGAAAGGGAACATGTCCAATACCAACAAAGTCGTTCTCCTCTTTCCACTCACGTCACACTTGACTTATACATGTTTCCGTGTATTTACATCTAGAAACCAGAAATACATGTCAGAACATTAAATTGCATTAAACCGGCTTTATTCAGTCTTTCGCCTCTGCTGTAAAAGAAGGAAAATTTGGACATGTTGCCTTTCTGCAGCAAACGGTTCGTTTAACTATAGTCTGGGGCAATTACTTTTTTTTGTAACATGAAAATTAAATGTTCGTCGCCCTTTGTACCGAGCTCACTTTAACAACGTTGGAAAACAGACGCAGGGAGTATTTCATGCAGCATATCAATAATTCTCGAGTCTGAACTCAAAAATTTAGTCTCCTTATTATGGTAAAATTAGTTAACTGAAATGACTTGCAGTGAGTGTAACTTTTTTGTGTTGTTTCACCTGTTGCCCGTTGATGCTATATCTCCAGTTGAGTCTGAGAATCATTGTTCGTGGTTCTCCAGTTAAGTCCTGAAACACAAATAGGTAAATTAATTAACAAACGAAGAAGTGAATAGAATAGTAAAGATTAATTACCTGCGAGATGTTCTTTTGCACCACGCGGTTGCGAGGGATAACACAAAAATTCAGAGAACTAGCATCGATTTCAGGTAAGACGGTTATCATTTGGAGTGACCACTCCAATGGCTGTAGCTGCGTATAATCTGAAATTTGAAAGTAATCTACCTTTACAAATACTACATTTTAATGAGTGCATGATTATCCTTATTAAATGTGAAAGTGTTCCACTTCACAACACCACTGCTAGTAAAAGTGGAACCCTTTCTCCCCTTCTGTGAGGTGCTAATTCTGCTACATAGTCTCTCAGCATTTCTTTAACGCACTATTTCATCCTGGATATAGTGGCGTTTTGGATCGTAAAGTCTGTAGGTACAGATCTTTCCACAGTAGGAGATGAGTGCAAATGATTAAGCGATAATTTCATTTCATAACATAAAATGATAGTACTGTACCTGTAATGGTTTTATCCAGGTTTACATGGACAATGGAAACGTAGCTTCAGCCAATTTACTTGTCGGGAACCTAATGAACACGCCGTCTACTGCGTCTTGAAATTTCCTCGGATTCCGCTTTAATTTGTTTTCAGAAACCATCCGCACTAAACTACAAGGTAACTCTAAAATTTGTGTATGTATACTAGCTCAAGTTAATTTTATATCTATGCGAGCTTTTCTTAAATTATGGGTGTTGCCGATTATGGGCGCAGCGCTCGCTTATAAATGAAAAGCTGTATCTGCTTTTATGACAGAAGCAACACGGCTGTCATTAGCGACCTAACGAGCCATCGAATCGCGTGAGACAGCAGCAGGCTATTACGTCACTGATAACACTCACGAGTGCTGGAAAAGAACCAAAAACACATTTAGAACAGCAGATGCTGCTAGAAATAACACAATACTTTTTTGTGCAGATAGATGACAATACCTGTTAAATGAAACGCATAATACAATTTTTAAGCACATCACAGCAGTCCCTTATAGGCATTGTCAAATACTTTTTAACGGAGAACAAATTTTAAATGAGTTTCTCTGATGCACTACATGAGTTGCTTGATAGAGTAAGTACCATATCAGAATTACGGTATTAGTTTTAGAAATGATCTAACAGGGGAAGAAGCCACTGCTCGAAGCTAAAACCGAATAATGAGGATTTTAAAATACGGAGATGTGTCTGTTCTACCGATCACCAAGGCCATGTATATTTAATACTTTGCATCTGTGCACTTGTTGAAGGTTAACGAATGTGAAGATTACACAGGCACAATTCGATTCAAATACAATACCACGCAAAAAATCATTATGACAGATTTACAACGATGGCAAAAAGCCAACCATTTACTTGAAACGATATACACATGTGGCCCTCATGCACTCATATTTCCCAAAATAAAAGTTAATGTGTGGTCGTACGTTCTTCCTTTATTCGTGATCGAAATGCAAATATGGAGCTTCAGTGAAGTGATTAAAACACAGCGGAATGGACATACATCAGTTTCGACGTATTCTAGTATAAAAACCCACAGTGATCGCATTGTCCAGAACATTGTTACTGGCGGTTCCATTTCGCTGTGCTTTAATTACAGTGAGGTGACAACAGTCATGGGAACCTTCTTACATCGTGTCGGACCTTCTTTTGCCCCGCGTAGTGCAGCAACTCGTCGTGGTATGAACTCAGCGAGTCGTTGGCAGCCCCCTGCAGAAATATTGAGCCATGCTGCGTCTGTAGTCGTCCGTGATTTTTCGGTGGGAACCGAGACAGTCTGCTGGTAATTCATTTTATATGTATTTTCAATGCAGTATTCTGCTGCTGCAGACTTGTTGGGCTGCAGTAAGCGGATGTGGTGCTCAATATTCTATACATCGATCTTCATTTATGTGGAACGTTCCGCGAATATAAGTTGTTCCACTATCACACGGAACTTGGTACACCTCTGCTGTTTTGAAGCCCAGGTCATCTTCCGTGTCGCTCTTGGGGCTCTTGTGTTGCAGAGTCGTCCGAATCTGTCGGTTGCTATATCCATCCTCGTTGAAGACGGATCCTAGGTGCCGTAGCTCTGCCGGCAGACTTCGTTCGTCTGAGATGTACTAGTGTGTTGAGCACGCTCTTCTTCTGCGAGGAATGGTGGCAGCTGGAGACATGGAGATAAACATCCGTGCGCTCTGGCTTGTGGTATGCACTGTGGGTAAGCGAGCTATCGACTCTGCTCTGATCTAGGACGTCGAAAAAAGGAACTTCGCCATCTTTTTATATTACCATGGTGAACTGGATAGTTTCATAGATGGAATTCAGATTTAGTAAGAATTTCTGTAGTTTATCCGACCTTTGGAACCAAATAACAGGTGTGGTTGACCTGTAGGTCAGAACAGTAAACATGCGAGAACTGAAACAATTATCTATCATTTTTCTTCGTGTATTTGTTGCACTTCATTGTTAAATGTCTTTCCTGTGTAAAGAATTACAACAGACAACTTGGGTGTACAAATGCGGTGATAGATACTTCTATTACGGTATGTTAAAAAGACAGCTTTAGTGAAATAAAAGCAAACATGCGACCAATAGTGAGAGATATTAATATTTTTTTGCGTATGTGCCGGTATTTATAGATATCAAAGTTCTCCAGAGAACACTTTCATAAACTAGTATAAAGAAGGAAATTGTATTTTTAAAACTCGTCCACCTCGCATACAACTTCGTTTTCCTTGACTTCTTGATCCAAAAACGAAATAAGTTCACTTAGAGGTAAGAGATACGACCTTTACATAGCACTTATTTTCAAGTTTATATAGCTAAGCACTGTGAATTTGTAATTATGGAATATGCACCTTACATTTGACATTGTAGATAGGCTCCCAAACTGGGTCGTAAAAGGTATTGATGATGATGATGATGATGTTTGGTTTGTGGGGCGCTCAACTGCGTGGTTATCAGCGCCCGTACAATTATCCAATCTTTGCTCAGTCCAATTTCGCCACTTTCCTGGATGATGATGAAATGATGAGGACAACACAAACACCCAGTCATCTCGAGGCAGGTGAAAATCCCTGACCCCGCCGGGAATCGTAAAAGGTATTCTGATTCGGTAGGAGACTGGCGTTTAATCTCAACATCTTTAAATTCCTGTGATACCTGGGAAGTATGACCTATGTACCAGTTTTGGTGATTTTGCCAGCTGTTCCAACACAGCATTTTCACGAGCTGCCACAGCAACAGTGGTCCCATTTGCACCTGTTAAAAATTTAAACACGAATGAAAGTTCCTTGAAAACACTTTAGTGCCATCTCCTTTGAATCCTGTGATTAATATTCGTCCTCTTATTCCGTTTTCACTGCTCACATATCGTCAACATTTATTTTACTTTTAATGTTCACTAATATCCAACATAGCTCTGTTCCTCAAAATTCTTCCTGCCTCCATTTATGACATGATCTACTCACTCGCTCGACTGACCTATGAAAAAGCAAGCACCCTCAAATTATGAAATTCGCACTGTCGGCACTACAGCGCCCACAGAATTCTCCCCCACTTCCCTTTTCCACAGAACTTGCGCCCTGTAGATAACGTACCCTTGCATGAACTACACGATTCAATCACATTAATGTGACCACCGCCTATGTTTGACGTCTAAGTGCAATAACCGCTCACAGAGGCGGATAGCAGCGCTAGCAGTGGAGTGTATATGAAGCGTGAGTGGTCTGGGGGGTGGGGGGGGGGGGAGACATGGCAGTCATTATCGTAATGCGGAAACGGAGCGGTTTATCTGACGTCCAAATGGGCATGATTATTGGCTTTCGGCCCAAGGGTGGAACGGCTAAGTTTGTAAACGGTTCGTGTGCCTTCGTGGTTGAAGTATTCCGTGCATGTCAAAACGCAATTACATGGAACTTGCTGTGGGAAAAGTAGTTGGTACACCATATTTTTCGGAAGATTTCACCTTTTTCAGCAAATCTTTCTTCCCTTTTACATATTTATAAAACTTCATGCGAGTCAGCTTGTAGTTAAACTGGTACTGTAAGACTGATTCCACAATCCCTGGCAGTAGTCAATTTTTTTTATCAGTCCACTGGGCCGTCATCAGAGAAAATACTATTTCCGCAGTAGCGTTGTGTGCCGGAATAGAAAACAAATACTCGCATAATTTTAGCAATTGGCATTTGCGCCCTGGATTTTCGGTTTCCTTAAGAAAGTAAACCCACCTTTCTTCCACGGGATGTTTAGACTCCCTTTCCTCCGAGTCACGCTTAGTTTCTAAAAAGCTCTTCAGACACATATATTCCTGAAAGCGATTGTCGATTGAAATCTTCACACAATTTCTCGTCAGTTGTACAGGGTGGTCCATTAATAGTGACTGGGTCAAATATCTCACGAAATAAGCATCTAACGAAAAAACTACAAAGAACGTAACTCGTCTAGCTTGAAGGGGGAAACCAGATGGTGCTATGGTTGGACCACTTAGATGGCGCTGCCATAGGTCAAACGGATAACAACTGCGGTTTTTTTTAATAGGAACCCCCATTTTTATTACATATTCGTGTAGTACGTAAAGAAATATGGATGTTTTAGTTGGACCACTTTTTTCGCTTTGTGATTGATGGCACTGTAATAGTCACAAACGTATAAGTACTTGGTATCACGTAACATTCCGCCAGTGCGGACGGTATTTGCTTCATGATACTTTACCTGCGTTGAAATGGTCCGTTTACCAATTGCGGAAAAGGTCGATATCGTGTTGATTTATGGCTATTGTGATCAAAATGCCCAACGGGCGTGTGCTATGTGTGCTGCTCGGGATACTGGACATCATCCAAGTGTCCGGACCGTTCACCGATAAGTTACGTTATTTAAGGAAACAGGGAGTTTTCAGCCACATGTGAAACGTCAACCACGGCCTGCAACAAATGATGCCCAAGTTGGTGTTTTAGCTGCTGTCGCGGCTAATCCGCACATCAGTAGCAGACAAATTGCGCGAGAATCAGGAATCTCAAAAATGTCGGTGTTGAGAATGCTACATCAACATCGACTGCACGCGTACCATATTTCTATGCACCAGGAATTGCTTGGCGACGACTTTGAACGTTGTGTACAGTTCTGCCACTGGGCACAAGCGAAATTACAGTACGATGACAGATTTTTTGCACGCGTTCTATTTAGCGACGAAGCGTCATTCACCAACAGCAGTAACGTAAACCGGCATAATATGCACTATTGGGCAACGGAAAATCCACGGTGGCTGCGACAAGTGGAACAACAGCGACCTTGCCGGGTTAATGTATGGTGCGGCATTATGGGAGGAAGGATAATTGGCCCCCATTTTATCGATGGCAATCTAAATGGTGCCATGTATGCTGGTTTCCTACGTAATGTTCTACCGATGATGTTACTACGTTTCACTGTGTGAAAGAATGGCGATGTACTTCCAACATGATGGATGTCCGCCACATAGCTCGCGTGCGGCTGAAGCCGTAATGAATAGCACGTTTCATGACAGGTAGATTGGTCGTCGAAGCACCATACATACCATGGCCCGCACGTTCACCGGATCTGACGTTCCCGGATTTCTTTCTGTGGGGAAAGTTGAAGGATATTTGCTATCGTGATCCACCGACAACGCCTGGCAACATGCGTCAGCGCATTGTCAATGCATGTGCGAACATCACGGAAGGCGAACTACTCGCTGTTGAGAGGAATGTCGTTACACGTATTGCCAAATGCATTGAGGTTGACGGACATCATTTTGGACATTTATTGCATTAATGTGGTATTTACAGGTAATCACGCTGTAACAGCATGCGCACTCTGAAATGATAAGTTCACAAAGGTACGTGCATCACATTGGAACAACCGAAATAAAATGTTCGAACGTACCTACGTTCTATATTTTAATTTAAAAAACTTACCTGTTAACAACTGTTCGTCTAAAATTGTGAGCCATATGTTTGTGACAATTACAGCGCCATCTATCACAAAGCGAAAAAAGTGGTCCAACTAAAACATTTATATTTCTTTACGTACTACATGAATATGTAATAAAAAATTGGGGTTCCTATTTAAAAAAACGCAGTTGATATCCGTTTGACCTATGGCAGCGCCATCTATCGGTCCAACCACAGCGCCATCTGGTTTCCCCCTTCAAGCTAGACAAGTTTCGTTCTTTGTAGTTTTTTCGTTTGACGCTTATTTCGTGAGATATTTGGCCCGGTCACGATCAATGGACCACCCTGTATAATAGTATTTTCAGTCATCTCCCAATCTGGGGTTTAAGATAGCATCACCCAATCAAATACTTGATATTTATTAAAAGAAATACCGCCTTTCACTGAGCAATCAGATTCTATGGTATAGAAAGTCGTGGGAAATCTAGTTAATTATTTCTCGGTTAGGGTTCTCATGTTTAGCTTGTTCATATTCACCTTGATTTGTATGCCAATAAAATTGGCAGTCTTCCTTTCTTTCAGACATCTTCGAGCGCCTGTTAATATATTTCTTATTTTGATTGTCGAGACTTTATTCTTCTCCACGCTTTTTCTCAGAGCCAAGATTGACTCTAGAAACATCTTCTCCACGCTTTTTTTGCAGAGTCAAGATTGACTCTAGAAACATGAAGTAAATTTCATTGATCGGACTGCTGAAAAAATGTGAAACTATTGTAGATGGCATATCTTCGGAATGGAATCCAAAGCTTAAGAATTCCCGCAACTGCGGGAATTAACGAGAGCCATCTTGTTTTCGAGTGAGACAGAAGAGTCTAAAGATTGACGTCAACGTTTAAGCAGAGCTCTTTTAGCTTCTCTGTCCTTGCCGTGTACACTGAAAAATAATTAAATATTTTCATGACGATTACTTTAATGTCGACAATTACGACTCAAGCAACGCTTGTTATAATGTTGTGGAGCATAAGGGCGGGGCATCCTCCGACATTTTTTCGTAGTTCTTTAATTAGGTGAAACACATTCCGCCGGCCGCGTCGATGAAGACCTCCGCACTTGGTATTCGTATTGTCTCCACAAAAAGCGATTAATTTATCTCCTGGAATTTGCAGTTGTCTTAAAGAGTCGTGACAAAATTTTGTAATTGACTCCGATGTTTCTTTACTCTCCGATGTTTCGTTATTCAGCGACTCAAACTTCAACAGCTTCTGCTGGATTCCTTAGTTTCAGTGAAGCACTGAACAAGTAAAGAAAACAACTTTTCAGCCTTGCGGTTCGATGCGTCGCTGCCTGTGCCGTAAAATGAAACTTCTTGCAATTGTTTTATGCATTCAGACACAGTGTGTGGTGCGAGAGTATTCTTAACACTCGCCGTAGCTTTGATCCTGGCTGTAGACTGCTTTACGGCGACCGTGGATACATTTCGCCATTCAGCTTAGCAGTACAGTCAAGAGGACTTAAGTATATATGGTGCTTGACAAATTTATAAGCTGTTTTTAGTTCTGCAGCAGCAACGTGCAATTCTTGCTGGGCATTTCTTTAATCATTGTTGTAGAAATAGGCTTTGATGTTGATGCTAATGCGAATCTGTTTTATGATTCTTCGTAGAAATATGATGCCTCACATCTGCTTTGCCTCTGTGAATTACTGAGCTGAAACAGCCAAAAACCTCACGCAACGCTTCCCGATCCGTACATCTTGACAAAAGAACCCTCTTTTGTGTATTCATTCGCAACGTGGCGTTTCCTCTTTGCATCCTTAGGCATTTTCGTAAGTTTATTAGACAGTAAACAGTCGACAATAGCACTTTAGTCGTCGAGATACATGTCACTATACACTTCACGCCGTATACACTGAAAGTAAACATTTCAAACAGTTCTATCTTGCACTCGTTGTCCGAATTACGTCTAGAAAGAATCGTTTTATCAGGTCGCTATTGAAATAAGAATTGCCCGATTCTTCCGTCCAGCGCTGCTGAAATAGTGCCAGCCCCGCACTACTAAGAAGTCTGGTACTTTCTCGAATGATGGCACTAGATCTAGAAGGTGCTTGCATCGTCGATACAGTATACGCAACATGCAACGTTATCTGTGAGGCGACTTGACACCATAAACTTGTTGACATAAATAAAAGTAACTGATGCTGCATTTAAATGCTGCGCCAACAGATGGCGTTACTTCAGTACTTGAGCCAAGCTCGTAACAGTATTTTGCAAATTCGGGACAAAATTGGGCCTTGTCGAGATGTCGGGACAAGGTCCATACCGGTGACAGTCCCGATATGTGGGGATGGATGGCAACCTTCAGCCATACGTGACAAGGGTGGACGATGGCTGCGGAGATGTGTACAGGCCAATAGAATTGCAGCAGTTGAACAACTGACCGTTAGTTAAATCACACAAGCGCTACCAGTAGTATCCTCTCAACGACCGCTCAGCGAACGTTGCTGCCTAATTGCCTCCACAGCAGGCGCCTGGTTCTTGCACCCATACTTACTGCTGTTGATTAGCGACGAAGGCTAGAATTTGCGCGACAGTAGCGCAAATGGACCTCCATTAAGTAGCAACGGGTGGCCTTTTCAGATGAATCACGTTTTATGCTCCATCTAGCAAGTGGCAACGGGTGGCCTTTTCAGATGAATCACGTTTTATGCTCCATCTAGCAAATGGCTGTTGGTGTTTACGGCCCTGCAATAATCGTCGGAACGGTGCAGGCCGGATGAGAGAGCATTATAGTCTGGGGAATGTTTTCGTGGCATTTTCTGAGTGAGCCCGCCAGTTTGGACGGCACACTGGATCAACGCGAGTACGCATTATCCTTTGGGGATCGTGTCCACTCCTGCATGCAATTAGGAGAAAAAGGCATCTAAAGTCCGCAACAGCTTTAATGGTCTCTGGGCTTGGGATGCTCAGTAAATAGCCAATCGGCGAATGCTCTTTCAGTTTCCGTGTTCCATACTTGGTAAACTTCCGTTATGTTTTTGCTTTCTATCGACTGAAACACCTAGTAGGCGCCAAGTGTTACACAGGCAAGGGAGCTTATTTTTAAAGTTTACTCGTTCTTAAAACGTGAGGCAGTTTCAGGCGAGCCGATCTACGACACTGCCAAGATGCAAGAACGCAGTGCAACAGCCGGTGGCGATATTGGTGTACGAGCCGTCAGACGAACTGTGTAGGAGGCCAGACTGTCTCAGCAGGTAACTGGAAATGTGGAATTTCGGTCTCCATAGTGTGCGAAAGCAGGTAACAGGAATTTTACCTCGGAAGATTTTCCGGTTTTATTAAAGAGGCCAGTTCCCCATGGCAGCAAAGTTGCTCACTGTTATGCCCCAAGCTACTGGGCTTGAAGGAAGTGCAAGGTCAATCCAAAGAATATTGAAGAACATCGCATTTAACTACGCAAAATCTAATGACGGACGGAAATTTTTAATAGAGCAAAATGATATTGCTACTGGTAGCATCAAGTCAGATCAAAAGGAACATCAGCTATGTATTACTTGGACGCGACTTGGGTAAATCAAAACCACACTAGAAATTTTATTTAGGAAACAACAGGGGGGGGGGGGGTGGGAGAAGGCGGCTTGTAAGTTCCGGCTGAGGAAGGAGAGCGTCCTATAATATGTCAAGCCGGTTCCGCTGCTACCGGATTTGTGCCTCGAAGTAAACTTCTATTTCAATCAAAATCGAAAACAACTTTGAGTACCATTCCGAAATGAATGAAGAAATATTTCAAGAATGGTTTAAGAATCAGCTGTTGCCTTATTTGCATCCAAGCTCTGTCATTGTTATGGACAATGCAAACTAACTATCACTCTATTACTCTCGACTGGACCCACACTGCAAACACAAGAAAAAGTGATATTCTTTCATAGATGTAAAGTAATAGTATACCACATATTAAAACAAGCGAGAGCAGAACTGTTGGAGTTCTTTAAAATTCTAAAAGGCAGTGGTAAAAAATAGATTCCATAGCTCTGCAACATGGTCACGAAGCGATCCGAGTACCTCCAATGGAACGGGCACAGATGAAGAGATGCGGCAGATGAAAATATTTTACGTTTAAATTAGCCTACGCTGAAAGACATCCGTAAAGTAACTGCTCATTGGGAATCGTGCGTACTCTTCTGTCAAACTGCAAAAAGAAGATTATCGGAAAGAAGTTGTTAGAAAAGAAATAATGAATCCGGTAATTGGCACTCTGGCACCCACATCCAGCGATTCCATTTCTGAAGGCAGTGACAGCGAAACATCTGAATAAAAAAGGTATGTGAATGCAATGTAAATTTATTTTATAATTTTCACGGAACGTTTGTTTACTTTCTTGTCCAACTGCCTGGGCAGTTGAAGGTAGTTCACAGCATAATCTGTTGTGTAATGCAGATTTCATTTTACTTATCTTGATGTTCTGACTATGACACAACCTAGTTTAAAGTGTTGGTCATTCCACTGTGGATATTTTAGAATTGATTCTTTCGTCGTTTCGTTAACAAAGTAAGAGACTTTTGATGTAATACATTTTTTAAGGTGCAATTTATTACAGAATAAATTCCGCATTGCGAGAATTTGTATCACTGGTTTCTCGTCATGTAATTATGGTTGGGAAAGATTGAACACATTCCAATCTGTAATGCGTACCTCACGAAATGATTTGTAGCGCACACCCTGAGTAATCAGACTGTAGCGAGGGAGATTTAAACTTCCGCTGTTGCAGCTGTCCGTGACGCAGCTGCTGTGTACGCACTTGAAGCCGAATTGACAATGCAGCATTCCTTGTGAACTGCGCACCCAGAGGCCATTAACGCTGTCACCTACTACAGGAGCACGCCAGTGCAAAGTGTTCCAAGTCTCGCAGTGTACGTGCGTGCTTCGAAGAACAACAGGGTGAGTTTACCGTAATCGCCAACCACGAGGATCCCGGGATTTAAACCGAATCGAGGGTCCGTGTGACCACCTCTATCGGACTGTTCGCGCCATGGATCCGCAACCGAGAAACCTAGCGCAACTGGCCACGACACTGGAGTCGACATGACTCCACATTCATGCCGCTGCCTTCCAGAACCTCATTGACTTTCGAGCTGTACATCTACATCATACTCCGCAAGCCACCTAATGGTGTGTGGTGGAGGGTACTTTCGGTACCACTGTCTGATCCCTCCAACCCTTTTCCACTTGCGAATAGTACGTGGAAAGAATTATTGTCGGCAAGCCTCTGTATTGGCTCTAATTTCTCGAATTTTCTCCTCATGGTCAATACGCGAGATGTATGTAGGGGGAAGCAATATGTTGTCCGACTCCTCCTGAAAAGTGCTGTCCCGAAATTTCAGCCGCGCGGGTTAGCCGTGCGGTTTGTGGCGTTTTGACACGGTTCGCGAGGCTCCTCCCATCGGAGGTTCTAGTCCTCCCTCGTACATGGGTGTGTGTGTTGTCCTTAGCGTAAATTCATTTAAGTTACATTACGTAATGCGTGAGCCTAGGGACCGATGACCTCAGCAGTTTGGTCCCATAGGCCTTACCACAAATTTCCAGTTTTCCATTTCCCAGATTTCAATAGTAAATCTCTCAGTGATGCAAAACTCCTCTCTTGTAACGTCTGCCAGTGGAGTTTGTTTAGCATCTCCGTAACGATTTCTCGCCACGAAACGAGCCGCTCCTCGTTGGATCTTCCCTATCTCCTCTATCAGTCCTACCTGATAGGGATCCCAGATAGATAAACAATACTCAAGAATCTGGTGAACAAGTGCCTTATAAGCCACTTCTCTCGTGGATGAGTTACATTTCCTTAAGATTATTCCGATGAATCTGAGTCTGGTGTTTGCTTTTCCCGGTTCTAGGCGCTACAGTCCGGAGCCGAGCGACCGCTACGGTCGCAGGTTCGAATCCTGCATCGGGCATGGATGTGTGTGATGTCCTTAGGTTAGTTAGGTTTAATTAGTTCTAAGTTCTAGGCGACTGATAACCTCAGAAGTTAAGTCGCATAGTGCTCAGAGCCATTTGAACCATCTGCTTTTCCCGCTATCTGTTTTATATGGTCATTCCACTTAAGGTCGCTCTGGATAGTTACGCCTAGATATTTTACGGCAGACGCTGTCTCCAGCTGTTTGTCATCAGTAGTGTAGCTGCAGAGTAGTGGATTTCTTTTCCTACGTATTCGCAATCTGTTACATTTATTGACGTTCAAGGTCAACTGCCAGAGTCTGCACCATTCATCAGTTCTCTGCAGGTCGTTCTACAAATTCTTACTATCTTGTGGCGTTACTACTTTGGTATAAACAACTGCATCATCTGCAAATAGTCTTAAAGAGCATCCGCGCTGTAAAAGATGATAAATTAGGCTTTTGACAGGTGGTCACATTAATGTGACTGGACAGTATATAATGACATTTCGTTACACAGGAATTAATGATACGGGAAGTAGCCCAGACTATCAAGAAGCAGCAGTCACATAGGTACGAAAATGTGATATAAATTATTTGACATCTGACGTTTGAGGTCCGGAAGTTGTTACTTTCTCTCTCTGCAGTGTAACGAAGAATGTTAAAAACCTTATCTTAATTAGAGCTGCAGTTGTGTGTTTTTGCTTTGAAATAGGAGAAATTTCAGCACGAGTCACAGTTTCCAACCTTTGCTTTATGCAGTGTTAAGTGGCAATTTAGTGAGAGCCAAAAGCGCCACGTTCCGTCGGTGTATTGTGAGGGTGGGGGGGGGGGGGGGGGGGGACAGCCCAGCAGGTTCGCTGTTAAATTCCGTCTACCCTATAGTTTCGAGTGATGGAGATTGTTATCTAGCTGTCGTCCAGCTGCCCTAGCGACATTTCTGCCGGCCCAACCCACAGCCTGTCTGGCGGACGTGTAAAAATTCAGCGTCCCAAACAATGATTTACGGTGCATCGGGATATCTGAAGCGGGGGATAGCTGCGCGTCGACCGGGAAGCTGCAGCAGGAAATAAATGTGGCGCATTTATTGCCCTCCGTGTGGCGAGCTCCGGTTTTATCTCTGCGCTTGGCGTTTATTTCATGGCCACCTCGCGTCACACAGCGCGGATTTACGATCTCCCGTTACGAGCTCTTCAAGCTCCTCGTTGTGAAGGGTACAGTAAACCCTTAGCGAAGACAATACCAGGAAATGCCGCTCGCAAGAGACTGTTCCAGATCATTCTTGAAGCGCATCTTTTTACTGAGCTGTAATACAAGTACTCTCAAACAGCGGATGTCTTCGTGTAACAAAGAACTTAATGACGCCTCTTAAGAGAAACGTGTATCTTATGACAAGGAAAAGAGCACTGATTAAGAATATACAAATAAGAATGCAAAATAGCGGAGAATGACTGGATAAGGGTTAGAATCTTGGCGAAATTACGTTTGAGAATTTTAAATATGATATGCGTCAGGTTACATCCTTGTTGCGCAACAAACAGAGATATTTTCACTATCCAGCGCATTTGCAGCGTGTACAAAAATTTTAGAAACTTTATTTTACGATCAAGAACAACATGACGAGACTGACCTGATCCGTCCAGTACTGTCGTGCTGTAACGTCCCCTTAGAAAAATTTATAAATGACTGTGCTGGTAAACCTCTTACGTTACTTGATTTTCAAACAGCTGAGCAAAACTCAGCGTACTCAAACGGTTCTCTCATTACTTATTCTTAGCGCAACACAATCTGATTTTTAATAATCCCTACAAAAGAATGGCCCTGACTAACAATAACCTATACCTTTCATGAATCACTTACCTAACAAAAATCTTCGTTACTCGAACTACTGCAATACAGCGAGCGCCAATACTGCAGGCTAAATGAAAGATTCTAACTACTACTGATAGGCATAGTTAGCAAATGAAAGATTTTGATAGAGAACAAACAATGTATTTACATTAATAGTGTTCAAAAGTCATATATATCAGTTCATGACATCCAGTCTTAGAAATTTCCTTTTTCTGACGGACACACGTCCAGATCGTCTCTCAAAACTCTGCCATTCCTCTCCCCACATCTACCACTGCTGGCGGCTCACCTCCGAATGCACAACGCTACGCGCTGTTCACATCTCACTGCCCAACACTACAATAGCGAATATTTTAACAATCCAAACCAGCCACAGACTGCACACAGCACAGTCAGTGATTTTCATACAGAGCGCTACGTGGCGTTACCAACATAAAAACCCAAACAGCGTATTTACATAGCACCCATGCTCCCCACAAAAAGTTTTACTAAGTGTTTTGAGCAGTGCCCAATGCAGATTTGAAATTTTTTTTCATAATTACAATAACAAAGATATCAAATGCACACACTTATTGATACACCGTTGGTCAAAAGCAAAAATTGTTCTCATAAAGACAGTCCTGATCATTCATCACAGTAGTTATTACATTGAACAAAGTCTGATCAGTAAAAGAAAATGCACACGGAAGTAGTGTATTTCCATGCAGTCTTGAAGAAGTAGCGTTGTCCTTGCAACGGAAAGACTGTGCTGACTCTTGGCATGCAGACAGGTTATGGGCCACAACAGAGCAAACCCACATCTGAGTCAGTCGAAGTTTTGAAGAATATTGGTAGGTGGGTCATCACAGAGCAGACCCACTGTTGTCCTGGTAGAGATTACGGTATTGGCGGGCCACCAAAGGTGCAGACCCACTGTAGTCCTTATATAGATAATGGTATTGGTGGGCCACCAAAAAGGTGCACACCCAGTGTAGTCGTTGTAGAGGTGATGGTATTGGTGGGCAACCAAAGGTGCAGGCCCACGGTAGTGGTTGTAGAGATGACCAGCAGCCATCTGTTCGGCTGTGCGGGTGCACAATCACCATCGAAGAGTCTTGTGGCTAATGCAGCAAGTCCATGAACCACCACTTGTGCAATCAAAAAATTTTTTTTGAAATGTCCTTAAACCCAGCAATGCTGTTAACCAGTCCCTTGCTGAATTATCAACACACGTGTGAGCACAACAGTCCCCTTTTTTAACTTCTTACATAGAAACTACAAAACCGTGATCCAAGAAGAGCAGAATTTGTTTCCAGTCAGTAACCACAAAAATTGTCATCCGGCTATCGATTTCGCTCTGTGTTGATCATCTTTGGATAAAGGAGAAACAAGATACAACAAAAGGACAATCTACAGCTTTTTATCAGGTGTGCTTCATCACATTTTAATCTCACGTATTCTACACAGAGGTAGCAGAAGTCATGGGATACCTTTTAATATCACGTCAGACCACCTTCTACTCGGCGTAGTGCAGCAGCTCGGCGTGGCATGTAATCCACAAGTCGTTGTAAGTACCCTGCAGAATTATTGAGCCGTAATTGCGAAAATGTTAGCGGTGCACCATTTTGTGCACAAACTGACCTCTCGATTATGTCCCATAAATGTTCGATTTGATGCATGTTGGGCATTGTGGGTGGCCAAATAATTCGCTCGAACTGTCCAGGATGTTCTTCAAACCAGTCGCAAACAATTGTGGCCCGATGACACGGCGCCTTGTCATCCATAAAAATTCGATCGTTGATTGTGAACATGAAGTCCATGAATGGCTGGAGATGGTGCCCAAGTAACCAAACACAAACATTTCCAGTCAATTATCGGTTCAGTTGGACCAGAGGTAGTGTCCATTCCATGTAAACACAGCACAGCCCACATCATTAGGAACCACCAACAGCTTGCTTAGTTCCTTTTTGACAACTTCGATCCATGGCTTCTTCATGGGGTCTGCGCCGCACTCAAACCCTACTATCAGCTCTTACCAACTGAAATCGGCACTCGTTTGGCCACGCTACGGTTTTCCAGTTATCCAACCGATATAGTCACGAGCCCAGGAGGGGCTGTTAGCAAAAGCACTTGCCTCGTTCATCTCCTACCATAGCCCATTATCGCCAAATTTCGCCGCACTGTCCTAACGGATCCGTTCGCCGTACGTCCCACTTTGATTTCTGCGGTTATTTTACACAGCGTTGCTTGTCTGTTAGCACTGACAATTCTAAGCAAACGCCGCTGCTCTCGGTCGTTAAATGACGGCCGTAAGCCACTGTATTGTCCGTAGTGAGAGGTAACGCCCGAAATTTGGTATTCTCGACACACTGTTGACACTGTGGATCTTAGAATATTGAATTTCCTAACGATTTCCGAAAAGGAAAGTCCGAAGCGTCTAGCACCAACTACTATTCTGCGTTCAAAGTCTGTTAATACCAGTTGTGCGGCCATAGCCACATCGCAAACCTTTCCACAGGAATCACCTGAACACAAATGACTGTTCCGCCAATGCACTGCCCTTTTATACCCCGTGTACGCGATACTACCACCATCTGTATATGAGGCACTCGGTCGTAAAACGTGGTATCTAATAATTTTTGCCAATTGGCGTTTTTGGCAACGTCGGACTCCTTACAGCTGATTTCATAGGTTGGTGTACGTTGTAAGAAATTATGTTGGTATTATGTTATGGTAAGTGACAGCTGACTGCAGGTAAAACATTGTAAGTAACAAACACGGCGGCCCGACAGTCTGTTCCGTAGTGATGAGGAACTTGAATCGAAAGTTTCGAGCGCTACCAATAATTCTGACTACAGTTCTTCCTGTAATGACGAAGATGAAAGCCCAGAGTATTATCCTGTTTATGAGTGCAAACGAATCGGATGCAAGTTACTCCTTAAAAATGTAAGAACTGATGCCTTTATTTCTTAATCTGTTTGAAGTAAAAGATGGTATGTACTGCACTTACCAAATTTTACTGCCTGTTACGTATTGAAACTTTTCAAAAACGGAAATTCTGAACGTTCCTTTCACCAAATATGAACTGAGCACGTGGTAACCAAACTTCGTAAAACATAAACACAATGCATTATATAGGAATAACCGAAATAGGTTTCATTTTGGCTCGCAGATTATAAATATGTGCGAAGGTGACCACGGTATCTATTACAGTTACCATGTTTTACACCCACTAGGTTAAATCACCCAGGAATTTTTCTATTATCATGGTATAACTCAGCTCTTCAGAAGAAATGTCTACCTGAAACGTAAACACAACACTTTTACCATACGTCCTGTAGTGTAGCGACTTTAGCGCTTGACTACCAAGCCAAAGGTCACGAGATTGAATAAAAGCCATTTGTCTTATCGGGGAAAAGGAAATCCACAAGCACCTCGAGAAGCAGGCCCAGATTGCCTCTGTAAGTGTGGTGTCACCGCCAGACACCACACTTGCTAGGTGGTAGCCTTTAAATCGGCCGCGGTCCGTTAGTATACGTCGGACCCGCGTGTCGCCACTATGAGTGATTGCAGACCGAGCGCCGTCACACGGCTGGTCTAGTCTAGAGAGAATCCCTAGCACTCGCCCCAGTTGTGCAGCCAACTTTGCTAGCGATGGTTCACTGCCTACATACGCTCTCATTTGCAGAGACGACAGTTTAGCATAGCTTTCAGCTACGTCATTTGCTACGACCTAGCAAGGCGCCATATTCAGTTAGTATAAGTCATCTTCTGAACAGATAATATTCTGAATCATGTACCGTCAAGAGCGACGTTCATCATTAATGGATTGAAGTTAAGTATCAACTAATTACGTCCGCTTTATGACTTCTAATTCCTTGTCATGTTCCAGACCTCACGTCAGTAGAGTCCTTCCCTCCTCACGCCAGCCTGCTTGAGCTAAAACGCATGCATTTCGGCCTCTAGTAGTAACACGGGGTTGGCTCTTCGGCCAACACAACAGTAAGAAAAAATGTATTTCAAAGATTGTTCAAAAATGTTCAAATGTGTGTGAAATCCTATGGGACTTAACTGCTAAGGTCATCAGTCCCTAAGCTTACACACTACCTAACTTAAATTATCCTAATGACAAACACACACACCCATGCCCGAGGGAGGACTCGAACCTCCGCCGGTATTTCAAAGATTTATGCTGACGAACGACACTCGGTGTTTGAAGAGTTCAATATAATGGGAAACTACAACATCCAAAACGGTTATCTATTTGGTCTAATAGATGTTAAAAAAACTGCCACAAGTACGAAAAAGAGTGGAAGTCCCTCTCGAAGAAAATCTACCATTACTTACAATATCTTCGCTGAAAGGCAAAAAGTAGAAATATGTAAAACTGCTTTCCTCAACCACCACGGACTGCAAAAAAGTAGGGGGAGAGTCGAAATTTTGGTTAAAAAAAAAACAATGGCGCTCATACTCCACCATCAGATAAAAGAGGTGCACATGGGCACCACAAGAAAAAGTATTCAGAAGACGATATAATAAATGTGCATACTTTTATATCAAAACTTCTCAAATACGAAAGTCACTACACCAGGCGCAAAAATCCTTATAAGGTGTTTATGTCTATGGAATACACAGTTAAACGTTGTTTTGAAGAATATACTCAGTTCTGTTCAGAAAGTGGTAGCAGTCCTGTATTTTCAGACAAGTTCAGAAGAATATTTACGGAAGAATTTAATATAGGATTCACGTCTCCTAAGACAGACACATGTCAATGAGAATTGAACTGCAACAAGCCGAAAACGATAAAAATGACGCTAAAGTCCAAGAAATTGGACACAAAATCGAGAGACACCACCTACATGCTGCTGCCGGCCAAAAATTTTTGCAAGTTGCCCCAGAGGACAAAGAAGCCCTTACTAACATTTTATCTCCAACAGGCGTTGCCCATTCCAAAATTATCCCCTGGACCTGCATTTTACAAAAGAAAATTGTTTGCTCCAATAACTTAGGGTACTTTTATTACTGGGACGAGGCTACTGCTAGGAGAGGAAGTGATGAAATTGCAAGTTGCATATTGAAACACTTCACCGTGAATGACAGAGTGCAAGAAACTGATAGTAATATCAGATAACTGCTGTGGTCAAAATAAAAACTGGACAATAGTCGCTCTCTGGCTTAAAATACTGGAAAGTGGCCGAGTAAAACGTGTTGAACATGTTTTTCCAGTAGTTGGACGTACTATTTTGCCATCAGATAGAGATTTTGAGGGATCACATTCAGTATGTGTACTGCCCGGAGGAATGGGGACAGATCTTGAAAAACGCCCAACGCTCACCTCCCTTTAATGTGTACAGAGTGCAGCAGGGAGATTTCTTTCAAGTTTCTTCACTGAAGGCATTGTTTAGAGCACCCAAGAATTTAATTGCTGCGTCTGTCAAACTTCTGTTGGTCCGCGAAGACCCAGATTCTCTGGCTGTTTATAAATCATATTTCTGATCTGGTGAAGAAATATCATTGAAGCTGAAAGGTCGTCTTCTTACAGAAGATTTTCTGGGGAAACCTAACGCACCTCTTCCGCTGCTGTATAATACACCAATACCAGTCAATAAGGAAAAATTGCGCGATGTCCTCAGCCTGTTCAAGTGTGTTCCAAAGGCATATCACGGATATTACACGAGCTTAGTTCCTGAGCATTAAGTGTAAAATTATTGTACCTAAAAACTACTAACGAAACAATTGGTAATGCAACTTTTGGGTACTTTATTTAATTTCCAATATGATTATCATATTACACTGTAACACTACCGCCCTACTCGGACGTAGGTTAGCTATATAAAGCCTGTACTGCAATAAGTTCACGGGCTTCACCTTATAAACAAGGATTTTAGTACATTAGTTGACCGCGTGTACCTAATAGAAGCAAGATCGGACTTATATTCAGTCAATAACTACAGTGATGCATCAAGCAAATGTAAAGTGTAATTATTCTCTCGCATGGACAAGAAGTACACACAGTAGATGCTACCTATAACTAACAATTCGGTCGCCAGCCTACTTAGGCAATTAGTGAGTTTTTCCTTGTACAAGTGGGTGCATGTACAAGCATAGTAACACGTAGTAATGATGCGTTATATGGCAAAGTTTGGAACCCGAAAAATCCACTGAACTAAAGTTTTCTCTTTTTTTTTGGTACTAATTTGTACGAGCTACATTTACACAACACCACACAGTAATGATTACTACGAACTGCATTTTGTATGTTGAGCAGACTGAAATCGGGCATAGATTGCCCTAGCGTCGACAATCTTAAAAGTACACACACAATATCACTATGAATAATGGAAAAACTCTAATACATTTAGGATTAATATAGAATTTAGCTTTACTGGTCAAATTTGATCAGTACACATCAAGGTTTGAACGAATGAACAAGAGCAAAAGGGGGGAGGGGGCCCTGAAACTGTTATAGTCGTTATACTGAAACTATCTAGTACTGAAGGCAAATTAACACACAAAATTTAACAATCTCTGGACAACTACTCTTTTGTCTTACTTCTGAATAATTTAACTGTCATTATTTCTGTCTCAAATTAATTAAATAACATCGCTAACTCAATCCAACAAAAACTCTTTTGTTCTTTACCAATATTTGCAACAGCACACAGAACTATAGATTCCTTCATGGCATAGATTAATCTGCTGATAATTTTCATTAACACAAACATTAAACTTTCAGTTTAGGATACTCGGATTGCACAATACGAGGTAAGGATCCTGTCTAGGTCAGTGATCAGGATAAGTCATGGCTAAAGCTATTCTGGTAAAAGTCACGTTATTATTGAACCATTAGAAACATTTTCGACACTGGTCCACACAGATACACTTCTAAAGATGAAATAAATGTTTGACCTGTGCAGTCGGTGCGGCGGTTGGCGGGCAGCGAGATAGCGGGCAGCACGGCACACATGCAAGCACGGCTAAGGCTCACACAACATCGGCACTTTCCATCTTCTTAGCGTCGTAATCTTTCCAATTTTGTGCCTCAGAATATAGCCATGCCAAGTAGTCGTCGGAATCGGTCCATCCGAGGCTCAATGGAATCCACTTTTCCTGGGTAGCCTCCTCGGTACCGTACGTGTACTTCCGACTGTTGCTCGCCTCCGACTGTGTTACTGAGCCCGTTGTGCCGAACCGCGCCCTGTGTGCGTTTTCCCGCCTCGCCTGCCTCCACCTTTTCCCGCTCCCCTACAGGTAGGGTATTCACCACAGGTTTTCTGCTACACATATCCTAATGCATTACCTACGTATGGACCAAGTGTATAAATTACAATTTTCACATCTTACAATAATTTTAACATTAAATACACTTTCCTTTGATTACCACATTATTTGAAATCTAACATAAATAATATTCGTTTCAAAAGTTACTCACAGTTTCTTTAACATGACACGAAAAGAATCGAAAAAGAAATTCAACACATTGCTATTATTAATTTATCTAAATTCATAAAGAAAAAAATTCTTATACGTATAATTCTCGTTACACATGCCCCTGTTTCCAGAAAATTTCCTTAAGTCCAAATTTTATGGGAACACTAAATCTTACAATTATACAGTGGTTCTGAATTTTTACTTAATTGTCCAAAAAGATTTACACTACATATTTCCTTTTGCTCACTGTATATAGGTTTACACTTTTTTAATACTTCAAGAATACTGACTTGTCATTTACTCAAGTGCCTTTCGAACAGTCCAACTTCCCATCACAACCTCACTAAAATAGCAATTTACTTATTTTTTCTAATTTTCTCTAAGAAATAATTTAAAATTCTGGAATACAAACATTTAACTACAAAAACAATTTCATATTTTGTGTACACTATAAGAAAATTTATCGCTGCATGCTTTGAATAGCAGTCCATTTTCTTACTTACTAAACAAAACACACACACATATATTCAGAAAATTAACTACATATATTTGCTGCCTATTATGTGGATTTGGGCAGTCCTTTTTACTTCATATTGTCACATCTCCTGGATCACATTTACAATTTTCCATCGATTATTTATCTGCCCTCATTAGTATTTGGCAGTCCTTCATATTATAATTCATACACTGCCCATTTTCATTTTTGACAGTCCCATCTTTTATCTGGCTGATAGCATTTATCCTTTCTTTCAGCCCTTTTCTCCATACATTTTTACAATTACAGTACAATTGGTAATCTGAAACTCACATAACTACATTAGCACACTTTCAAGGGTATACAGACATTTACAAAGATTAGATACATTTAGGATAACTTGGGTTCAGTATAAGATACAGCACATTTACTCGTTCCTAGGTACATACAGTTTCAGGTCCACAATATTTCTTACGCCTAAAGGTCTTTTGGATTTTGGGTAGATCAGGTAGTAAGCATTGTCGTGTGGAATATTCTGTATTAGATATGGTCCATTATAAATATATTTAAATTTTGAAATTTCATGGTTTAGTCCACTATACTTTTCGTGGCTTTTTAAAAGAACATAATCTCCAATTTTAAATTTTGAAACTTTTAAATTCTTATTGTGTCTTTTAGATCTAGATTCAGCTTTTTGCTTTGCCCTCTTTATTACCAATTCTTTCTTTTGATCCAATCCCAAACTTGTACAAGGTGAAAACTCTAGTTTTTCTTCAATTAAACTTTTACTACTTCTGCCTAACAAAATTTCTTCCGGTGGAAATCCTGTAGTTTCATGATGCAGTGTGTTCATGACATTCTCAAAATCCGATATAAATCTGCCCCAGGCTCTAATTCAACAAACAATAATTCACTTTCAGATAAAACTGAGTTACAGTAATAATAAAGTCATGCATAATATTAATAATGTATAAAAATACAACATCCTGCCCCCTAATCTCTTTATTAACAAGGCAGTCTTTTCTGGTTCATAAAACAGTCACTTAAGTCTGGTGGCTTCTTAGGCTTCTGGAGTTCAAAGTCTTTGCTTACTTGAACTCTTCGCAAAATAAACACAGAGTCGTCAGGTGGCTCTTTCTTTCTTTGTTCAGTTTCAACGTCTGGATTTTGTTTTGATACGTCGTCATCGTTAGGTACAATATCGTACTTAACTGCATCCCCTTTATTTCCACTGATTTTCTCATACCCTCTTTCAGTAAAAGTATATTCATTTTCCTTTACACCTGAAAATTCATCTTCACTAGAGTCATCACTACTCTCTTCCTCAACACCAGATTCATTTAAGTACGCTACTTTTGCACAATAGGGAGAGTTAGTGTATTCATTTTCGTCTGTATTTGTGTATCTTTCATCATCCGAACTATCGTCGGAATCCGACCATTCCGGATCGCTTTCAGGTTCTAACATAAAAGCTTTTCTGAGACAGGCACGAAGTTCTTCCTCTGTATTGTCGTCAGGCTTAGATTTTAATTCAATCTCCTCTTTTGGCAAAACGGCCTCATCCTCTGCTTTATTCACATCCACTGTGACTTCATATTCGGTGTAATCCTCGTGGACTTTAATTACTTTCAGGTAATCATCTACCCCTTCTCCACGGTGCCTCTCGGTAGCGGCTTGTACTATTGGCGGACTGTTAGCAGGAGTTATTTCTTCGTCAATGCTGAGGATTTCATCCTCCAAATCCTTCCTATCATTAACCTTCATCCTATTGGCGGCACGCGTACTTTGCGCGGCGCTATTTATTCTCCCCTCTTCAGATTTGGGCCACGTCACTTTATGGACGTCCCTACTATCTCTTTTTCCACCAACTAATTTCTTCGCCTCATACTCCCTTTTAAAATCCTCCCACTCACATTGCTTTAGGCCCTTGTACAGATCATCGATCTGCACACGCCAATCAGTAACTTCTGCTAATTCATTATCGCCTTTTACCCCATTGCAAACACTGCTAACCGCACCTCTCTGTGTACTCACAGTCTCATTTATTGTTTCCTTTGCCACGGAATTATTACTCATAAAATTTTCATTAGCTCTGACTGCTACGTTCGTACCTACTGCTGCCGTATTGCTAGCGGCTTCTTTCCGAACAGATGTTCGGCTAGACTGGGCCGTTGCCCTCTGATGCTCCACTCGCCTGTTAACATGTAGCGCTCTGTGCGGCAGCGATGATTCATTCTGGCTCGCACCTGACGCTTGTTTCGCCACAACACGTCGCGGCGTTCCATGCTCGTCCCTAGCCTGTCTCATTACATTACGGTCGGTCCGGTATCTTTTCTTGAATCGGGGCCGGTATGTATTGTCCGCTTCCGTTTGGCCCGCACCGTTCGCGGAAATTAGTTTCCCGCGTCGTTATTGTTTTGCGCGGTATACCCTCTACCGCGACCTGGATTATTTCCTCTGCCTCTTCCTCTGCCTCTTCCTCTTTGTATTACATATACGCGAAATCCATCGCCGTCGTTTCGTTCGTCATTGTGTCGGTTATTACGGTTACCAAAATTTTGATAATTGGCACGACTTTCGCGCCAATGGTCTTCATCTTCGACCCTTTCTAGAAATGCTTGGAAGCTACGATGATTGCTTCCTACATACCTCTTGGAATCCTCCGGAAGCTTTTTATATAGCTCCCAGATAATTTCTGAATCTGATCTTCTACCTCTTAAATGTGTCAATTTTCGGTACCAATGCTCGCAGAAATCTTTCAAAGAATTCCTGCCCCTGTTATCATGCTGTTTGGCCATGATAAACTCGCGCCATAAATGGTCCTGCTTTTGTTCAGACCAATATTCTTCCGTAAATCTCTGCCTAAATTCCTCGAACGTCATCCGTTCGGTATTTAAATTTATTCCCCAGCGCTTAGCATCACCCACTAAGGCGCTAATTACAACGTTTATCTTTTCCTGATCAGATAAGTGCTCAGGAAATACTCTCTCGCAATTTTTAATAAAATCTAACGGATGCCACCCGTTATGTTTCTTGGCTGGATCGAAGTGTTCCTCGCCTTCTAATAGCTTCGTAATTGGTGTGCCATTACAGACAACACCAGGCCTATCTTTAATTTTGCTCTCCAGATCGAAAATTCTGCCTTGAATTTTCGTAGTATTTTGTTCACAATTTTGAACACATCCGGTTACTTTTTTACTTAAATTACTTTCAGTGTCCAAAACTACCTTTTTCAATTGCGATATCCCGTGTTGACATTTGTTTACGACCTCAGTTTTAAGACCGAAAACTTTTTCGTCTACCTTAGTTTCAACCAGAGGTTCTACTTTCTCTTGGATGTTGAGAATTTCAACATCGAATCTACTATTAATGTTTCCAATTTCCTCCTGCATAGTATCCATATTTTTGTTAATGGTATCAATTTCAAGTTTCAGAGTATTTACCACAGAACTTAAATTACCCACTTTTTGTTCTACCTGTTCTATTTGTTTACTAATTTTAATCCCCTGTCCTTCGACCTGTGCTTTAATCTGATCACTCTGTGTTTTGAGCTGCTCGTCAACGTGCGCTTTAAGCTGCTCATTTTGCGTTTTGAGCTGGTGTCCCTGTGTTTTGAGCTGCTGATCAACGTGTGTTTTGATCTGCTCACTCTGTCCTGAAATTTGTTTGGTTAATTGTTCAAATAGATCGTTTATGCTTAAAATTTTCACACTGTTTTGTTCTACGGAATCGGTGTGTTCCGATCCTACTTCAAAAGTTTCTTTCGGTTCTTTCTTTATCTGTGGAGAATCAAACATGTCAGTGGATTCATTCACATAACCACTATCATCTACAAAGTCACCTTCTACTTCCTGTTTTATTCCTTGCTGTGTCCGAGGCGATCTCAACCTAACAATCTGTTCATTGACATGTTCGTGGTATTGTATGTACGCCAACTGTCTTTCGCTAACGCCATCTGTTATCTGGCCGCGTAAACTCCGGCTACTGCCAGCCGCATTCTCCATTTCGCTTGGCGCACCTACCCCGTCTACGTTTCTGTCCATACTAAATGCCAACTATACCACACTATTATACTTGGCTCACACTGCAGTTTCTTTTACTAAACTTTATTGCTATTCGTGCCACTGAACATCCATTGTTCAATCTTTTCGTTAATTTGTAACCGACAACAACTGGATGTCCTGTCACCGGGAAGCCACTTGTAACACTACCGCCCTACTCGGACGTAGGTTAGCTATATAAAGCCTGTACTGCAATAAGTTCACGGGCTTCACCTTATAAACAAGGATTTTAGTACATTAGTTGACCGCGTGTACCTAATAGAAGCAAGATCGGACTTATATTCAGTCAATAACTACAGCGATGCATCAAGCAAATGTAAAGTGTAATTATTCTCTCGCATGGACAAGAAGTACACACAGTAGATGCTACCTATAGCTAACAATTCGGTCGCCAGCCTACTTAGGCAATTAGTGAGTTTTTCCTTGTACAAGTGGGTGCATGTACAAGCATAGTAACACGTAGTAATGATGCGTTATATGGCAAAGTTTGGAACCCGAAAAATCCACTGAACTAAAGTTTTCTCTTTTTTTTTGGTACTAATTTGTACGAGCTACATTTACACAACACCACACAGTAATGATTACTACGAACTGCATTTTGTATGTTGAGCAGACTGAAATCGGGCATAGATTGCCCTAGCGTCGACAATCTTAAAAGTACACACACAATATCACTATGAATAATGGAAAAACTCTAATACATTTAGGATTAATATAGAATTTAGCTTTACTGGTCAAATTTGATCAGTACACATCAAGGTTTGAACGAATGAACAAGAGCAAAAGGGGGGGGGGGGGCCCTGAAACTGTTATAGTCGTTATACTGAAACTATCTAGTACTGAAGGCAAATTAACACACAAAATTTAACAATCTCTGGACAACTACTCTTTTGTCTTACTTCTGAATAATTTAACTGTCATTATTTCTGTCTCAAATTAATTAAATAACATCGCTAACTCAATCCAACAAAAACTCTTTTGTTCTTTACCAATATTTGCAACAGCACACAGAACTATAGATTCCTTCATGGCATAGATTAATCTGCTGATAATTTTCATTAACACAAACATTAAACTTTCAGTTTAGGATACTCGGATTGCACAATACGAGGTAAGGATCCTGTCTAGGTCAGTGATCAGGATAAGTCATGGCTAAAGCTATTCTGGTAAAAGTCACGTTATTATTGAACCATTAGAAACATTTTCGACACTGGTCCACACAGATACACTTCTAAAGATGAAATAAATGTTTGACCTGTGCAGTCGGTGCGGCGGTTGGCGGGCAGCGAGATAGCGGGCAGCACGGCACACATGCAAGCACGGCTAAGGCTCACACAACATCGGCACTTTCCATCTTCTTAGCGTCGTAATCTTTCCAATTTTGTGCCTCAGAATATAGCCATGCCAAGTAGTCGTCGGAATCGGTCCATCCGAGGCTCAATGGAATCCACTTTTCCTGGGTAGCCTCCTCGGTACCGTACGTGTACTTCCGACTGTTGCTCGCCTCCGACTGTGTTACTGAGCCCGTTGTGCCGAACCGCGCCCTGTGTGCGTTTTCCCGCCTCGCCTGCCTCCACCTTTTCCCGCTCCCCTACAGGTAGGGTATTCACCACAGGTTTTCTGCTACACATATCCTAATGCATTACCTACGTATGGACCAAGTGTATAAATTACAATTTTCACATCTTACAATAATTTTAACATTAAATACACTTTCCTTTGATTACCACATTATTTGAAATCTAACATAAATAATATTCGTTTCAAAAGTTACTCACAGTTTCTTTAACATGACACGAAAAGAATCGAAAAAGAAATTCAACACATTGCTATTATTAATTTATCTAAATTCATAAAGAAAAAAATTCTTATACGTATAATTCTCGTTACAACACCACTGCACTCTAAACATCCTGGCAAGGTTCCATCTATATGGTAACTACCACGTACCTGAAATAACATTTAACGTCAGTTGTTGTGAAACATGATATCTGGCGGACAAGAAGGTAGCAATGTCTCACACGTGAATGAAAAATATGGTATCTACGGGCATCTTTCCTCTGATTTTAGTTCTTATATTCGCAAACAAGATGTTATGAGGAGCAGCCAAGACGAATTTTACTTTTCTGTAGACATAGAATATCTGCGCAACATAATTATGTGAGTTTTGTTAGAGCAGACTATTTGATATTTTCCTCAAAACTTAACAGCCGATTTCCCGTAAGTTTTCATTTTGTTGGTTACCATGCTTTACGACGGAACGCCTCATATGTGCATATCGCTATCGACCGATCCTTTTGTCACGTCAGTGTATGTGTATGGGAAGAAGTACCTTTTGCTTATGTCGTAATGTATTGTTTATAAGATGTAGATTATCCGTTAGTTGTATTTGGTTTTCCCCTTTCTGTGCATCTAAAGACGGTCGCTACAAATTGTAATCGATAGTCTTGGCGATAATTTTTGTGATCTTGAGACTGGAATAAGAGACAAAATTTGTGTTGTGAAGTACGATTTGTTTACGTCCCACTCTAGCCACGAGCGTTACTTGTGCTTTAGCTCTTTATACTTCATTGAGATCTATGGTTAATATAACGATATTTTTATAAGCAAACTTAGATTTATATAAGCACACAGGACAAAAGATTAGTCAGTACCAGGAGATATCCTCCCATACAGGTCCCCATTTGGCAAGGAAGGGCGTCAACAGTTTTAGAAAAATGGCTCTGAGCACTATGGGACTTAACATCTGTAGTCATCAGTCCCCTAGAACTTAGAACTACTTAAACCTAACTAACCTAAGGACATCACACACATCCATGGCCGAGGCAGGACTCGAACCTGCGACCGTAGCGGTCACGCGGTTCCAGACTGAAGCGCCTAGAACCGCACGGCCACACCGGCTGGCCCAACAGTTTTACACAGGATGCCATATCCAAATGAAGTCACTCACTGACGATACGATTCCATGTTGCAGAGATATTGATTGCTACATTTCACTTACTTTTCCAGATAGTTCCAGACATTCACCTCTTGTTCCACATAGTCCTAGACATTTTGTGTGGGTTTAATCAGGTGTTGCCGGCCGTAGTGGCCGAGCGTTTCTAGGCGCTTTAGTCTGGAACCGCGCGACCGCTACGCTCGCAGGTTCGAATCCTGCCTCGGGCATGGATGTGTTTGATGTCCTTAGGTTAGTTAGGTTTAAGTAGTTCCAAGTTCTAGGGGACTGATGTCCCATAGTGCTCAGAGCCATTTGAACCATTTTTTTTGATCAGGTGTTTTAGCAGACCTGTGTAGGTGCGAAATGGAACCAGAGCCTTTGTGAAACTAGATCTTATAAGTGAATTAGCTACAGGATTATGCCCATTTCCGTCAGAGTTGTAAACCTTGTTCATTTCTCTTTTTACCATAGTAAAATTAGCTTCTTTTGTCAAAATACAGGTTTATATAATTTTACCTCTCTAACATCCTAACGCAGTTGCAATTGTAACACAATCCTAAAACAGTCTACATTAAACTCTCGATTATCTGCAGTATCTGGGGACTTGAAAACTTGCGGACAATCGAATTCCGCGAATGATCAGCAAATAAAGTACAGAGAAATCTATTAGTGTTGTTCAAAAACAAAATTGTATTACAATGTCATAATTAAAATCACTTTACCAACGTTTAAAATACATTCTACTTTATAATCGTGACAGTATATGTGAAAATCCAGCACTTACGAAGAAAACAGTAAAATCCAATTTCACATTACCTTAGACTACTTTGAGACAAAATACAGTCTAGCGTTTGCAGTGTCCGAGCAACACATTGTTTACTACGCTCGTGTGGTAACGTGAGAGAGAGAGAAATAGGCCGCAGATAATCACCCGCAGATAATCGAGAGTTTATTGTATTATCAAACAAATAGTTGAGGTTAAGTCAGGTCAGTAGCTCAAGAAAACATCCTAATGCAGTTGCAATTGTAACACAATCCTGAAATGACTATTCAACAAATAGTCAGCTCTACAGCTTATGAAAAGCTCATGCTCGGTAAAGAAATCAACTCGTAATTTCTTCACTTACATTGTACTAAACACGTAATCCTCGTTTTGTTTATTACAGAAGATAAAGAAGTTTCACAAATTAATGGAAAGAGACTCTCCACTTCGCCTGCTATCATTTCCCAAAAACTCGTTTCAGTATCCCTAATCGTTTATCAGATATAAGGGATGTTCGAAATATGTCACACTTTCACGAGACCCCGAGTTATGACGTCGAAATATTGTGTGGCGAAGACGCAGAACACTGGCAGTACACCCGATTCCACGAGATGATAGGGTACTTGTTAATTATGAGAGATCGGTACATGTGCGGCTCGTGGTGTCGCCCCCACGTGTCAGTATTGCCCCTTGAGCAAAACAGGTTGACTACCACTGCATTGGACAGTTTGCGTCAATACACTAGCATATCGGGCAGCTCCATACTTATTGCTGTGAAGGCCACTTTGAACAATTTTTTTTTTTTTTTTTTTTGGTCATCAGTCTACTGACTGGTTTGTTTGATGCGGCCCATCACGAATTCCTTTCCTGTGCTAACCTCTTCATCTCAGAGTAGCACTTGCAACCTACGTCCTCAATTATTTGCTTGACGTATTCCAGTCTCTGTCTTCCTCTACAGTTTTTGCCCTCTACAGCTCCCTCTAGTACCATGGAAGTCATTCCCTCATGTCTTAGCAGATCTCCTATCATCCTGTCCCTTCTCCTTATCAGTCTTTTCTACATATTCCTTTCCTCTCCGATTCTGCGTAGAACCTCCTCATTCCTTACCTTATCAGTCCACCTAATTTTCAACATTCGTCTATAGCACCACATCTCAAATGCTTCGATTCTCTTCTGTTCCGGTTTTCTCACAGTCCATGTTTCACTACCATACAATGCTGTACTCCAGACATACATCCTCAGAAATTTCTTCCTCAAATTAAGGCCGGTATTTGATATTAGTAGACTTCTCTTGGCCAGAAATGCCTTTTTTGCCATAGCGAGTCTGCTTTTGATGTCCTCCTTGCTCCGTCCGTCATTGGTTATTTTACTGCCTAGGTAGCAGAATTCCTTAACTTCATTGACTTCGTGACCATCAATCCTGATCTTAAGTTTCTCGCTGTTCTCTTTTCTAATACTTCTCATTACCTTCGTCTTTCTCCGATTTACTCTCAAACCATACTGTGTACTCATTAGACTGTTCATTCCGTTCAGCAGATCATTTAATTCTTCTTCACTTTCACTCAGGATACCAATGTCATCAGCGAATCGTATCATTGATATCCCTTCACCTTTTATTTTAATTCCACTCCTGAACCTTTCTTTTATTTCCATCATTGCTTCCTCGATGTACAGATTGAAGAGTAGGGGCGAAAGGCTACAGCCTTGCCTTACACCCTTCTTAATAGGAGCACATCGTTCTTGATCGTCCACTCTTATTATTCCCTCTTGCTTGTTGTACATATTGTATATGACCCGTCTCTCCCTATAGCTTACCCCTACTTTTTTCAGAATCTCGAACAGCTTGCACCATTTTATATTGTCGAACGCTTTTTCCAGGTCGACAAATCCTATGAAAGTGTCTTGATTTTTCTTTAGCCTTGCTTCCATTATTAGCCGTAACGTCAGAATTGCCTCTCCCGTCCCTTTACTTTTCCTAAATCCAAACTGATCGTCACCTAGCGCATTCTCAATTTTCTTTTCCATTCTTCTGTATATTATTCTTGTAAGCAGCTTCGATGCATGAGCTGTTAAGCTGATTGTGCGATAATTCTCGCACTTGTCAGCTCTTGCCGTCTTCGGAATTGTGTGGATGATGCTTTTCCGAAAGTCAGATGGTATATCGCCAGACTCATATATTCTACACACCAACGTGAATAGTCGTTTTGTTGCCACTTCCCCAATGATTTTAGAAATTCTGATGGAATGTTATCTATCCCTTCTGCCTTATTTGACCGTAAGTCCTCCAAAGCTCTTTTAAATTTAGATTCTAAATCGACTCCTGTTTCTTCTTTTATCACATCAGACAAATCTTGACCCTCATAGAGGCTTTCGATGTATTCTTTCCACCTACCTGCTCTCTCCTCTGCATTTAACAGTGGAATTCCCGTTGCACTCTTAATGTTACCACCGTTGCTTTTAATGTCACCAAAGGTTGTTTTGACTTTCCTGTATGCTGAGTCTGTCCTTCCGACAATCATATCTTTTTCGATGTCTTCACATTTTTCCTGCAGCCATTTAGTCTTAGCTTCCCTGCGCTTCCTATTTATTTCATTCCTCAGCGACTTGTACTTCTGTATTCCTGATTTTCCCGGAACATGTTTGTACTTCCTCCTTTCATCAATCAACTGAAGTATTTCTTCTGTTACCCATGGTTTCTTCGCAGCTACCTTCTTTGTATCTATGTTTTCCTTCCCAACTTCTGTGATGGCCCTTTTTAGAGATGCCCATTCCTCTTCAACTGTACTGCCTACTGCGCTATTCCTTATTGCTGTATCTATAGCGTTAGAGAACTTCAAACGTATCTCGTCATTCCTTAGTACTTCCGTATCCCACTTCTTTGCGTATTGATTCTTCCTGACTAATGTCTTGAACTTCAGCCTACTCTTCATCACTACTATATTGTGATCTGAGTCTATATCTGCTCCTGGGTACGCCTTACAATCCAGTATCTGATTTGGGAATCTCTGTCTGACCATGATGTAATCTAATTGAAATCTTCGCGTATCTCCCGGCCTTTTCCAAGTATACCTCCTCCTCTTGTGATTCTTCAACAGGGTATTCGCTATTATTAGCTGAAACTTGTTGCAGAACTCAATTAGTCTTTCTCCTCTTTCATTCCTTGTCCCAAGCCCATATTCTCCTGTAACCTTTTCTTCTACTCCTTCCCCTACAACTGCATTCCAGTCGTCCATGACTATTAGATTTTCGTCCCCCTTTACATACTGCATTACCCTTTCAATATTCTCATACACTTTCTCTATCTGTTCATCTTCAGCTTGCGACGTCGGCATGTATACCTGAACTATCGTTGTCGGTGTTGGTCTGCTGTCGATTCTGATTAGAACAACCCGCTCACTGAACTGTTCACAGTAACACACCCTCTGCCCTACCTTCCTATTCATAACGAATCCTACACCTGTTATACCATTTTCTGCTGCTGTTGATATTACCCGATACTCATCTGACCAGAAATCCTTGTCTTCCTTCCACTTCACTTCACTGACCCCTACTATATCTAGATTGAGCCTTTGCATTTCCCTTTTCAGACTTTCTAGTTTCCCTACCACGTTCAAGCTTCTGACATTCCACGCCCCGACTCGTAGAACGTTATCCTTTCGTTGATTATTCAATCTTTTTCTCATGGTAACCTCCCCCTTGGCAGTCCCCTCCAGGAGATCCGAATGGGGGACTATTTCGGAATCTTTTGCCAATGGAGAGATCATCATGACACATCTTCAATTACAGGCCACATGTCCTGTGAATACACGTTATGTGTCTTTAATGCAGTGGTTTCCATTGCCTTCTGCATCCTCATGTCGTTGATCATTGCTGATTCTTCCGCCTTTAGGGGCAATTTCCCACTCCTACGACAAGAGAGTGCCCAGAACCTCTATCCGCTCCTCCGCCCTCTTTGACAAGGCCGTTGGCAGAATGAGGCTGACTTCTTATGCCGGAAGTCTTCGGCCGCCAATGCTGATTATTTATCAAAATTTAGGCAGTGGCGGGGATCGAACCCGGGACCGAAGACGTTTTTTGATTATGAATCAAAGACGCTACTTTTCTATCTCTTTTTTTTAAAAATCTCATTTTGTTCGTTATAGTTCGGTGCAATTGTTCGTGGCGGACGTCCCCAGACGCCCTTTGAAGTTCGTTATTGATCCATTCACTCATTTTTTTTATTACAGAGGGCAGCTAACCCTCTGACCGACCCCTAGACCACGGTAGCTCCTTTCTGCCATTCTACACGTCGACCCACCTTACTGCGCTGATTCCACACAACTGACGGGCTCATACACACCAATTCACTCTCATGGCTTACGTCATAGGATGGTATCACCCGACTTTCTGGTACCAATCCTACTCCATCTGCAGCGCTCCAGAGAGATTTGTTTCTATTTGTAAGAGGGTGATTAATAGTTGGTCCTGTATAGTTTATGTGATCTCAAATTAAAAAGGAAGGAAAGAGTCGAAAGACAGGCACGGATTAGGGAAGGATATCGAAACTGTAGACGTAAATTATGTCTCCTCCGACACTATGAAATGCTAATTAATGACAACGTGAACGCGTCGCTCTTTTTGCTTTGAATAACGTATTGCTCCAGACAGCATGTTCTATACAAAATATACGGCAAACACAAATTGTACCTGCTCTATGTTGTAGGAGGAAAATGACCTAAGAATTGTTACTCAGTACTTCAATTATGCTTCATCTCAGAACGTTACATACAGTGTCGAAGACATTTAGTGATGTTTTTGTAAGTGAATATTATTCAAATACGTGTCAGCCACACCTAATTCTCACTGTACGGACAGTTACACACACAAGTTTTTGTCTAGATCTCACTAATTTAGAACATACTTGCGAACTGCATAGTACGTTGTATCTCGACCTTTTATATCTTCGTTATTATTATTTATACATTTTCCTAGATGTAATTACCATCCAGTCTTCAACACTGCACTATTTCTCGTCACACGTGTTTCCATTTATTGAGATCTGATTATGGCAATGCAGAAACGCGTCATAAAGAAAACAGTAAAATAAAATTATTGCGATCCACAAAACTTCTGTATGTAAGTGTTGAAAATAATATCTGATCTCTTGACGGGTTTTATGGACATTGTAGCCCAGACTCATTCAATTCTTTTATCGAAAGGTTGCGTACGAAGAACTCGATATGCTAGCTCCCCAGAATGACACAGATTAAATTAATAAATAGAAATAATAGTTGGAGAACAACAAAAGTAGAACCACTTTCCAGAGAAATTTAAAATGAATGTTGTGCACTAGTTTCTACAAATTCGTGCATTAGTTCCCCAAGATAATCGATATTGTATTAAAAAGACAAATCACTGAACGGTTGGAGAATCTACGATGGCGTTGGAAGGCCTGGAGGTGTTCGGGCTGATGTGACATTTTCCATTAATATGCAACAACAGATTTATATTCTTCGGAACTTTTCTTCGATCTTTAGCTGTAGCTTAAGCTTATTGATACAAATCTGTTGCAAGAGGTTCGGAAAGTGAGAGACCTTCCTCTCGTGGGGTTACGGCATCATGTTCGACTAACAGGGTGCACGCATTCGTAGAGTGACATTCGAATAGTGATTTAAAACGTGTGTGACTGAGTTGAAATTATTCGCACTGTGGCTAAAAATGACCACAGATGTCTGAACGCCTGAGCGTGACCGTTACACTATAATCTATCAAAATAACACGGATTTATGTCATTGTTTTCCGATTTCGCATACGTTATTAGAGGCGCAATTTTTCTGAGTAAGCGTAGAACCTATTGTTTTTATCCATTTGTGAAATGCACTACATTTTTTAAATGCGCCTTTTGCTTAACTCAAAATATTTGTTTTTCACATAGACACTTTTCATGAACTATGTAAAATCTCTGGCTCTCATTTGATTATTTATTAATCTGGGTGACGACGTGTTTTAAGACGCTGGATTTCCTTTTGCTAGTATGACGTGTTAAAATTCGGCGTCTGACCTCAGCGTTTAAATTTTCCGTGATTTCCCTAAAACCCTTCAAGCAAATATCGATATGTCTACTTTGAACAGAAATAGGTGATTGTCTTCTACCTTCTTCCTCATTCAAACGTTTTGCTTCATCTCTGATGTTAAACCCCAATCAAAATGTTATTCTCGTAATGTGTGTCATTATACCTTATATATATATATTCTTTAATGCTTTGTGCAGGCTACTATATAGTATGTCATATTTAATTGTCGTAACATACTTCTTTGGTGTTCTGTGCACATCTTTTGTGAACGCTTTCTGTATACAGGTTTATCTGCTTTACTGCTGGCAAACTGAAGAGCGAGGACATTACGTCACATGGAATACCTACAGGCTGTTTCCCAATGTTATATCGGCCCTTCTGCAGCGCACCTTTTAATTCACTGTCACAGTACGCCGACACTTAACAAGCTGTGTTCATTTTTTACTAAACGCGTAAACGCTAAGAGAAATTTACAGTGAGACTGGCTTTTTTCAGATCAAAGCATTATAAAGTAAATTACATAGAAACGATAGTCATAAATTACAGAATTCAAACAAGATTCAAAGATTCACTATATGTATTGAATGCATACCTATCTGTCCAAAAGCGTGAACGTTGACTATCTCCTCCTAAATGGATGGATGTATTTCGTTACGATTTTTAGTAGCGTATTGTGCAATTATTCCAAAGCGTTAGGGACTCTTCCTTATATATACGTCTTCCATCACTTGTTGCCATTAGAAATTTCCATAGCGTAGTACTGAGTTTTCTGTAGCTATGGTAACATACAGCTATTCTCTGACTTTGTTGCTCCAAAGATATTCCATAGATCCTGCAGCCGACGTATTATTGCTCAATGTTAACCTATACAAATTTAATTACTAATTATAATCTTTGACTGCATCTTCATAAAAATACCTAAATAGGTAAAATGTATAGATAATATATTGCAGCTGGTGTGTTATTACTGAATTTTGACATAAATAAATTTTATTACTCATTACAGAATATGATTGTATCTTCGTAAAAATAAATAGGTAAGAACGTGTCTTAGGCTACTCACTTCCTATTTTTGGTTAAAATTGCGTTAATTGCTGCAAAAGTATTTCACTGACCAAGTAAATTTGGGTAAAATGAATTCTCCAGATACATTTATCAATCAGCTTTGGACCTTTCTTATAATAAATTTTAAATTTTCCCAACACCTCTTTCAGTTATTGTATATAGTAAAATATAGTGAATCAGCTTCATTATATTCTTTGCATGTAATCTCTCTCTCTCTCTCTCTCTCTCTCTCTCTCTATCTCTCTCTCTCTCTCTCTCACACACACACACACACACACACACACACACACACACACACACACTTCATAACAATATTTTCTGCGGTAATCAGTATAAGTCTCTACAGGTCGACAAAAGACTATTCACTAGATTATTTACAATCTCTCAACATTTCGTCCATTTGAATAATACAGTTATTTTTTCTTCAGCATTATGCAATAATTAAATATAAGTGATGCGAGTTGGGCTTCGGTTGCTAAGTTTTCCGCAACCGGCGCTAATCAGACCAGTTACGAAGGAAGTATACGACGCTAGTCTACTTGGTTTCGCTCGATGACATGCAACAGACAAAATAAACACGATTATGCAGTTTCATTTACTGCTCTGACGCTAATACGGGAGCTATTTTTTTATTCTCAACCTTCGATCGGTCGCTATATGGAAACCACAGTGAAAATCATGTTTTATTTGCAACATTCATCCACAACTTCCAGCTACTTCTATACATAGTCGCTGCTCCAGTTTAGACATCTGTCATAGCATGATACCAACTTTCCAATACCCTCGTCTGCAGCTCGTTATCCGTGCCAAAATTCTCTTCTCATAGCCAACGATTCATGTGAGCGAATTCCGGCGACACATACATCAACTGTATATGCTACCATCTATTTCATCTAACTGTCGTAACACCGAAAGAGGAGGAAAAAAATTTGCCCCATTTGTACGAAAACCGCGTAAACTTTGGAATTCGACTCGCATTTGAACTGTTTGTGTACTGTTTTTCGGTGAAGTAGATGGGGAATGAGCCTACACAATTTGGAACACTGTCTAAAATCCACTTCTTTTCAGATTAACACACGAAGTGACTTTCCACGGAGAGCTATTGTACAATGCCCTCTATAACTTCGTTTTAATCATCGGTTGTACTTCTTTTATAATATTGTTCTCTCTGCGTATGTGTATCAATCTCCATTACAAGTGTTAACAATAGCAGATCAGTCAGATGTGAGAATTCGATACGGACTGGGCTCACCTCCCTGTTCGTCTATGAGGGGTCCGCCCCCATAGCTGGTTCGATTCCCGGCTGGGCTGGAGATTTTCTCCGCTCAGAGACCGGTGTTGTATTGTCTTCATCATCATTTCATCCCCATCCGGCGCGCAGGTCGCCCAGTGTGGCGTCGGATGCACCACCGCGGATGCACCACCGCGGCCGGACCTGCCCCGTCAGGGGCCTCCCGGCCAAAGACGCCAAACGCTCATTTCCATTTTCCATCTATGAGAGCCGAATGTTCGCATCAACTGTTGTACACAGTGAGCAGCAGTGTTATTTCCAAGCGCAAAATACATTTACGATATTCCAGTGCCTGTATTACATGCATATCCGAACGAACAGGCACAGCAGCGACTACAGCTGTCATAAATGCAATGTCGTATTTATCCACACCCCTCCCACATACGGGAATTAGATAACTTGTACGAGTGCAGGTCGTGGCGCACGAATGACGACATATGAAAGTTTGGGTCTGGCCCTGTATGGAGCAGTGATAGCCAAAGCAATTAAGGCGGCCCCTACCGTAAAGCGCCGGGTTCTAGTCCGGGTCCGGAGCAAATTTTCTTTGTCGTCATTCCGTTATACAGCTGATGGCTGTCCGTTTGGGGACAGAATCGCATTTCGCGATCGAGTAGTCTCTTCACCCTCAACGGGTGACTGTGCGGTGTGCAGTGTCCTGTCATGGAATAATCGACTACCGAACGATACGTGAAGGTTTTGGAAGATGATTTCATCCCCATTATCCAGAGTGACCCGGCATGGGCGTCGATTGGCGCCATATTCTCCGGATCAAAAGAGATGCGACTCCTTTTTGTGGTGCTGTATTAAAGACAAGGTGTACAGCAGTAACGCCAAAACCATTGCTGAGCTGAAAACAGCCATTCAGGAGATCATCGACAGCATCGATGTTCCGACACCAGCGGGTCATGCAGAATTTCGCCACTCGTCTGGCCGCATCATCGCCAGTGATCAGAATATCTGTAGTGACGTTTACATATTGAATAAAGTGTGTGCACGGCGTAGTTTGTAAGAAATTTGAGTTTTTTCCCATAGATTTCAATAATTGTGACACTGTACTAACAACACCGACACTACAGTATCGTGTTCACCTGCCGATACCAGACAGTGACGTTCAATTAAAACGTCTCCCATCCCCCAATACGGGAATTACATAATGTGCACGAGTGTACGTTGCGCTGCATGAAAGACAACATACGGAATTTTGGGCCTGGTCGTGGGTCGCGCACGAATAGCCGAAGTTCTTAAGGCGACTGCTCCCATAAAGCTCTAAATCCGGCTTCGAATCCCGGTGCGTCACAAATTTTCATTGTCGTAATTCCATTACGGGTGTCCGTGTCCGCAACGGCCAATACGTTTCAAGTATTTCAACTACAAAATGCATTTCTCTGGGGACGTCTCGTATAAAATTGAATTTAAAGACCTCCCTGTGATTTGGCAACTGCCGACTGTATGGCTTCGCTTAATTTGTGTGCACGATAGAGGAGAAAATACGTTCTATGACGGGACTGACGGCCTCTCTTAGAATTTAGACCCTTAACTTCCAACCGGCCAAGTTCCGTATCTGGGCCTTTCCACAACAAAAGGAAGAGATGTGTAATAGGCTTGCGCCATCAAAGTTCCCGCGGGAATGCAAGATGTGGCGAACACGCAGCAAGAGATTCTGTCAATCAGTAGGCTCGCTCCTTTTCAAGACCGGCGAGTTAACAAAGTTGTCTCTGGAAGGCACTGAGATGCCAACTTAATACATCTCCAGTGGCTCACTAGCCAGACTTAACGAAGCAGCGCCGCGGACAACACTCGGGGGAACCAGCGGATTGCTGCAGCAACTTTTACGGACTGGCTGCGAGAACAGGTGGGGGCGCCTGCTTGCTGCTTTGCTGTCGCCCACCTGTTGATCGGGGGCCCTGCGGCCCGCCTGTCACGAGAGAGGCAGCGACGTCTGCTGCTGTCAGTTGCGCCAGTGTGTCAACAGCCCGAGTCAAGCCACACGAGCGCGATCAGGCGCGTTTACACTTGCCATAGAAATTTCGTATTTCCGACGCTGCCGTCCACACAAATTGTGGTAATAAATTTATAAATTTCCGGGCCAGAAGTGTTTAAAGCATTTGAATCGTCGTACTCCAAAATGCGAGTCCATTGCTCAAACAATTACGCCAACTCCTTCGATCAAGAAAAAGACAACCCGGGCTTTTTTGGTGCATTCATTTTCGACTAAGCCCACTACTTCCCAATCTTTAACTCGTGAACTACTGCTGCATACTCACCTTTTTCCGGAATTTCGATGCATGATTTTGACTATATCGTAAAAGCAGTTTCAATGATGCACACACAAGTTCGATATATCTCTTTAAAGTGCACTCTTCATTGATATGCCTTTTTGTACCAGAGGTTTGCGTCAATTTGATAGAGGTACTCAAGGAATTCATTAAACCGCGTTGTTGGATGCCGCCTGGTGGCACTGCGAGAACGTGAGACGGTAACAAAAGTATGTAAGCGGAGCAGACACGGACGGAGGATCACGCTAGCGAAAATATGGGGTGCAAATGGACAAATCCGCTAAGATAAGGGACCTGGATAGACAAAGGGCAGATTATTATTACGCAGGGCCTGTGAACGAATATCTCGAAAACGACGAAGCTGGTCGAATGTTCGCCTGCTACTGCCGTGAGCATCTATGGAAAGAGGTAAAAGAACAGTGAAACTACCACTAGATGCTAAATAGTTGGACGTCCACAGCCACAGTTCGGAGACTTGTCTGCTCTGTAAAGTAGGATAGATGTTGATCTATGGCATTTCTACCAAAACAGCACGATGCTGGTACACGCACAAATGTTTACGGAGCACGCCGTTCATCGTATATTGTTTATTTTATTTTTCGAGTCCAAAACATAAAATAATTACAAAAACTAATATTGATTCACATAACAAATTTGCAAAATTAAATATGTATACTAGAATTTATGACACAGATACAATAATATATACATACAAGCAGCAGATAAACAAGCAGCAAGATGATTATATTTTTTGACGGGCGCAGTATTCGGCGGTGCAGTTTCGCTGGATGCAGCAAGATCACAGATAGTGCATGCAGCCGGTAGGTTCATGCAGACTAGCAGATGTCGTTCGTCCTGTACGTCACCACACTGACAAGTTTCCTCCTCATTACTGAAGCCCCACTTCTTGAGGTTGGCTTTGCACCTTGACATCCATGTGATTGTCTTCAGCTAGGGAGTCTCGCCAAAGTTCCTCTCTGCGAGTTCCGGGAGATGAACGGATTGCCATAGTTTTCTGTAGGAAGCTTTTTCTTGACCTCAGTCTTGGCTGTTGAGGGTCATGTCCACTTCTGTTACAGCTTGCCTTCGAATGCGTGGCGGTGCTATACCCATAATTTGGTATAGCTTATTGACAGGAGTAGGTCGTAAGCAACCTGTAACAATGCGTCCTGTTTCGTTCAGGGCTGTATCTACATGTTTAGCATGCGCAGAGTTTTGCCAGACGGGTACTGCGTATTCTGCGGCGGAGAAACACAGTGCCAAGGCAGATGTTCTAAGCACTTTTGACTGGGCACCCCAGGTGGTTCCTGTAAGTTTGCGGATGATGTTGTTCCGCACTTTTATCAAAGTCAGCCCTTAGAATAATATCCATTAATCGTACGTTGTTGAACATGGAGCTCCGCAGCAGATCATCCCTACGTGTTCACATGTTGAGCCAAAGACGTTGTCAGTTACGATTGCAGTGGGAACGGGACCATCGGGATTCGACCGTCGATCAATGGAAACATGTCGGCTCTTCGGGTGAATCACATTTTCGGCTACATTAGATCGATGGTTGCCTCCACAAACGGTGTCATCGATCTGAACGGCGGCTCGAAACCTGCAGCTCGCCACGGACACAGGCTGGTAGAAGCAGTATTATGCTATGGGAGACATTTTCCTGCACTTGCATGGGACCTGTGGTAGCAATCGAAGACATGCTAACAGCTTGTATCGCTTAATGTCTTCCCTGACGGCGACGTCATATTTCAGCAGTGTAATTTTGCGTGTCTCGGAGCCAGAACCGTGTTACAGTGGTTTTATAGTGAACTCACATTGATGTCTCGGCTACCAAATTCGCCTGATGTAAATCCTCTGGAAGCCATCTTGGTCGCTATTGTGCGCCATCACGTCGTACGAATATCAGTGCCCCGTTATTTATGCGAATAACAAGACCTGTGCGAAGTCAACTAATCTCCACAAACCTACCACAAGCTGTGTGTCCCCGGTACACAGAATCAGTGATGTATTTCGTTCCAAAGACGAACAAACAACATATTAAGCAGTTAGTCCGAATGTTTTGGCTCATCAGTGTAGTTCAGAAATTTTGGGACATACGTAAAATACAGTTATAACTGGATTCTGCAGTTCTAATACGGCGGTAGAAGGAAGACGATCCTTTTTCAGATAGCGGTCTGCGTAAGCATTGCTTTCTGCGTTCCAGAGCCCTAACTATAGATGCATCGCATTTATGAAATTTTCAGTTTCTCATTTGCCCGTGTCTCCCGTCCTGTAAACAACAAACAAGTCGAGTGTGTGTAACTACGCACGCAAATTTTCGAACTGAAGTTGATTGGTTGTTTTGGGGGAGAGGACCAAACAGCGAGATCATCGGTCCCATCGAATTAGGGAAGGATGGGGAAGGAAGTCTGCCATGAGTCATCCCGGCATTCGCCTGAATCGTCGAACTGAGGTGAAATCATTTTGTTTCGTAATAGCAATAATATTTTGTTTCTATTGAGGATTAAGATTTGAGTCATAGCCTTTTCAATGCCCTGTTACCTTGTGCTTTGTCTCACCAGTTGCTGCGTGCCGAGCTGCAAATGTGCTGCTTCAATGCGATTAAGAATGGTAAATGACTCTGTACGCCTTTTATGGTTGTATTCTATTGTTTTATGTCAAACTGCAGAAGCGTTACTATTCCCTCAGATCTTACAATCAACACTAAAGCAAAAATCTCCATTTTTACAGTCAGAAAAAGTATACTCGAGTGCCACGAATCTGGTTATTAACAATCGCTACAGATATTTATTCGTTTTTGGCCTGATACTAAAAAGGATTTACACTAAGTAATTTCATAGTAGTTCTTACAATCTCGCTGTCGAAATATCACTGTCGCTGGTATTCCGACCGATCACTTACGCAGCGAGTTCAGAATTTTGTTGTAATCGCTGCCACTAGTGACTTGGCGAACAATAGTTAATTCGTCCAGCCATCTCTCCTTCGTGTTAGGTACATGAAAATACAAAATTACAAACATCGATCGTTTATTGGTTTCGTAATCACCAATTAAAAAGATAATTTCAAAGGGAGAAATATAAATATCATCAACTTCTGTTAAAATCCTATACTTAGCTTCAGCTTAATTGGCACATGAGAAAAATACATCTGGGAATTTGCAAAATAATATTAAGCAAAGGCTCCCTACCTACTGCAACGTTTCAGCTTGAGAAAGAGGAAACTAATAAGAGTCAGTGGGAAGCGTTTACAAAATAAAAATTCCCTGTGTTCTTCCTACGGCGGCCGAACTTCACCGAATGCCCCTCCCCCGGCCAATAATGCAGTACGATCGTTTCCATTTTTTCCATTTTCTTGAATCGTCATGGGCCCTACACCGCATACTGCCACCCAGTAGGTAGAAGACAGACCTCCGAGTGTGCCTGTGGCGAAGAGGGTACTCCAGAACATACTGACCGAGGATGTCCACTTTATTCCGATATAGCTGATACTGATCGGCAGCAACTGAATCGGAACTGAAGACTCGATGTCAGTGAGATACAGAAACAGCGAAACAGAACGGCAGATCTCGGTCAGCATTGCTGACGCTATTTCAAGAATGGTTTGGGTAGCGCGTTATCTTATCAACCAACCCCTGTCTACTGCGATACGAGAGGTTGTCACAGAAGATCAAGAACTGACGCAGCGAAGGCAGCTGAGGTCAACAGCTGCGACTGAAGAACTGCCAACATCGAATGCGCAGCCGTCGTAGCAACACCGGAAAGAAACGCACCCGTGGGCCGTGGCTGAGCTCGTCACCAGCAACGACGATGCACCGTGGAAACAGGGGAACCCTTCCCTGCAACCAGGGAGGCAACAATCACAGCGCCCTCCATGGGCCCAAGGAACCGCCAAGACATGCCTGAGGACCGGGAAGCGACGGAATGTGAAAGACGGGAACTGAAGTTGTTATAACAGCAGTAGACATAGACTTGGTAGTAGGTGGTAGTTCTTATTCACAGAAGAAACAGTTTTTTAATTACTGTTACTATTATGATGATGGGGGTAGTATCGTGAAGGATAAAATTAATTATCAATGTATATTGTATAATTTTTGTAAGAATCAATACAATCTGTGTTTAAATTGTAGATAACAGGGTGGAATAAATAAATTTACCTGCACTCATTGGTGCTGCTGTCCAATGATTACGATCTGATCCTGGATTTTGATCTTTGTTTTAATACGGGCCACATCTGTCGTCATTTAGTATGGGGTTTACGAGGTCACTGTGCTTCTTATCATGAAAAAGCAGTGCCACTCTGTTTGCAAGGCCCACAGCTTGCGGTTTCGGCCAAAGTCACTAAGAGAGGACCAAATGCCTACTTATGACGCACAATGGACTCTGACCCTGAGACTTCAGAGTGACTGACAATGAATAAAGTTCAATTAACCATTTTAAAAGACATTTCTCAAGCGGAACAACTATCTTAAAAATATGTTTCTTTGTGCAAGGGAGGAGAGGATTCGTAACGAAGTCTCTTGTGATAATTCTTTCAGCTGAGGATCACATGATCAGAAGTCTGGGGGACAGGTGCTCTGGTGAACACACGCACTCACTCTCACTCCAGTCGGGAAAGAAAGCCACTAAGATAAGTTCACCGTATCAAGGAAAATCGTAACAATTCCTACGAACTGCAAGCCGTTGCCGTCAAGCTTCGCTTGTAACCATTCTGCTCAAGAAAATCTGTATAATACAAAGAAAAGCCCTAACAAGATGGATTGTGAAATCACTTCGTCCTCCCACAAGCGTAGTTAACTTCGACAACACTTATATACGTAAATCTTAGCTACATAACTCCCCTGATAACAATTTAATTACCACTGAGATTGGTTCAAATGGCTCTGAGCACTATGGGACTTAACATCTGAGGTCATCAGTCCCCTAGAACTTACTACTTAAACCTAACTAACCTAAGGACATCACACACATCCATGCTCGAGGCAGGATTCGAACCTGCGACCGTAGCGGTCGCTCGGTTCCAGACTACAGCGCCTAGAACCGCACGGCCACTCCGGCCGGCATGCTAGAACCGCCAGCGCCTGTTGCTCAAGGCTAACGCCAGTTAGCAGTACAAAATTTGAACAAGAGTACGGTGGAAAATTTCATAGCTTGCGCGTTGTTCCTCCAGACCAATTGCCAGACGTGCGTTTTTAAAATCAGCGGGACAAACTGTTGTCTCCGGCCCGGTAATTCCGCAAGCCAGCTTTGAAAACTCAGTTCAGCGGACGCTCCTACGCCATTCTGATTCTGTGATTGCACAGGCACTTCCAGTCATCCACAAATTTATATATTACAGAGGTATCCATGAGTACGGTTCTATATAAGGAGTAATATAAGATGCTGACATGAAACAATGTGAGAAGTGAAATCAATAAAGTTGGTTTCCTACCAATTTGCTTAACTAAATGAAACAAATTAATCAATACAAGTCATAATTTCATGAAATGTGGTTGAAACACCTTTCAAAAGGCAGAGTCAGGCATGGCCCAGGCATACGAAATGTTCTCGACACTAGGTGGACAACGCCTCGGCCACACGTCTCTAGCTTCCTGCTTCATCATCTTTTTCATATGGCAACACTGTTGTGTATGGCAGCGACACTGCAGAAATGTGGGCAACACTATTCCATCCACAAATTGCCATAAAATATGCGCCACGTAATCGCACCTTAAGGTGGATTTTGACTTGTAGATTTGAAGCAGTTTACAACATAACTTTTTATGTGAATAAATGTCACATTTACTCGTCTGTCTTACTAAAATCTGCGTTTTCTCTCATGTGATCATAGAGTAGAGAAAAATCAGCGCAGCGCCTCTCGAAGACAAATATCTTGCAGCAAGAAAAGGGCGTTTACAAGTTAAAAAGCGAATACATACACACACACTTGCTGCGGAAGATTGCCACACAAAGAAACGTGATATCTAAAATCGTGTTTCGCCATTCATTCTGGAAGAGATGTGTCCAGCATCAGTTCACGAAGCAGTTCGCATTATTTAAAAAACAATGCACCCACGGATCCAATTTCTCTCTTCCTTGCTAACTTTGTTCCGTGCGAAATGCAAGTGCAGGACAAATGCTGTCACTTCCCCTTCGTTGCAGTACAGTGGTCCGTGCAAATATTATCGTCCAGAAATGTATTGTAACTAACATTGCCAGGCAACTGTCGTCCGAAATGTTACCGAATATGTGGCTGCATTTCGCGAATCCACAAATATGACATTTCTGTGGGCCGTGTAAACGCACCTTTCAAGGTGCACGTGTGAAACAGACGTAACAGCAATGGTACTGTGTTTTGTTCTTTCAATAAAAGGAACATTGTTATCGGATTACTCCTTCGTAAAAAAATTCCCCGGTGCTTTCGTTACGGTATGTCAAAATTCTCATAAATCGCTAAGAATACAATCTCGACATTAGAGGGGAACAAGATGTTCATTATGACTCCTGAAATATTTAGCAAAAGAATCATTTAGAGAATGTTTCCCACAGCTCTGATTCTGCTCTGGCAAAAATTTTTCCTTGTCGCCCTTGACGTTTCTGATTCGAGAAAACTGTTTATATTATGACGATCGTGGAAGAAATCTGTCTTGGCTTACTGAATTAACTACTATAATACAACCGAGGTGCTGATAGCCGGAGACAGATTCTGGAAGCGCTTTATCGGCGCGTAAAGCTGATCGGTGAAAGACACGGTACTGAAGTGTTATTAGAAATAAGGATCTTATCATAACCATCTCTCTTGAGAATAAAATACGAGAGAATACCGCTCGTACAGAGTGTGGTGTGGGTACTGTAAGACCTTCAGATTATTTGACTTGTCGCTCTAACGAAGTAGGCGAGTGTCAGCAATATGTCTCGTGGTCTTATCGTGGCGTGTTTATCTTCTGCCGTTAGGTCAGACGATGGAAATGCCACTTGCACGCTTAGAGTAGCAGATTGACAGTGACGCACTTTAAACAGAACTTGATTAATTTTCACACACTTTTATTAAAAAAATAACAATCATAAAAATTACTTAACTTGGTTCTGGATGCTATTTACCATTGACAATCTGAAGTTCCTTTGGTATTGGTACGTTAATCTTTTTCTCACATATATCTCTGATACTTGACAAAAGTGTCTATACATTTATCTTCATGGCTATGTACAGGAATATGGTAATCTTATTAGGCGCAGACTGAAACTTGACTATAGACTGGTACAGACAAATGTAGAACTCGTACAGACTGGTGCAGACAAATGCAGACTGACTAATCAGAGGTCTGTACACTCGTTATAATACCTCGCGCGTTCATGTATCACTGCGCGAGTGTGATCCGCGAGGAGAAAAGGTTCTACATTAGCAGCAATCTCAATGGCTGCGTTGCATATTAACACGCGGATCGGCGGAAGCAGAATTTGGTCCGTCTCTATGGCAGCGCCAGAGACGGACGAGTGCTGTGCCTGCGCTGTTGTGCTTAGCGAGGCGCGCTCTAGTGGGAAAGTTGTGTACTCGCTGACTACGCGGAACTATGTACACAACACAGAGCCATACAGATTGCATGAAATAGGACGCAAAATCGGTAACCCGGTTTTAGCTTCTTACGTTCATCTTGATGACATTATTTTTATCGTTAACAATAAATGATGATCTGATGGGATGATAATTTTATAATTTAGAAAATGATAATAAGTTACCGATTATAAACACAACTCTAGGTTATAAACAAGAGAATTATTATTAAATTGCCAAGTTAATCTCCATCTACTTTGCATCTTACCCCGATGACTTAGAGTAAAGCATATCTCGCTCAAAAGCTCACTACGAGCACATACTTTACAAATACTTAATAAGCATCATGGGCCGGCCGAAGTGGCCGCGCGGTTCTGGCGCTGCAGTCTGGAACCGCGAGACCGCTACGGTCGCAGGTTCGAATCCTGCCTCGGGCATGGATGTGTGTGATCTCCTTAGGTTAGTTAGGTTTAAGTAGTTCTAAGTTCTAGGGGACTAATGACCTCAGCAGTTGAGTCCCATAGTGCTCAGAGCCATTTGAACCATTTTTTAAGCATCATGAATGCTTATACAGGCTCAAGAAGCTAACAAGTGCCTATCTTTTACCTTATGTAACATTAGGCAATGGAAGAAAGAATGCTCGCCTTCCAAAAAAACAACAGAAATAGTGAGTTCATGTTTCCACTAATCGAGCTAGGTTGTGAAATGGGCAAGCACACTGGACTCGCGTTTGGGAGGGCGGCGGTTCAGATTCCCGCCTGGCCATGCAGATTTAGGTTCACCATTGCTTTTCAAAACCAAACTAAATGCAAATGTCGAATTTTGCGGATTCACCAGCGGTCCCATTTAACACCACTGAACATCCCCATACTAAGATTCTACGAAGTTTTTATTTGGAAACTCTTAAAGCTTTTGAAATAAAACAAACGTTATTAACATTCTTCATCTTTATTCATTTGTCTACATATTTGCAGCCCACTACCGCTAGAAGGCTTCAAACTGTACCGTGTAAGATGGCGGTGGGTAAGGTAATTATGTCGGTATACTGCGAGACCCTCAGAAGACTGAAAGCACGAGATCGAAGAGTTCGTCGACACATGTGAGTTGCGACATTTCCGGCAATCCGATGTCTTGGGTTTACTGTCATCGATCATCCTCCACATAGTTCCGACTTGGCCCCACCCGATTTGCATCTCTTTCCAAAACTTAAAGAACACATTAAAGACTTCATTTTGGTAGTGATGAAGCGATATAAGCAGAGGTGAGATTGTGATTCCGTCAACAAAAGTCAAACATTCGACAGTGACTGTACCAGCAAACTGGTCTCCCATTTGGAGAAATATGTTGACTGTTGAAAAATAATTGTGTAGTCATGAAGAATAAAGATTTTAATAATGTTGTTGTACTTAAAAATCTTTAAGATTAATCACATGAAAAGTTCGGAGGTATTATTTTTCAGCACGCCCGCATATAACTGTGATGTGGTTTTCACTGTACTAAAGCGCTGCACTCGTTAGTCGTCTCGACATTGTTTCATGTGTAAACAGTCTATGAGCAGAGATCCTGCATCTGTTCTAAACATTGTGAGACGTGGCTTGTGATTAGCCAAGGTAATGGCAGTGGCTCAAGTATTCTATGCGACGGCAAATTTGTGAAGGCTATTAGTCGTCTCACATTGTTTCCTACATTCAGCTGGCGAGTAGCCTACTGCATTGTGGTTCTCGTCGCCATTGTTACTGTTCGATAAACTCGATAGCTTCCACACAACAGCTGACTCCGACAGCAGTTGTTTTACCACATCAGAGCTTCAAAAGATACATACTTCACAAAACCGTTTGAGCGTGTCCTACTTTTGGAGATGGAGGACTTGTTCATGACGCTCACTCCAAGATTTAGAGATATAATGATTAGAGTTAAAGCTGAACTTGTTATTTGTCAGCTACCTTTGACGTAATTCTGAGAATGAACTTTCACTCTGCAGACGAGTATGCGCAGATCTGAAACGTCACGGCAGATTAGCCTGGGTCCAACGCACAGTATTAATCCGACGGGAAGTTTCTAACGCAGTTATTAATCAGTATAGTACGTCAGAACAATTTTGTGCGGTGGAAACTTCTTCACAAAAGGGTCCATTGACAATGACTTTTTTGTAAAGGCACTCTACATGACCTCCATGACGACAGCAATATGTTGCATGCATCGTATCGCTGATACTCGCAAATAATACGGTATTTATAATCTTATGAGGAAGGACACTAAGTACCTGAAGCCGGTTAAGAAATTAAATTTCTTTTATGCAACTGATTGCTGATTTTTTCGATATGTACAACCACAGTTTCTGAAGGTGGATAAAATACTCTCCATTGGCAATGGAAGAGGCTCGAGGAGTCATTACACCGCAATCTCGCGACAGAAAACACATCCCAATAGAACAAACGAAACATGGCACCACTTCAGCTCATAATGGTTTTAGTTGAGTGGTAGTAAGGAGTGTGGGAGGTTAACATACTGCAGACGCTGTGGTGTTCTTGGAAACAAAGCTCTGGCTCATCTCCATAGCAATGGGGGAGGAAATTAGTTTCGTCTGTGTTGCCGAAACCATTCATCGACGTTCCCTGTACATGATTTGTGGGTACAGTTCAATGATAATTACAATTATAATAATTATATTGGCGTTGGTACTAATATACGTTTTCAGGAAATTCACGTAGTTTGAGACAGAAGAAATTAAGCGTTACATGTTCATCTCTAGCATGCTCTCATATGTGCCAAATCTAGACAGCTCTGTGAAACTACACGGGAGCCCAAGCAGACATTGAAATACCAACGTGTGTCTCTCTAAGCGGTCAGTTCAATCACAAATCAATCCGTTCTGTCCCTAATGAACTCTTAGCCGACAATACTCTACATTTGCTTTCTTTTTATATATCGATCTACGTCCACATCTATATACTGCAAACCACTGTGAAGTGGTATAGCGTATTACTGTTTCCTCCAGTTTCATTTGCATATGGGGCGCAGGAAGCGCGATAGCTTAAATGACTCCGTGCACATTGTATTGACCAATCTACGGGTAGGAAGAAACCAAGTTCGGTGCTTAACCTCCCGTCGACAACAAGATCATTACAGGCAGAGCACAAGCTCGGTTTAGGTAAGGATTTGGGGGGGGGGGGGGGCAAAAAAAAGAGAAGAAAAGAAAAAGACCGTGCTCTTTCGAAGCAAACATCCTCACGTTTGCCTTGAAATTTAGGGAAATCAAGGAAAAACTAAATCTGGATGGTAGGACGGCGATTTGAGCTGTCGTCCTCCTGAATGCGAGTTCAGTGACGCTGTTAACACGCATCTGCTTCGAACGGAAGTGACGTAAAAAGCGCCTCACCCAGCGCATGCGGAAAGCCTGCTTCCCCCCCTCCCCCTTCCCCTCTTTCTCAAAAAGCTAAATATTTGTGAAAACAAAGACTATACATGCCATTGTTGCTCGTTTTACTCGCAGCAATTTATGTTCTCCTCTTTGGTTCCTGCCCAATCTCTGGCTCGAATATAGCGACATATTCGGAAATGAGCAAGTCAAATATTTATTGCAAGTGAAAAGTTACAAATGTCATTGCTGCTCGTTTCACTTGCAGCAATTGAGCCGTCCTCTTAAGTTCCTGCCTAACCATACACTCAAGAATCGCGACATATTGAGAAATAAACAGCCAAATATTTATTTCATTCTTCGTTTTCTAGTCATCCGAAAATATAAATAACGTCGAATATTGTAGAACCTATTTGTATTGGACGCGAATTCACGAACCTGCTTCTTTCGGCATTGTAATCCACGCCGTTACCCATTACACTACACTTAGTCATTTGAATTGTGCCGTTCATATTGGGTGTCAACTGGCTCTTGAAGGCTTGTATCACTGATGCGCCATTAACTTGCATTTTATGATGAGGGTGGCGTGTTTGTGACAAATCTTCAAAGTAAACTTCGAAACGGCGTGCTGCAAGTTATAATACGAAACAGCTAAATATGCCAAAATAAATACGGCGTCTGCCACGCCGAGTCACTTCCGTTTGGAGCTAATGCGTGTGTAGGTTTAATGTCTTCAAGTCCAGTGTGCTAGCCGTGGCATCATTTGTCTCGGTGGCCCCTACTACTGCGGTATGTTGGTGGTTGTAGGATATTGGAGTATTTCTCTCCTAATATTATTTCTTCAAACTTTATAATTAGTTTTCTTCGAGCAAGTTGGCGTCTGCCTTCAAGTGGCTGCCAGTTCCTGTTTTCTCGTGTGGCAAACAAATCTGTGTCCATTAGTGCTGCTCTTCTTTGTATACGTTCAGTATTCTAAGCTTATTCTGTTTGGTATCGATCGCACATACTAGAGCAAGGAAGTGTCGCATGACTGTTTTGTAAGCAATATCCACTTTACATTGATTGGATATTCCCGGCATAACAATAAAATGAAGTCTACCACCTACGATTGAGCCTATGCCAACATTTCATTTCATATACGATTTTTCATTTTGAGAAATGAATTTTCGGTTTCTGAACATTTAAAGCAACTTTCCAGCCTTTGCGCCACTTTGGAATCTTGTCACAATCTCACAGTATATATTTCTATCTTTTTTTCAGGCGGTATTTCGCTACATATAACTGCAAAGTCTGTAAAATGTCTGAAGTTCCTATTAATATCCGCTGAGTGATCACTTTGCAAACAGATTGGCACAACTCTTGGACATCTGAAGTGCGGAATTCTCAGTTTCAGCTGCAGATAAATCATGTGACATTTGTGTCGGTATAATGCATATTGCTGTTGTCATTCCACTTATTAACGTATGCGATACCCTACGAGTCAGTGTGCCTTCTGGTAGACAAACGCATGACGAAGGCGACGAGTCGATGTGTTCATTAGCGTAAACAAACCTGAAACACATTCATTTCTTTGCGCTGCAATGACGACCTGATACAAATCCGTGCACCCCTTCCACGCAATTAACGCTTTCATTGCAGCGCACTGGCGTGGGATTTCTGTGGTCTGATAAGTAATGCCTCCTCCCTAATGGACCTATTAGCTCTGTGACAGTGTCCTATCTAGTCCCATCACTTCACTTTCCATTAAGCTCTGCCATGCAGGTATTCAGCGATGAAACAAGCATTAAACAGCTCCCATGTTTTCTGTTGCAGTAGAATACTCCATCGGTGTAACCAGCAAAACTGACATTTTAAATAGAAAGAAGGAAGCTTCCTTTTAACGTCCCACAGAAGAAAGTTTAGAGATATTATGTTTTCATAAAATACATTTGCTGAAATAGGATAACATGGACAATTTTTCGCTAAGTCAATGAGTTACAAAAACGGAATCAAACCTTCTCTCCTCCTTAAAATTTTCACAGTAAAAGTAAAGCAGTTTTACAGAATCTAACAATAAACTTCTTTATACTTATAGTGCCAACACCATGGTTCAGTAAAACCAGACTAATTATGCATCTATGTCTTCCGTCACAGGTTGTCCCGTTTTATTCTGCACAGTCTGTTTAAAAACTAAAACGGAATAAGCATAAGAAATTTAACAAAAGTTGAAGTACTAAGCACACATGACGTAAAAAATTATCGAACTTACTAATGAGGAGGACTTTTTTTTACGTGCGGTATAAATGACACAAGAAGCAGCTTCTTGATTTGGAACAAAGAAGTCAGGGATATTGCAGGAGGGATTTAACAGTTTGCTGAAGTCTACGTAAGAAGCCGCCGTTACTCAAAATGGAAACGTAGAGAAAAATGTTTACACTCATCTACATGTTTGCACAACACCGAAAATGGTTACTACAGAACCATACACAGGAGTGTCCTATACAGCCCTTTTACATACTTCTGGAAATTTGCTTTCATCCATAGTTCCATACGGAAGAATCACACCTACACTACTGCCACCGAAGTGGCTCTGGTAAGTGGTAAGTTCGGGAGGACGCTGGTTTCGATCCTCATCAGGGCATCTAGTTTTCGGTTTTCCGTAAATTTCTAGCGTATTTTTGAAATCATCGAGAAAGTCGCAACCAAACGATTGTTCAAGTTGGTGTGTGGATCCAGAATGTGCGACAGCAGTCGCAGAACCAGATTTAGCTCATGCATCCAAGGTGCTGACAAGAATAAATCTGGAGTAATGGATAAGAAACTTGAGGATTTGTTCGATGACAATCAGTTTGGATTTCGGAAAGGCAATGGCACTAGAGCGGCAATTCTGATGCTACAGTTGATTTGTCGTCTTGGAAAATGGGGCCCAGATGTTCCAAATTGTGACAAAAATCTGTGGTAAGATGTATAACACACAATACGTACAAAAACCAAGATGGAGCAATAAGAATAGAAGACCAAGAACAAAGTGCTCGGATTGCATAGGGTTTAGTCTTTCGTCCCTACTGTTCAATCTGTACATCGAAGAAGCAGTGAGCAGTTCAAGATTAGAATTACAATACCGGATGAAGGGACATTAATGATAAGATTCGCTGTTGACTTTGGTATCCTCAGGAAAGTGAAGAAGAAATACAGGTCGTGTTGAATGGATCGTGTTGAATGGACAGAAGAGTCTTATTATACTGAGAGCAGACCAAAGAAAGACTAAAGTAAGGAGGAGTAGCAGAAATGAGATTAGCGATAAATTTGACATAAAAATTGGGGACCGCGAAGTAGACGAAGTTAAGGAATTCTGCTACCTTGGACGCAAATACGGTAGAACATGATGGACTATGCAAGGACATAATAAGCAGACTACCATGGACCAAGAGATATTCCTGGCCAAGAGAATTCTAGTAGTTTCCAACATTGGTCTTAATTTGAGGAAGAAATTTCCGAGAATTTACATTTGGAGCAGTGCATGTATAGCGGTGAATCATAGGCTGAGAAAACCGGAACAAAAGAGAATCGAAGCGTTTGAGATGTGGTGCTATGGAATGATTATGAAAATTAGAACACTTACAAGAAGAAGAGTCGAGGTGATAGGATATGTTTTAGGTCATCATGGAATATTTAAGGGATAATGATTATGGGGGGACAGAAATTGCAATAAATTTAACAAATTATGAAGGGCTTAGGATGCAGGAACTACTTCTAGTCTGAGATGAAGAAGTTGGCACAAGAGAAGAATCGGTGGCGGGCCGCGTCGAACAAATCAGGAGATTGATGACTTACAAAAGAATCCCTAAATTCGTCTCAAGGCGAATGCTGCCTTTGAGCAGTTACGGCCGTTTTCCTTCCCTATCGTTCCAACGTTAAACCCTAACCTTTCTTCGTTATAACTTTCTGGAAAAACATATATATATATATATATATATATATATATATATATATATATATATATATATATATACTGTACTAACAAGTAAGGTTGTAGACACACGTTACTTTTCAAGCCCTGAATTACAATTACTTCTTCCCTTCGTGGTCTAAATTACACGTCTCTTTTTTAGTCTACCGTCAAATGCTTAAAGCTGAGGCTGTCAGCTTAAGGAGACAAGAAATGAAAGATGAACATACATGGTGGTTGATATCATGTATCGTGTTCCCTTAGCGAACTGAAATCAACTTCATGCAGAACCTCAGTTTTCTATTACCATTTGCATCAGTGGTCCCCAATGTGGAAGTGATTACCCTTTGAGGAGCAAAATGAAATTCTGTGAGGGGCAGTAACCAAAAAGGTCCGACTGAGTCTGTCACGAAACTATTTTTGAAGGGCCATAAACTCTACTTTACTCCAAATATTATTAATGCGTGACACGATTCGGTGAAAGTAACAACTAGTGAAACTAATGTAAGAATTACATCTTATTCAAATATCCACCCTCTCCACATACACACTTGGTGTGCTTTGCACCGTGACTCTATAACTAAGAAAATTGAGACGCATAACAATCTCATGAAAATTTCTTCTCCTAATTGCAGTTAGCTCCTGCAGAAGTTGCTCTATTACTCAGTTTGAAACAGATATATGGACTAATTGACAGCAAAACACAACTATTATTTCTCGTTGTAGGCCAACCTACGACATCGTAAAACTATTACAATCAATAATTATTATTAGTGGCCTTGATAAGAAAAAATTATAAGCAGCGTAAAGTCTTTCAATTTCTGTCAGTTCAAAAAGTATGACTTCCAGCTATCATGTGATTTACGGACAGTAAGTATTACGCACGCTTATTAGCTTGCTTGCGTAATGGATGTGAAACAACTGTCGCTAGGGACGGGAGTGGTCCTAAGGAAACATATTTAGTAGCAAGTGTCTGCCATCACTGTGGATAGTTAGCTTCCTTATCTGAGAAGGAGTTGTAGGGAATACAATGTGCCGGGAACTGCTTCGTCACTCATTCTAAGTAACATACACATACACACACACACAAACTAGTACCAATACAACACGTGGAAAGGAACGTAGATTCCAGATTTACAGATTTTACAGTAGATTTTTTTATTATGATAGCAATGAAAACAAATACAAGGCACTGAATAGACTTGGAGCATGACTTATGCTGTGCACTGACAGAAACAAATCAGATACGAGGAAAGGTTGATCAAGTGGAGCATAGTGTGAATCAATGGTCCCCATCCATTCTGAGACCGCAACCTCTAATCGTAATCAGCCATTAGCCTGTCCCCGTCCCCTTACCATCGCCAACATTAGCGTCTAACTAAACCTTAGAGTGAAAAAAGATTTTCTTTGAGGAAATAGCGAAAGGAAATGATATTTACTTCTTGTAGTTGTTTTATTAAACCAAGCATTAATGCGTCACTGAGATAGTCAGTATTTTTTCTCCATTTTATTGGCTTTCGGGCCACGCCCATTCAGTCATCTCACTAGTGTAATGTCATTTATGACGATACAAACAAGACAAGACAACACAACACCCAATCTCCGGGCATAGAAGATATCTGAATCGAACCCGAGTTCCTTTGCGTAGCAATCCGCGATATAGTTGTGTGTGGCTTATTTTAACTACCTTTCCTCGTATCTGGTTTGTTTCTGTCAGTGCACAGCGTAAGTCATGCTCCAAGTCTATTCAGTGCCTTGTATTTGTTTTCATAGCTATCATAATAAAAAATCTACTGTAAAATCTGTAAATCTGGAATCTACGTTCCTTTCCACGTGTTGTATTGGTACTAGTTTGTGTTTGTGTGTGTGTGTGTGTGTGTGTGTGTGTGTGTGTGTGTGTGTTAGTGTTAGAATGACTGGCGAACCGGCACATTGTATTCCCTACAACTCCTTCTCAGATAAGGAAGCTAACTATCCACAGTGATGGCAGACACTTGCTACTAAATATGTTTCCTTAGGACCACTCCCGTCCCTAGCGACAGTTGTTTCACATCCATTCAGCAAGCAAGCTAAAAAACTTGCGCAATACTTACTGTCCGTTCATCACATGATAGCTGGAAGTCATACTTTTTGAACTGACAGAAATTGAAAGACTTTACGCTGCTTATACTTTTTTCTTATCAAAGCCACTAATAATAATAATTGATTGTAATAGTTTTATGATGTCGTAGGTTGGCCTGCAACGAGAAATAATAGTTGTGTTGTGCTGTCAATTAGTTCGTATATCTGTTTCAAACTGAGTAATAGAGCAACTTCTGCAGGAACTAACTGCAATTAGGAGAAGAAATTTTCATGAGATTGTTATGCGTCTCAATTTTCTTAGTCATAGTTTCACGGTGCAAAGCACACCAAGTGTGTATGTGAAGAGGGTGGATATTTGAATAAGATGTAATTCTTACATTAGTTTCACTGTTGTTACTTTCACCGAATCATGTCACGCATTAATAATATTTGGAGTAAAGTAGAGTTTATGGCCCTTCAAAAATAGTTTCGTGACAGACTCAGTCGGACCTTTTTGGTTACTGCCCCTCACAGAATTTCATTTTGCTCCTCAAAGGGTAATCACTTCCACATTCGGAACCACTGATGCAAATGGTAATAGAAAACTGGGATTCAGCATGAAGTTGGTTTCAGTTCGCTAAGTGAATACTATACATGATATCAAACACCATGTATGTCCACCTCTCATTTCTTGTCTCCTTAAGCTGACAGCCTCAGCTTTAAGCATTTGACGGTAGACTAAAAAAGAGACGTGCATTTTAGACCACGAAGGGAAGAAGTAATTGTAATTCAGGGCGTGAAAAGTAACGTATGTCTAGAACCTTACTTGTTAGTACAGCTTCCTTTCCTGAAATCAGTGTTTAAATGGTCCCACGTAAGACACACAACTGTACGAGTTTGTAATTGGCCTCGTATTACTCATTTTCACGAAGCGACAGCTAAAGTATAATTGCAAGGCCTTCGAAGTTTGCAGTAGCCGCTTTCACTGCACGCCAGAAATTGACTGACTGATTATCCTATGAAGTAGTTGGCTTTGGAACCCCCAGCTGTAGGTTCAGCTGCTTACCTGAAAACGTTTTTCTTTTGTTGAGTTCGTACACAGTGGCATCTTTCTTTCGCGAAGTGTGAGAGTTGTGTTTTAAATGTATCTCCGGAATGTAGGTAAATTAATGGATGGGTTGTTGAACGGTGATGAGAGAAAGGATATAGAAGCACACCAAGCTGGCACATCATGCTTTTCCTCTCAGCTAACATAAAGGAAGTTGTCAGCCTTAACGACACCTTTCGACGGACGGACCACCATTAACAGTGTCAGCGTCTTCACTTCACAAGACACTGCGGAGAGCTTTGGATTTTAATCCATGACATTGACGCGGAGTGATCACCATCTCTCCTCCAATCGTCGGCCAAATACTGGTGTGAAACAGAGGTTAAAAACTAACTAAAGTTTACCACGTAAAATGGATTTCTTGAAGATGTCAAATTCTTGATAGTTCCAGATAATAGTTAGGTTTGTATTTTTGTTCTCGCTTGTAACCTTTCTTTCACAGAACTTCGTAAAATTTCTAGTTATTTAACACAGTACTACTAATATCGGAACTACCTACTGCGCCGTTCAGGGTGGCCGAGCGGTTCTAGGCGCTACAGTCTGGAACAGCGCGACCGCTGCGGTCGCAGGTTCGAATCCTGCCTTGGGCATGGATATGTGTGATGTCCTTAGGTTAATTAGGTTTAAGTAGTTCTGAGTTCTAAGGAACTGATGACCTCAGATGTTAAGTCCCATAGTGCTCAGAGCCTACCTACTGCTCAAGCCCTTCTACTTTCCGGTTTTCTTTTGCAGGTATCATACTTATTTCTTCTCTTGTGACCCCATGGATGTTACGTAAGCCGCCTTCCTGATTTTTGTAGTTCTAATTTCTCCTATAAGAGTGAAGGTCAACATTCATCACCGTGAAAGCATGTAAATATCTTTATTTTTGCAGATTATAAAATGTCTAGTCCTTAACGCATGTGTTCATCTGAATTGTAGCTTTGCTTCTACGTCGTCAGACGAAACGATCATTGCCTCATTGTTTTAATGATGCCTGAACAATCTGTTCCGTAATTTTTCTGGTGCTTTGTATCTATTTTCCTCGCCTTTCTTCTTTGTTGCGACCGTCAATTACGTTTACAAGCTTTGCGTACGTAATGAAATAGGTGAGAATTCCCATGTAGCCCTAACTGAATGCGAAATTTAAGTGTTCATATACGATTTTACTGATACAGTTTTTGTTCTACTGTCTTTTGCCATACGTTGTTGCAGAGTGCGCAATGTACATGTGTTTCCTCTACGATATACCCATTGTGTCTACCTCAAGACACTAAATGACATCTCATTAGCTTATAAAAACAAATAAGAATACCACGTGACAACCAATCGCATATAAATTGCAAGCTGCAACAAATGTCGTCGAAGCATAGATCCTTGGCAAAACCTCGATTTCTTTACAATTAATCTTCAAGACAGACGAAGTTAATGTTTCGTAGTGACGTATGAATATGTTCTGTATACTTCATTTTATTCTGCCCCAATTTCCTGTATTTTATTATTTAAATTACACGCTAGAATATCGCGGAGTCAAGTTTGTTGATATGCGTTATCTTACGTCGATCTGTAATGCTTTTGTTTTTAATATCAGTGGGTGCCGTCAGGTGGCAGGTGCAGCACAAAAACAGTTGCTGTCAAGTGTCCCTAGTAGAACGTGGCGCCAGTTCAAATTTAAGTGCACTAATTTTGTTCCGGTAATCATGTATACAGCCCGCGACAAACGAAAATTTCAGATGAAAATGGCTCTGGAGTTCGAGTGGGAGGAGTTAAACGTAATGATATGGGTATGTTAATACTTTCAATTTCACATTATTTATATTCGTCTCGTAACATATTTCTGACTGGAGAATGCTTGTGAAACGATAGCCTGTGTCATATATAACAACTGGCAGTGTGGTACGATACAGTGAAGCTTTCGGCTTTGTTTAACTAAGATTCATTTATGACTTCGAAGTGACCATTTTATTAGACAGTGGGCTAAGAACAACTGGGGTGCTTTACAAAAAGTGATAGCAATTCATAAAGTTCTCAGCTTGATTCAACTGATATTCATTTACGACTTCGGTTTGACCAATTCACCAACAGTATAGTGCCTAAAGGTGCTCAGTAGCTACGCTTAAATACATTTTGTGGCGAATGTCTGTCAGCTAAAGGCTGTAGTTATAACGAGCTAAATTATTTGGCTCGAAGCGTTTATTCTTAATTCAACCATGTAGCAACATTAGTTTTCTGAAAGCTACAGTGTTTCTCTTTTACTGCAGTATCCTGCTTGTGTAGACGCTTATATTTTGTTGATGTAGAGTTCTCTCATATTTTGCGTCAATTACTGCTATAATATCTTAGTCAGTCTCATAACAATATGCAACAGATGAGGGAGGCTGAGACACCATCGCGTGGCAGACGCAACAGCTGCTGTGCACGCAGTTTCTGCGTCCGCCGCTAGATGCCTCTACGAGCCGGTAAAATTGGTGCTGACTTCCTTCGAGAAGCAACTAGCGCCACCAATAATAAAAGGCCATGAGCAGTTATTATCTTTTTCACGGAAAATACCCGGGATGAAAACGTAGTCAGATTAATAGTAGGACGCCCTATCATAAAAAAATTTAATACGTATTAAGTTGTTTTTTAAGCAAAACAGATACTACTGTTGGTCCACTTCTGGCATACAAAATGCGATTTTGTATCGTTCAAGTTCTGCCAAATAATTCGACGAGTTACAGTTACGGCAGTTATTTGAGAGATATTCGACACAAAATCTATTTAAGCATGTCTACTGGTCATACTGCGTCGTCTTCTGTTTGTTAACTGTCACTGCGATATCATACAAAATTTCAGTTGAAACAAGCTGAGAACCTGACGAGATGGTATCTTTTTTGTATAGAACTTGTAGTTGTTTTTTTTAGTCCTTTTTCATTGGAAAAACCGTTGAGTAAGTCGTACATTAATAGTAGGAAACTCTATCACATTGAAATTTATGTATACTTTCAGTTACTTTCTGTTACTGCTGCCCCATTTCTGGAGTACATAATGCGATTTTATAATTTTTATAACGTTGAAGTTCGTGTCGCTAATGTTTCTACGTATGTAGATAGTGGTATGTTACATACCACGTTAAATATAAAATGCTCTGTTTTATACCCTAGTGCAATCGTTAATTTCACGAGGGTTTAATAATGTAGGGTTAATCAGCATTAGAACCTGAAAAGCGTTTCAGTCAGTGGGAAAGAAATTCCATACACACAAAAAATTTGAGTTGCTCCTCGTGACTACAACTTAATCTGTTAACCCACGCAATACCAAGGGGTGGGAGGGGGGATATCGTAATCTAGACACGTACTTCGCATTTTAAAAGTTTGAAAAATATGTTACCCAGAAAGTCTTGGTAGAGTATGTGACTTTTCACAACAAATGTCATATACATACTTTCAGGTTCAGAAGCCTTCTTACATATCTGTATATCCCCTTTTACATATTAGTACACCTTTCAAAGGCGTGTTGTGGATAAATGTCAACGACAGTTAACGAAATTTGTATTTTTAAAATTTTTTGTGTTTCCCTTGTGTGCACATTACGGAAAATGCATGTTTTGGACCCCACTTATACAACAGCATCTATTTAAAACGTATGTCGTTAATAACAGTTAATAACAATTAATGACCTTTATTTTTTGTGCTGGACATAACGTAAACCCCCTCCCCCGTCTCCATGGTAGTCTGGGTTGTTGAAAATGCATTGGTATTATACGTTTCTAAATGAGAATTATTAAAAAACTCGTGAATCCTACTGGATTTCTGATTTTGTTCTGTCGATATTAAACTAAACTAAAAAGTATTGGTTGCAGCTGGCGTACAGTTTCCCATCACAATGGCTTTCATAATACCGCAAGGCACCACAATAAGTCATCAACGCTGTTAAAGAATCAGAAAGTGAATGATACCTCAATTCGGTTAAAAATGATGTGCTAAGTACGTTGATATTCATGGTCTGTAATTTTCAAGTTTCGCAAAAAGAGTACCCGGTTGTAAAGCTATGCGGTGATAGTATCACGACTTGAAACCGATATCCGAAGGATGTTTAATGCAGTTTATAGAGGAAAAATGAGGGCACAGTTTGTGATTTTCGCTTCAGTTGTTTATAAAGGTCCCCACACACGAGCGACGTACCTCAGAGATCCGCCGCATACGAAATCGCTGCAATCGGTTGCTCGCCTTGAGGCTACGGCACAGGAGCGGTTTGCAAAGATATTTCAACCAGTAATACGGACACCAGTGTTTCGAGAAGTTGTGCTATGGAAAATAGACTCATAAGTTCAGCAGCAGTCGCAGTTTATCTCCATATCCCCATGAATACTTGCAAAATACAAATTAGAAAAAAGCACAGAAATGGTAATTTACTAAACTTGTTTTGAAACGCTTTTCTTGGGCACTGCAGACAACTTAGCAGACTGTATTACATTTTTCACCGGCACCAAGTTGGTTGTGCAAATCATTCACATGTGCCAATAGGTGCAATTAATTTTTCGTTTATTGGTCCTCAATTCCTTTTTCGTTCATTAGTCGTATAGTTCCATGTCAAGTAATTACAGTAAACAATTTGTTTTGGAATCTCGACATGTTTATAGAAACCGTCACCAAGTTGCCTGTGTAAATCATTCGAATGTGCTAATACGTACAATTCAGTTTTCGCTTATTGGTCCTCAGTTCCCTTTTTCATGCATTGGTGTTATAGTTTCATGTCAAGTAATTATAGTAAACAATTTGTTTTGCAGTCTCGACGTGGTTATAAAACATTGTCGATAGCAGCACTGCCTGTCACTATTACTCTTGTTACAGACTGTTGGAAAGTGAATTAGATTACATGAAGTGACAAGGGATTTGAGTGTAGCTGTATAATAGATTTGCTCTGAACATTTAAATTAAATTGACCCCTTTATATTACGGTAAATAATTGTGTTTGTAAGCTAAAAACTTTAATAATGCGTGTAATCGTTTCATAACTCAAAATCATTAGATGAAGCCGTGTATCGTGACTATTAGCCTACTATAAACTTTCCATCAATTCTACTTCTACAGTACAAGGTTCAAAATGCTACTCACTAAAAAAGTGGATGGTGTATTTTATTACCCTTTAATATAAATTCTACTTCACTTTTCAGAATAGTTCATAGTACCTGAATAACTATAAATTCTTAAGTACTGATCTCACTCAACATGGGCAAAGAGAAATCATACAAAATTGCGCAATCACGCAGGGTCGCAGCCATATTGTCACCAAATACCAAGCAGCCACACTGCACGTACGAATCGTATGCAGTCCATCAGTTTGCCTGGGATTTCCATGCGACCAGCGATCAACGACCGATCGCTGCAGTTTGCACGCATACGTGCGATCTACGAAGCGATCGGTCGCCCACGCGGTTAGAAGAGACGAACCTTTCCTTTTAATGGTGTGTACGCACCTGCGAACAGAACAGTTTATGAACCGTACGCTGTTCTATACAAGCAGCTCGTGACTCACGCTGCGCAAAGGATCTGCTGTCCATCTTTTCGGTGAGCACAAATGAAGGAGGTCTCAGAATCAGTTGTTGCGTGCATGGAAGAGTACAAGCGCTCGCGAGCAGTGTAGCTGAGAAGAATGATTAGATGCGGTTCTCCGTGCAAGCACTCATCCCGAGCTGCTCACCTACCGCTCGTGAGCATGTTGTTCGCATCTTAATGTGTTGGAAAGATAGTTTGGAACTGCGCTTTTATAGAAATGTGTCATCTCGTTACAGTCAAAGTGAAGAAGGACACTTCTCTTGCATAGACTGGCCCTTGTCTGCGTAAAACAAAAGGCTTGCCGTAGGTGCAAAGCGTGTTATTCATTTAACCACGTTCTGAAAGATTTAATTTGATCAGTGGATTTTTTAGTTATGAAAATAAAAGAAGATAAAAAGATGTACAATGAAAGTTAATTGAATCATCATAAATCGATATAACTGCACTTCGTATTTATCATTTTTTTCCACAGTTAAAAGTCCACTAAAGACAGCAAAAACTTCACAGTAAGACGGACAGACTATTCCACACCAAAGCTCAACCTAGAATTCCTGTATTGTTCTGTTGTGTACTGATCGAGCGGTGACTTAATATTTACTGGAATTATTTGCTCTTTTGCACAAGCTATAAGGTCTAGTGAATGTCATCTACAAACCTACTTCATTTGGTGCATTTTAATATGTTACAGGGCTATATACAAATTTTAACTTGAATAATAATATTATTAATATTTTTATTCAAACTAAAATCTGTACTGGGCTCTGAAAATTCGAGGATCTTTTGTACTTGGGTAGTGAACAAAAATTTAAACGTAGTTAGCAATGTTGTTGCTAGTCAAAACTTGAAAATTTTCCAGTATGAAGATGAAAAGAGTTTCAATCGAAAATGTTTTGCAGAGTAACTAATAGTAGTACACCTAACGCAATTGGCTATTTTATTCGGTATAGTAAAGGTCAATTTATAGCTTCGACCTCGCATTTCTGGTCAGATTTCAGGAGTAGTAATTTACGCTCGGATAATGTAATTCACCGTCAGGCGGTACTGTATAATTGCGGTGTGTAACGGTAGCACACTCATCACACACAGAAGAGCGTACAACGCCCAAGGGTCTCGTAACACACCGAATACTGCGCCGGTGCTGTTGCTGTGGTTAATTTGCACGGGAATTGCCGTTGCTGCGTGGCCCGCTGCGATTTGCTGTTAACAACGATAGCTCCGAGGTTGACAGTTTTGTCTCTCAAAAGCAGCAGTACTGCAAATAAATGACGGGAGTTTCCGCTGGCTTCAAATAGAAGCTTATTTGTAACTGATTTTCCTACTGCTGACAGAAAAGCAATTAATCATGCTCTGCCGCTTAGTTGTTGACTCGAGGTTGTTCTGATTTGCGTACACAGTTCTAAGATAAAGTTATTCATCGTTGATATGCTAGGCCATAATACACACACAAAAAAAAAGTTTTACATCACCTCGGTTCCCAGAGTTCCGGAACCTGTGGAGAAGCCGGCCGGGGTGGCCGAGCGGTTCTAGGCGCTACAGTCTGGAACCGCGCGACCGCTACGGTCGCAGGCTCGAATCCTGCCTCGGGCATGGATGTATGTGATGTCCTTAGGTTAGTTAGGTTTAAGTAGTTCTAAGTTCTAGGGGACTGATGACCTCAGAAGTTAAGTCCCATAGTGCTCAGAGCCATTTGAACCATTGAACCCGTACAGAAAATTGGAATAGAGAACAACATAAACATCATTTCCGCCCTTTTTATTGCTCATGAAAACCCCACATTGCGAGTCGTTCAGAGTTGGTGGTCCAGATTGCTGTACACACCGATACCTCTAACACCCAGTAGCCCGTCCTCTTGCATTGATACATGCCTGTATCGTGGCATACTATCCACAAGTTCATCAAGGCACTGTTGGTCCAGATTGTCCCACTCCTCAACGGCGATTCGGCGTAGAACCCTCCATAAACAGCCTTATCAATCTATCCCAGGCATCTTCGATGGGGTTCATGTCTGGAGAACATGCTGGCCACTCAAGTCGAGCGATGTCGTTATCCTGAGGGAAGTCATTCACAAGATGTGTACGATGGCGGTGCGAATTGTCGTCCATGAAGACGAATGCCTCGCCAATATGCTGCCGATATGGTTACACTGTCAGTCGGAGGATGGCGTTCACATATCGTACAGCCGTTACGACGCCTTACATGACCACTAGCGGCGTACGTCGGATGCCACACCCAAACAGCAGGGAACCTCCACCTTGCTGCACTCGCTGGATAGTGTGTCTAAGGCGCCAGCCTGACAGGTTCGCCTCCAAACACATCTCCGACGATTGTCTGGTCGAAGGCATATGCGACAGTCATCGGTGAAGAGAACCTGATGCCAATCCTGAGCGGTCCATTCGGCATGTTGTTGGGCCCATCTGTACCGCGCTGCATGGCGTCGTGGTTGCGAAGATGGACTTCGCCCAGGACGTCGGGAGTGAAGTTGCGCATCATGCAGCCTATTGCGCTCAGTTTGAGTCGTAAAACGACGTTCTGTGGCTGCACGAAAAGCATTATTCAGCGTGGTGGCGTCTCATTTTGTTCATTTTCGTTCGTTGTATCTGCTCGGTGCGGACGTCGCAAGACACCCGTTTCAGTTCGTAGTTGATCCATTATCTCAGTTTTTTTTATTACAGAGGGCAACTAACCCTCTGACCGAACACGCTGAGTTAACCGTGCCGGCGAACTTAGGCGGCCTGAGCGAGGCATGTCATCGACACAGTTCCAGTCTCTCAGTATCTTTCCCATGTCCGAACATCATCGCTTTGGTTCACTGCGAGACCCCTGGACACTTCCCTTGTTGAGAGCCCTTCCTGGCACGAAGTAACAATGCGGATACGATCGAACCGCGGTATTGACCGTCTAGACATGGTTGAACTAGAGAAAACACGAGCCGTGTAGCTCCTTCGTGATGGAATCTTCATGAGTTCTGGGAACCGGGGTGATGCAAAACTTTTTTGGTGTGTGTATAACATAAGCAGTATAGATTTTCTTCAATGTTTTCCCCTATTACTGAAAAACGTATTACACAATCGGTAATTTAGGTTATATAGTAAAGATGTTAGTTACTAAGCAGTTTCAGAATGAGAATTTCTATCAGACAACATTTTACAGTCACATAATCTTTAAGAACGTATCGCATATGATCATGTCTTCTTTATTGTTATTTTACATTGTGTAGTGTCTTATGCTTTTAGAAATCTAGCAAGACTGAATCTACCTGACCGCTCGCATCTGCTAGTTTCAAGTTACCATTTTTATGACAAAAGAAATGTTACTGATATTTTTCTGTCATTTCACTGCGGCCTTTTATAAATATAATAAACAGAAACGACCGAAATTTTTTCGCTCATGTGAGACTGGTTCGTTCGTTACACGCCGAGTTCTCAATAAATGTGGTCATTTCAGTGGACGCTCTAGCAGAAATCCATCGTGACCTATCGTCTCGTTTACTTTAAGTGGTTACAAATGGTTTTCACTAGCCCATGTACTTCATTAACATTCATTATTTGCAAGCTTGTGTGACTGCCATTGTTACTGTAATATCTTAATGTTATATTTTAAACCAGTTAACCCCTGATTCCTTAAAGACTCGAACTCCTATGTATAAAAGAGATTCAAACGACTGATTTCTTTACAAATGAGTTGATACGTAAATATTTCTTTTTAAGTATGAAAGCGCAGAAAAAGTTTATGAAAGATTTGAAGTCATGCTTAAAGTTAGTTGGAAGTCGCCAAGTGCTCTCATCATAAAACACTGGATGAATATAAACTAAGTAATTTGCGCTCCATTTAAAGTAAAAACATCTCAATGTTTATGGCCTCATATCTCCTGAACAATGTGTAGTACAATGATATAATTTTGTAGGTACATTCAGAGGCATATGTGGATGCTGTCTGCGAACTGTCTTGTAAATACAGCTAATAGTAAAGAAGTAATAAATTAAAAGGTCATGCCTGATGTTGAAGTTTGTATGGTTTTGAATAGCGAAAAAGTAGTAATCGATAAAAGTTTTTTTTCTTTCATCACTGCGTGTGTGTGTGTGTGTGTGTGTGTGTGTGTGTGTGTGTGTGTGTGTGTTTCGGGTGGGGGAGGGGGGGGGGAAGAGAAACAGGACGGGAGTATCTATTTCGATAAAGATCGGAAGACGGTGTATAACTTCGGACCGTTATTCGCTTGTTTCCAGTCACTACCAACTTTAGCTTTCAATACAATATGCGAAGTAATTCATTGAACAAAAAAGTAAATTTAAACCATTTCAAACTCAATTGTGTTTCCGAGATCCTTAACTACGCTTGTTAAACTTGCGTTCATTGACGAGTAAGTCAAGTTGACTGCCAAGGAAACATCACTAGCTTGACCTAATTGTTTTAAGGGAAAGAAATCGCACTTGTAACCATATCGGCCCCAGCAATCGATCCTGCGCGAAAATTTGCCTTTAATTTTCATACTGCGCTGGTCTAAGCTGCTGAAAGTACAGATTTTGAACACGACCGTGCAGCGTTTGGTTGTCACCTCTCCGTCTCACTGCCAAATGCCCGACTGCAAGGTAGTGTATAGCGGAATCACAACCAGACCACTATTATTCACAGGGTGTTGATGGCAGGGAAAGAGGGGGGGGGGTATGATTTGTTTTGATGAAATGTTGTTTGAGAACACATTATTTTACGCGAAAAGAGTACATAATACGTGAACTTCATGCACATAATGGTCAGTACTATTTTAACAGTATTACACATGCCCCAAAATCAAAACTAGAATTTAAGTTTCTCAGTCACGTTGAAGAACAGCGTATCTCCTCGAAATGTACTTCACTTTACCAGTGTTAGATTTACTCGTACAATCCAAGAAAACAGCGGCGTTAATAATTAAATAGCACTACGCTACTTCTTTGATGACACATCCATATGTATCACTCCTTTACACTTTATTTGTGAATCGGAACGTGAAAATGTTCAAAACTAACAAGGGAACCTCCCCATCGCACCCCCCTCAGATTTAGTTATAAGTTGGCACAGTGGATAGGCCTTGAAAAACTGAACACAGATCAATCGAGAAAACAGGAAGAAGTTGTATGGAACTATAAAAAAAATAAGCAAAATATACAAATTGAGTAGTCCGTGATAAGATAGGCAACACAAGGGTAATGTGAGATCAGGAGCGCCGTGGTCTCGTGGTTAGCGTGAGCAGCCGCGGACCGAGAGGTCCTTGGTTCAAGTCTTCCCACGAGTGAAAAGTTTATTTTTTTAATTTTCAGACAATTATTATCTGTCCGTCCGTCCGTCCGATGCGATCACTTTTTTGGGTGTGATTATCACATCGACAAGAAAACCTAAATCGGGCAAGGTAGAAGAATCTTTTTACCCATTCGCCAAGTGTACAAGTTAGGTGGGTCGACAACATATTCCTGTCATGTGACGCACATGCCGTCACCAGTGTCGTATAGAATATATCAGACGTGTTTTCCTGTGGAGGAATCGGTTGACCTATGACCTTGCGATCAATTTCGGTTTCCATTGGAGAGGCACGTCCTTTCGTCTACTAATTGCACGGTTTTGCGGTGCGGTCGCAAAACACAGACACTAAACTTATTACAGTGAACAGAGACGTCAACGAACGAACGGACAGATCATAACTTTGCGAAAATAAAGTAAAATTTTCGCTCGAGGGAAGACTTGGACCAAGGGCCTCTCGTTTCGCAGCTGTTCACGCTAACCACGAGACCACGGCACTACTGATCTAACATTATCCTTGTATTGCTTATGTTGACCATGGACTACTCAGTTTGTATATTTTGCTTTTTTTCATATTTCCACACAACTTCTTCCTGTTTTCTCGATTGATCTGTGTTCAGTTTTTCAAGGCCTATCCACTGTGCCAACTTATAATTAAATCTGAGGGGGGTGCGATGGGGAGGTTCCCTTGTAAGAGCTTTCTGGCACCAGTTCCAGGTTCGTAAGTCAGTCGCGCGTGTAGGAGCGAGCGACAAACAACCGGTGCATGCGCATGTTTAAAATCTGTACTTTCAGCAGTTTATGACTGCGTGGTATCAATCTTTCAATTGTGCTTTTTGCTCCTTAAAATACGAGGTCAAGGTTGAGTAGGGAAGCCTGTCGACTCACAGAGATTATTCCCTTCCATCGTTACAGCTACTCCAGTCAGTCACTGGACAGAGTCCTCTTAGCTTAAGAAACTAATTGTCTGAGTGTATTTTTAAATAAGGGTTTTTAGATGGCAGCATTCCAATGTGTGTTGGAATTTTGAAATTTGAGCCACAGATAATTGATTGGAAATCATCTATATATAGCACCAGAAGTTCGTCATTCGACTATTAATAATAGTATGAAGTACATGGATGTGTAATCCTGCCACAAACAGTTTTTAGTCATTGTTAGCACAATAACAGTGCGTTGTTTTTTGGTGGAGTAAGCTCTTTGCGCTGAAAGCTCTAGCCAAATTTTTTCTCTGGCGCATACGACGTCTGACAAATTAATTTAACAAAGTGTACTGGGCGCGAGCAGTATGGAGACATTTCACATTGTTCGAAAGTGTTACAGTACTTCCTAAAGATTAGCTGATAATAATGGAAGTGTTCCGCCTCCTGAAACCCTTTAAGATTCAATGCCTTGAAGAAATGGATCCTGGAATCAGATCAGTTTGGGCAACTACAGAGTCCGACAGAAAAATGTTTACACACTGTAAGGAACGAAAATTATTACTTATGTGTTTATTTTACATTTAATAATTGATCACACATGTCGTACAACCTTCGGTTTAGCACATGGTTACTTAAAATGTTAAAAATGTTCACCGTTGGCGGCTAAACGCTTAACAGAACGACGGGCTGTCGCCGCAACTACGTCAGTCGATGTTACAGTGGAGACTGCTGCACATGTCACTGTAATCTCCTGGCGAAGTTCCTCCAGCGTGCGTGACTTACGTCGATAGACGGTATCTTTTACAATTCCCCACAAGTAAATGTCCATAGGTGGTAGATCTGGCGACCATGGCGGGAACTCAATCGACCCTCTTCGTCCAATCCAATGCCCCAGAAAATTGTCACCCAGGAAAGCTCCTATGACTAGGTGTAGTGTGGTGGCGCCTCGTCCTATTGGTAGAAGACCTCTTTATCAGCACCATACGCCCACGTATACCTGGCAAAATTGATGTACGTAACATTTCCGGGTACACTTCTCCAGTGACAGTACCATCAAAGAAATAGGGTCCTACTAAGCCCCTAGATGATTGTCCACGTGAACCCTTGGTAGACTGACAGCGTTATCCACATAATCATGCGGATTTTCCGGTGCCCAGTACACACTGTGATGACGATTCACGGCTCCATTAAGTTTAAATTGTGCCTCGTCACTCCACACTACCTTCGTCACAAAATGTTCGTCATCAGTTACCATTTACTGATACTATTAGCAAAATTGCATTCGGCGATCAGGATCGTCATCATTAATCGTGTGCAGTAATCGTGGAATGTAAACTTTCCACTTTGCAGCTTTCATAATTCTTCGTACACTTGTACTGCTAACCCCCACTTCACGTGCACATTGCGTAGCAGACTTCTGTGGAGAATTAACAAACGTTTCCAACACGAGAGCCGACGAAGCAGGACTTGTAGCTGTACGCTGTCTTCCTGATCTTCCTTTGTGAATATCACAAATCGTTCCATGCAATTCAGACTTATCAGTGATGCATTTAATCGTTAGGCGGGTTGGCGGTTCTGTTTCAAACTCCCGCCTCCACTAACGTTGCACTTCAGCGGCCACTAACGTTGGACTTCAGCGGCATTATCAAACTTCAAAAACCACTTCACAATACATTTTCGTTGCTCGAATGTCAAGCGTGCTCCAGCCACCTTGTTTTCTCAGTACCGAGCTGAAAGTACTAACATCTGTTGAACCAAAGACCATACTACAACACACTCGTAACTCAAATCCATAGAGTAAATATCTCTGGAGTGAGCATTGTGTTCTGCGCATGTTGTCAACGTTAAACCTGGATTGTCACGTGTTCTCGGGACTTCGCTTTTCCTGTGTGCTTTCTGCAGCGTTTGAAGTTTATGATATCAAGAGTTTTTGTTGTGTTTCACCGTTTGTTGATAGTGTAATAGCGATGGTGAATTACTGTTGTTGCTACAGATGCAAAGAAAAATATGTGAAAGGAGGGATACTAACTTTTCATGGGTACATACCATGTAGCTCTAATTATAGTTATCATATTAGTAAGAGACACTGTATATGTTTAAAAATTTCGAGACGCATTATAATTAAGGCTTGATTCTGTAGGCCTGTTTTTCTATGATTTTATCACTATATAATAGATATTACGGCTCGTACAAAAGCTTACAAACAATCGCTTCCTCTCGTAAATTTGCTAGTGGAACAGGAAAGGGAACGGTTAGTTGTTTCAGCAAATACTATCCTCCATGCATTTATCAGTGACTTGTCGATTATGTATATAGATTACTCAGTCTACTATTTATTTAATGAACTGGGAGCAAGTACGTAAAGTGCGTGAAATAAATACTTCAAAGTGTCACCACTAAGAAAAATTGTGATTTAGGTCGCAAAAACAAGAAATAGCAGAAAAAAGGGCGAATTAGCAGGGATATAATCGATAATGTGTGGCAAATTCGGTGTTTTTCGGACATTTGCAAAAGTACTAGCGCACTGTCAAGTCGTTTTACAAGACTACCACCGCAAACATGTACGTCAGGCTCTGTAAAAGTATACAGTGCCATACCATACCGAAAACTACCAAAAATCGAGTGCATCTGAACTGTGACACTTATCGCAAAGAAGCAGGATATAATATCACTTGCCCTTAAAAGTTACGTAGCTGGTTTATTCCCGGTATCAAATGGATACTGTTAAAATGTCTGCGCAACATATATAAATAATCCACGACACGTACGAAAAGAATCTGTCTGTACTAGGGATGTAATGACATTCTAAATATACAGGGCGCTATACGGACAAACACACGTCGTCTCGAGAACACGTGACCGGGCCGGCAATGTATGTTGACAACACAAAATCTGTTCTGGGCATGTGAATGCTCACTCCGATATTTACTCTATGCTCAAAACAAATGACAACATCGATATCTCGGGACTCTATGTGTCGATCTTAAAAGAAGCAAGTGAAACAAGATTACATTAACTACAAATATTATTCTGTTACAACGTGATGGGTCTGTTTGTAGCCTAAGCTAAAGATAGTCTTCCGTTAGTTTATGAAACACATCCACGAAAAAGACGTGGTAGGCGGTCCGTATTTCTCTATTCTCTCTTCAGTTTTTTCTGTTCCCACTCCAGTGCATTTTTCTGGATACGGTGCAAATTGGGTGTCGTTTTTCGCTCAAATATCGAACGAATTACAGCAAAAAAATTATGTCTCTATATCCCTGTGAAGACCCTCTGCTTTCCTGCATCTTGTACACTATGTACATACGCTCCAAGATAGGAAACAAGCAAAACAATTCAGAGATTCTCATCGAATACTTCGATGTAACTCTTTGCAGAAAGTTGCCTTTTTTCTTCCAGAGCATGCTGACTGATTGTCATTAAAATACATAATCACAGCGTGGATTATTGTGTACCGCTAGGCCTTTTGCACGATATAATAAATTGTGTAAATTACTGTCCACCGGATGAACCTCAACTCTATCGTCCTGTACCTACATTTGGAACAAATATCTCAATGGCCCACGGGACACTCGCTCAACATTGCACAAGGTAGCCTATATTGTAACACCTGTTCGGACTGCAGCCGGTACGTAGGTGCTGTGAGGTACCATGGAGGATAGCTTGACCGTCTGAATCATACCTCGTTAAATATCATCACATCGATGATCGCGTCTTAACAGCATTCCGACCCGATGGTTAAAATCTACACCTTCGCTCGTACACAGTATTGCAATGTTTTAGCGCGAGAGCCATTCATTTAATCCCTCTATGAAAACACTCATGAAAAGTATGAGCCACATCAGTTTCATTATTGTCATCACGTAATGTTTTCCTATCAAATGCATTCTCCAGGCAGGGATTTGTTCATTCTCATAAACTGAGTAACAGTTGTCGTCAGAATAACAGCCAGAGTTGTTTGTCGACTTCATTTGTATTCTGGCCTTTCTATTCGTCTCGTTTCAGCCATGTCATACACAGTTGGAAAACACTAAAAGCAAGCTTAGTACAGCACCTTGCAATCTACACCAGTCTTAAGATATAAACAGATGACTTTATCATACTTTCATTTGCAAGAGGAAACTCATAAGCTAGCTTTCAAAGACGATTATCGCGATAACGAATTGCCCTCAAGTTTTTGAGGTTACAGTTCCATTAACATGGTCAAGTTCACTATCGCGACAGTGGAACTCGCAGCTGATAAAAGGCAATTGTTGTTACTTTGAGCCGGCCGGAGTGGCCGTGCGGTTCTAGGCGCTACAGTCGCAGGTTCGAATCCTGTCTCGGGCATGGATTTGTGTGATGTCCCTAGGTTAGTTGGGTTTAATTAGTTCTAGGCGACTGACGACCTCAGAAGTTAAGTCGCATAGTGCTCAGAGCCATTTGAACCATTTGTTACTTTGATTGGTAAATGAGTAAGTTTCTTCTCAAATAAAAACAAGCTGAAAAATTTACAAAGGCCTACTGCCACCAAATGTAGTGCAACAAACACTGGAATCTCCACTTGCCCTAGTATTAGTTCTCCGTTCAGGAGTTTAACCTAACCTAACCTAAAGCCACATTCCACTGTTAACTGGCTCATGTCTGGCATCTCATAATTCACAGAGAATCCGCTTGCGGCGTGATAACTATATTTCTGCACGCTCGCCATCACTTAACGGAAATGTTTGCGTACGGTTCTAGTTCGGGGCGGCTCAAACATGACTGCCCCATTACACGACTTCCACAGCCTTGGCTACCCCATCGTCGTCGCGTTTTGTCGACAATGGCTAAACACAAATCGAAACAGCACACTTTCACCAGGAAGTGTTGTACGTTGTGGTCTTCAGTCCGAAGACTGGTTTGATGCAGTTCTCGACACTAGTCAAATATTTGGAGGCGCCGAGCAAGTAAATTTTCCGAATGGTATGTCTGATCAGTGATTGCGTAGGGCCATACTGATTTTGCGAGTGACATGGTGGCATTTCATTATTGCGCGTTTTTCTCTTAATTTTTAAGAAATTCTGGATCACTAGAAATTATACCTTAAAACAAATTGTGCATCAACGATCTCATTTGTTGCTGAGAATTTTATCTTTGTTTTCCTGGCCGAGTGTACTCATCTTCTTCCTTTTCTTACTTGTCAGATTTTAGCTTGTGTTGGCTGTTTCTGTTTCACTAGCTTTTCCTCTTGCTTACCGCAGACCTTGTTCCTGGTGAGTTGAAATGCAGGATTAAGTTTGGAGTTCCGACATTCGCAGAACATGTCCTTTCCATTTAATCTTAATTTACTTTCTTCTGGGCACGTCTGGTTCTTTGAGTCTATGGTGTCGTTTATGAAAACCTGTTGTGCAGTCCCATTACTTCGTCTTCAGTACGTTTTGGATGTTTTGAGACCTTTCTTTACCGAAACCCAGCACTGATACTCGTCTAATAATGAAATTACTTCATTGCAAAATATCATTTCAGCCAATTTTCCTCCTTCCCTTTGAGAGATCTATCCAGTACTGTTACACATCTTCTGGTAGATGTTCATCTGATTAATTATAGCTTGAAATTATATTGCAATCAACATGGGAAATGTGACATTTTTTTATGGTCCGTGGTCGAAATGTAGTGTTTCTCAAGATCGCCAATATTTTAGTTTCACTGGTTGAAAATTTTAAACTGGAACTGGAACTAGCCGATGTGTTTGTACTCTGTTATTTAGTTACAGTTTATCATTATTTTCCTGAATTATTACATGGTCACCAGTATATTTAGCGACCGAAATGCTTGACAGTCAGCGAGCTTGATTTTCGATTTTTTCCCATTTCATTATAAGTAATTTGTTGTATATTTTACGTAATCTTTGGTGTCAATGGTTGGGATTTCTGTCAAAAGATTCAAACGTGAAAAGGCATCACTTTTCTTTAACCATTCACGAACCAGTTTCATCTATTTCATTGTTTTCGACTCTTTGCTTTTGCCAGCCATTACTAATATAATATAATTATGGCACACGCTTTCCCCTGGCTTCACGAAATCGTATCGCCAACTGAAAATAATGACAATATTACTGACGGCGATACGTCCGCAGCTCGTGGTCGTGCGGTAGCGTTCTCGCTTCCTGCGCACGGGTTCCCGGGTTCGATTCCCGGCGGGGTCAGGGATTTTCTCTGCCTCGTGATGACTGGGTGTTGTGTGATGTCCTTAGGTTAGTTAGGTTTAAGTAGTTCTAAGATCCTAGGGGATTGATGACCATGGATGTTAAGTGCCATAGTGCTCACAAGGGGAGGCCGCCAATTGTGAAATTCAGATTCGATTCATACTGCGCATAATAAAAGCTCATGGCCAGAGGTGTAATGTGGCAAAGCACCAAGATGCACTTCTCAGCCGTTGTCGAGAAAATCGACAGTTAAAAAGAAACCGTTGCGGTGAAATACTCTCTACGATTAATAACTTTCTACAGCGTCGTGGTGCAGCGGTAAGCGCTCGGGTTCGTAATCCGAAGGTAGCCGCATCGAATCTCGCCCCATGCAACCTTTTTTTTTAGTATTTGGTTTTTGTAATTCAAATATATAAATATAATTCCCGGCAATCAGTTGCAACAATTATGCATATAATAAGTTGTTGAAAGTTGTTTGTCGTGGAAAAACTAGCGACTTCGAACATCATTATGTTTTCCGTAAACAAAGTTGTATTTCACAAATGTTATTAATTGTCTTCATAATGTTAACCACGTATGGTTAACGGAAGACGTAGAAACGATATTCCGAAACGAATACGTATAGCGTAAGTCAAACGTTCGAATTAGAATAGAGACCCCACGAACATAAATTTGCTGTGGCAGGTATGAAATATAAACTCCGTTACTCGCTCGTTACACTTGAAGAACAGACGTTGAATGGGCCGAAACGAGCCGCCGCATAACTAGCGTAGTTAAGAACGTAGATGCGGTCCCTAGCGCAACTTACAACATCGTTGAAAATCAGTGCGGACGGGAGAGCTTTGGTACACCCTACATCTACATCTACATCTATACTCCGCGAGCCACCTTACGGTGTGTGGCGGAGGGTACTTATTGTACCACTATCTGATCCCCCCTTCCCTGTTCCATTCACGAATTGTGCGTGGGAAGAACGACTGCTTGTAAGTCTCCGTATTTGCTCTAATTTCTCGGATCTTTTCGTTGTGATCATTACGCGAGATATATGTGGGCGGTAGTAATATGTTGCCCATCTCTTCCCGGAATGTGCTCTCTCGTAATTTCGATAATAAACCTCTCCGTATTGCGTAACGCCTTTCTTGAAGTGTCCGCCACTGGAGCTTGTTCAGCATCTCCGTAACGCTTTCGCGCTGACTAAATGTCCCCATGACGAATCGCGCTGCTTTTCGCTGGATCATGTCTATCTCTTCTATTAATCCAACCTGGTAAGGGTCCCATACTGATGAGCAATACTCAAGAATCGGACGAACAAGCGTTTTGTAAGCTACTTCTTTCGTCGATGAGTCACATTTTCTTAGAATTCTTCCTATGAATCTCAACCTGGCGCCTGCTTTTCCCACTATTTGTTTTATGTGATCATTCCACTTCAGATCGCTCCGGATAGTAACTCCTAAGTATTTTACGGTCGTTACCGCTTCCAATGATTTACCACCTATGGCATAATCGTACTGGAATGGATTTCTGCCCCTATGTATGCGCATTATTTTTTATCTACGTTTAGGGAAAGCTGCCAGCTGTCGCACCATGCATTAATCCTCTGCAGGTCATCCTGGAGTACGTACGAGTCTTCTGATGTTGCTACTTTCTTGTAGACAACCGTGTCATCTGCAAATAGCCTCACGGAGCTACCGATGTTGTCAACTAAGTCATTTATGTATATTGTAAACAATAAAGGTCCTATCACGCTTCCCTGCGGTACTCCCGAAATTACCTCTACATCTGCAGATTTTGAACCGTTAAGAATGACATGTTGTGTTCTTTCTTCTAGGAAATCCTGAATCCAATCACAAACCTGGTCCGATATTCCGTAAGCTCGTATTTTTTTCACTAAACGTAAGTGCGGAACCGTATCAAATGCCTTCCTGAAGTCCAGGAATACGGCATCAATCTGCTCGCCAGTGTCTACGGCACTGTGAATTTCTTGGGCAAATAGGGCGAGCTGAGTTTCACATGATCTCTGTTTGCGGAATCCATGTTGGTTATGATGAAGGAGATTTGTATTATCTAAGAACGTCATAATACGAGAACACAAAACATGTTCCATTATTCTACAACAGATTGACGTAAGCGAAATAGGCCTATAATTATTCGCATCTGATTTATGACCCTTCTTGAAAATGGGAACGACCTGCGCTTTCTTCCAGTCGCTAGGTACTTTACGTTCTTCCAGCGATCTACGATAAATTGCTGATAGAAAGGGGGCAAGTTCTTTAGCATAATCACTGTAGAATCTTAAGGGTATCTCGTCTGGTCCGGATGCTTTTCCGCTACTAAGTGATAGCAGTTGTTTTTCAATTCCGATATCGTTTATTTCAATATTTTCCATTTTGGCGTCCGTGCGACGGCTGAAGTCAGGGACCGTGTTACGATTTTCCGCAGTGAAACAGTTTCGGAACACTGAATTCAGTATTTCTGCCTTTCTTCGGTCGTCCTCTGTTTCGGTGCCATCATGGTCAACGAGTGACTGAATAGGGGATTTAGATCCGCTTACCGATTTTACATATGACCAAAACTTTTTAGAGTTCTTGTTTAGATTGTTTGCCAATGTTTTATGTTCGAATTCGTTGAATGCTTCTCTCATTGCTCTCTTTACGCTCTTTTTCGCTTCGTTCAGCTTTTCCTTATCAGCTATGATTCGACTACTCTTAAACCTATGATGAAGCTTTCTTTGTTTCCGTAGTACCTTTCGTACATGATTGTTATACCACGGTGGATCTTTCCCTTCGCTTTGGACCTTAGTCGGTACGAACTTATCTAAGGCGTACTGGACGATGTTTCTGAATTTTTTCCATTTTTGTTCCACATCCTCTTCCTCAGAAATGAACGTTTGATGGTGGTCACTCAGATATTCTGCGATTTGTGCCCTATCACTCTTGTTAAGCAAATATATTTTCCTTCCTTTCTTGGCATTTCTTATTACACTTGTAGTCATTGATGCAACCACTGACTTATGATCACTGATACCCTCTTCTACATTCACGGAGTCGAAAAGTTCCGGTCTATTTGTTGCTATGAGGTCTAAAACGTTAGCTTCACGAGTTGGTTAAACAAACGGAAAAATGGAGGAGGTACAATTGGAGAGCGATCCGCCTTCACCAACATGCATAAGCAATTCATTAATAGTATATATATATATATATATATATATATATATATATATATATATATATATATATTACAAAAAACTAATTATAAAAAAAATTGCGTGGCACGAGATTCGATCCGGCGACCTTCGGATTACGAAGCTCAGCGCTTACCGCTGCGCCACGACGCGGTAGAAAATTATTAATCGTAGAGAGTATTTCACCGCAACGGTTTCTTTTAACTGTCGATTTTCTCGACAACGGCTGAGAAGTGCATCTTGGTGCTTTGCCACATTACACCTCTGGCCATGACCTTTTATTATGCGCAGTGTGAATCGAATCAGAATTTCACAATTGGCGGCATCCCCTTGTCAGAGCCATTTGAACCATTTTGGACGGCGATACGATTTCATGATTTCATGAAGACAACATGTTGAACCAGGAGAAAGCGTGGCTAGCAAAAACAAAGTCGAAAACAAAGAGATAGATGAAATTGGTTCGTGAATGGTTAAAGAAAAGTGATGCCATTTCGCGTTTGAATCTCTTGACAGAAATCCTAACCATAGACACCGAAAGATTTCGTAAAATATACGTCAAAATACTTACGATGAAATGGGAAAAAATCGAAAATCAAGCCCGCTTACTGTCACGCATTTCGGTGTATAAAATGTCCGATCTTCGGCATGTGAGCGTTTGCTATCCTTTACCTTTTTTAGCACCTTGCGGAAATTTGTTAGCAGGGTTCTAATTTTCTTTTTCATATCTTCTATTATGCTTCCGGGTATTGCTAGAGATAAATATCTAAATCACTGCTGATACCCATCAAGGGTTTTTGCTCCTGTTCAATTAATCTGGTGACCTGTCATGCCATAGGCAAGGATTACTCCTGTAACATTCAATAATCTGCAACATTAATTGTGTGTTGTTTCCTCCACTGAAATTTCTACGTGGAATGAAGACTGACGGGAAGTGCAAATGTAAACTTTTTTTTTTTAGTTCTGTAATACACCCTATCACCCTGCGGCTGTTTTCGCGAAATGCGGTAAACAACCGAACATTAAATATTGTCTAAGCGGAGAATATTTTTGGGAGCATCAGTACGGCTCTGTCAATATTTCCGTTATTGACAACATGTCATCCTCACCCTCAGATGATCAATATATTGGCGCATTGTCAATATACAACAGTACTGAACGTGTGAGTATCCCTTAAACATGACATTGCTCCAAACGCTGAACATATTTTTCCTACGTGAAGTAAGAGAGCAAACGGTCGATTCAAACCGTCAATTCTTTTCGCAAAACTACAAAAAATGTGTTGGTAAGAGCAACGCACGTCCATTTCAGTCATTCTTCAGACAATAAATTAGTTTCCAGAATGAAATTTTCACTCTGCAGTGGAGCGTGCGCTGATATGAAAAGTTCCTGTCGGATGAAACTGTTTCATGTGAAGCGAAAACAAATATAGAATCATTTACCCGCCAATATTACAGATGAAAGTAAAAATTAAGCAGAATACGAGCAACATATTTACAGTGCAATTAAAAGAGTGCAATACACACAAGAAGGTCATAATCCGGTCCACAATTTCCACTTGATAACAGCCACACCGCCGAAATCGTATTGTTGGGTTTCACAAATAAATACACTTTACCTCTAAATTACCAGACCGGCCTATAGAGTGTAAATAAAAATACTATCGTCTAGTACTCGTATTTCGTAAAGCAATAATACAAATTATCGTCGCATAATTATTTTCCCGAATTCAAGGTTCACTGTCGGGCCACGTGGAGCGCTACTGTCGGTCTGCTTCCGTGTCGTAATACGGGCCTTGCACTAGTGATGTTTTGGTATTCTGCGGTCGAAAAAGTTTGGAGACTGGACTAACCCTATATTTTTAAACTGAAGTAAAATTTACTATTGTAGCTGGTACCAATTCTCGGTTCCCACTAATCTGGTATTATCATTATAGGGTGTAAAACAGAATATTTTGTATCTTTTTTGTATGTGACATACGATTGCAGACCTTATAATTGTAATTACTTTGTGCATAAACTATAAATTATGACAAACTTTGAATAAAATACGGAGTAGTAAAACTTTGAGTGGTTTAGCAACATTTTCCTCCATTCAGCGTTCTAGGGTTGTTGGGGAGGCTTGCGTGCCTCAGAGATACAGATAGCAGTACCGTTGGTGCAACCGCAACGGATATCTGTTGAGAGGCCAGACAGACGTGTGGTTCCTGAAGAGGGGCAGCAGTCTTTTCAGTAGTTGCAGGGGCAACAGTCTGGATGATTGACTGATCTGGCCTTGTATCATTAACCAAAACGGCCTTGCTGTGTTGGCACTGCGAACGGCTGAAAGCAAGGGGAAACTAAAGCCGTAATTTTTCCCGAGGGCATGCAGCTTTACTGTATGGTTAAATGATGATGGCGTCCTCTTGGGTAAAACATTTCGGAGATAAAATAGTCCCCATTCGGATCTCCGGGCGGGGACTACTCAGGAGGACGTTGTTATCAGGAGAAAGAAAACTGGCGTTCTACGGATCGGAGCGTGGAATGTCAGATCCCTTAATAGGGCAGGTAGGTTAGAAAATTTAAAAAGGGAAATGGATAGGTTAAAGTTAGATATAGTGGGAATTAGTGAAGTTCGGTGGCAGGAGGAACAAGACTTCTGGTCAGGTGAATACAGGGTTATAAAAACAAAATCAAATAGGGGTGATGCAGGAGTAGGTTTAATAACGAATAAAAAAAATAGGAATGCAGGCAAGCTACTACAAACAGCGTAGTGAACGCATTATTGTAGCCAAGATAAACACGAAGCCCACGCCTACCACAGTAGTACAAGTTTATATGCCAACCAGCTCCGCAATTGATGAAGAGATTGAAGAAATGTATGATGAGATACAAGAAATTATTCAGATACTTAAAGGGAGGCGAAAATTTAATAGTCATGGGGTAATGGCATTCGATCAGGAAAAGGAAGAGAAGCAAAAGTAGTAAGTGAATATGGACTGCGGATGAAGAATGAAAGAGGAAGCTGCTTGGTACAATTCCGCCCAGAGTACAACTTAATCATAGATAACACTTGCTTTAAGCATCATGAAAGAAGGCTCCATACGTGGTAGAGACTTGGAGACACAGGAAGGTTTCAGATTGATTATATAATGGTAAGACAGAGATTTAAGAAAATGGCTCAAATGGCTCTGAGCACTATGGGACTTAACTTCTGTGGTCATCAGTCCCATAGAACTTAGAACTACTTAAACCTAACTAACCTAAGGACATCACACACATCCATGTCCGAGGCAGGATTCGAACCTCGACCGTAGAGGTCGCGCGGTTCCAGACTGAAGCGCCTAGAACCGCTCGGCCACTCCGGGCGGCCAGAGATTTAAGAACTAGGTTTTAAATTGTCAGACGTTTCCTGGGCGGATGTGGACTCTGACCATAATTTATTGGTTATGAAATATAGATTAAAATAGGAGATATTACAAAAAGTTAGGAATTTAAGAAGATGGGAACTGAGTAAACTGAAAGTACCAGAGGTTGTTGAGAGTTTCAAGGGGAGCGTGAGGGAACGATTGGCAATAACAGGGGAAGGAATACAGTAGAAGAAGTGTGGGTAGCATTGAGAGATGAAATAGTGAAGGTAGCAGAGGATCAAGTAGATAAAAAGACAAGGGCTAGTAGAAATTCTAGGGTAACACACGAGATATTGAATTTAATTGATGAAAGGAGAAAATATAAAAATACAGTAAATGAAGCAGGCGAAAATGAATACAGACGTATCAAAAATGAGGTCGACAGGAAGTGCAAAATGGCTTAGCAGGAGTGGCTAGACGTCAAATGTAAGGACGTAGAAACATATATCACTTGGGGTAAGATCGCCTACAGGAAAATTAAAGGGACTTATGGAGAAAAAAGAACCACCTGTCTGAATATCAAGACCTCAGATGGAATACTAGTCCTAAGCAAAGACGCGAAAGCAAGAAAATGGAAGGTTTATATAGAGGGTCTTTACAAGGGCGAAGTATTTGAGGGCAATATTGTGGAAACAGAAGAGGACGTAGATGATATGGTACCGCGTGAAGAATTTGACAGAGCACTGAAAGACCTAAGTCAAAACAAGGCCCCGGGAGTAGCCAATATGCCATTTAGAAATATTAATAATCTTGGGAGAGCCAGACATGACAAAAGTCTTCCATTTGGTGAGCAAGATGTACGAGACAGATGAAATACCTTTAGAAGAATATAATAATTCCAATTCCTAAGAAAGCCTGTGCTGACAGGTGTAAGAATTGCCGAACTATCAGTTTAATAAATCACGGTTGCAAAATATTAGCACGAATACTAAATAGACTAATGGAAAGCTGGTAGAAGCCGACCTCGGGGAAGATCAGTTTGGTTTCCGTAGAAAAGCAGGAACACGCGAGCCAATACTGACCCTACTGCTTATCTTACAAGAGGGGTTAAGGAAAGAGAAACCTATGTTTGTAGCATCTGTTGACTTAGAGAAAGTTTTTGACGGTGTTGACTGGAATACTCTTTTTCAAATTCTGAAGGTGGCAGGGGTAAAATATAAATACAGGGAGCGAAAGGCTATTTACAATATTTACAAAAACCAGATGGCAGTTGTAAGAGTCGAGAGGCACGAAAGGGGAGCAGTGGTTGAGAAGAGAGTGAGACTGGTTGTAGCCTATCCTTGATGTTATTCAATCTGTATATTGATCAAACAGTAAAGGAAACAAAAGAAAAATTTGAAGTATGAATTAAAATCCAGGGAGAAGAAATAAAAACCCTGATGTTTGCCGATGACATTCTAATTCTGTCAGAGACAGCGAGTAACTTGAAAGAGCAGTGTCTTGATAGGAGGATATAAGATGAACATCACCAAAAGTACAACGAGGATAATGAAATGTAGTCGAATTAAATCAGGTGATGCTGTGGGAATCAGATTAGGAAATAAGACACTGAAAGTAGTAAAGGAGTTCTGTTACTTGGGCAGCAAAATAAGTAATGATGGTCGAAGTAGAGAAGATCTGGCGATGGCAAAGAAAGCATTTCTGAAGAAGATAAATTTGTAAGTTGAATATAGATTTAAGTGTCATGAAGTCTTTGAAGTATTTGTTTGGAGTGTAGCCATGTGTGGAAGTGAAACATGGACGATAAACAGTTTCGTCAAGAAGAGAATAGAAGCTTTCGAAATGAGAAGAGACTAGAAGATTTTGTGATGTGGTGCTGTAGAAGAATGCTGAAGATTAGATGGGTAGACAACGTAACTAATGAGCAAATATTAAATAGAACTGGGGAGAAGAGGAATTTGTGGCACAATTTGTCTACAAGAAGGGATTGGTTGGTAGGACATGTTCTGAGCCATGAAGGGATCACCAGTTTAGTTCTGGAGGGAAGCGTGGACAGTGAAAATCGTAGAGAGAGAAACCAAGATGTGAATACACTAAGCAGATTCAGAAGGATGTATATCGCGTTGGTTACTCGCAAATTAAGAGGCTTGCACAGGATAGAGTAGCATGGAGAGCTGCATCAAACAGTTTTTAGACTGAAGACCACAACAACAACAGGGTTATTAAAAACAGAGGAAGGTTAAGATGGTGGTTTTAAAACTTCAGGTAAGAACGTTGTTAAAACGACGTGAAACCTTTATAAAAGTCCTTTTGTGTGACTTTGTTCAGCTCTAGTGTCATATTTGCCTGAAAGTCGGTTATGTCTTTAAACCGTTGGCCCTTCATCTGAATATCTGCAGTTACTCGTTTTGTGGTAGGTTCGTTTTGATAACACCATGTCTCGTCACTCGTGATGATCTGTTTCAGTAAATCAAGTCGCGGCAGGCGTCTAAGCGTCGTCGTTTTTGTTTGGGATTCAAGCTGTGCGGAACAAACTTGGTACACATTTTTCTCTTTTTGAAAACATTCTGAAAAAATCTTGAACACTTAATTTCGAGATATTGTGACACCTCAACTTGGACACACATACTACCCATATTAATGTTTACAGACAGCGCCGACGTCGCTAGTACGCCAGGAATGAAATCTGCCTCGGAACGTTTTGAGCAGCAAGTAGAGTAAGCCAGGCTACACGAAGTTGGAAGCTAAAATGTGTAAACTGTATATTCTACTCTTACAGCAGTTTATGAACGAGGAGGATCCGGGTTGAAGGCTTCTGTAATGCGAGTGGGTTGGAGCTAAGGAGTTTGCAGAAGTCAGACGGATAAGAAGGTATCTTCTGACGTTATTGTGTGACTTGATCTCTCATCGCATGACCCACCAAACCTAACACTTCTCGCGTTCTCATTGGTGGAAGCAGTAGCGAATACGACATGACCTGTGGAATTTTGTTGCTTATGGTAGGAATGAATTTCATGATGCCGCTATCCAGTCAGACAGGGACTTGGGGTTCCCGCGGCAGTGTTGGAACGCTCAGCCTGCAGGCTAGTTCATGCTGCAGCTGCCTGAGCCGCAGCCGAGGGTCGACCAAAAAAGCGCCGGCATGTGCGCGCCACACTGTTCTCACGCTGCTCCCCTCCCCCCCCTCCTCCTCCCCTCACCGACCAAACCCCTCCTACCCACATCCCGCCAGAGGTCCCCCTTTAGGCATGGAGCCACACGTGTCGTGCAGCACGCCTGTCTGCCAACCGAGCCACGCTGCATTGATTGCTAGCGCCTCATTCAGCCGCGCTGCATACGTTTCGTTAGACCTGTGATTAGATCTGTTGGAAAGTCGTCGCTCATTTTCGTGTTCCGTCGGAATAAACCACACGCGCACGGGCCTGAGAAAGAAGTTAGTTGCGGCCTCCAGTGGAAACTACCCGCGCCACTCGATCTCATGCGTTATTGTTTTATTTGTTTGTTTTTCCTAAGTACAGAATGATTTAGGAACGCCAATGAGTTTATTAACTCAGTTTAAATAAGGAAAGAAACGGCATCATGTGGTTGGAGGCATTGTCCCAGGTCTAGCGCCAACACGCAAGGAAAGCGAAATCCGGGTAGCTGAATAGTAATTTAAAAACGCTGGTGTTGCGTGCATCGGTTGACTACAGTTTTGTCGAACTGCTCGATCTTATTCGAAAATCTTAACGGTTTGTGGGTCGTCAGCGGACTTCAGTCGCCTAAATTTTCATAATTCACTAATAAATATAAGGTAACAGCAAACTGCACTAGGTCCTTGCGAAGACTCAGTAGGGGGAGATCCACATGATTACAACGCAACGTAATGAGTAACAGAAGTCGTTATCGTTTGCGTTTCAGCTTTAATCTTCACAGCTACACCACGCAAAGCATAGTCCGGCGGCCACGTTTCTCTAACAACATTATATAAGCAAGATGGAATTTAACTCCATCTTACTTCTCAGCCTCCGCCAAATCTGTCTTCATCCGTTTAAATATCAGAATGATTCCCTCAAAAAAGGACGTGGCTGTTATTTCCCATCTTTCTCCTGTCCGAGCTTTTGCACTGTCTATAATGACCTTCAACGACGATAAAACTTCCTGCCTACCGAGCCTTAACATTTGTACTGGTGTAGCTTCCTAAACTGGCAAATGAAGACAAAAATGTGAGAATAATACGTCGTTTTTTATCCTCGTAGTAAGATTGCCCGAAAAGGTAGCAAGTATGTGAAGATACTCTGTTCATAAAGCCGGCCGGTGTGGCCGAGCGGCTCTAGGCGCCTCAGTCTGGAACCGCGCGACCGCTACGGTCGCAGGTTCGAATCGTGCCTCGGGCATGGATGTGTGTGATGTCCTTAGGTTAGTTAGGTTTAAGTAGTTCTAAGTTCTAGGGGACTGATGACCTCAGCAGTTAAGTGCCATAGTGCTCAGAGCCATTTGAATCTGTTCATAAATTTGAAGAACATGGTATAGGGAAGTAATTTGTTTTCAGTATTTGCTTCTTCATGTCAAGAAATTACGAACTATTGAGCTACAGTATTGTTTATCGATGAGGGAGTGAACTACATTCATTATCTCATGAACGCTTGGAACATTACAGCCTAGTATTGCTTAAAAAATACGAAATGGACGACACAAATCAAGAATAATAAATTATTGTTAGAAATAAGCAGAAATAAGCAATTCAGCGACATACTATTTCTTGGATCATTAACTAAGATTTAATTATCATTCGTTAGTTTCTATTTAAAGGGTGAACACGAACGCCATTGACAGAATTGCGGATATTTTGAATATTTTGGTAGGAGAGACCAGTGGTCTCCGGTAGCTGTTTACAGAGTAGTAACGTAATTATGATTTATTCGTTTTATTACCTCAATGGGCTTTGCTGTCGTATAAATATCTGTCACGGTACTGAAAAAACCTTTTAATATGCAACCACAAAACATATAACACAAAACACAGAATAGTGCAACAATCCGCAGATGAGGGAGTAGTTCAGCATAGCGTCCCCGTGACGATCTTCCATTGCATTCAGTGAACTCATACACTGATGTTAACTTACAACAAACAAATGGGAGGCAGAGCAGAGCAAAACTGGATGCAAGGTAAATTGGCGTTACCGTTTTGCCAACAGCAAGTACTGTGAGTGAATGGAAGAAGTTTGTTTACATACAAAACATACAGCGCATTCCCTTAACATTTGCACTGTGTGTAGATATTTTCATTACAGTAGCAAATCAAAGATATAAGGGGATAAGAAATGAAACAAAATGCAACACCAGAGACCACCGGTTCCTTGTACCATAATACTCTGAAAATATACCTGAACAACTTATGAAATGATTTCGGTGGAGCTCAGGTTCACCCTGTAGAAAAAATGGCTCTGAGCACTATGGGACTCAACTGCTGTGGTCATAAGTCCCCTAGAACTTAGAACTACTTAAACCTAACTAACCTAAGGACATCACACACATCCATGGCCGAGGCAGGATTCGAACCTGCGACCGCAGCGGTCGTGCGGTTCCAGACTGTAGCGCCTTTAACCGCTCGGCCACTCCGGCCGGCTCACCCTGTAGAGATAGGTGTCAATCTGTGTTGGAGGGATCGGCTGATGCCAGATCTCCTTCTGGAGTAATGGTCTCCTATGGATTGGGAACCTCCCTTATACATGTTGTCCATATCCTCATCTGTAGTCCTGAAGCGTCTGCACAGGGAAGTGTTCGTTGCAAGAGGCGCCAAGAAATTTGGCAGACGGAACTAAAGTATCGTAGAAATGTGGTTGCACCTGTGCTTTCTTCGACGCACATTGGAATTGATAGGCGGTACAGTGTTCGTTCCTGCAGCCTCTGTTCCACATGGTATGATCGTACTTTGAGGCCCACTTCGAATTAGCCTAGCGATTGTACGTCGTATTTGTGTCGGACGACAGGATAATTCTCTAGTCAAACGTGGGACTGTTATTAGGCAACATCGCTCATATTCGTGCAACCTATTGCGGTGCAGAGATTGTCCGAGTAAACTGAGTTCCCTTCCGTCAACCAGCCAGTGGCGGATTTAAAAATTTTGCGTCCCTAGGCATACTTTGTTATATGCGCCCCCCTCTCCACCCCCCCCCCCCCAAAAAAATTGTTTTAAATAATAGCTATAACCCAATCACTTCAGAATTGCCGTTTTGGGTGGGAGCACTGTGAGCTGTTCCGTACTCTACTATTCGTTGTTCAGGACGCGTCAGCGGTGTAGTCGTGCTCAATCAAAATATAATATGGTTCCTGAACTATACTGGTGTACGGCAGTGGATAGAACAAATTTCAAACTGCCTTGTGTTAATATATTCTTCTGTTGAAAGACAACAGAAACGAACACAAGGAAAATAACTTTTCTTTTATGGCCTAAAAATTCAGCAGAGCTTGTGTTAGACAACGGATTTTTGTTAAACATTCACTTTTGATATGTTCTTTTACACGGAACCGTTGAAATGAATATAAAAAAGTTGTGTTGTGAACTAAAACTTGAAGCGAACGTGTCATACATTACAAATTAATATGTACTTTTACAGATATGCGTTTAAAATTAAAATTAAACTCTCGTTTTACGTTCTAAAAACTTGAATGTGTAGCAGATAAAAAGAACACGTTCGGTATTAATACATGAATCTATAGGAAAGCTTAAGAAATGAAAATGAAATAGAGATTTCGGTGAAGGAACTGATAACTACAGACAGACGAACAAACATAGAACTTGATTTGCTATTTCATAATTTTACAGACTAGTGTGGAAAAATGAAATATGTTGTATAATCTAATAGTTAACGTGTAAAGCATTAGGGTCTGTGTACCTAGATGCTGCATAATAAGTGTACACTATACCTTTAATCCATGGTAAGGGCTGAACAGTTGTGTACTGCAGTCACTGCTCTCACCAAACCTTTTTCTAGCCCTGTTAGCAAAGCTTTTACGTATTTATCGACAGAACTGAACTACGTTATTTATTAACACTTTTTCATCTGAGCGAACTCTCCGATATCGTATATTTCCCCGACAGGTATACATTTCAGCAGACGCCAAGAATACGCATCAGCTGTAATATACTACAGTATCAGTATGACTTGACTGTACAGCGGCCGGCCGGAGTGGCCGTGCGGTTCTGGGCGCTGCAGTCTGGAACCGGGCGACCGCTACGGTCGCAGGTTCGAATCCTGCCTCGGGCATGGATGTGTGTGATGTCCTTAGGTTAGTTAGGTTTAATTAGTTCTAAGTTCTAGGCGACTGATGACCTCAGACGTTAAGTCGCATAGTGCTCAGAGCCATTTGAACCCTTTGACTGTACAGCGCCGAGCGGCCTGGGTCATTCGGGTATTGTTTAGTATTGTCGGGCGCCTTCGGTCACGTCTGCACGTAAACGAGTTTTAGTACGGCGTTCTGCCATCGGCAATTGTAAAATAAACAAGTAATTCGTAGTTTGTAAATCCAATGAATGTGCTCCAAGTTGTAATAAAATCACATTATAAGCTTAAATTATTAAAACCAATATGAATAAGCAAAGAAACTCACCAGTCAGCAAAGCTTGCGTCTGGCTTTGACGGCAGAAAACTCGTTGATCATATCTTACATAGTTCAGACGGTTATCAGTTAGGAGGTCTCCGATGTGAAGAATGGACAAGGCGTTCAATCTCTACTCAGACAATGTAGAACGTAGCTACGATTTCAGTCTTTTAAGAGCCGAAAACGAGCGTTCTGCCGAACAATTTATAAGTGCCATACATAGAAGTATACTAAGCGCAAGGTCAACATTCGGAAACACGGACTGTAACCTCTCTTTTTCGTAAAAATTTACACATTTCGAATGGTATATCACTAATCTCAGAAGATTTCATAAGTTCCGCGATATGTACACATTCATCTCTAAATCTGTGTCCTATGACGCTTGGAGTTTTGCTGCACGTTCAGCAATATCGTCAGGTGAACTGTTGTTAAGGTTACTGAAAACTACTGAGTCCAACAGTGTTCTATAGCTTTCCTTCTTCCTCACTAATTCGGCGTACAAGTTGTCGAGTACGGGGAGAAATGCTTCGATTCTAAATTTTTCCTTTCCAGTCAGAAAAACTTCTTCAGGGTCCGCTTCTTCATCACCATGAAGTTTGCGTTTTCGTGATCTTTTATAGATGCATTCATAGTCTAGATCAGTTACAATCTCTATGGATTTACTTTCATAATAGTCGAACACGCCACGAATAGATGCAATAAATCCTACAAGTGTCTCATATAATTCATGCACTATTTTAGTATCAATATTTACACTTTGCAATTTCAGATTTACACTATTAAATCTCTGGAGTATGTCCTTCCAAACTGTCATGATGAATACTTTTTCTAGTCTGCTGAGTTGATTCAATAAAGCTGAAGACTCATTTCGCACAAGTGGTTTTTCAAACGTATTATTGATCATGTGTGAGGGCATTAATAACGCCCTCGCAGTTTTCATATAGACCTACACACACTTCCTCTCTTGCTGAACAACGTGTTTCTGATAAACTTTTTACCGTGTTGCCACCTGGTTTCATGAAAGAAGAAGTTTATCCCAGCGCTGCGTAGAAGCAGAGAAAAAATTATGAAGGTTTTGCACTGCATTGAAAAATGAACATGCTTCCCGACAACAGCTTGCAACACTAGTCCGACTAAATTAAAAAAAAATTGCTGCTCAAGGCACATAATGCGCTTTCGGATTTCTTACTTGAATGCGTGCCTACAAACAGCATAGGTTCCTGTTATTCAGGGTGGTCCATTGATCGTGACCGGGCCAAATATATCACGAAATAAGCGTCAAACGAAAAAACTCCAAAGAACGAAACTTGTTTAGCTTGAAGGGGGAAACCAGATGGCGCTATGGTTAGCCCGCTAGATGGCGCTACCACAGGTCAAACGGATATCAACTACGTTTCTTTAAATAGGAACCCCCATTTTTTATTACATATTCGTGTATTACGTAAAGAAATATGAATGTTTTAGTTGGACCACTTTTTTCGCTTTGTGATTGATGGTGTTTAATAGTCACAAACATATCGCTCACAATTCTAGACGAACATTTGGTAACAGGTAGGTTTTTTAAATTAAAATACAGAACGTAGGTACGTTTGAACATTTTATTTCGGTTGTTCCAATGTGATACATGTACCTTCGTGAACTTATCATTTCTGAGAACGCATGCTGTTACAGCATGATTATCTGTAAATACCACATTAATGCAATAAATGCTCAAAATGATGTCCGTCAACCTCAATGCATTTGGCAATACGTGTAACGACATTCCTCTCAACAGCGAGTAGTTCGCCTTCCGTAGTGTTCGCACATGCATTGACAATGCGCTGACGCATGTTGTCAGGCGTTGTCGGTGGATCACGATAGCAAACATCCTTTAACTTTCCCCACAGAAAGAAATCCGGGGACGTCAGATCCGGTGAACGTGCGGGCCATGGCATGGTGCTTCGACGACCAATCCACCTGTCATGAAATGTGCTATTCAATACGGCTTCTTCAACCGCAAGCGAGCTATGTGGCGGACATCCATCATGTTGGAAGTGCATCGCCATTCTGTCATGCAGTGAAACATCTTGTAGTGACATCGGTAGAACATTATGTAGGAAATCAGCATGCATTGCACCATTTAGATTGCCATCGATAAAATGGGGGCCAATTATCCTTCCTCCCACAATGCCGCATCATACATTAACCCGCCAAGGTCGCTGATGTTCCACTTGTCGCAGCCATCGTGGATTTTCCGTTGCCCAATAGTGCATATTATGCCGGTTTACGTTACCGCTGTTGGTAAATGACACTTCGTCGCTAAATAGAACGCGTGCAAAAAATCTGTCATCGTGCCGTAATTTCACTTGTGCCCAGTGGTAGAAGTGTACACGACGTTCAGAGTCGTCGCCATGCAACTCCTGGTGCATAGAAATACGGTACGGGTGCAATCGATGTTGATGTAGCATTCTCAACACCGACATTTTTGAGATCCCCGATTCTCGCGCAATTTGTCTGCTACTGATGTGCGAATTAGCCGCGACAGCAGCTAAAACACCTACTTGGGCATCATCATTTGTTGCAGGTCGTGGTTGACGTTTCACATGTGGCTGAACACTTCCTGTTTCCTTAAATAACTTAACTATTCGGCGAACGGTCCGGACACTTCGATGATGTCGTCCAGGATACCGAGCAGCATACATAGCACAATCTCGTTGGGCATTTTGATCACAATAGCCATACATCAACACGATATCGACCTTTTCCGCAATTGGTAAACGGTCCATTTTAACACGGGTAATGTATCACGAAGCAAATACCGTCCGCACTGCCGGAATGTTACGTGATACTATGTTTTTGTACGTTTGTGACTATTACAGCTTCATCTATCACAAGGCGAAAATAGTGGCCCAACTAAAACATTTTTATTTCTTTACGTACTACACGAATATGTAATAAAAATGGGGGTTCCTATTTGAAAAATCGCAGTTGACCTGTGGCAGCCCCATCTAGCGGGCCAATCATAGCGCCATCTGGTTTCCACCTCCAAGCTAGACGAGTTTCGTTCTTTGTAGTTTTTTCGTTTGATGCTTATTTCGTGAGATATTTGGCCTAGTAACTATCAATGGATCACCCTCTATTGCTTGCATTGTCATATGACCGGCCTCTACTGTCAGTAATATCAATGGAATTTGTAGACAGGACTTTTAGTATGGCTTCAGCTAAGTTTCCGGACTTGTGTCCCGGGTTTGATAAAAACAGAAGGAAACCTTCAATAGGTTCACCATTCTCGTTCACGTATCTTAATTTGAAAGATAATTGATCGATATGTGAAATGTCCGCAGCAGAGTCTACTATTATAGAGAAATATTTGACCAGTTTTATTTCACTTATGATAATTCCTTTTATTCGTTCGGAAAGAAGCTCTATTATTTCATCATAGATTGTTGAAGAAAGATAACATGTATGTCCCTGCCCTGGATTTCCATATCGTTCAATGTGCACTACAACAAAAAAGGATCAGACTCGGTTATAAGCTCAAGAGACATCATAAATCGACCATTATGTAATGAGTGGAATCTTTCAACGTGTCCACGTGGGGAAGTACACGACTTGTTAGCTTCTTCACTACTGCAAACACGCTTTTCAACACACTGCGCCAGTACTTTTTTTTTCTGTCTCAACATCTGACTCGAAATGGTTATCAATTGTTCCAAGTGACTTTTTCTTGTTAATAGTGGTAACTGAGAATTTTTGGTTCAAGTGATCATGGTGAGATAAAATATTACAAATATTTTTTCAGTCTGCAATACGATTAGTAGCAATCGGCGCCTTACCTGCGAACAGTTTACATTGTGCACAAGAAACAGCATCGGTGCTACAGGAGTATACTAGAAAATCACGCAAAGTTGATTCACCATTTAAAAATTTACGGTAAAATACATTTTTGTTCAAATATCTGGTTTTATCTTATATTGATCTTCTTGAATAAGAAAAATCAACGTTATAATTTTGATTAATGCCACGTTGTAAGAGAATGTCGATTGTTGATTCATTGACACACCATTCTGCAGGATCATGACTAACAAGGTTATTTCTTTTTGTAATGTCTGACTCGACATTTAAGTTTTTAGTGAAACTCGAAATCAGGAACAATTTGCTTCTCTTCATTTTTAACTTCTGGTTCGTCTGTATTTACTTCTTTTACAACAGTTGCAGTGCCAGAAATATCATCCGTACTACTTGAACTCGAAGTCAAACCAGCAACATTTTTTGCGAAAAATTATCTATTCTGCCAAGCGTTTTTAGAACATTGGCTTCTCGTCCTCGCCTTTCCCTCAATAATTTCCGAAATGTCGTTCTACTTAATTTTGCACGTTTGCGTTCTTCACTGTTATTCATGTTAAGGCACTTACAAAATTGTCAACCAACAGTCAAAACAGAAGAAAAACATTTGTAAAAGAAAGAATGAAATACTGTACAAAGTTCCAGTCACGCTACACCGCACATGAGAACAAAGCTTTTTAAACACGACACACGAGCACAAAGATTCTTCCTTTAAACACGGAGCAATGAACTGACCATCTCTGATTACTCGACGTAACTGTGCTATGAAAGAACGACAATACAGAATAATTTAATTTCATTGTCGCCTGCCCCTCTGTTGTCAGTGAAAAGCAGAAGCACACCTGCCGGCTGGAATTCGTCTCGTTAAGAAAACGGGACAGTCCCTTTTTTGGCTTCTGTTTCCCGCGTCACTGGAATTTTAGCTGGGACGCAAATATGTTCTGAATATTCTTGACACTGTCTTTCTAATTTAAAAAGCAAATAATTTTTGCAGGTTTTTGCAGTGAGGTGTGCTGGATGGACTCTTATCCCACTTATTCTTATAGCATTTTAGCGGTTTTTGTGGGCAGAGAAGACAACTACAAAGTTTAACTTATCTTCTTGGCAGTTGATGTGGTGTGTTGTCATTTGTGTGAACACTTCTGTTATGTCTACACGAAAATGCACTTTTGTTCCAACGTAAAATAAAAATAACGTTTTCTCGAAGAAGAAAAACTTAGTTAAGAAGTTTAATATAAAATTTGCAATGCCACGTACTTTGCGATTGCACAGAGTGGGAACTTTGATATCGTGCAGGCTGCAGCACAATAAATGAGACAAACGAAAGTTGTTTTCTTCATCTTTTTTCGCCAAAAAAGTAACTAAGTAAATAGATGAATAAATTTTTTTTACACTGTTGTCAAGTGTATTTCACACATTATTAGATATTCTGCTTATGTTCTTCTCGTATAAACACGTGTTTAAAAATGTAAAACATTCCCAGTATCAAATGTTTGTTAAATGGGTGTCATGAAATGAAAGCTCAGATATTGAAGACCACAGAGCTTTCGCATTAATTACAGTAATGGAGGGTTTCTACAAGAAATTTAAGTAGAGTCGGGTTTTACATACTGAGGCCCACACATGTTACAGTATTTAAGAAACTGTTGATTAGTTCATCACAGCTTTTCAGGGGTCCCGGTATTTTCACGGGGAAAATAGTCTCGGAATAATAACGTTTCAAACATTGTATTGTAGAATGCCATCCTGACGGCTTACCTCAAAATATTCTGAACAATCATGAAGATGATACCAGACAGAAACCCCAATGTTAAATTTCCATTCAGTCACCAAGTAAACTACATATATTTCCAAGCTTGTATTGTCGAATTTCGTTCCTAAGGTTTATTTAAACTAGCAAGATGTTTAACAATATTAAAATCTTTTGTCGTTTGTAAGCGCAGTTATTTTAAAACGTAAAAGGTTAAAATGAGTACAGAGCAAAAAAATGCCGCCCCCTTTAAGGTGCCGCCCCTGGGCTCGTGTCTAGTGGGCCTGCACATACATCCACCACTGGAACCCGCACGAACACGGAAATGTTTACTTGGACAATGCGATCCCAGTTCCCTTTCTTTCTCATGTTCGAGCTAGCTGGTATAAATATAGACAAAAACATGGTGACATCAGCAGAATTTAGCAAATTGTGGTAGTTCATTCAAAATGTACAGCGACAGAGCACGTAAAAAGCCTTTGTGCGACCGTAGAAGCCACATTCATCACACCATCAAGCAGCATGGTCTAGTAACAACTGTTGCTCTTTTTGTTCATTTTTTTTACAGACGCTGTAAAAAGTAAGAATCTGTAAATCCCGAAGGCACGTTGTGTATCTGTTATAATTTAATGGTTGTGGTCTTATCCCTTTTCCAGTTCAACTGGCCATCAACGGTGACAAAATTTCGAACAATTGAACTAGGTAACAGGGTGAGGTAGTTTATTTATTAGGACGCTGGCCTCGCATTCGGGAGAACGGCGGTTCAGATCGCGACGTGCCACACGGAGCTAGGTTTTCCATTAGTTTCTTTAAATCACCCAAAGAAAATGCTAGTATAGCGGCTTTGGAAACGAGCAGTTTTCCTCGCCACCATTTCCCAATACGTGCTTTTGTTCTGTTTGCAGTAATCTTGTTGTCTCTGGGACATAATCCTATTGTTCCTCCCTTCAGTGTGTTGAACTAGAGTCAGAGCACTAATGGTGAAATTATGCACTTATTTCAAATAATTTACAAGAAATGTTTTATATGTTAAACCTTCATTTATCGATGAGGCTTAAAAGAGGAAAAACGGTATTGTGTCACATTTTTTCGCCCGTTCCCTTACCTTTGGTTTATCCTATTTCAGTTATTTTTATATTTTATTTCTGATTTAAACAAGAAATATTAGTAGTTTTTTTGCAGTAAGTATCCGCTTCTTTAGAACCACATTTTCTACACTTTTGGCGTTGCCGTCCATGTTGTTTCTGTTGAATGTGCACTGTTGGTACGCACCTTAGTTCTTTACTCTATGTTTCTAACCTTTTTTTCCAATATTACGATGATACTTAAATTCGTAGCAAAAGATTTTCACACAGTTATATCTTATTAGGACATTTTATCCGTCATTTATTGTTTGGCCTATTATTCTCGTAAATACGCCTTGAAGTTGAAAGAACTTTGAGCTGCAAAAATGCAAGGTCTGAAACTTTGCGCTTTTGTGAGCTAAATAAGGCTAAACGGTCCCACTGAAAAGAATGAACGCTTTTGAAATATTGAGTTTCATAGAGAATGAGCAGGATCGAACATTTTACTACCATCTGTGTAGAGAATTGTATTAGATAATGAACATCGAGAGAATGTTTCTGTCATTCCAGTGTGCGTTACAGTATTGTAGAGATTCACCTTATTCTGGAAGATATTTCTGACTTTCTTGGAGACCTTCTCATTACTTGAATTTACTTCATCAAGCAAAACCGATGTGCTCATGAACCGTGGCTAGTCGAGTATCGTGTGAACTTGCATTCCCCGGCTTAGTTCACATGGCGTTGTATACAGGTATCGCAAGCTTTACGGTATGTGGGAGGAAAAATTCATCCCCGTTTGCTCTCTACCGTCAAGCTACAGCAATGACCTTTTCATTCTAAGACTACTGATGGTCACGAAACTGAGGCAAAACACGCAAGGAATGACTAAGTGAAGACAAAAATGTCGACAACCGTATCTGTTCATGCACATTATGCGATGTTATGCCTCTGCCGGGATAAATAAGGCGTCGCGTACTACGAACTGCTTCCGGGAATGTAACCATTAACTGTTGTCATTTATTGCCGGCGACTGAGACGCCTCGTGGCCTCAACTGAAGAAAAATAACCGAGAGGACTGTATTAACTGCCGCGGCAGTACGATAACGAGCGCTCGCAAGTCGCTGACATGACAGAAGCAGCTGCTGTGGATCTTGGCTGGGAATGGAATCCGCTTTCCTATTTTCTCTCTACACTGCAGAATTTTTTGTTCCTGCCTAACAGTCTTTGACTGAACTCTCTCCAAAAGGATGATATTTTCCAAAATGTACTTTGGTGATGCGTAAAAAATGTTTCTTTTCCTAGCTTGGGAATGAGATACTGCTCCAGCGTTGGAAGAGTTTGCCGATTAATCCCCGTTGTACTTTTTCTTTCTAATAAAAACTATAATCACTTCTTGTTACACCGAACGGAAAAACACTCGTCAAAACCGTGATGGATTCTTAGATTTATGTTTGGAGAAGGCCGAGTGGATACTGTAACGCACACAAAATATTAGATCACTTTATTATAACTCGAAGCTGAAATACTTAACTTTGAAACAACCCATGTCCACAGGACAGTCTTTGTACATTTGTTAGTCACTAAACACTAACGTATCAGTCGGTGCTATACAGAATAATGCTCTCTTCTCTCAACTTTGCTACATAGTTCTGCCTAATAAAAGTCTCCAGTGAGACGATGCTGTCGTCTTTGGCGCTGATTGCAGAGAGTTGAGAGGCCCTCCGCTCTGCCGCAGAAAGGTCTTCAGCTGCGTCGGCATAAGGAAACTCTTGAGGGAGGGCGTGTCTGCGTCTGCCAGCCACCGTGTCACTTCTGGTTTCGTCGTGATGTACCAACTTTGTCATGGTACATCGCAACTTTGTCATGGTACATCGGACGACACCAAATGACTCAAAACTCCGACAAATCTTTGAACAAAAAGTAAAATCGCGTTGCCCTGTGGTTTGCGAGACAGGTCCTTGGTGTTGTTGATCGCCATCACGTCGCATCGTAATGTGACGTTTCCTGAGATGTTACCCCGAAATACATCTTTCGAGAAAAGACAATGTACATCAGCTGAACTACACCAAGAAGTATTGCTATATGCTTAAATTGTATGAGAAGATGAAGTGAGTTACAGTAATAAACTACAAATTCTGTCTTTCCACCAACACAAGTAGCAAAATGTATTTGCAATTGTCAGTAACCACGAATGATATGTAAGAGATTCGAGAAAATGAAACGTGTCGAAAACTGCAGGAACCTTTTCTTAAATTTGTTATTATTATTATCGTCTTTGTTTCTCGCAGAACAGAGTTTATGTATCTGTTGCGGTCAAGTCCACTCCAGCCTGTTTCCAACTTCCTTAGGTGGTGGCCTGGTGACTTAAATGATTTTACAATGCTGTACGCAAGGTATGGGCGTTGCAGAACAATACTACAGAGTGGGCAAAACGAAACTGGGCTGGAAAATATAAGACTGGCGCGGGACTGACTTCTGTTCAAAAATGATTCAAATGGCTGTGAGCACTATGGGACTTAACTTCTGAGGTCATCAGTCCCCTAGAACTTAGAAGTACTTAAACCTAACTAACCTAAGGACATCACACACATCCATGCCGAGGCAGGATTCGAACCTGCGACCGTAGCAGTCGCGCGGTTCCGGACTGAGCGCCTAGAACCGCTAGACCACCGCGGCCGGCCAATATTTTCATCCCTCTATATTGAATATGTATTGTTACTGTATTGCAGGAGGGAAAAGCCTGAAGATGGTCCGAGGAAAGGGCCGGAACCGACTGTTTTTATTTGATTCTTACCCAAGCTTGCTGTGTGGTGTCCAATGTACAGTGTCCTCATCATAACATGATTCTTTCACCAAACTGTTAAGCTAACCAGTATGTCCAGAAACTGTTTAATCAATATATTGATCAGCTCACAGATGATGAACGATTGTATGGATATTTCAGCAAGTCGGGGCAACAGCACAAACCGCTTTGACAACCATGTCACGAGTGCGTGATGTGTTCAGTGAAGAGAGGATGTGTAAACTCCTGACCACCTTTATGTCCTGGTCTCTCTCCCAGTGCTTTTCACAGATGTGGCAAATCTAGGGATCAGGTGTACTCATATAAACCACACAATGGAAGAACACTGAAAACGCTGTTCCTGCTGTCCCTCACGTAGAGCTGCTACGCGTCTTTCACAGTTTGATAAATCGAGCACAGCGCTGCACCGACGCCAGTTGTGGCCATTTCTGGCATCTAATGTGATATTCATTAACAAGGGTCAGTACCGTCAGTGCTGCTGTAAATATTTTCGGGGTAACTTTTGTTTTGTCCATCTTAGATATCACCGTCTTTACTACATCGTGGGATACCTGCCAGGGCGATTTCAGGTTATGTGATATTGGTCCAAGGGTACCAACCTTGACGTGAATGGCGTGAGTTTTTAACTTTCCACGTTCGATTGATCTCAAATATCAGATCCTTATGTTTCAATTTCCTTTGAGCTGTCTTATCATACGATACTGAGACATCGTTTAAGAGGCACGATCTTCTATCTGGCCAGCGTACAGCAGTGTCAGGCTTGTTAGCTGCAGCCGTTTGCTCGATATGAATTTCCAGCTGTTGTGACCGCTGTAGGTGTGTGGTCGCACCATTTGTTGGGAAGATCTTGCACTCCTGAAGCTCCGCAGGTTAGCCTGTGAAAGTATGAGCACACCTTCAGTCTCTTCAGGTATTCGCGGGGATCGAACAGCCTAGTATGATGTGGTTCATGGTCTTATAGCGTACTCCACATATTCATATCTACCGCCTTGGCGTATAATATTTTCCTAATTCTTCTTCGCCAAGCTTTGATACTAAGCAGCCACTTCTGTGCTTTTTCATTATTTTAAGCCACCGATAGTCTAATTCTCTATCACTATGTAAGTTCTCCAGACGGTTTGGGTACTAAGCTTGCGGATATTCCTGTTTTCAAATTTGGTTTTGCTTGTTTTGGTTTGTCATTTTGATGTTACTTTGCCGAAGTGCGGCAGTATCAGTACTATCTGCGTCATGCAAGGACGTTCTTGCAACCCTCTTAGTTTGAGCAAAAACTCCTCCATTCCCATTTGCCGTCTCAGATTGTGTTATTTGACACTTAGCGAACCGCCCACGTATTGGGACCCTTAGATTGCCAAATCCCACTACAGCATTCTGATACACTGCCTCGCCCTCCTTACATCTTGTCGTGCATAATCAGTCTATGTTAACTTTCGGGTGCACTACACCATAGATGTTAAGACAACTTTCGTGTCTTGCGATCTGCAGGTACAGTCTACCAGACCGACATTATATTCATTTAGAGAAGCTAATTGCAAATTAAATGATGTGGTTTTCGAAAAAGTTCCTCTGGAACCTAACCCTTAACCAAAATACTTTGCGGGGGGGGGGGGGGGGGGGAGATCACTTTGGACCTGATACGTAGTTTTCAGAATCACAAAAATTTTAGCGGAAAAAGTGGACACTAGAACTGATATTAAACTCCCTGGCAGATTAAAACTGTGTGTGCGGGATCGAGACTCGAACTCAGGACCTTTGCCTTTCCCGGGCAAGTGCGCTACCAAGTGAGCTACCCAAACACGACCCAGGACTCTCCTCATAGCTTTACTTCCGCCAGTAACTCGTCCCCTACCTTCCAAACTTCGAGAGGCTCCCCTGCGAAATTTTCACTCCTGGAAGAAAGGATATTGCGGAGACATGGTTTTGCCACAGCCTGGGGGATGTTTCCAGAATGAAATTTTCAGTCCGCACCGGAGTATGCGCTGATGTGAAACTTCCTGGCAGATTAAAACTGTTTTACATTAGAAAGCTAGCTGGATCAGCATGGGGTGCAAATGCAGATACTCATCTTTCTGACAGATTTGCATTGGTTGATTCTATAGCAGAGTACTGTGCTCCTGTATGGAAAACCGTGAACACACTGAGCTGATGTTAAAACTAAATCAAGCTGTGAGAATTATTATTGGCACGACTAAATCAATGCTACTTCAATAGCTGTCTGTACTATGTAATATTGTACGACACAATTATACGAGAAGCAGCAGCTGTAAGACCGTTCCAAAAGTGTACTACTCATCAGGACTCACTTCTTTATAATCAGCTACAGGTTGTACCTGCCAAAGGACGTAAATCCAGAAAACCACTCCAGCGAAAGCAAGATGCGTCTCTTGTGTATGATTATTTCGAGCAGTTAGCCCACGAACCCACGCGAATTGTAAATGGTTGCGAAAACGCACTTGACCTCTTAGCCACAAACAATCCAGAGCTAATAGAGAGCATCATGAGTGATACAGGGATTAGTGATCACAAGGTCGTTATAGCTAGGCTCAATATCGTTTCTTCCAAATCCACCAGAAACAAACGCAAAATAATTTTATTTAAAAAAAGCGGATAAAGTGTCACTAGAAGCCTTCCTAAGAGACAATCTCCATTCCTTCCGAACTGACTATGCAAATGTAGACGAGATGTGGCTCAAATTCAAAGATATAGTAGCAACAGCAATTGAGAGATTCATACCTCATAAATTGGTAAGAGATGGAACCGATCCCCCGTGGTACACAAAACAGGTCCGAACGCTGTTGCAGAGGCAACGGGAAAAGCATGCGAAGTTCAGGAGAACGCGAAATCCCGAAGATTGGCTAAAATTTACAGACGCGCGAAATTTGGTACGGATTTCAATGCGAGATGCCTTTAATAGGTTCCACAACGAAACATTGTCTCGAAATTTGGTAGAAAATCCGAAGAAATTCTGGTCGTATGTAAAGTACACAAGCGGCAAAACGCAGTCAATACCTTCGCTGCGCAGTGCCGATGGTACTGTACTCCAGGGTTTTACCCGCCTGCCTCCCTGGTTGCTCCAGAGGCCCAACGTCCTTTTAGACTTGTCAGAGTACCGGAGGAGCTGCACTCCTGCTTTTGTTTTTACCTCCTTATTTTACGATATTTTAAACCAGCATCTCGACAATGTACCAGTATTTACGGATGGCTCTAAACAGGGGGACTGTCAGTTGTGCTATTGTTGTCCCTGATCGAGTCGTCAAGTTACGGCTTCCTGCGGCGTTTACCATCTTTGATGCCGAATTGTTTGCGATCTTGCGGGCGTTGGAGCAGATGAGATGTGTTCCCAGTCTTAAGTTTCTAATCTGTTCTGACTCCCTGAGTGCCCTTCAGACCATGAAACACTTGTACCCAGCGGATACGGTCGTCCAGAACATCCATGATGCCCTACTCCACCTGCAACGGCAGGGGAAGGAGGTTTCTTTCTGCTGGGTGCCGGGGCACGTGGGTATTATGGGAAACGAACTGGCGGATGTGGCTGCCAAAGATGCATGTTCCCTCCCTCACGTTGTTGAATGTGCCGTCCTCCTCCATGCTGTTACCTCCCTTTTGCGTTTTCGTGCTATGCGTCAATGGGAAGAGGAGTGGCTGGCAGTCGGTGAAAATAAGCTGCGTTTGGTCAAGGCCACCACGCGGCCATGGCGTACGTCCTACCAGTCATGCAGGCGGGATGAGGTTCTCCTCACTCGCCTCCGCATCGGGCACAGTCCCTTAACGCATGGTTTTTTACTCCGACGGGAGAACTCCCCAATCTGCAGTGCTTGTGGCGTCCAGATTACTGTCCGCCACATTTTACTTGACTGTCCTTTATTCTCTGACCAGAGGGCGGTGGTTTCCTTGCCACCGGATTTGCCCTCTATTTTGCAAGACGACGCAACGACTGTGGTTGAGGTCTTACGGTTTTGTGTCTTGTCCAATTTGTTGCCTCGGATTTTAGGGAGAGGATTTTAATGTGCTGCTGGGTGACTGGCTCACCCAGGCTTTAGGTAAGAGGTCCGCCAGTCACGATTACCTACTTGTTTCACTTCGATTTCTGTTCTCTTTTCCTTGTGTTTCCTTTCCTTTTTTAGTGCGTTTCTTCTCCTCTTGTTTTGCCTCTGTATGTGAGGATTTGTAACTACGTCAGGTCTGTGTCTTTTAGCCGTTCTCCTTGTTCGCTGTTCGTCTTCGTCCCTTCACTGCATTTGTTCCTGTTTCTATGCGTTTGGGCGCTGATGACCACGCTGTTTAGCACCCGAAAACCTCAAACCACACACACACACACACACACACACACACACACACACACACCGGCGACTGTACCGCTAAAGCGGAGTTATTGAACGCAGTTTTCCGAAATTCCTTCACCAGGGAAGACGAATGGAATATTCCGGAATTTGAAACGCGAACAGCTGCTAGCATGAGTTTCTTAGAAGTAGGTACCTTAGGGGTTGCGAAGCAACTCAAATCGCTTGATACGGGCAAGTCTTCAGGACCAGATTGTATACCGATTAGGTTCCTTTCAGATTACGCTGATACATTAGCTCCCTACTTAGCAATCATATACAACCGTTCGCTCACCGATAGATCTGTACCTGCAGATTGGAAAATTGCGCAGGTCGCACCAGTGTTTAAGACGGGTAGTAGGAGTAATCCATCGAACTACAGATCTATATCATTGACGTCGGTTTGCAGTAGGGATTTGGAGCATATACTGTATTCAAACATTATGAATCACCTCGAAGGGAACGATCTGTTGATACGTAATCAGCATGGTTTCAGAAAACATCGTTCTTGTGCACGAAGTAATGGCCGCTATCGACAGGGAATCTCAAGTTGATTCCGTATTTCTAGATTTCCGGAAAGCTTTTGACACCGTTCCTCATAAGCGACTTCTAATCAAGCTGTGGGCCTATGGGGTATCGTCTCAGTTGTGCGACTGGATTCGTGATTTCCTGTCAGGAAGGTCGCAGTTCGTAGTAATAGACGGCAAATCATCGAGTAAAACTGAAGTGATATCAGATGTTCCCCAGGGAAGCGTCCTGGGAACTCTGCTGTTCCTGATCTATATAAATGACCTGGGTGACAATCTGAGCAGTTCTCTTAGGTTGTTCGCAGATGATGCTGTAATTTACCGTCTACTAAGGTCATCCGAAGACCAGTATCAGTTGCAAAGCGATTTATAAAAGATTGCTGTATGGTGTGGCAGGTGGCAGTTGACGCAAAATAACGAAAAGTGTGAGGTGATCCACATGAGTTCCAAAAGAAATCCGTTGGAATTCGATTACTCGATAAATAGTACAATTCTCAAGGCTGTCAATTCAACTAAGTACTTGGGTGTTAAAATTACGAACAACTTCAGTTGGAAAGACCACATAGATAATATTGCGGGGAAGGCGAGCCAAAGGTTGTGTTTCATTGGCAGGACACTTAGAAGATGCAACAAGTCCACTAAAGAGACAGCTTACACTACACTCGTTCGTCCTCTGTTAGAATATTGCTGCGCGGTGTGGGATCCTTACCAGGTGGGATTGACGGAGGACTTCGAAAGGGTGCAAAAAAGGGCAGCTCGTTTTGTATTATCACGTAATAGGGGAGAGAGTGTGGCAGATATGATACGCGAGTTGGGATGGAAGTCATTAAAGCAAAGGCGTTTTTCGTCGCGGCGAGATCTATTTACGAAATTTCAGTCACCAACTTTCTCTTCCGAATGCGAAAATATTTTATTGAGCCCAACCTACATAGGTAGGAATGATCATCAAAATAAAATAAGAGAAATTAGAGCTCGAACAGAAAGGTTTAGGTGTTCGTTTTTCCCGCGCGCTGTTCGGGAGTGGAATGGTAGGGATATAGTATGAATGTGGCTCGATGAACCCTCTGCCAAGCACTTAAATGTGAATTGCAGAGTAATCATGTAGATGTAGATGTAGATGTGTGCCAAGAATGGAAGGATGCTTGGCAGATGTTTTTTCCAGCAAATTCTCACCTCATTTCCGACCGTACTAAACGTGTGTAAGGATTTGGTCTAGCCAGGAAACTGTGGACAGGTCTGCATCGATTCCGTACAGGGCAGGCAGATGTGGTCCCATTTTGTATAAATGACGATTCATATCCTGGCATGCGTCTGTGGGGTCGCTGTGCAAACTAAACAGCACCTGACTGAGTAGTGTTCAATACGGAAATATCCTGGTGGACGCTATAAACTGCTTTTTGTGACACCAAGGTCTGTGGACTGCTTAAGACACTAGATATTCAGTCGTTTATGTTATAAATTTTTATGCACAGTTAAACATATTATGTAAAATCTTTAAATAACAATGTAAAATGACCATGGAAGCCATAAACATAATTATGGAAACACTCTAGTGACAAGATTATTCTATGTATAACTGAAACCATTCATGAAATTTAGACAGCAAACTTCTTACCACCAGAATGGACTTCCGCATTACTACATGCATTACATAGGAAAGAAAAGAAAACACCCTAACAACTATAGAGTGTCAATGCCGTGTAAGATCTCCACGGTACTTTCGAATAAAGCTGAAGGAATACACCACCCACAACTAGGAGAATATCAAACAGGGTTTAGGGAGGGAAGGACTTGTACAGAGCAAATATTAAATATAAAGAAAATAATAGGAACGAGGAAAATCAGAAACTTCAAATATTTAATAGCTTTTGTAGATTTTAAAAAGGTCTCTGATCCAAACAACGGAAATTTCAGGTAGGAATACCGACAAGGTGGGAGAAGACAGATTAATACTTACCGCAAAGAAGACACGTCAAGTTGCAGACAGGCACAATTAAAAAGACACAAACATAAAGCTTTCGCCCACAGCCTTCATTAGTAAAAGAGAGACACACACACAACATTCACACACACACAAGCAACCACACCTCACACACACACGACCGCCAACTCCAGCATCTCGGGTCGGAGTGCTTGCTTGTGTGTATGAATGGTTTGTATGTCTATCTTATACTGATGAAGGCTGTGGCCGAAAGTTTTACGTAAGTGTCTTTTAATTGTGCCTGTCTGCAACTTCTCTGATTCAATTGATACGTAACGAAAGTATAATTACAGAAACTGCCTTCGTGTCACTTAGGTGGTATGTAGCCTGGACATTACAGCAAAATGAAACGCTTTTGAACCCTCTGACAGTATTACAGGGACGAAGCCTTCACGCAACAAGTTGTAGGCGTAATGTGTGAAGGAGCAGTTCTCTTAAAAATCATACTGAACGAAAATAGTCGTCACAGTACTTCAGTGCTTTTATCGAATCAGTGTTCTTACACGAATCCCGGGTCGATATTTCTTGTATGTGAGATTTCGCCGTATATTGAAGCTAAACCTTTCCATTTTCGTACACCATATGATGAAGCCAAATTTTTAAAATATGTCTGAATACAAAACGGATATGTCTTAATAAAATTACACGAGTACTTGCAAACAAACAAAACATTTCACCATAATTACAATTAACTTGCTCCGCAAAATCAACATTAAAATTTGATCACGTTGGCCCAATACACTTAACTAATCAATAATGTTTATTAGATAGTATTATTTATTGGCCACGTTGAGAATAACTCCCGAACACCTTCCAAAAGCTGCTATCAAGTTCTGTAACCCTTCGCGCAACGTCGTGGGTCTTCTGTGTGAATTCATCCTGCAGCTGATATCATACTCTTGACATTTTTCTATGTCTGCACGTTTAATACAGGCATCAGATTCATTCAATTTACTTGTACATTGCAATTCTAGTACCTCACTGTGAAATCACCAACTCCGATTTCTTAGTACGAAACAGCACATCCATCTCTCCTCTTCTTAAAAGTTATAGAAGTTCATACACACTTTTATAACGATGAAAACGTCAAATATCTTCATTTTTCAGTTGAAGTAAGAGCTTCTGTGCGTTTCGATCGGTGTTTTGGAAGAAGCAGTGACCGCGCCAACCCAAATGAAGCTAACAATATACACTGAATTTAAACCCAAATCCTATTGTGTAAAAGTCCATTGTGTTAACACTGTTCCACAGTTGTAAGTTCTTATTTCTGTCGTTAGTCACAAGAGTAAAATTTCGTGTAAAGTACTGATTCCAAATTCAGTTCTTGTTCTAAATATTACATAAGCTCTCACTCTACTGCTGAAAATTCCGAATTTAAATTCCAATTTTTTACGGTTTCTTTCATAATTCTTCTCCATAAGTTGTACCTTATGGTACATGATCTACGTACTTCAGTAAATGCGCCTAAGAATCTTCGTGTGTTTATAATCTTGGCATGATTTGGACTATTCGTGTGTTCGGTTCTGCCCCTCTGTTCCTTGAATGTTTTCCTTCCTCTTTTTCTTCCCGTGCCCTTAGACGAGCCCTCTCAGATGAGAGTCATATAATTCCGCTATTAGTGGTGACTTCCGTGATCAAATACCAGTTGTTATAGTATCAACTTTCCCTGCGAGGCCTTTACTCATTTCGTGCGGCCACAGCCTGTGCACATGAACTAAGGCAATGTTGCGCTTGAAAATGAAACGTATTCGCACAGTCAGCGTAAATAAAACACTGAATATCTGTGTTATAAATTTGTAGAGCTGAAAAGCTGTGTTGCTTTCCGGAGAAGTTATACACAAGAATATGAGCCAACGCACCCTGCGGATGTTGCACGTGTACTGATTCCAAGAAATACCGCTAGCTTCATATGGCATAATTTCAGCTGCTTCACTCTTACGAATGTTTATTAGCACGACGCGTTTCGTCAGTATGCTGCCATCATCATGTTGATTGCAGTTACATATACTTTACATTCATCAAGACCACACCTGGTCGGTCCGTAGGTATGTTTTGCAAGAGACTTGGCGTGCTCACTCCCTCTCTCGTGGACTGGCTGTCAGGTGGGGCGCCTACGTCAGCGCAGGCAAGGCGACCTGGTTTGTTTGCCCGCTGTGGCCTTGCAAGGTTGCCAGTCGGCGAGCGGTCTCCCTCTTGCGCAAGTCGCTGTGTTGGGCGCAGCCAGATTTGCATCGTAACGCCGCCTTCCGCCTTGCTGAATCGCTTTTATTGCTTCCATTGTCGTCTTCAAAGAACGCGTCACAGCACATGACGTTTTCTACGTGTGCCATTAGGAAGTGTGAACGGTGTTGCAGTTATTCGTTGGATGTATTCCAGTTCCAATCTCTATTTTCCTTTACAGTTTTTACCCTCTACAGCTCCTTCTAGCACCATGGACGTTATCCCTTGATGTCTTTATAAATGTCCTACCATCTTTAAGTCGGGCTCACGCACGCAACAAAAGCGTCGCCACAGCTAATGGCGTACTGCAGTTGCATGTGTGAACCCCCAGTTTTTAGTGACGCAACTTAAGAGACGCAACTTTTGTCATGCTACAAAAATTTCAGCAGAACTGTTCTTTGTTGCGCCACTTTCCTACCACCGCTGTTCCCTGGTGGCACTATTTAGAAACACGAGCATTCTGTCGCAGTTACCGGGGAGTAACTGCAGCTGTACTCCATTCGCTTTCAGTGCGTTTTTTGCCGGCCTGGGTGGCCGAGCGGTTTTAGGCGCTACAGCCTGGAACCGCGCGATCGCTACGGTCGCAGGTTCGAATCCTGCCTCGGGCATGGATGTGTGTGAAGTCCTTAGGTTAGTTATATTTAAGTAGTTCTAAGTTCTAGGGGACTGATGACCTCAGAAGTTAAGTCCCATAGTGCTCAGAGCCATTTGAACCATTTCAGTGTGTTTTTATTTATTTCTGAAAAAAGTGGTTGGCAGGTACACTTTCGCAGCTTCTGGAACGACAAGAACAGCAACCTATGTTTGATTTTCTGTAGCAGCAGTGTGTGTGTGTGTGTGTGTGTGTGTGTGTGTGTGTGTGTGAGGGGGGGGAGGGGCATTATTTGCAAAGCAATGACATATCCCATAATCTTAAAAGATTTTTGGATAAGTAAATAAACAAGCTTAATACATATAACCAAAAATGCAAAAGATTTTGGGCCAAGTGAATAAATAAACTGTTACCAAAAATGTTACCAAAAAAGCGAGTCACGAAAAGGTCGTGATTTGTGAGACCAGACATTCTATATATTGTGGATTATATGTAGAAAATAGCTCCAGAGTGTGATGTGACAGCTGTTAAACTTAAAACTAGTTATACATCAATGAATACAAGAAAATTCTAAAATTTGGGAAGAGTGGCGTGTCTGCAGGTGGTATTTATGTGTCAGTTGTTGGATAGTTTGCCACTGCAGACAGCATTTATGCCTCCGAATGTTATTTCTATTATAAATGTGTTTGTGGCTCTTGATTTACATCTGAGCGAAATCGTATTTTCGATTCCTACATGTGGATTTCGTCTTTCTTGTGTTTAACTCTTGTCACAGCTCAATAACCTGCACTATAACGCCCATTTCCGCTCGTATGATTTCAATTGACGCGATTCTGAAAGATGTGCAACTATGTAGAGTTTGTGACGTCCTGTATGAAAGACAGCTCAAAATGCCACAAAGGTGGCGCCACATTACATATGAAATACCAGGTCACTGATGTTTATGGGATCGGGACAGAAAAGAGACTGCGTTAGCTCATGCCTATTCCCCAAATAAAAATAACGACCCTGTAGAAATAAGTTTAGATGAAGGTGAGATTTGCCACTTTGGAAATTGATAGGAGTACACCAGATTATCAAACAAATCTGAAGTTTTGGTTCATGAAATTGGTTACGCATTATGGTTACAGCACACAGATGTTGATGGACCAATAATATATCTGTAATATAATGGATCACATTTGGAACTATCTCAAGATGATATCGATGATATTCATACTTTATACAGTAAAACACTAAAACAATCAATATCAAAATCTACTTCAGTTGTACCACCTGTTCGATGTAAACAGTTTAATCATGTCAAATTAAGAATTTCGATCACTTATTTAATCTAAATTGATTTTCATACGTTTTTATCGCAAGTTGATCTATACAGGTAATGATACAAAATCATACCTAATACCTAGTTGTTTAAAATTTTTACCACAAGACTTAGAAAAAGTAGATGGAATGTATCTCAGAGACCAAGTAGTGAGGTACTTCTATTTTTTTATCATATATGTGATGGATTTTCATACATTACAATCAGTTTCAGGATATCCTAAACCAGTATCTAGAACAAGATTACCTAAAAATTCTTTATTAAATGCTGTAGTTAACACATGTACAGAAAGAACATTTTTAATCTTTAATGATCTTTTCTGTGCGGAATAGAGTGAGTGTGACATTAAATATAAATAATTAGAGAATTTCTGGGGGTCCCTACCAGAATGAAATCTGTGATTAGGTACGTTAATGGATTATTGTATTTTTAAACGATGACACATTCTATGAAGATAATGAATTCACAAAAAAGTAGTTAGAGCAGGTACAACTGATTTATCAGTATTTTATATTAATTGTTATACAACATTTGCAGATGTAACAACTGTATTAAAAGGTACAGTACAAAAACTAGGAAATACTGCTTTTCGTTATTAAATTTTTTCTGTATAAATGGAAGCATCAGACAGTGGAAATCTAAAACGTGTAAACATTGTGCAGTTGAAAAGTCGATTACTAATTTTACTTAATAAAATATACAAAAAATGGTTATAGAATAATGTGTAGGCAATGTAAAAATGAGTATCAAGTAAGACTTTACAATGGTAAACGAATTTCTTGTGTTTATAGAAAAATAGTGGTATTGTAACACCCCACCCGTCACTTATCTGGTTTTGGCGTGTGTTCACCCCAACTAATTGACTAACAGATCAACAGAGAGTGCAAAACTGCCACAATATCGGATAACGCAAAAAAGTAATATGGGCCTGTGACTCCTGATTGAACTGCGGTGGCAGTGTTGACATTAATTTATACAGAATTGATCACTTTTAATTAAAAATGGATGCACATTGATGTTATATTCAGCTATTGAACACCAGATGCAAATGTTGAACATAAAATTAATTAAGAAAGTGACTTGGGATTTCAACTACTTGATTGAAAACAGATGCAGTCGATTAGCACAAATTTATTTTAACTCTCGACCTTCAATCATCACATTACAAGACTCCTATCAGGCAGTGGTAATAAATTGCGTTTGCACGGAGTAAAGCGCGATAACTCAAAAGTAATTCCTATCGGCTGACCGAGGCATAATGCGTAGTGCGAGAAGAATTCTACAATACACGGCCCATGAAACCCTCGTGGAAACTTTGCCGACGTGATCCAACAAATTAATCAGTGGCCGGACCAGGCGCAATATCACTGAATACAGCGTGGCGGAGCTTCGTTGTCGTGTGTACGTCGGCCAACCTCGTGGTGCTGCAAGGCTGCGCTCGTCTATTCACTCCTAGCTATCTTGCTCAGTACATAGCTGAACCAAAACTTTCATCTCCAATCTCAATCGTTACATTTGCTAATTCCTAAACTGCGGAGATGCTCACTCTTTCCCAGGCAAGCTGAGTAAAGAACGCCACATCTGCACTCTAGGCAAGCTGGGAACGGAAGACCTCTACGGAGGCTTCTCACAGTCCATTTTTCGCCTTGGTTTCCCCTCCAGCAAAATCACTTACGCCAATTGCAGCACAAGTCGCGTTAATTATGCGTCGCTTCCCAGTGCCGACCAATGCCTCACCTGGGAAGTGAACAAATTCCCACAAAATTTCCCTTCCTCTCAACTTCTGCTATTTTGCTCCTCCCAGGCCACCCATCAAGGTTAGGGTCTGCACAAACACCAATTTTTCCGGAATTCTGACTCCCAGGATAGTACTTCAAATTCCTTCGTCCTACGTTCCCATCGGAGGCCGGCGTATTTCATGCTGTCGCTCTTCACCTGATTTACTTCAGACTCTGTGGACCGTGAATTCAGCATGAAGTTGCTATAGTCACGAACAAGCCTATTTTGACCTCTGTTGACCGCTCCACTGTAGCTTTGCACGGCTTTCTCGCATGTTTCACAGAAAAGGGGACGACGGACATTTATCAACAGGCGTACAAGTTCTCTGTCTGCTTCCCGGTACACCAGCATGGATTCGGGGTCAGCCACCCACTCACTGTCACTCATCTTAAGGCGGCTGGAGGCTGCGCCGCATTACCGCTTTCTCAGAGCTTGAGCCGCCCTAAGCTGCCTATTGTATCTTCCCTTTGCCATTCCCCAGCCGGCCACAGTCGACTCTAAATGTTTTGGGGAGAACTAGAGTCCAGTAAATCGACTCGTTTCCACAAAGTTTTCATGTTGTGTGAATTACTTTAAAACCCTCAGCTGACATTAATTATTCCAATATGTCCATACTATACCCTGTACAAGATGCATTGTGCCTTGTCAGTCATTTTTTGTTCAGCCCTACTGTTCGCTCAACGTGAGTTAGGTGATCTTTAATGACATCATGTAAGGGGCATAGTTCTTGCCATACAGTATATACAGGGTGAGTCACCTAACATTACCACTGGATGTATTTCGTAAACCACATCAAATACTGACGAATCGATTCCACAGACCGAACATGAGGAGAGGGGCTAGTGTAATTGGTTAATACAAACCATAAAAAAATGCACGGAAGTATGTTTTTTAACACAAACCTACGTTTTTTTAAATGGAACCCCATTAGTTTTTTTAGCACATCTGAACATATAAACAAATACGTAATCAGTGCCGCTTGTTGCATTGTAAAATGTTAATTACATCCGGAGATATTGTAACCTAAAGTTGATGCTTGAGTATCACTGCTCTGCTGTTCGATCGTGTGTGTCGGAGAGCACCGAATTACGTAGGGATCCAAAGGGAACGGTGATGGTCCTTAGGTACAGAAGAGATTGGAACAGCACATTACGTCCACATGCTAACACTTTTTATTGGTCTTTTTCACTGAGGCATATGTACATTACCATGAGGGGCTGAGGTACACGTACACACGTGGTTTCCGTATTCAATTACGGAGTAGAATAGAGTGTGTCCCGACATGTCAGGCCAATAGATGTTCAATGTGGTGGCCATCATTTGCTGCACACAATTGCAATCTCTGGCGTAATGAATGTCGTACACGCCGCAGTACATCTGGTGTAATGTCGCCGCAGGCTGCCACAATACGTTGTTTCATATCCTCTGGGGTTGTAGGCACATCACGGTACACATTCTCCTTTAACGTACCCCACAGAAAGAAGTCCAGAGGTGTAAGATCAGGAGAACAGGCTGGCCAATTTATGCGTCCTCCACGTCCTATGAAACGCCCGTCGAACATCCTGTCAAGGGTCAGCCTAGTGTTAATTGCGGAATGTGCAGGTGCACCATCATGCTGATACCACATACGTCGACGCGTTTCCAGTGGGACGTTTTACGAGCAACGTTGGCAGATCATTCTGTAGAAACGCGATATATGTTGCAGCTGTTTGGGCCCCTGCAATGAAGAGAGGACCAATGATGTGGTCGCCAATGATTCCGCACCATACATTTACAGTCCACGGTCGCTGTCGGTCTACCTCTCGGAGCCAGCGAGGATTGTCCATGGACCAGTAATGCATGTTCCGTAGATTCACTGCCCCGTGGTTTGTGAAACCCGCTTCATTGGTAAACAGGTAGAACTGCAACGCATTCTCTGTTAATGCCCATTGACAGAATTGCACTCGATGATTAAAATCATCACCATGTAATTGCTGATGTAGCGACACATGAAACGGGTGAAAGCGGTGACGACGCAGTATGCACATGACACTACTTTGACTCAGTCCACCGGCTCTTGCAATGTCCCGTGTACAGGGTTATTACAAATGATTGAAGCGATTTCACAGCTCTACAATAACTTTATTATTTGAGATATTTTCACAATGCTTTGCACACACATACAAAAACTCAAAAAGTTTTTTAGGCGTTCACAAATGTTCGATATGTGCCCCTTTAGTGATTCGGCAGACATCAAGCCTATAATCAAGTTCCTCCCACACCCGGCGCAGCATGTCCCCATCAATGAGTTCGAAAGCATCGTTGATGCGAGCTCGTAGTTCTGGCACATTTCTTGGTAGAGGAGGTTTAAACACTGAATCTTTCACATAACCCCACAGAAAGAAATCGAATGGGGTTAAGTCGGGAGAGCGTGGAGGCCATGACATGAATTGCTGATCATTGCCTCCACCACGACCGATCCATCGGTTTTCCAATCTCCTGTTTAAGAAATGCCGAACATCATGATGGAAGTGCGGTGGAGCACCATCCTGTTGAAAGATGAAGTCGGCGCTGTCGGTCTCCAGTTGTGGCATGAGCCAATTTTTCAGGATGTCCAGATACACGTGCCCTGTAACGTTTTTTTCGCAGAAGAAAAAGGGGCCGTAAACTTTAAACCGTGAGATTGCACAAAACACGTTAACATTTGGTGAATTGCGAATTTGCTGCACGAATGCGTGAGGATTCTCTATCGCCCAGATTCGCACATTGTGTCTGTTCACTTCACCATTAAGAAAAAATGTTGCTTCATCACTGAAAACAAGTTTCGCACTCAACGCATCCTCTTCCATGAGCTGTTGCAACCGCGCCGAAAATTCAAAGCGTTTGACTTTGTCATCGGGTGTCAGGGCTTGTAGCAATTGTAAACGGTAAGATTTTCCAAACCGTCGGCTGTGGTACGTTTAGCTCCCTGTTTGCTTTATTCGTCGACTTCCGCGGGCTACGCGTGAAACTTGCCCGCACGCGTTCAACCGTTTCTTCGCTCACTGCAGGCCGATCCGTTGATTTCCCCTTACAGAGGCATCCAGAAGCTTTAAACTGCGCATTACCATCGCCGAATGGAGTTAGCAGTTGGTGGATCTTTGTTGAACTTCGTCCTGAAGTGTCGTTGCACTGTTATGACTGACTGATGTGAGTGCATTTCAAGCACGACATACGCTTTCTCGGCTCCTGTCGCCATTTTGTCTCACTGCGCTCTCGAGCGGTATGGCGGCAGAAACCTGAAGTGCGGCTTCAGCCGAACAAAACTTTATGAGTTTTTCTACGTATCTGTAGTGTGTCGTGATCATATGTCAATGAATGGAGCTACAGTGAATTTATGAAATCGCTTCAATCATTTGTAATAGCCCTGTACTCATATGTGGGTTCATGGCAACAGAAGCTAACACACCAACTGCACCTGCTTCTCCTGTGACGGGCCTGTTACGGACACGTTTGCGTGCTATGACCATACCTGTTGCATACAGTTGGCGGTAGATGTTTTGCAATGTGCGGCACGTTGGATGCTCTCTGGCCGGGTACCGTTCTGCATACGCCCTGCAGGCTTCAGCTGCATTTCGTCGACACTCGCCATAGATGAGTATCATCTCCGCCTTTTTAGAGTTCGAATACACCATGGACACAGTTCCTACAACACTACACTATCACAGACGTCTGGTAACACGGCGTACTACAGTTGGTCTGCGTGCAGAGACGAATGCAGAAAACAATAGCAGCAAGTGCTACATGTGGACACTGCGACAGCTAGACCAAACCACAACAGTGCACTACAGCCACACTCGTAAACACGGTCGTCATCGTAAACATGTCCCTGCAGATGCTGCTCGCCGACCGTGGCCCGTGTTTGTTACAACACGCAACTGAACGTCAGAGGTTTCAAGCATCAACTTTAGGTTACAATATCTCCGGATGTAATTAACATTCTACAATGCAACAAACGGCACTGATTACGTATTTGTTTATATGTTCAGATGTGCTAACAAAACTAACGTGGTTCCATTTAAAAAAGAAGTAGGTTTGTGTTAAAAAACATACTTCCGTGCATTTTTGTATGGTTTGTGTTAAACAATTACACTAGCCCCTCTCCTTACATTCGGTCTGTGGAATCGGTTCGTCAGTATTTGATGTGGTTTACGAAATATATCCAGCGGTAACGATAGGTGACTCACCCTGTATTAACATAAAACTCACAACGAATCCTGAATGGAGATCATTCGAAAATATCGTTGCAATGAAAAACGGTGGGCAACGGATGGAGACCGATAACACACAAATGGTTTTCATTGTCAAAAACTTAAAGAATTTGAAAATGAGATTGACTGATGCATTTAAATTTATACTTCTTCACCTGACAAACTTTCATCAAATATGGAAAAGAATCAAATGACAAATGTTAGAAAATATTTCCATGAAGATCGATTCAATTTAGTGATCAGAAAAAAGTGTCTAACCATATGATTGTATGGATTCTTAAAGAAAATTCAAAGACACGCAGCTTCCAGCAAAAGAAGAATTTTACAGAAATTGAATGAGTGTGAAATAAGTAATGAAGATCATAAACATACTAAATTAGTTTGGAAAAAAAATTAATATAAAAAATCTTGGTGAATATCATGATCTGTATCCAAAAAACAATGTTATGTTATTGGCTGATGTCTGGAAATCTTAGAAAAACTTGTATTAAAGCATTGGATTTTGATCCATCTTCATATTTTACAGCTCCAGGTTTATCTTGGGATGCAATTCTAAAAATGAATAAACAATCACTAGAATTATAACTTGATGACCGTATGGTGCTTATGGTTGAAAAAAGGAATAAGAGGTTTACATCTCAGTGTTGTGAAGGATGTATTAAACCAAATAATAAATATATGAAAGATTGGCTCCCAAAAATAGAACTGTACATGGAATTAAAGAAAATAAGTCGTTCACTGCTTTGGAAAACAAGTATAAATTCTATATAAACTTAACAATATCTGTCTCCAGAAATGGAGATAACAAAATACATGGATTTTTAAAATTTAAGCAGTCATATTGCTTAAAGAAATACATAGAATTGAACTCAGAAATGAGGATGAGAGTGAAGAACGATTTTGAAAAAGATTTCTATAAATTAATGAATAATTCTGTGTGGCAAGACGATGGAGAATATAAGTAATAGAGTGGGTATAAGATTAATTTCAGATGGAGGGAAGTGATAAACTAGTAGAAAAACCAAACTGTTTGATGAAAATCTTGTTGCCATCCATACGAATAAGACAAAAATAATATGTAATAAACTGATGTATGTGGGTATGACTACAGTTGATTTATCTAAAGAAGTGATGTAAGATTTTCGCTATAGAGGTATGAAACAAAAATATGGTTAAAATATTGAGTTGTGTTATCAAGATATGAATAGTTGTATCTACAATATATAGAGTGAAGATGTTTATGAAAATATGAAATCGATGATTAATCATTTTGATACAAGTCACTATCCATCAGATAGTAATATAATGTTCCACAAGTAAACAGATAAGTTTTAGGAAAAAGAAGAATGTAATGAGTGAATTTTGCGGTTTGAATGCAAGAAATTTATGCTTATAAAGTTGGTGACAAGGAGAAGGAAAAATCTGAAGAAGTGAAGAAATGTATTGTTAAAAATAAAATTGGTTTAGAAGCTATAAAGGCTGTGTGTTCAATGACAGAGAACGATAAACATGATTCTAAGAGAAAAACACAAAGTCTACACAGTTGGGGTCAACAAAAAATCACTGAGTCCTCATGATAAAAGATATGTTCTAGAAAATAGGATAGATACAGTATCGTATGGGTCTTATTCAGCAATGTAGTCTTCACATTCATAGCCTTCTCTTAAAAATAAAGGCTTTGATTCAGGTGTATTACATTTCATTTCTACTATGTTTTCAACAGTATAAACCCCGAACAGTCTTTCACTGTTGTTTTCTGAGTTATCCATTGATGTAGAATAAAAAATAAAATCTTATTAAAAGTTTATTCTATATAAATGGGGGTCCTACTCAGAATTTCAACAACACTAGCAGTTAGAATTTGTTCAAAAAGTTAGTGAGCTGAAAGTAAATGAAACACCATTATAAGACCTAAATATTTTAAAACTAGATACAGAGACACAGTTTGTATGGAGCTTGATAATAAATTTAAAGGTATTTTGCCAAACATGTTCTAAATTCAACTTTTGTGGTCCTGTCCTCCTCAGTTGCGCGTAATACTACGGTTTATTGATAATGTTCACTTATGGACCGTCTGACAGCAATTCAGTCATAAGTGAAAATTATCAATAAACCGTAGTATGTTCTAAATTATTTACTGGTTACGATTTTCAATATTTTGGAGAGGGAAGTATTAAACTGAGATATCAAGGAATGAAGAAAAATAAGAATAACGACAGTTATCCAGAATTTATAGTTTGAAAATTATATTCCTCCTGTTAATATTTATATCCTTAAATGACCAACAACTTTCAGTGAAAGAAGAGTAGTCAGTTTACGGAAAAACTGAAGAATTTCATAAAGATAAATACATAAAGGTGGGTATCATAATACACGTGAAGAATGTGTATCGAGATACCAGAAAATTAAAATTGCATGTGAATGTGGTAGGCATGTAGTCAAGTCTTGTCTCAGAGAACGTGTACAGTCGTTAATTCATAAAAAACTCATATCTGCATAAGAAGAAGAAAAAAGAAGGAAAATATTAGGTAAATAAAATAAATTTTTATAGCAAGAGAATTCGTTTACCTTTTTTTCAAACTCGATTTTCTTAGTAATAGGGTTATGTAACAAGAAAAAAAAACATGAAAATTTAACTAATTTTATGCGTGTATAGTAGGATGTTTCTGTAAGTTGTAGGTAATTTTTTCCAAGAGGAAAAAAGCATTTAAATTAGAATTTTTGACGATTTGAGGTAAGTGAGCTAGAACCTACTGGAGCATAACTGGAACATTAGCTCCACAAGATGACAAAAATAATACAGAGCCAGTATGCTCCATTAATGCTTGCATGCACCATCTTGTGGAGATTGGTTAGAGTGTATATGTCTCAATCTTAGGTCAGTGATGTCTGAGATAAGCTAAGTAACATTTAGGCCAGGGGACCAAAGGACTCACAGTGTCCCCATGTGTCTAGAGCGTTTTTCAAACCATTGAGACATAATTCGAAAGCTATGGGTTTGTGCATAGTGTTGATAAAGATAAAGGATGCCTACATGTTGATATAGACTTACAAATGGTTCCATATAATTAGACAATAGGATCCTATATCGTTTGATACCACGTAAACATCACCAGATTACCCACCATCTTCTTGGCCAGTGCATCTTTGGCTAGCTAGAACCATAGCCTTAAGTAGTGTATGACATTCTCTTTCCCTTTCGTAGGTGTATTCAGACGTTTACCACTTCTCATGAATCACTCTTCGATCATTCAGTGACAGTGAATTTGTGCCAAATCTGTCTTCTATGGCTTTGCCGTTTGGCGAGCAGAGATATGTGTATGAGTTGATAACTTCTGTACCATATCCAGAGTTGGGCATGTATGTTATGGCAGCTCTCCAGCTATTAGAGTCCAGCACTAAACTGATGAGTGATAAGTTTTTTAATTATTTTGGGTTTCAAGCAATCTGACCATTCATTCTAATTCAGTAATATGGCAAATGACATGCACCAAGATCCCAATATCTGTTAGAAACCGCTATAATCAACAGCGACAAATTCAGTAGTACAGCAAATGACTTGCACGAAAGTCCCTATATCTGTTAGAATCCACTATAGTCGACAGCGAACCACGTGATAAGTCTATTGCTGCCAATGACATTTGTACAATGTGGTGGCATTTCTCCCTGCACGGGGTATTCACCGTGAAGATGACATGACATGTCAAAAGCTCGACACCTACACGGACTGGAGTGCTGCATTGGGAACATTTGAATTATGAAAAGCATATGTACTGACACCAGGTATGTTGCCAGTCCTACATTCAACTATAACGCCAGTGGCTGGTACATCATATGACGACATCTCAGTCAGAGGCTATGCTCCTTTACTCTCGCAAAATCCAAATGAAGTATACCACCACAGTAGTAACAAACATCCCTGGTTCCCACTCAGGCATGGAATGAAAATCTAGTCATATGACATGACGAACTACTTTCTCTCTAACACCACAACTGTCTCTAATTCAATTACCCATGAATTCACTAAAGGAAAATCTCGGAAACAGAGCCTGAAACTGGACATTGGGGATACCAACTGCCATTCAACATATTGAGGGACAGAGTATCACCAATTTCTGATCAGAATAATTACTAAATGCCACTCAACTGAATTATAGTTATGTGTCACATTACAATGTATTGTCATATTTTTGACGCAGATAAATGGTACACAGCATCTGAAACTGACCGATTGTTCTGCCACTACTTTTAAGCTGAAGATATTTTGTAAAAATGAAACCAATCGTTACTGTGGAAAAGTACAACATATGTTGTAACAAAAGACATTAAAGTATGGAATAGAAAAACAAGGAAGAACCCTTTGCTACGCAAGGAGGGGTTTGAAGCACAAAAATTGCAATAATGGAAACAGTTGTGGTACGGATATCCTAGAAAAGTATGTGAATGAAATGTATTAATGTGTTGACAGTAACAATGCCAAAATCTTATGATAAGGGGAGAGATGAGATATAGCTGAGTAACGCACCGGGCACTGGCAAGAAAAAGCAGAAACCCAGAAATACGGGTTGTTGTGTAACTGATAAGCCGTTTAAACTGATCATGAGAGAAACCCCTTGAAAATATAGGATTCTTCGAAACCCTGGAGACTCATTTCATAAGCTCGTAAGGCACACAGTTATGATCTGCTTGTCCTCAGAAGATAAAGTAGTTATTAACGATTAAAGGATGTATTTACCATTAAGTCAGAAACAATGCACATTTGCCAAGTCGTCGTAGAAAATTGTTTATGATGTCAGCCGGATAGCTGTGTGGTGATTTGACCTCTTGATCCTCCTCTGTGACCGTGGTCTTTACACAAGCGCAACTGATGACAAAGCCGCGGGAGCGAAAATAGTAAAACCGGACTCGGCGTTATATTTAGCCGTACATTTTACCCTAAAAGCCAGAACAGAACAGAAATAGTCAGTTGGGTATTTTCAGTCGTTTATTAATAATCAGTAGCAGTCAGTCTTTGTGAGCTCACCTTATACGTGCTAAAATTAAAAATAGAAAATCGGTAAACTGCTTCTTAATTTGGCAGCTGTGTTAGGAACTAAGTGCTGAGTCTTAGTAATTGCTGTCTTTTTTCTAACCTAATCATTAAATAAAGCGTACAATTATGTATTCTTGTGGAACGTAAAATGAAAATATACTCATTAAATATGCTCATTTCAGTTAGGCTTACAAAGAAATAACAATGCTGTGTTGTCAAATATTAATAATTCTCATTTGAAAGAGCTTATCAGTAATGTCGTTTTTCTTGAAAATCATTTCGTAGACCTGTTGACAATTTAATTTTGGATTACACAACAACAACAATAACAATAACGTCTTTGTGACTGTGTGAGTTTGCAGGTTATTATGTTCCGTTGTCCTTCGTGCGCTTTGTTTATCAAAGAGAACACTTTTGCGACGTTAGCATTGTGGAATGGAACTGCAAAGTAGCGTGACAATATGTGTCAGGCCTTTTAAGCCTACGTAAAAAAAAAATCATTCATTTGGAATGGGCCTCTGATGTGCATTGTCTGCTTCATCGTTAAAAAGCCTTACAAAAGCCAGACTGGTCGGACTTGTGTGTACACTACTGGCCATTAAAATTGCTACACCACGAAGATGACGTACTACAGACGCGAAATTTAACCGACAAGAAGAAGATGCTGTGATATGCAAATGATTAGCTTTTCAGAGCATTCACACAAGGTTGGTGCCGGTGGCGACACCTACAACGTGCTGACATGAGAAAAGTTTCCAACCGATTACACAAACAGCAGTTGACCGGCGTTGCCTGGTGAAACGTTGTTGTGATGAAGCGTGTAAGGAGGAGAAATGCGTACCATCACGTTTCCGACTTTGATAAAGGTCGGATTGTAGCCTATCGCAATTGCGGTTTATCGTATCGCGACATTTCTGCTCGCGTTGGTCGAGATCCAATGACTGTTAGCAGAATATGGAATCAGTGGGTTCAGGAGGGTAATACGGAACGCCGTGCTGGATCCCAACGGCCTCGTATCACTAGCAGTCGAGATGACAGGCATCTTATCCGCATGGCTGTAACGGATCGTGCAGCCACTTCTCGATCCCTGAGTCAACAGATGGGGACGTTTGCAAGACAACAACCATCTGCACGAACAATTCGACGACGTTTGCAGCAGCATAGACTATCAGCTCGGAGACCATGGCTGCGGTTACCCTTGACGCTGCATCACAGACAGGAGCGCCTGCTATGGTGTACTCCACGACGAACCTGGTGCACAAGTGGCAAAACGTCATTTTTCGGATGAATCCGGGTTCTGTTTACAGCATCATGATGGTCGCATCCGTGTTTGGCGACATCGCGGTGAACGCACATTGGAAGCGTGTATTCGTCATCGCCATACTGGCGTATCACCCGGCGTGATGGTATGGGGTACCATTGGTTACACGTCTCGGTCGTCTCTTGTTCGCATTGACGGCACATTGAACAGTGGACGTTACATTTCAGATGTGTTACGACGCGTGGCTTTACCCTTCATTCGATCCCTGCGAAACCCTACATTTCAGCAGGATAATGCACGATCGCATGTTGCAGGTCCTGTACAGGCCTTTCTGGATACAGAAAATGTTCGACTGCTGCCCTGGCCAGCACATTCTCCAGATCTCTCACCAACTGAAAACGTCTGGTCAATGGTGGCCGAGCAACTGGCTCGTCACAATACGCCACTCACTACTCTCGATGAACTGTGGTATCGTGTTGAAGCTACATGGACAGCTGTACCTGTACACGCCATCCAAGCTCTGTTTGACTCAATGCCCAGGAGTATCAAGGCCGTTATTACGGCCAGAGGTGGTTGTTCTGGGTACTTATTTCTCAGGATCTATGCACCCAAATTGCGTGAAAATGTAATCACATGTCAGTTCTAGTATAATATATTTGTCCAATAAATACCCGGTTATCATCTACATTTCTTCTTGGTGTAGCAATTTTAATGGCCAGTAGTGTATTTCACCGGACGCGCTCGTAGAAGGCTGGACATGTCCTGCCAAAGCAGGACACTTGACAATTCTAGCCTCAGATATTCGTGCTGAGTATTCGAGTTATCCTCCACATTTGTATCCGTAGCGTGGAAACTACACTGCCGTATTCGAACACTAGTTTACAATCAACATGTTAAATCAGTTGCAAGCTACATGCCAGAGAAGGCTGTTCAATCGCTTTGACCTTCGCCAGGCTCGGGAGAAAAATTAAATGGTAGTTTCAAACAACACTGGATGTTTAATTTTAGAAAATAAAGGCATATCCTGTCAGTTTTAAGGACAGAATGATCTTTCTCCCTTTGTTGTCTATGAAAATAGCCTCATTTTCTATAAGTGCGATTGTTTACCCTTGTTTCACGGGGTTGCTCAGCCATGATGAACAGTTATTTTAACTTTGAAATATCGGTTCTCCGCACAGAATGTCATACGAATGAGTGTGAGCACAAACTTGTATCGAAGGCTCCGCAGGTGGAAGTTCTTTTATCGGAGATTGTTAGACAACAGCGTAATACATTCATAGAGGGATATTATTCGATCTATAAATTATGGACACTGCGGGGAAGTAGCTGAATGCCTTGGACAGTCGAGTTATAATTCAGTTGCAGGGTGAAGGCTTCTAATTTTTTTTCCACTGATCCCTGTTTACGTTTTTCGTATAAAGTGACAGTTGGATATTTTTCACGTAACAGGTTTCCCATATCTCCTCATTTTTTTGACAAGTAATTCTACGTTATCCGCAGACAGTGGGTGTGGATGAGCTACAAGCTACAGACATCTGTTTAGAGATGTTAGAGCAGAAATGAAGTAATTGGAGACCGAAGTTTTGAGGTGAGTAACGAGGTTAATTCGGAAATAAGATGTTTTCTTGAGAAAGACAAAGGCCCCGGTTTTAAGATCCTGCACAGCATAACTTTAATCTCTCGGAAGCATATCGACCTCTTACAAAGAGAGATACTCATTCGGTAATCCATGTAGAGTGAAGAACCATGAAGCAATTTGTGTGTTTGTTCATCGTTCTTTCTGCATCATACCAGAGCTGAACGCAAATTCGCATGGCAGTCATTAGGAACGCAATTAAATTGTGCCTATGTTTTATAGAAAGAAAGGTATTTTTACTATCGGATATCACATTAGTTATTTACAAATCTGACAAGCTTGAAAAGAAAAACTTCATACACTCTCTGCTTAATTCAGTCTCATTACCAAAAATATATTGACACGATACGTTTCAGAAGCATGCTGCTGTCTTCGGGTGACCGTATTTTGATAATTAATTATTCGATGTGCTGTATTCACTGAACCACGAGTTTGTTGCTCGATGTACCATTTTTGGAGAGAAATATTGTCGCTTTTAATTACAAATTTTAATGCGAATTAGTTTACATCTTGCTGTGTGTACTTTCATAAATAAATCTTGAACCGAAGACTGTCCACTTTTGAGCACTGAACACGAAAACAAAAACATCATTTCATACGTCTTCGTTACAGATATGTTTGTGCTCATTATTAAAGCTGACTGCAAACTGAGTGTATTAAACTGTAAGTGAGCTCACGTGAATAAATTACAGCCGCAGGATCCTTCGTCTTAGAGGTAGTACCAACAGACGTCACTAGTTCACAGGTCTAGCGAAAACTCGAGAATTGTGATTTCCATTCTTTCTTCTTTCTCTTTCTCTGTTATGCCCAGTTAAAGAGCGCGCTTAAAGTTGTTACTTGGTCTGACAGTTTCTTTCTCTTCTTCTCTTCCCAACATCTCTTCATGAACTTGAGGTTTTGTTTCTTGCGTTCCTCTGTCCCCTTGTTTTCCAGTGATTTTGGTTTTAGCTTTATCTGCGAATGAGTGATTTGCAAGTAATATCCCAAAGTCTTCGTGTGCTCTAGTAGTATCTTCTGTGGCATTCATTTCTCGTAATCCTGATTAACTATTTCTAACCAAATGATTTTTGCCCTTTTTGAATTTATTAAATTAAGTAGTTTTTCTCTTAATGTAGATCCGAACATAGAACTTCAAGCGTCTAATGTGTATTGCATCAGTAAACTTCTCATTGCTGTGCATAGGTCTGTAGTTTTTCTTTCAAGCCATATGCCATTTATATTAATGGGACTATAAATTTTTCTTAGAATTCTTCCTTTGCAATTTCATCAATTTTCAGTTGACCTCTTAGGGATCTACTTCATGACGCAAATAGTCTCCAGGCTAGGCAACAGCCTGGCAATACTGAATTGTCGCATTACGGGATATCACTCGTTTATTGTACTGATTCTATGTTAATCTGTACTCTTTTTGGAGGTGGGTGGCGCTTTTTAAATTGGCTTTACTGTCTACTCTATATGGTACTATGATGTTTTCAAGATTTTAAAAGAAGCCACTTGATATTGTCCCATATTTCGTCTACATCTACGTCTATATGGATACTCTGCAATCACATTTAAGTGCCAGGCAGAGGGTTCGTCGAACCACCTTCACAATTCTCTATTATTCCAATCTCTGTAGCGCGCTTAAAGAACAAACCCCTATATCTTTCCGTACGAGCTCTGATTTCCCTTAGTTTATCATGGTGATTGTTTCTTCCTATGTATGTCGGTGTCAACAAAATATTTTCACATTCGGAGTAGGAAGTTGGTGATTGGAATTTTGTGAGAAGATACTGCCGCAACGAAAAACGCCTTTGTTTTAATTATGTCCACCCGAAATCCTATATCATTTCAGTGACACTCTGTCCCCTATTTCGCGATAATACAAAACATGCTGCCCTTCTTTGAAATTTTTCGATGTACTGCGTCAGTCCTGTCTGGTAAGGATTCCACACCGTGAAGCAGTATTCTAAAAGAGGACGGACAAGCGTAGTATAGGCAGTCTCCTTAGTAGATCTGTTACATTTCCTACGTGTCCTGCCAGTAAAACGCAGTCTTGGTTAGCCTTCCCCGCAACATTTTCTATGTGTTCCTTCCAATTTAAGTTATTCGTAATTGTAATTCCTAGGTGTTTAGTTGACTTTATGGCCTTTACATTTGACTGATTTATCATGTAACCAAAGTTTAACGGATTCCTTTTATCACTCATGTGGATGACCTCACACTTTTCGTTCAAATGGCTCTTAGCACTGTGAGACTGAGGTCATTAGTCCCCTAGAACTTAGAACTACTTCAACCTTCCAGACTGAAGCGCCTAGAATCGCTCGGCCACACCGGCCGGCACACTTTTAGTTATTTAGGTGCAACTGCCAATTTTTCCACCGTACAGATATCTTTTCTAAATCGTTTTGCAATTTGTTTTGATCTTCTGGTGACTTTATTAGTCGATAAACGACAGCGTCATCTGCAAACAACCCAAGACGACTGCTCAGATTGTCTCCCAAATAAGGAACAGCAAAGGTCCTATAACACTACCTTGGGGAACGCCGGAAATCACCTATGTTTTGCTCGATGACTTTCCGTCAATTACTACGAACTGTGACCTCTCTGACAGGAAATCACGAACCCACTCACATAACTGAGACGATATTTCATAAGCACGCAATTTCACTATAAGCCGCCTGTGTGGTACAGTGTCAAAAGCCTTCCGGAAACCCAGAAATACCGGATCAGTCTGAAATCGCTTGTCAATAGCACTCAAACACTTCATGCGAGTAAAGAGCTAGTTGTGTTTCACAAGAACGATGTTTTCTAAACACGTGTTGACTGTGTGTCAATGTCCATTGCCATCGCGCAGAGAAGTGAAGTACCTTCACCGAGGAGTCAAGCAGTATATTGCTCCCTCCTACGTATAACTCGCGAAGAGACCATGAGGATAAAATCAGAGAGATTAGAGCCCACACAGAGGCATACCGACAATCCTTCTTTCCACGAACAATACGAGACTGGAATAGAAGGGAGAACCGATAGAGGTACTCAACGTACCCTCCGCCACACACCGTCAGGTGGCTTGCGGAATATGGATGTAGATGTAGATATGTATTTCTAAAGGATCAGGTATCTCACAAGAAACTTCATTTGAGATGATGTGTCTGTGACAGTCTGACAGATTAGTTCTGTTGTCTTCCTGTCTACCCTGAACTCTTCTAAAGTATCCAAAACGGTTTATCTGTCAAGTAATAAGCCGTTTTAACGTCCACAAAAGTGATATACATGTTGGTACTTCGACGTATCCTAAATATTGTCTTCAGACACCTAAACTGCTAAGCACACGATCTGCCTTTTGCTAAAACCTGCTTGATAGTCACCAATCAAATGATCTGTTTAGTGTCCAACTCAACTTCAAGAGAGCTTTGGATAGAACATAATATGCAAGTAGCAGAAGAATAGGCCTCCGTAGTTGTTGGGGTCTGCTCCATCACCTTTTTTTATGCAATGGATGAGTAATACTGTGCAGCCAGTCCTCTGGAATCGTTTTCATTTCTCCATATTTCTGTTAAGAGTGCATGATTTCTTCTTACGAGGTCAGTTCCCCCTATTTTTAACAATTCTGCTGTTATGCCATCCTCTCCCGACGCTTATGTTATTTTTGAGTGATTTAATTATCTCTCGTGTTTCGTGAATTGTTGGGGAATGAGAGTCTGCGTTTGGTACAGGTTTATAAAAATGCAGTGTTTCCTCTGGAGGATCACAGCTCAGGAAATTCTGAAAGTAATCAGAAAGATCATGCAGTTTCCTTTATTGTTTGTCTCTAGATTTCCATTAATTGGCTACAAAACGATGTTCGTGGCTTATATCCAGATAAATTCTCACGGAATATCTTGTAGGAGTTTCGAATGTTGTTGTTCTGGAAATCCTCCTCTATTTTTATGAGCCTCTTTGGTTATTTTTTGCGGCGAATTGTTTTTGAGGTTATTTTTGTAACTCCAGAAAAGACTCTCATCTTTCAACTGTTTGATACCCATTACAGTGAGCCCACGCTTTGATGCGCTTATCGACGGCTCCAACGCAGGTAATTTTACACCATCAGTGTTTACGCCTCCTGGGGGCTGTCATAATTTTATGGCTGATGTCTGTAATGTGTTGCGAGGGTCTGGAACCTTCTTGGGATCTTGTTCTTTTATGTCATGAGCGAAAGCCTCTGCTTTCTTCTTCATCTGTATCATGTCTTGGAAATCCGTTCTCCTTAGGCCGGGATCTATTCAGTTGGGATCTAATTTTGATTTGTGTTAAGTAGTGATCTGAATCAACGACTCTCTTCTGGGTGAAACGGGTTTGCGCGCAGAGTCTTAATTCCATAAAGGAAACTAAAAGTCCGCGATACATTAAATTATTTAATATTTTTCGTTGGATATCACAATAGCAGTAAGGATTCTGCAAGTTATTTACAGCCCAAAGGGACATCTGAATATTGATTAACATTTTCAAAGAATATAAGAAATTGACATGGTACATTGGTGGTTGAGCTGGAAGGAAAACTAGCAGGACTGAACGAAAGATATCACTTGAAATGAATTATGGCCAAAAATTGTGCAGCGTGATGGACTATAGTATAGTACAATGTCAGTTAAGCACGGAAGAGGTGAAACTGCGTCTGCTCAGCAATGAATAAGCAAACACGAATTTGTCGGCCACTAATGGGTTAAAGAGAAGCGGCTATCTGAATTAACGGAATGAAGCTAAGTAAAATCCGTGCTTTCATACTTGACAAACTCGACTTGGGCCTAGCATACTATTTAGCGATATCGCACTTGTCAAATTTAACGCCCACCGTCAGGGAGTGGAGGCAGCGTCAGCACCCGACGGACCCTGCTGTCAGGAGCCCGAAGTGTGCGCCACTTGAGGGTTGGCCTCCAGGATTGAAGTTCACCAGTGTCAAGTTCTCGATTACTGCTCCTCTCAGAGCCTGCCACGAGAATACACTTCTCCCCTACCCGGAGCCTCGCACCAGAATGTCCTTCATAATTCGCATCCCAGTTTCACTTTGCCTGTCGTAATAACAAATGAATGACTTGCTTTGTCCAATCAAAATATTGCAACCGGTCTGTTAGTGAGATGAGAGAAACGCGAAGATGCTGCCCCCTTCCACGTGATGTTCAGTGAGCGTACAATGAGATTTTACCACTGATGAGTGGAAAGTTTGTTGTTTACTGAACTGTGTATCGCGACAATTGCTAGTTTATGAGCACAGGAATGCGACCACCAGCATCGCCTCTCCTCACGGCTATCACGTGGCTGCAGTCTGGTCGACGCCAGAGCGATATCCTGAGGAATATTTCAGAAAGAATAGCTGCGGCCAGAGGACAAGAGCTCCCTTCTCATTCTGCTTGTGACAGCATGACCAAGGATCGCACGTACAACATGTCTCTCTGGTGGTCATGCTTGTGGGTACCTATAATGAACCTCTCTCTTTCAATAACTCTAAGACACGGAGCCACCACCTCGGTGAGATTACCATGAAAGTTAAACGTAACGATATTTAACGCAAATGACTATAAATTGCAGTCTTGTTTAGTGTAACTGAAGACGACACATCGTATTTCTCCCTGCAAGACTACTCCTGTTATCTCCCACACAAGTGAATACAAGAATTAAAAGTGATCAGGGGATTTTGTGAACTTGGATAATAGATAGAATTAAATACTGTTTCGTACTCCCAAAAGAAAGTTATTTGATTTGGCAATTGACAAGGCTGAACCAAGGGTGCTGACTTTAATTGTGAGTCTAAATGGGTAATGCGATATGACTGATTAATATGAATGACAGCAATCGTGATCGTGCACCCGTGCATCTTTGATTAGTAACCAAAACGGACTCGGTCTCGGGTTCGAAAACTGCAGCAGCTTAAATTGTGGTTAATAAACAGCTTTGGCAGCCGAATACTTCCGTCATAAAGAGTAACCTCTCATCCTGCGAACGGTCTTGTCAAAGAGGGCAGAGCAGTGGTCAGAGGTTCAGGACACTCTCCTGCCCTTGGGGTGGGAAACTGACCCTAAAGGCGGTATAATCAGCAATGATCAAAGACTTAAGTATGCAGAAGGCAATGGAAACCACATAAGGTGTATCCACATCACATGAAGCGTGTAACTGAAAAAGTGTCATCATGATCTGTCCATTGGCAAAAGATCCCGAATAATCCCCCATTCGGATCTCCAGGAAGAGACTGCCAAACGGAAGGTGACAAAAAGATTGAATAACCATCGAAAGGATAACGTTCTACGAGTCCGGGCGTAAAATGTCAGAAGCTTGAACGTAGTAGAGAGGCTAGAAAATTTGAAAAGGGAAAGGCAAGGGCTCAATATAGATACAGAAGGGGTCAGTGAAGTGAAATGGAAAGAGGACAAGGATTTCTGGTCAGTTGAATATAGGGTAATACCCGCAGGAGCAGAAAATGGTATAACGGGAGTAGAATTCGTTAAGAATAGGAAGGTAGGGCAGAGTGTTACTGTGAACAGTTCAGTGATAGGGTTGTTCTTATCAGAATCGACAGTAAACCAACACCGATAGTTCAGGTATACGCCGTCCGGGCGTAGAATGTCAGAAGCTTGAACGTAGTAGAGAGGCTAGAAAATTTGAAAAGGGAAAGGCAAGGGCTCAATATAGATACAGAAGGGGTCAGTGAAGTGAAATGGAAAGAGGACAAGGATTTCTGGTCAGTTGAATATAGGGTAATACCCGCAGGAGCAGAAAATGGTATAACGGGAGTAGAATTCGTTAAGAATAGGAAGGTAGGGCAGAGTGTTACTGTGAACAGTTCAGTGATAGGGTTGTTCTTATCAGAATCGACAGTAAACCAACACCGATAGTTCAGGTATACGCTCCGTCGTCGCACGATGAAGAGATAGAGAAGTATATGAGGATATTGAAAGGGTGAGACGGTACGTAAATGGAGATGAAAATCTAATGATAATGGAGAATTGGACTACAGTTGCAGGGGAACGAGTAGAAGAAAAGGGTACAGGAAAACATGGGCTTGGCACAAGGAATGAGAGAGGGGAAAGACTAATTGAGGTCTGTAATCATTTCAGCTAGGAATAACGAATAACCTGTGTTCAAGAATCACAAGAGGTGGCGGTGTGCATGGAAAAGGCCGTGTGATACGGGAAGATTTCAGTTAGAGTACATCATGGCTAGAAAGAGATTGCGAAATAAGACACTGAATTTCAAGGCGTACCCAGGAGCAGATATAGACCCAGATCACAATGTAGTAGTGATGAAGAATAGGCTTAAGTTTAAGAGATTAGTCAGAAAGCACCAATATGCTATGAAGTGGGATACGGAAATACTAACGAATTACGAGATACGCTTGAAATTCTCTAAGGTTTACAGCAATAAGGAGTAGCTCAGTAGGCAGTATAGTTGAAGAGGAATGGACATCTCTAGAAAGGGCGATCACAGAAAGTGGAAAGAAGAACATAGGTACAAAGAAGGTAACTGCGGAGAAACCATGGGTAACAGAAGAAATACTACAGGTGATCAATGAAAGAAGAAAGTACAAAAATGTTCAGGGAAATTCAGGAATACAGGAGTGCAAGTAGCTGAGGAACGAAATAAATAGGAAGCGCAGGGAAGCCAAGACGAAATGGCTGCATGAAAAATGTGAAGAAATCGAAAACGAAATAATTGTGGGAAGGACTGACTCAGCATATAGGAAAGTCGAAACAATCTTCGGTGAAACTCAAAGCAAGGGTAGTAACATTAAGAGTGCAACGGAAATTCCACTGTTATGCAGAGGAGAGAGCGGATAGGTGGAAAGTGTACATTGAAGGCCTCTACGAGCAGGAAGATTTGTCTGATTTGATAGGAGAAGAAACAGGAGTCGATTTAGAAGAGTTTGGGGATGCAGTATTAGAATCAGAATTTAAGAGAGCTTTGGAGGACTTAAGATCAAATAAGGCAAAAGGGATAGATAATATCCCATGAGAATTTCTAAAATCATTGAGGGAAGTGGCATCAGATCGACTATTCACGTTGATGTTTAGAATGTATGAGTCTGGCGACATACCATCTGACTTTTGGGAAAATATCATGCTCACAATTCCGAAGACTGCAAGAGCTGACATGTGCGAGAATTATTGCACAATCAGCTTAACAGCTCATGCATCCGAGTTGCTGATAGGAATAACATAAAGAAGAATACAAAATTCTTCAGGGTGTCCTACAGGACGATCAGTTGGGTTTCAGGAAAGGTAAAGGCACCAGAGAGGCCATTCTGACGTTGCGGTTGATAATGAAAGCAAAACTAAGGACACGTTCACTGGATTTGTCTACCTGGAAACAGCGTTCGACAATTTAAAATTGTGCAAGACGTTCGAAATCCTTAGAAAAATAGGGAGAGATGGGTACTGTACGATATGTACAAGAGCGAAGAAGGCATAATGAGACTGGACGACCAAGAGCGATGTGCTCGGATTAAAAAGGCTGTAAGACAGGGATGTAGTCTTTCGCCTCTACTGTTCAATCTGTACGTCGAAGAAGCAGTGATGAAATTAAAAGAAAGGTTCAGGAGTGGAATTAAAATTCAAGGTGAAAGGATATCAGTGGCACGGTTCGCAGATGACATTGCTATCCTGATTGAAAGTGAAGAAGAATTACGTGATCTTGTGAATGGAATGAACAGTATAATGAGTACAGAGTATGAATTGACAGTACATCGAAGAAAGAGAAAGTCATGAGGAGTACCAGAAATGAGAACGTCGAGAAACTTAACATCAGGATTGATGGTCACGAAGTAGACGAGTTAAGGAATTCCACTACCTAGGCAGCAAAATAACCAGTGACGGGCGGAGCGGTAAGGATATAGAAAGCAGACTAGCACAGGCAAAAATAGCATTCCTGTCGAAGAGAAGTCTGCTAGTATCAAAAATAGCCCTTGATTAGAGGAAAAAATTTCTGAGAATCTACTTTCGGAGCACAACATTGCATGGCAGTGAAGCGTGGACTGTGTGAAAACCGGAGCAGAAGAGAATCGAAGCATTGATATGTGATGCTACAGACGAACGTTGAAAATTAGGTGGTCGGATAAGGTAAATAATGAGGAGGTTCTGCGCAGAATCGGAGAGGAAACGCATATGTCGAAAACACTGCAAGGTGAAGATACGGGATGATAGGACGTCTGTTGAGACATCAGGGAATGACTTCCGTGGTAGTAGAGGGAGCTGTAGAAGACAAAAACTGTAGAGGAAGACAGAGATTGGAATATATCCAACAAATAATTGAGTACGTAGGTTGCAAGCGCTACTCTGGGATCAGTCAGAAGACAGATGACTCGAAAAAAGTGATTGTGAACTGGTCCCGGAAACAAACTACTACAATGTACTTGAATCTGACATCTGGTGCGAGCGTGGGTGCGCCTTCAAGTAAGAGAATTCAGTCTAAAGATTCAGAAGTGATGGGGTTGAAAAATACTCACCATACATGTGTAGAAAAAGGGAAATGGAGTTCCCACTGTGTCTTGGCGTCGAGTTGGATAGTGGATCTCTGTCACCTTCTCTTGTTCAGATGCACTTTCGCTCCCAGACTCCAAGCCCAAAAAACAAAATCTCCTCCGCTGGACGTGACTGAATCTCGTCCGCATTAATCAGTAGTTTGCCACCAAATCTCCTGCTACTCACATATCTGCAAGAACACTGAAAATTCCGCATGGAGTTTTCGTCAGCAAAACTAAATCCGCCAATTCAAAACTCAGAAAGTACTCCTGCGCTAATTGCGCAAAACTGCCTGCCATTCAGCGTCCATCCGTAAGACTGGAAAAAAATGTTGGTCCAATGACGATTTGTGATGCTACATACTGCAGTCCAATCAACGCACTGATATTCTTCGCGTGCGGGAAACTGCGCATTCCACTGCGTCTACGTGACGTAAAAAAACGCCACAACACTCTCGGCCACCCAGTGTCCGGCCACCAGCGGTGTTTCCGCGAAATGTTTCCGCCGGTCAAGCTGATACCGATATTAGTGGAAACAGGAAATAATATTAGGGACCTGCCGCTCTCACATTCATATGCGACTCAGCGAAAGAGGTTGTGAGAACTGTTTTTCCTCTAGCTACATGGAAAACATGCCGTGGTCTGTGCTGCTGGCTCTCTGCTCACTGTGGCCAGTGACCCCTGTGGCTTGGACCGCGTCCTCTGTTGTGCAAAAGCACCGCCACAGCTGTCTTTCCCTTATCCTACGTGCCTCAATTTTCTCAGAACTGGTGCCATTAAGCCTCAACAGCTGCAGTCGTGGCTGCCCATCAAAACAAGCACTCATCTCCTCTAGCTACGGTTGAGTCCACCTTTACAGCCACTATCAGCCCTCTCTAATAATCTCATTGACCACAAAGCATGTGATTATCAGTTAGCCTTAGTAAATAACGTATAAGAAAGGCGGATCAATAATATAGAAGAAAGGCGGATCAGAGAGGACCTGCATTCTTTCACATATAGAAAAACAAGACGCATCACGAGTGATTATTGCATCTGAGCCGGTCTGGTGGGCGTCAAAGCTGTGCAAACTTTCCTTTTATTTGTAATTGAATGTGCCACTGTGAGATAAACAAGTGGGTGGATTTCACATTGGCAACTTGCGGCTCCGTGATGCCGACATGCCCTGCAGGTCGCAGCGAGGTGGTCGCTCTCTGACAGGGGGTAGTCCTCCACCGTATTGGAAAGAGCCGTCGCAGGGATCCTTGACTATCGTGCCTGGTGCGTTTCTCGGCTTGTGAGCTCTTCAAGGCACCTGCTGAAATGAAATTCGTCCATACGAAATCTAACAAGAGGGAGAAACTACGACGGTGTCCAAAATTAAAGCAAAAAACGAAAATATTGCATGGTTGCTTTTATTTTGCCACAAAACAGATAAACATATGATGTAAAGTAGAGACAATCCAAAGAATTCAGGACGTAAACAACTGCAACATGCATAACGGTAGACAAAAATTTTCTTCGTCTTTTCGAACTTAACGGGTTTGCACATACATTCCGACAATTGGTTAATGTGCTCAGTATGGGGTTTGGCCCCCTCTGGCAGCAGTACAGGCCTGACATAATGGGTCACGCTGTAAATGATGTCATCAGTTCCAATAACTCCCTTTCTTCATACAGGGCTGCTTGCAGTCTTGGAGAGTGGGTGATGGATGCTGACGTGATGCAAGCCATTTTCCTCGTGCATCCCAGACATGCTCAATGGGATTCAAAACGGGAGAGAGAGCAGGTCACAGCATGCATGCAATATATTTCGTTTCCAAGAAAACATCAAGCGTCCGTGCTCTATAAGGTCGAACATTATCGTCCATCAATACGAAGTCTCGCCCCATGGCACCTCGCAACTACCGCAAATGAGGTTCCAATATCTCGTCACGATACCTGGCAGCAGTTCAACCTCGCCGATTCACTCGTACAATTTCATAAGTAGGGGTTTGAGTGGTAAACATGATTTCTGTCCACGCCATTAAGGATCCTCCTCGATATCGGTCCACAAAGTTCCCTCCAGATATGAACCTATCTAGAATCACTCTCCAGACTAAATCGGGACTCATGTGTGAAAATAACATTGGCCCATTGTTCGACCGCCCAGGTGGAATGTTTATGACCCCACTCTAGACCTTCCCTTTTGTGAAGAAGCGTCAAAGGTAGACATTCAGCAGGTCTCCAACAATAGAGGCCACCCTAACGAAGCCTTCTGCATACTGTTTTCCTCGACACAACATGTCCAGTGGATGCTACGAGCTCACATGCCATTTGTCGTACTGTACTAAGGCGGTGCTGTCGTGCCCTTAAAGCCAAACGACGGTCCTCTCTTCTGAAATCAAATGTGGTCGGCCCTGCTCTGGTCTTCGAGGTACAGTTTCGGTCTCTATAAGCTGTCGGAACATCCGAGAAACAACAGAACGATTCACATAAAGCCATCGGCACACATCAATTTGCGACTGTTTTGCTTCCATTCTTTCTATGGCCCTCCACCGAAGAGAGTCTGGTAGGTATCTCCTCTGTTTCATATTGCACCATCTGTGACTGTGTACACAGCACTTGTATATGTTGGACTACCCAACAAACACTACCTCGTTTCATAGGTGCCGTGACATCATCGTTGGTGTGGTTGTCCGTTGACCGGAATGCCATCTTCCATGCAGAACAAGATTGTACGGACATCTGGTTGACAGTGTGTACGATTATATCATGAGACACAGGACTAGGATATAATGATTTGTTGCTATAATTGGGCACCAGTGTGCTTACTTTAAGTCTGATAAACTGTCTAACCTTTGCCTCACAGCTACAGTGGAACCGTACATGAGGTATTGTTAATTGATCTCTTGCACTTGTTTATCATTTACAAAGACCATTCTCATTGCAGCATAATATGAAACCAATCGGTCAGTTAATTTACAGCCTCTCATTGACAGACTAATTTCATATACTCTGACATTTTAAATGTCATACATATTTTTTGCAGAATCTGCCACATTATTAATCTGGAACTCGTCTAATAATGAGTTTAGGTTACCTCTAGGTTTTCTTTTTGCGCAGAGGTCTCATAAACTTTGCAGATCTAAGGCTGTTTGCAACTGATGTACAAAAGCTTGTTAGATGTTCTGTATTCTTAATTGTCCGGCGATGAACTGGATGAAATCCGCTGTTGATCTGCATTTCTTCCTCATGCCAACCTGTGCGTTAAAATAACCTAATAAGGTTTTCACACAATGTTTGGGGATCTTCCTGGTAATTTCCTGTAGTGTTTAGTCGCTAACTAAATCTAAAATCATTTTTCTTTCTGCAAAGGCGGTTCCAAGTGTTGATAAATCGCCTTTGAAGTTGGTTTACTTTTAAATATCCTGACTTTTTTTAAATTCGAAATGGTTTTCATCTTGCAAACGTGTTTCCTGGGTTGCTAGGACCTGAATGGCGAATTTGTCTTGAGTGTCAAGCAGCTGTTAAAGTTTGCCAGTTTTCACCAGGGTGTGGTTGTTAGTAGTGCTTAAGAAAAACCAGTTTTTGGTCGAAGAGATTTTAAGAAGCTCCGATTCTTCTCTGTACAATGTTTCCAATCCACCAGAATCCGATAATACGGAACAAGCGGACATGTGTCCTGTGCCTGGGATTGTTATGTTTGTTCCATCATGCCAATATTACAATTTGAAGTTATAAGTGTGGGTGAACTTTAGGATAAGACCACAAAATAACAACTAGATTGTTGAGATCGAGAAGCTCTTGTAGACTGTCTTCTCTGTGCGATACCAATGGAAATACTATCGATGACAGTGGTGCTAAAGCAGAGTTACAACACCGCCTTCCTATATTCCTTCACCAAAGAGACGAAGTAAATATTCCAGAATTCGAATCAAGAACAGGTACCAACACGAATAATTTTGAGATAGATATCCTTGAAGTAGTGAAGTCACTTAATGAAAGCAAGTCTTTCGGTCCAGACTGTGTACCAAATGGTTCAAATGGCTCTGAGCACTATGCGACTTAACATCTGAGGTCATCAGTCGCCTAGAACTGAGAAATAATTAAACCTAACTAACCTAAGGACATCACACACATCCATGCCCGAGGCAGGATTCGAACCTGCAGCCGTAGCGGTCGCTCGGCTCCAGACTGTAGCGCCTAGAACCGCACGGCCAATCCGGCCGGCACTGTGTACCAGTAATATCCCTTTCAGACTATGCTGATGCAAAAGCTCCATGCTTAACAATTGTACAGAACCACTCGCTCGACAAAAAATCCATATCCAAAGTCTGGAACGTTGCACAGGTCACACCTATATTCAAGAAAGGCAGTAGGAGTAATCCATTAAATTACAGGCCCATATCATTAACGTCGATTGCAGCAGGATTTTAGGACATATCATGTGTTCGAACATTATGAATTACCTCGAAGGGAACGGTATATTGACACATAGTCAACACGTATTTAGAAAACATCGTTCTTGTGAAACACAACTAACTCTTTACTCACACAAAGTGTTGAGTGCTATTGACGAGGGATTTCAAATTGATTCCGTATTTCTAGATTTCCAGAAAGCTTTTGACACTGTTCCTCACAAGCGGCTTTTAACCAAGTTGCGTGCTTATGGGATATCGTCTCTGTTATGCGACTAGATTCGTGATTTCTTGTCAAAGAGGATTCATCAAGTAAAACAGACGTGATTTCTGGCATTCCGCAGGGTAGTGTTACAGGCCCTCTGAGCAGTCGTCTTAGATTGTTTGCAGACGATGCTGTCGTTTATCATCAAGTAAACTCATTAGAAGATCAAAACCAATTGCAGAACGATTTAGATAAGGTATTTTTATGGTGAGAAAATTGGCAGTTGACCCTAAATAATGAAAATTGCGGTGTCATACTGCTAAAAGAAATCCGTTAAACTCCGGCCACACGAGAAATCAATCAAATTCCGTAAATTGGGCTAAACACCTAGGAATTACAATTGCGAACAACTTAAATTGGAAGGAACACGTAGAAAATGTTGTGCGGACTGCGTTTTACTGGCAGAACACTTTCAAGACACAACAGATCTGTTAACCCTAGGATGCATGGTGTCGAAAACACACATCAATGCATATGCAGGGCCTTCAAGACGCTGCCCTAATTTAAAATTTTCCTCTTTTCATATAATCATTCTTTGTAGTTAAATTTATTTCTGTCAAATTTATTGTCATATTGAAAGATTCCTAAGATACAGTAACAGGATATGATGGGCCTGATTAACATTTTATTAATTTTTTTAAAAAAACTCTAAGAGTGAATTTTTATTAGTTACATCCATTTACATACAACATATACAAATAATTTTATTAATTCACTTATAAGTTGCAGTTTACATTTTATAACATTTATTACAACCAATTTCTTCAATTAAAACACACTCATTATTCACAATATTGTGTATAATGGCAATATTTTGAGAAAAAGTTATTATCCATTGTTCACATAAAATTGCCTTTTTCTTAGTTTTCAACATGTGACAAACAAGAAGCACAAAGAACGCCGCTATGTTCCTTACAAATGTTGGTTTTACACTTAATGCACGTCATAGCACTTTTCCTGTGTTTATTATATGGACAATAATTGTATCTTCTTCTTTTTCCTGAAACAGGTAGTTGGTTCGGCAATATGACACCTTTTTGAACACCACATCTTTGCATGGCTTCAACGATTTTCTTTGGAAGATTAGGGATCTGAATACGAAGTTCCATTAGTGGTCTTACCATTTCCTCTGCTAAATCTCTTAGGAACAAACGCCTTTTATCACTTCTTCCACTATGGTATGTCAGATGTTGGACGGAAAATAAAATTTCACTGTTCATTGCTGCGACGTCCATCATATTCATCCATAATGCAAATGGCCATCTTCTTGTTTGTCTCTTGCGAGTGTAATAACGAATTTTCTGGTCCATTTGATCTACTCCATGCTTCGTAGAGTTATAGAACTTTATTATATCTGGTTTCTTTTTTGCATGAGTTTCGTCAATGTTTCTGTCATGAAGCATTGTGCTAATGAGAGCTACAGACTTTTTCTTTTTGGGAACATAACTCACCATTGTAATGGCACCTCTAAATGCAAACAAAGAGGAATGAATAGCTCTTGAGGCAGATGGTTTCATCTCATTAGGAATTTCTGGTTTATTTTGTTTGATTGTTCCCACCACTGTAATTTGCTTCTGAAGTATCTCTTCTGCCAGCTGCACTGTAGTAAAGAAGTTGTCAACAGTAATATTTTTTGATGATCCTTCAATGCTTTTAGCAAGATCTTTCACCACATTCAATCCAAGATTTTTCTGAATAGGTTCATGGTGCTACTGGATGAAGCTGCATCTTACACGGAATGGGACTACCTGTTCGTCAACTGTGAGCGAATCATTGGGAATCATTCTATTTCTACACTTGTCAAGAAATAGTTCACATACTTAGCGAGCAGCTGCAAGTTTGTCATCTGCTGATCGAGCTTCACGTGTACGCCTGTCATCAAATCTAATCATTCTCCTTATATCCTCGAATCTGTTTACTGACATGGTGGCCTTATATGTAGGATTTGCCTTTTCATCCAAGAATAATTCTCTAATAGGGACATCCCAACTCTTCTCAAGACCAGAAAGCAGTAAAAGACCAAGGAAACTCTCTATTTCAGCAAGCGAAACGTTTCTCCACGTTTTACCACGTAAAGCAGCCACTCTTCTGCCTTCAATATTTGTGCAGTTGATGATTTCCTCTAGTATTTCCTTGGAGATGAAATAGTCCCAGGCATCCTTAGGTTTACATGTTTTCAAATCACGGGCTGGACCAGGTGCCTTTTTTACGATATTATGGACAGGTGTACGAAAAGTTGCAGGAGGATCTAATTTCCAAATCGTTCCATTCCGACTAATGTTTGTGTGGTCTTCTATACCTTTTTGTGGTGGTTCTTCATTTTCAGACTCTGATGAGGTAATATTACCGGAAGGACTGTCATCTGCCTCAATATTCACATCTGCAGGTTCATTGGATGATTCTTCACTACTTGCATCTTCAAAAATATTTCCTTCCTCGCAAGAATCATCTTCTTCAAACCACTTAGCCACAACAATTTCAAAAGTAACTGCATTTGCACGTACTGACACTCTTGCTTTGCGTGTCGAAGCCATAGCAAAAGGCGTGTCTCTCGAACAGCAGCTTGAGCAGCACTAAACGAGTCATAGTCGTAACAATATGGGCCTTGCAGCAACAAACAAACTACAGTAACAATGAGGCTGACAAGAGCAGCACAGAATAAGAATACTATGCAATAATAAAACATTTGACAGCAAAAAGATCAATAATACACCGACATCGCCAATATGTGAAAGTAGTGTGTATCAGTTTTTAGTTATACTATCAATACTACAGCTACTGCTGCTGTTGGCACTGCTGTTGCTGGAAATACCACTACAGTTATTGTTGAATTAATAACTGCTCCCAAACAAATGTTGAAGACAATATAGGCGAAAGAACATTTATAAATGTGTAAGGGCTTTGAAGCCCTGCTTATGCATTCACGGTGTATGGGTAAACGTATTAATGATACAAAAAATTTAAAAAGGTATCTCGTTCAGACTTGATAGGAGGAATGTCACAGCGTTAGTGAAAGAGCACTGGAAAGCAGTTTGAAATCAAACAAGAAATTACAGAATTTTTTTTTAAAAATGAAGACATACAAGGGCCTCGGAGGCTCTGTATATGCATCCTAGGGTTAAAGAGACTGCCCACACGACGCTTGTCCTTCCTATTTTTGGAGTACTGTTGCGCGGTGTGGGATCCTTACCTGATAGGTTTAACGGAGTACACAGAGAAAGTTCAAAGAAGGCCAACACGTTTTATTTTATCGAAAAATAGATGAGAGTGTGTCACTGATACAATACGGGATTTGGGGTGGACATCATTAAAACAAAAGGCGTTTTTCCTTGCGGCGGAATCTTCTCACGAAATTCCAGTCACCAACTTTCTTCTTCGAATGCGGAAATATTTTGTTGACGCCAACCTACATAGGAAGAAACGATCGTCATAATAAAGTAAAGGAAATCAGAACTCGCATGGAAAGATTTAGATGTTCGTTTTCGCCGCGTACTGTTCGAGATTAGAATAATAGAGCATTGTTGTGAAGGTGATTCGATGAACCCTCTGCGAGGCACTGAAATGTGATTTGCAGAGTATCGATGTAGATGCAGATGTAGACGCTTGAGCCTTGCTGAGCAAAGCACTACAACCAGACAGTGGAGTGATTTCTCAGGTTTTCTTGGCATTATCGAGTCCAGGTTTTTCTGAGATGATGTTATCATTCTATGCACCTGAAGAGGACGACTGGGTCGGTCGTCGAAATATTGTGCATAAAATGGAAACAACAAATCGGCTGGACATCCAGAAGTACACCATTAAACATTGAAGTATCGTTAGCGTAGCAACGCTGTTTTATACCTGAATTCGACTCCCGTCACGCGCTATGACCTCCGACTCTCGTCACCCGCTATGACCCTACGCTTGGGATATCCAAACAAATTGAATGCCGGACGTCACGCCTTGTTTAAATTGAAACCTCCGACCTGGCTTATTATGTTTTCCAACATACACTGACGGAAAAAAAAATCGCTACACCAAGGAGGAGTTGTGCGACATAAACGAAAGTTGGTGGGCATCTTTCTACATCTGAAGGATTATGTCTGTTCCAGTTGCACGCCAGTCACACGTAGGGGTGGCGCCTCTGGTAGCGCCACTATGAGGATGCAAAACATGCTTTATTTACACACACGCTCTAACGCTCCTGAGCGTTAGTTACCTTTGAGATTGGACATGGTGTGTTGGTATTAGTTAAGAAGGCCTTTTAGGCGAGGTAACGAGAACGTACGTTTGCAAGAACACCGAGTTCCGCGCGGCCACATGGCACTACCGACAGGGAAGACCATGTGTTCGGCTTACGACTCTGCTGGATCGTACTGCATCTGCGGCAACAATATTAGCAGCAGTTGACATCACAGTGACACAGTAAACTGTTACAAATCGGTTACTTCAAAGGTAGCTCGGCGCTAGAAGTTCTGTGCCGTGCTTTCCACTGACCAAAAACTAGAGTCTTTTGCAACTTCATTGGTGTCAAGCGAGAACTCATTGAAGGCGGGGTGGAGGTTTGTTGTGTTTTCTCCTGAAAGCTGGTTTTGCCTCCGTGCCAGCGATGGCCGTGTGTTTGTTAGAAGGAGGCCAGTGGAGGGCCTGCAACCAATCTATTTAGACACACTGGACCTACACCTGGCTGGGGTGGGATTTCGTATGACAGCAGGAGCACTCTCGTGGTCATCCCCTGCACCATGACTGCAAATTTATACGCCAATCTGATGACTCGACCTGTTGTGCTGCGACTCATGAACAGCATTGTAGGGTTGTTTACCAGCTGGATAACGCTCGTCCACATACGACTGTTGTAACCCAACTTGCTCCACAGAGTGTGGACATGTTGACGTGGCCTGATCGATCACGAGATCTGTCTCCAGTGGAGCACCATACAGAACAACTTCGGACGACAACTCCAGCATCACCCACAAACGGCATTAACCGTTTCCATATTGACCAACCAAGTGCAACAGGCATGGAACTTCGTCTCACAGACTGACGCCGGCCGCTGTGGCCGGGCGGTTCTAGGCGCTTCAGTCCGGAACCGTGCTGCTGCTACGGTCGCAGGTTCGAATCCTGCCTTGGGCATGGATGTTTGTGATGTCCTTAGGTTAGTTAGGTTTAAGTAGTTCTAAGTCTACGGGACTGATGACCTCAGATGTTAAGTCCCATAGTCCCATAGCAATTGGAACCAGACTGACGTCCAGCATCTGTACGACACAATGCATTCACGTTTATATGTTTGCATTCAACATTCTGGCCGTTACACCCGTTATTAATGTACCAACATTTCGCATTTGCAGTTGTTTATCTCGCGCTCACATTAACCTGCGATGCAATGTTAATGGGTTAAATATGTTACCTAGACAACTGAATTCCCGAAATTTCAATACTGTACGTTAATTACTTTTTGGTCTTCCGTTTTTTTCCGTCAGTGTACCTTTTTAGACAGTTTCCTTCATTATTTCTATTATGAAACGAGATATATTTAAGTGACCGTCCTCCACACGAAAGCGGAATCGCTTGGATGAACATGGGAAATCCGAAAATACGCTGCCTGTTCTTCAGTGCCAGCGGCGTTAGCGCATCCTAGAGGCAAGTAATGAACGCGGGCATTTACTTCGTCCATCTGTATTGCTCTTCTTTGCAACTCTTGGAGAAAAATAATGTGTATTTCGAGAGGAGCGGGAATTACTCGGGAACACCGGTGTCCTTTGAAACCAGTATGAGGGAACAAAGACAGAAACGCGGCACTCTCTCGCCTTTGTGCCGACTCGCGTGCCCTACCGTCTCAGTGATAACGCGTTCTCGAGAAGAAGATTAGAGTTAAGGCGCGGCACAGCGATTTCCTGGAGTAAGCGAAAGCGGAAGCCGACACTGGGGCGACTGGCAGTGACGCAGGCTCCGGCCGCCGCCCCGGGCCCCGGCCACGGCCCCGCTTCATTACGCCTCCCCTTTCCCCGCTCTGCGCTATCGACCTGCAGCGCGGAGGCTGGGCGGGGACTGACTTCGCTGTCACCGCTCACTGGCTCACCCGCCCCGCTGCGCCTCCTGCACACCTGCTGCTCCCATTTACCGCGTGCGAAACACACTTTCTTTGTCCATTTCGCGTGCCGTCAACCCAGGCGCGCTTTGCACTCATACAGCAAAATAGAGATCAAAACAGATATCTTTGTCCTCGCACGAGCATTTGGAAAATGTGAGTACTTTTCCACGGTGTATTAGAGCCAGATATGAAACCTCGTCGTTTTCACTTTCGCCAGAGTCCCGTCTAGACAGTTCCACTTATCCATTATTTAAGACTGCCGACCAATCACCGGAAGGTATCTTATGCGGGAGCTTGTTTCCACAACGCTTTAAAGTCTATTACATTAACGTCACAGTGAGTAACGCAGAGAATCATTGTTTCCACAACGCTTTAAAGTCTATTACATAAACATCACAGTGAGTAACGCAGAGAATCATTGAAAGACTCGTCAGACTTCACGAAGGAAGTAGCTTAAAAAGCCGTCGTTCGACAATTACTTTAATATTGCCAGTCACTCGACTAATAGTTTAATGACGCTGTTTACTCTATGATCCACATCGGAGATGATTGATAGAGGAAGTAGAAAAGATCTAAAGAAGAGTAACGCGTTTCGTCACAGATTCGTTTCATAATTGCGAAATCGGTACGCAGTTGCCCATCCTACTACACTTGTACACGTTGCAAGAGAGGCGGATTGCATCACAGTGACGTTTACTATTTAAATTTCAAAAGGGTGCATTCCTAGAAGAGTCAACCAATATACTGCTTCTTCGTACATACGAAAGTCGTGGGATACCTCCTAGTATCGTGTCGGACCTCCTTTTATCCGGCGTAGTGCACGAACTCGGCGTGGCATGGGCTCAACAAGTCGTTGAAAGACCCGTACAGAAATAACGGGTCCTGCTGCCTCTTTTTTTAGCCGTCCGTAATGGCGAAAGTGTTGCCGGTGCAGGATTTTGTGCACTAACGACGTCCCGATTATGTCCCCTAATTGTTTGTTGTTGTTCATGTGGGGCATACTGAGTGGCCACACCAATCGCGAACAAATGTGGCCGGTGACATGGCACATTGTCCTCTATTAAAATTCTATCATTGTTTGGGAACATGAAGTACATGAACGGCTGCAAATAGTCTCCAAGTAGCCGAACACAACCACGTCCTGTCGGTGATCGTTTCAGTTGGACCAGAGGACCCAGTCCATTCACGTTATCACAACCATTATGGACCCACCACCAGCTTGCGTAGTACCTTGTTGACAATTTGAGTCCTTGGAGTCGGGACTCATCTAACCAGTCCACGATTTTCCGGTCGTTTAGAGTCGATCCGTTATGGTCACGAGCCCAGGAGGGGCACTGCAGACTATGCCGTGCTCTTAGCGAAGGCTGCCGTAGCCCATTAACGCCCAATTTCGCCGCACTGTCCTAACGGATACGATCGTCGTTACGTCCTACGTTAACTTCTGCGGTTATATCACGCAATATCGCTTATCAGCACTGTCAACTCTACGCAACCGCCCCTGTTCTAGGTCTGTGAGTGAAAGCCATCGGGCACTGCGTTGTCCATGGTGAGAGATAATGCCTGAAATTTGCTATTCTCGGCACATTCTTGATACTGTGGATCTCTGAATAATGAATTCCCTAACGATTTCCGAAATGGAATGTCCCATGCGTCTATCATTCCATTCTGCTAATTCCAATCGTGCGGCCATAATCACGTCGGAGACCTCTACACGTGAACCACCTGAGTACAAATGACAGCTCCTCCAATGCAGTGCTCTCTTATACCTTATGTTTTGATGTTAGCATCATGTGCATATCGTTGTCTCATGACTTTTGTCACCTCAATGTATTTCTCACGAAAATACCGTGAATATGAAAATTAAGGAGATCATGTTCACTCAGAGGCTTACCAACAACCCTTCTTTCCGCAGATAAGTGACACTAGTTCATAAAGCATCATACGCCAGACAGCATGAGACGGCTTGCGGAATGTAGATGTAGACGTAGATATAGCTGTAGATCACAGGTAAGTGCACGTCATTCGTATGCTACTTGCTTGAAACTGTTTACACGACTTGTGTTTCCCATACGAGCGCTTGTATAAAACATTGAAAAAATAGTTCGTACCGGAAGCTTTGTGATACCTAACAACTATTACAAAGGTTGCTCAAGTGGAAAAGGAAAAGAAAAGACAGTGTCTTATTTGGATGAAAGAGTAATTATTGAAGAAAAGATTGCGTTATCTGAAGTGATTCGAGCTTGAAACTCATTGTAGAAAGCGGATGTGTAATATTTTTCACACTTGCGTTATTCTGAGAGACGTTACCTTCCAAATCTATAGAGGAAATCGAATACAAGACGCTAGTGCGACCAGTGCTAGAATATTGTTCCTATGTTTGATATCCTTGTCAAGCAGTCGTTAGAAAAGACATGCAAGGGATTCTGAGATGTGCTGATAGGATAGTGACAAGTCGGTTAAGTCTATACGAAAATGTGAAGGAAATGCTTAGGAAACGTAAATAGGAATAATTGGCAGACAGGCGACGTAGCTCTCGCGAAACTTTGTTAGGTAAATTTGAAGAACCTGTAGTTGAAGAAGGGTGTGTCACCAGTTTGATGGCATCAACTTATTTTTCGGATAGGGATTATGCGGATAAGGTAATAGAGGTTAATGCACGTTCAGAGGTATATAAATTGTCTTTTTTCCATCTCTGCATCCGTGAAAATCGATAATATGGTAAGATGTACCCTCCGCCGTGCATAATACACTAGCTTGCAGAGTATATAATTATGTAGATGCTGATGTAAAGACTAGATAATTAAACTTTATTCTAGCTCTGGTCGATTATAGCTGCAGAGATTTCCAAGTATCACTAGCATTTCATTTATCGTTAACAAACGTAATGCAAGATAAATGTCAGGTTTCGAATGATTTGAAACATCTGAAATTCCGCATACTTAGTTCCCTCTCTCTAACATGTAGTCCCTAACCAGGGCGAATTGCAGGCACAGTCTTATTTTTCTTTTTCCCCCCAGTTGTTTAAGCTTTTGTCTAAGATTCTATTCACGTCAATTTCATCGATGTTCAAGCAAGTAGACTAGTTACATAACTGTTTAAGAACATTTCTGTAGAATGCCATAATACGTATTTCAATGTATCATTTCCTAATTAATTACTAATTCTTTGGGCATATTTTGGATTTGTACGTAAGTTCTGAGGGTTTTTCCGAAAGTTTAATAAACACCACAGATACACATACTAGGGACTTCATTAATCAATAATGCATTCTCCTTCACTATTTACAAGAGTCTAAAAATGGCTCTGAGCACTATGGGACTTAACTGCTGAGGTCATCAGTCCCCTAGAACTTAGAAGTACTTAAACCTAACTAACCTAAGGACATCACGCACATCCACGCCCGAGGCAGTATTCGAACCTGCGACCATAGCGGTCGCGGGGCTCCAGACGGAAGCGCCCTAAACCGCTCGGCCACTCCGGCCGGCTACAAGAGTCTACCAGCACTAGGGTAACTTTTCGATTTCGCGACTGTAGAAATCATCTGGTTTTCAGACGAAGAACTTGCCGAGCCATCTTCGGAGCGCATTTTCATCCGGAAAAGAAGTTCCTTGAACATTGTTCGATAGCGAGCGCTGAAGATAAAAATGTGAGCGCACAAGGTCAGATGAACAAGGAGGGCGCAGAAAGACTTTCCAACCCAACTCCTGTATAGTGCTTTTTGTCAGTATAGCAGAACGCGTTCGGGCGTTATCGTTGAGTACCATCATTTCACGCAGTCTTCCAAGTCGTTGTTCTTGGATTGCGTCGGCAAGATGTCTCAGTTGTTGGCAACAGATGTCAGCAGTGATGGTTACACAAAGAGAAGCAATTCGTAGTACACCACATCATCGCTGTCCACCTAAACCACTCCTTCCTTTCCCTACGTTAGCGCAAAGACACAATTTCTTGTCACCGGTAACGATATAGGATAGGAACGGTCTGTGCTGTTCACGAACCAGTTGATGACTAGCAGAGATGCACATATGGCCATCCGCTGATTTTTGTGATTTTGGCTTAGACCGTACGGTACGTGAAAACACCCGATTTTCTTCATTGTATTCAAATGTCGCACAGTGGTGTAATGATCACAGTTGATCGCATTTTCCAGTTCTCGAGCACACTAACATGAATCATTGTCGGTTAATGCATATAAACGATCTTCACTAAACCCCGAAGGTATTCATGAACGTGGAGAATCACTAGTGTGAAAACGATCCTTCTTAAAACGAGGAGCCCGCATCTCGTGGTCGTGCGGTAGCGTTCTCGCTTCCCACGCCCGGGTTCCCGGGTTCGATTCCCGGCGGGGTCAGGGATTTTCTCTGCCTCGTGATGGCTGGGTGTTGTGTGATGTCCTTAGGTTAGTTAGGTTTAAGTAGTTCTAAGTTCTAGGGGACTGATGACCTAAGATGTTAAGTTCCATAGTGCTCAGAGCCATTTGAATTTAAAACGAGGAAACCATTTCTCTGTTGTGCTCTGGCCATTGGCACTATCGCCATACACGGCTCAAACGTGTCTGGCTGCCTCCGCTGCCTCTCACTGTCAGTTGAACTCAAACAGGAGAATAGGTCAGAAATATTACGATTTCTCCGCCACTCCGTTTTATAGCGTCCACAGCTCCACTCACTATTTTCAAATGACAATATGTAAATTCAAATAGTAAGAGTGAACCACAAATAAAAAATTGTAATCGATAAATAAACCCATAGCAACCAGAATACCTACATGCAAAACAAAAATTATGTGAACTTATGCACCAACCTAGTAAATTTATGGCCTAATAATTTATGGCCTAGTTCTCTAGTAAAGTTCTTTTTTCCTATTTGTCGAGATTGTATAATAGTTAAATTCCTCTTTGATGTCTGTGAATACACATTCTGATTCTTTGTTGTCAGTTCTGTGGTAACAATCCTTATTCATCCGTTAAAAGTAACTGGGAACATGTTCATTCTGAATTAGCACTGTATTAGATGTCAAGCGATGGGAAAGATTGAGAGGATAAATTCACCTATTACACAATAGCGGTTCGTTGGTGGCAGAGATGTATTCAGCGTCGTCTTGTGATTACAAAATTGCCATGAAATGCAGACAGAATGACAGTCGCTCCCCAACGTGGGAAAATGTAATTTGAAACTCCTGAATGAGGAATGAGGTAGGTACTGTTCAGTCGCGGAGAAATTATTGAATCCAGACAACAGTCAAATATTTAGAAATATACAACCACGGCTATTTACTGGAACTGCTGCATAAATTAAGTATTGAAGAACATAGATGCGATGTTGTGTTCCATTGCAAGAATACTCAGAACAATCCGTCCAAGTACCTGTTCACTTACTAAGTTATCGTCTGGTAGATTTTTTCGTACCTTTCGTCAATCTTGGGACCTTTGAATTAACGAAAGAGTGAAGTCTAAGGGACACCCAACTTAACAATGTTTGACGACACTGGAAACTCTTCACGTAAAACACTTATTCTTAGAATTCCAAGAGTGTACTTTCCATGGTCATCAAAAATGTATTACTCTAGAGTCTCATCTTCCCTTTCCCCGACACACATCGGCACATCCTGCTTGATGATCAGGACTGTAAAATTAGAAGAAATTTAGGATTTTACTTGGGTCTGCCGACCACCTTTCTTCTCGCACAGTACGTGTGAATAGAACAGGAGAAAGAGAAGGGGCATATCATGCTGCACTAGATGTCTAGAGTCATACATCGCGTACAGATATTCACCACCACTTTTTTGCAAGAATGAAGATTGAATTTAACCGAAACGTTTTTAGTGACCCGCGGAAAGCCAAGTCCAGGTGGCTAGGTCGTGACTTGTAAGTGCCACGTCGTTCGTTCGGTCGACTGAATGGCATGTTTCGATACGCTTACGCCACAGATAGCAAAATCAGTACTTGTCAGATATTGTAATATTTACTCTACTTTCAATGCGTTACTGTACGATCTTCAGGTATATATTAATCACAGGCGATGTAGTTACATGACCTGCAATTTAAGAAGAGACTAGACAAATGTTTTGAAACACCTTGTTCACAGGTTCACGTTTCGTGTGTTATGATGTCTCATTGCGTTGTCTGCGGTGTTCCACATCTTGCCTCGGAGGTTATGAAACTGGTCGAGTTACGTTGAGAGAATTAGTAGTAATTGGCGGAATGTAGTTGCAAGAACTTTCTCAGCGGGAAAGAAGAGTGAGGTGCTGATGTTCAACGCGTGCCCTCTCGGTAGCTCTCAATTGCGATCCTCCTAGGGAACACAGTCAGTCCTTCAACTGCGATCCTCCTAAGGAACACGGTCAGTCCTGTTGGATCCAGCTTTAGGCCTTTGGCGCATTCTGGGCTATTAAGGACATACATTACAGTCGTTCAGTGCAATAATGTCAGGGCATCTTGAACGCCCATCGTGGAATGGTGGAGAACCGGGAATTTGGTTTAACCACCCGGAGCGCGAAGATACTCTGTGTACAGTGTTGCAGTGCCCTTCCAATAGCAATGTTTTGTACATACTCTGAATTATCATTGTCATTGGAGGTCGTCTGTTAGGATATCTTCGTGAGTATACCTCAGCTGTTCCCTACGCGTTCGAGAGAAAGTAAAGAAGTAGTATATCCAGTTTGTGCTAACTGTACGTAATACACAAACCTATGCGCTGTTTCAAACGGTGGCTTATAAACTGCGCCCAGTGAAATTGGTATCCGGAAAAGGTCGAGGAAAGGTACACTAATCTACCTGTTCGAGCTCCGCAACTTGCCAACTGGTAGAGGCCGACGGCTTTTTCTTTGTGTACCGATTGAGGTGACTGCAATTGTAAACAAGAACTGCAGTGCCAATTATTTTTTACTTACCACCAGCTCTTCAGAAACTGCAAAGGAAAACATATAAACGGAACTACAAACACAGAATTTAATGATCATCTCTCTTCTACCTTGCAAAGCATACTTTAAAATATATGTGTGCCAACAAGAAAAATATTTGTTTGTTTGAATAGGCTAATCTCCAAAACCACTTGACGAATTTTCATGAGGTTTTCACAGGTAACTTAAGCGTCGCTTGGGACAACGTGCAGACTTTATTCCATCAAAATCAGATCACGGAAAAAATACTTTTTTAAAAGTTTTATCTAAACCCGTCGTGTCCATCTGTCTGTTTGAACAAGCTAATCTCCAAAACAACCACACGAATTGTCGTGAGGATTTCACAGTTAACTTGAGTGTAGTTTGGGGCAACACATTGCTTTATTTAATCAGAATCGGACCACGAAAAAAAGATATTGTAATTTCAACGCGAAATAGGAAATATTTACTCTTCGAAAAAAAGTTTTCGCTATTTGACTTTTCAATTGTATCTTATTTGTGAAAATGCTTTTATTGATTGATGTCTTCTGCCTAATGGGTTTGAATGTAGTTCTACGTAATATGTTTTAATGTAATGAAAACAATGCTTATACAGTACTCAACGTGTTTAATCCATATTTAATATTATTAAATGCGAAAGGAACTCTGTTACGTTTCCCGACTAAACCGCTAAAATGTGAATGTCGTGTGACTAGAGCCTCCCGTCGGGTAGACCGTTCGCCGAATGCAAGTCTTTCGATTTGACGCCATTTCGGCGACTTGCGCGTCGATGGGGATGAAACGATGATGATTAGGACGACACAACACCCAGTCCCTGAGCGAAGAAAATCTCCGACCAGCCGGGAATCGAACCCGTGCCCTTAGGATTGACATTCTGTCGCGCTCACCACTTTTTTTTCCCGTTCGTTGTATCTGCTCGGGGTGGACGTCACAGGACACCCGTTTCAGTTCGTCGTTGATCCATGAACTAACCCTCTGATCGAACACGCTGAGTTACCGTGCCAGCAATATTGGGTCATTAAATACTACGATGGGAATGTCGTGTGACTAGGGACACCCGTCGGGTAGACGGTTCGCCGGGTGCAAGTCTTTCGATTTGACGGCCCACTCAGCTACCGTGGGCGGACGACTAAACTGCTCAAACAATTTCGATGAAATTGTGTATGGAGATAGCTTGAACCCTGAGGAAGAACATAGGCTACTTTGGATAGTAAAAATCGACTTCGAAGAGTGTAAAGTAGGGAATGGAACTACTTCTTGTTTTACACTATCGGTATGTCAAGAATTATTAAATTTGTTGCATAATGTCCACGTTGTATGATCTGTAGGTACTTCAGTGGCACGATGCATTGATGCGCGCTCGTGCTCACAGCCCTCCGCGCGCACCGCTCGTCCGGCAGCGACGCAGCTCATCGCCGCCCCGTACGTGGGGGTGGAGAGCGGCGGGGGAGGGCCGGACGGGAAGGGTCACATCACTGGCCGTGCTCACCGAACCAGGCAGGCGCGTGGCGGCAGCTTGCAACAGCTTACATACTCACTACCACTCATGATAAGCAAACCACTGATATGCGATCGTAGCTGGGTGCAACAGCTAGTATAAAATAAAACATGTCTCATACCTGTCGATCAGCATGAGGCACATGTAATGTACATAACATGAATTGTCGTCAATGCAAGTGAGCAACCCGGGGCACGGTAACGTGATCCCAGTTGCAAGTGGCCTATCTAATGGCTCCCAGGGGCGACAAAAACTCGATTTTTCAATATTTCATATGATTACTCACTCGATTCAAAAGATTAAAATCCTGTCATAGTCTTCTGATTAAGAGGTATAATCTTAGTTTATAGGTTTAACACAGTAACACAAGTATTACGGTTACAAACTGTGTATACATCATTACGCAGTGTAACTTGGCTCTGAACACTATGGGACTTAATTTCTGAGGTCATCAGTCCCCTAGAACTTAGTACTACTTAAACCTAACTAAGCGGAGGACATCACACACATCCATGCCCGAGGCAGGATTCGAACCTGCGACCGTAGCGGTCGCGCGGTTCCAGACTGTAGCGCCTAGACACGCAGTGTAACTGATGGCATGCAAATACCCGGGTTTTATTCACCCAATATTTGAGAATGAGAGCCCTTGGCGTCTTCTAAGAAACTTAACACATAGTTTCATACCTTTAAGAAACTTTTTCTCGCTGACATCCCCCACAAAGTGATAAAAGGAAAAACGTTTATCGCTTACTACATTTTCACAGCTGATGCACTCAAACTTTAATTTATTGCTTCTTTATTACTAATTCTTTTCGGAACCCATTTTGCGGACAGCATCCACATATACGATTCAATTTACCTGCAAAATTATTTCAGTGTATAACACGCAGTTCAGGGTATACGACGTCAGAAAGATTGCTATTCGTGAAAAACTAGTTCTGCTTTTAAAAAATGGTTCAAATGGCTCTAAGCACTATGGGACCTAACATTTGAGGTCATCAGTCCCCTAGACTTAGATCTACTTAAACCTAACTAACCTAAGGACATCACACACATTCATGCCCGAGACAGGATTCGAACCTGCGACCGTAGCAGCAGCGCGGTTCCAGACTGAAGCTCCTAGAACCGCTCGGCCACAGCGGACGGCAATTCTGCTTAAAACCGAGCACAAATGACCCAGACTTTGCAAATGACCCAGACTTTGAAACTTCTTGGGAGAAAATATCGAGACTCGAACTCGGGACCTTTGCCTTTCTCGGGCAAGTGGTCTAGCTACTGAGCTAACCACGCACAACTCACGACTCATGTCTCTGCAAAATTTGTCTGCCAGGAATAATAGTCATGCAAGTTTCTCGGGAGATCTTGTGTGAAGTTTGTAAGATAGGAGATGAGGTACTGGCGAAAGCAAAGCTGTGAGGACGGGTCGTGAGTGGTGCTTGGTTAGATCAGTCGGTAGAGCACTAGCCCACGAAGGGCAAAGGTCCCGTGTTTGAGTCTCGGCACGACACACAGTTGTAATCTGTGTCACGAATTTTCATACCAGCGCGCACTCCGCTGCAGAATGAAAATTTCATTCTGGTATTCCTACTATACTCATCCAATGTTTGATAATGAGAGCACTTAACGGCTTTCAACAAACTTGAAACATAATTTCAAACAGCTGTGCTCTTAGCCACTACGCTACCAACTAGCTTCATTTAATGCCGCGTGCACGAATTGATGAAGCAGCTTCAAAACTTTGACTGACACTCATTTTCTCGGAAACTATTGAGTGTCGGCACCTAAGACAAAACAGTTGCCCCTTTATTTTCACCCTTCTTTCGCCAAGAGAAATTTCGACTTTGTCGGAGAGCAACCTATGGCGGGTTCAGTATTACGAATTTGGAACTACGCGAAGGTAATCCAAGTGCTACAGAGAATGAATTAATTTATCATTGCCTCGCAGGTCAAGGCGAGACTGGCGAAGCTTATCTAAACTACTTCGTTAGTTACCAAGGCGAAAGGAGTTATCCGGTTCCGACAACAATTTTTTTCCGATAACGGTATAACTGCGTCGCGCTTTGAGAACGCAAGCTGCGTCACACCGGGCCTGCGATGATGATAGTATCGGGTGGAAGACTCCGCACCACTCCCCGAGTTAGGAAAATAAATGCCTAAACGCCCCGAAAATGTCTTCAGCTATACGGTTTTGGCGTTGTTAGCTGCTTAGGAACGATTTCAAAACGGGTCCACTTGCTGGAGCAATGATTTAGGTTTGATTTCAAAATGTGCAATTTATTTCAGAAATCTCATTTCATCTGCAGTCGCTGCCTTTCCAATGTTAAACTTTTTTAGTTATTCCACGGTGATATAAACAGTGAGGTGTCAAGTCTTCACATCTGTTTTTCTGGTTTTGCGATCCTCGAGCTTTTAGCGAAGCAGGAGGCGCTTGATCAATTGCATCAGTACACAAGTTGATGTGCACAGTATCTAACTTGACACCGTTATTAAACATTTCCTGTAGTCGCCAAGATGAAATGAAATTATATTTAGCGTTGTTCATTGAGTCAGAGTCGGCTACAAGTTCCGCAATATTTAACAGAGTAGTCGTGTTTTAATAATTACACTTCGGTAATTCTCATATTGACAAAGCACTACCAGCCGTTATATTGTAATTCTTACAGGTTAACAATACTTTTTGTCTCCTTGATTTTTATAGAATGAATGACAGTTTTACTTAGAAATGACATATTTCGAGACATTACTGTCGGCACTTTTTGCTCCTTGTTTCATATTTTCATCACAACGCGCTTCTCCTTTCATGTTATCAGAAGCTGGAATCAAACTCGCACTGCAAACTTCTTTGAGTTTTTTCGCGTTTTTTGTGTTATTATGTGTTAGAGGTGGTGTGAATTTAAAGCATTCACAAGCAAAACTGTTTTCAAGTGTGTCACACTAAAATGACTATTATTTACTCAAGAAGTTAATGTAACACATCTGGTAGTAACGAAAAAGCGAATCGCTTGTGGTAAATGAGTTTTCTAATTTGCCGTTTGCTTAAGGCAGAAAAATAAAAAAATAACACTTACTGAAGAGGAGAGCAGCTCAAATAATTTCTCCTGCTCTTTAATTATGATGTCCTAGTTGCAGTCGGTGCAGCTGGGTATTATTCATAACTACGCTTAGGATCCAAATCATAATTACAGAAATGCGGAAAAAACTCATTTCCCTATACTAGGTATTGCGCCACCGCATCTTTAATATTCGAAGCGCTTCCGCAGTGCTAGCCAACTCAAGCTACACGTCGGCCAAGCAAACGTATTCAGCTGTCGATAGTCTGTGGAGAATTGGCAACATTGTTGAATATGTGTGGCAGCTGTGTGACTGTCGATTTACTTCTTGGCTTGATGTAAATTTATCTTGGTAAATTAGCTTGGTATTTTTTGTCATTTAGATTAAATATTCTGAATGATTCTCATTCTCCGGAAAGGCTCAAAATCATGAAAAGTTCAATTTTTACTTTTTTGCGTTTTCTGAATCTGCAGACTATTACCTTTTAATAGATATATAATTTATTCAATTCCGAAGACTACAACTATTTTTAAATTTTTTTTGAAATGTGTTCTACATGGGCGTGACCCACTGTGGCGCTGTTAAACTGCTGTCAAATGGTGTTATTATTAACGTCCGTGTTCATCAGGTACATTTTAGTGATGTGAGATAAAGTATGTGTTGTGGCTAACCTGTGATGGTTCAATATATATCGCTGGTGTGATTGTCGATTGTTTCATGTTTATTTACTCTGTCGTTATCTCGAAAATATTCGTAATTAATTCTGTTTCTTGAGTCTCTGTTTTGTTGAAGTATAATAATGAGTAAAAGTAAAGTTATTAGAAATCCTCTGAAGGCTTTTAAGAAAAGGAGAAATGTTGGAAAGCCAAAGGTATGTGTTATTACTGTAAACAATAAAGACGATAACCAAGTGAGTGAACCTAACCTCTCAAGTACACCTGCCCATAGCAGTCAAAGTGGGAAAGAAAATACTTCACAGAAGAAGCTTGGTTCAATGAGTGAAAACTATGAATGTTTTATGGGCGAATCGGATGTGAATGAAATATTTGATATGTCGGTTCTCAAAGGAATTTTTTCAAACTGTGTAAGATGTATTCATTGTAGTGAAGTTGGTCTGGAACTCTCCATAATAAAGCACGTAGGACTTGCTAGTGAAATACAACTGAAATGTGATAAGTGTTCATACATGACCACCTTTTGGAACAGTGTTGCAGTAACTGCGACTGAAGAAAATGGTAGCAAAATCTCCGAACACAACAACGAGCGATGCTTGCTTTAGACAAGGAACGCCTTCGGGCTGCAGACAGGGCTGTAAAGAGTCTAGAAATACAAGCAAGAGTAAACAGGAGGAGGAACAAGAGGAAGCTGGAGGAGGAGTTTGCAGAGGATGAAGATAATCCATCCTATGGACCTGGAATGCACTAAAAAGTTAATCCAATCTTTGTCGCTCGATTCCCAAAACTTTTATTTTCTCATACTAATTACATGTTTTCTAAGGATCTTCCAAACATATTTGTTTCAAACTTTCAGTAAATGTTACACAGTACCTTCTGCATAATTTAACACAGCCTTTTTCCAAAAAACTGTATATTTTTGAATATATAAATAAAAAATTGCAAAAAATGTTGTGAATTTTCATTACAATTGAAAAAAGATCATCTTTAATAACTGAACTAAAATTTTGTAAAATCCCTGTGTTAAGTTGTAGCCCATATTCCAATAAATAATCTGTAAAAAGTTCAACTTCCTACCTCAAATACTTTGTGAGGAAAGATGTAATTTATAAGCGTTATTTTAACATTGCAAGTATAGGGCGTTCCGGAGCCCCTTAAGCAAATTAATGATTTTGAGTCCAGGAAACCCGTTCCAACAGAAATGCAGCTTACTTCGACACATACGTTGCGAATAACAAGTGAGTGATGCCTGCTGGAGCTGTATGGCAGCTTAGCGCTAAAGCGTTCACCCTTCAAAGGGGGAGGACTGCGTTAGTTCTTGGTTCTGATCTCGCAGGAGACAAGATTTCCACCACTTCGGTTTAAGAGCTAATAGCAGACAGTAAAGAAATCTTAAAACAACTCGTCAAGAATGCACTTTATCGCTACCGTGATTCTGTACGCTTTAGATCTAAAGCTGAAAAATTTGCAGATTTGTACACTAGTTAATGTCTGCTGTTTCTGCTCCTGGCAGTTGTGTTGCCTTTTTGTGGCACCGAATGATTTAGCAACTGAATTTATTTACGTATCTACCCCTATTGCTACATTTGTGCACCTTCGTGGCAGTCTTCCTCTGGCGCTACTTCGGTTTGACTCTGGTCTGAACATAGACACAGACCGTTTCAGAACCGAAAGTGTGAACTATGCTGCTAATGCGAGACAATTTGGGATACTTTCATGTATTGAAAACGCTTTTTTTAATAGCGGTATTATGACAACTTGTAAATCATTCTTATTTGTATAGTGTTTTTTCGTTGGTTTATTGAACACAACAGATAAACATAAGACTGAAGTTAATCAGCAGCAATATAGTCTCCCACGTTATCTAAAACAGTTTGACAGTACTGGGACAGTTTTTCGACGTAACTCCTGTAGAGAGTATGTTGGTAGCGCTTCGTCTCCTTGCATATTGTGCTGTGTTATGAGTCAATAAATCTGTGCAGTTGAGCATGACGATAAGGCGAGGGGTCTCACGGTTTGTGTCATTGACTGTACATTCAGTACTATTATAGAACCAAGGAGGAAAAAATTACAGCACAACATGACTAAAAGAGAGGGCCGGTTGATAGGAATCATCCTGAGCCATGAAGGAATTGTCAGTTTGCTGCTGGAACGCAGGATTGGGTATAAAAATTGTAGAGGGAGACCAAGACTTGAATACAGTGAACTGGTTTAAATGGATGTCGATTCCGCGAGTTATGCAGACTTTGCACAATATAGACTAGCGTGGAGAGTTGCACTACAGTAGCATATTCTCTATAGGTGGCTTAACATGAAAACAACTTTCTTTATAATTAGAATTCTGCATACGAGTGTCATTATTGCCAAATGGAAGATGAATGAGTATTAAAAACTGTAAAATAAAATAAGGTTTACTTTAAAGGGATAGAGTATTCGTCTTAAAACAACTTAACGTAATAAAAAACAAAAAAAATTAAAGTAAAAGTACATAATGATTTTTATATTAGTACGAAGTATTCATTATAAAATTAGATAACCTGAATTTAAACGTTAGGACAAGTAGAACCAGTGCTATATGCGTATTAAGAGGGAATATCATAGAACGCTATTCCACAAGATCTTGGAAACCCAGCTCACTCCGTTGGTCCGTGATGTCATTAGCCCCAATTTGATGATGTGTTCCTTGATTTCAAGAAGGCATTTAATACAGTCCCGCACTGACGTGCAGTGAACAACATACGAGCTTACGGGATATCGAATCAGTTTTGTGATCGGGTGCAGGACTTCTTTGTATATAGATCTCAACATGTCATTCATAACTAAACAAAATCGACAAAAGTAATGGCGATTGTGTGAGTGCAATAGGGCCGCTACTGTTTACAATTTCTATTAATGATCTAGCGTATAACGTTGGAGGCTTCGACTAGCGAAATGATCACGATGAGAAAATTAGATGACATGAAGAGATTTACCAACAACCATGTTATCTACGCTACATCTGTGAATGGTAGAGGCGGGAGGGGGGGGGGGAGGGGGTGGCATAGTGGAACCAGAAGTACCATCGGTTACACAGTGTACGGGGGCTTGCGGGATATAGACGTAGATGCTTACCACGGGGGCTTGTGGAATATAGACGTAGATGCTTACCATAGGTGCGCGCTTTTCTACCGGCAGAAATTGCTGATCATTTGCGTGGCGACGTGGACGCGGCTCGGACAGGGCGTGTATTCTTTAACAAAGCCTAAATTTCTGAAGAAAAACGTTCCAGAACAATCTAATAACTTATTATCCTTTTTAACCATTTATTTTCAACTATTAGTTAACATACGAATATCAGCTGCCGCTGCTAGTAAACACAGCGATTCATTTTCCACACACGACCTTCATAATACTGTCATCTGAAATGTTGGTCCTAGTGGTAATTCATTTAAGTTTCGAAAATGAAAGAGGACCTGTACCACAGGGCTTGCATTTATATGACCGAGAATACCTGGAAAATCAGCAGTACAACAGCTTGAAAATTTCGACAAAATGAGGTAAAATTCATATAAAAATATGTAAAGTGAGTTATAAGATTGACCAGAGTTTTGAAAAATTTATAGGAGGTTGAAAACCAAACTACATAAAGGGTAATTAATTTTTCGCAATGTTTTCTTTAAGAAATATAATTTTTTGGAGATGCACGAAACGTGTTGTATAACCATCATAGAGCCATTGCACTGTATAACAGTTAGCATTGAGAGGCTACCGAAAGTGAGGGAACCTCCGTTGTTGGACAAAGCGTGCTTGTAGCTGGAAAACCTTTCAACATTTGCTGAAACAGCTGGAGCGTGCACTTCTATATTTGACTTAAGTTAAAAAAAAAAAAATGCTTCACCCGGATATCAATATTTTGCAAATACTCGTTACATTTGGTACAATATCGATACAAAATATCGATATCTCTGTTTCGATTCTCATACTTGGCACCAGTTAATAACAGTAAGGTGCGCGACAATGACACTAAGCAAAATAATGAACCATCAATTAATTTTCGCCATTTACGAATACATTCTTAAGCAGGGATGTTGCGTGTTTTGCTAGAGACACGTCCATCGTTCGCTCTTAACAGCGTTAAAAGAATGAATTGTTGTGTCGTAAAAGGACGTTAAAACAAATATGTAAAAAATTAAGTAATATATTGCAAATGCCATCACCGTTGAAAAATGAAGTACAGTATAGCACCTACACAACGAAAAATGCAAAATTTACATTTTTCTAGCAAGAATGCACGGGATTTTAGTACTTGTGAACAATGTGGAGCTCATAAGGAAAGAAAGATTACATGTCGACAAACTCCAGACATTACTAATAAGCTGTAATAAAACGGAATGAAACTGCCGATCAGTTGAATGATGAAACTACTACATGTGTACAGGGTCCCATTAGGAAGGATATCCATTGGGAGCCTTCCGTCTCGGAAATATTACCTTCCTAGGGCACGAAAAAGTCACCTTCCTAGTTTCCACTTTACTAGGAACGTACATCTTCATAAATCTCAAATGGCTGTTGCCTATTGGCATTTACTTCTATACAGCACGCCAGGGCATGAGGTTGAGTGTTCTGGGACTGATCTATAAGGCATGATGGTGACTGATTAATCACTGGTGATAAGCGAGGTAATGAAGCCTTAGATGTGATCGGTTGAAATTGTAATGACTTGGAAATGATTAATTTCACTCGCTTAACAGCCACAAGGCCACTAGTGTTTCCAGGCTTCTTTCCTGTCATACGTCCTGAGTTTCCGTATGTCTGGGTTCGAGAAGTACGACGGAAAGGATAAAAATTGTTTCACAGCGTCTTGTGTCGCTGGAGGAAGGATGGAATGCCCGCTTTGCGGACAACTCAGCCAACATAATGAAGTACGGAGTGTGTAACGCTCGCCGCAAGACTATGTTCTCTAGCAGTTGCAGCTTCTGTATTGTCTGAAGCAGCATTGGTCCACTTGAGACACGCGTGCTCCAAAATGAGGCGATATCATTTGAAACAAGCATTCGAGTAACAACACTGTTGTTAGGTGCGTTCAGCGAAGCTTTCGCTGCTATGAAATTAAATTTGGCCATTTTTAGAGAGCTGAATGTAAGGACCTGTTTTTTTCCTGAACTGTTAATTTAAATCCAATTGTGTTCACATTTTGCACCTACTGACGTGAAAACGTGCGGGTGCCTCTGCATGGTCAGTACAAAAAACTACTCCCTGACATTTCTTCTCAGACTGCGGGAGACAGTCTTCGGAGGTAGAACGTCATCTGCTTGTTTGCCTCCGAATGTCTCCTGCAGTCAGAGACAGAACGTCAGGGAATAGTTTTATGTACGAACTATGGCCTATCAGCCCGGAAGTTTAACTGAGACACACACTAGCCGTGAAATCCTACAGTATATGACTGATTGAAATTGCTTGGTAAATGGCGTGTGTATGACGAGAGATGAGCGAGAGATCGATTGCAGGCGATATCGTCAACAATTTATCGCTCATGTAGCGATTTGCCTTTGATGTGTTGCGCCCTTACGTTTTTGTGTGCAGTCTTGTCAGAAAACCATAAATACAAATGAAGTTTAATAAATAAATCTGTCTTTTTTCCAGGTAAGTTTCTTCGGACCTTTCATCAGGCAGCAGCATTTCCAAAGGGCTGTGGTATGTAAACTCTGTTATTTTTACTTAAAACTCTGTCGAAAATTGTGTGTTGTTATCGGAATTTGTAGTTCTTGTGAGACTAGTAAAAAGGAAAATAATGTACGCCGTTGCATAAAAAAGCTATTGCATTTATTTCCCAATTGGTAAAGGATTTTCACGTTGGTTAATATTTTTTAATAACAACTCGTAAGTTTTGAACTACAAAACTTCCTCAACACAATGAGAGTTGTTGTGAGAAAAGGTTAGCTGCGGTAAATACTGTCGCCTATCATTAACACCTCGATAATGATGTCGGAAGCTCAACATTTAAGACAATAACTAAATTACTTTGGTCTCATTTAAAATTCAGACGAAACATCGGTGCGGAAAGACGGGAAAACCAGGCAAATCTAAGCGTAGTCATCACCGAAAGAATAGCTGCCTCGATGCGATACATGAATGATAAAGTGTTGTCACATTTGAAAGCGAAATAAGTGCAAGTCCGCGAAGATTTAATGTTGGGTTACGTAAAGTAACTTAATGTAATTAACTTGCCTAAGGAACCATTCCAGCATTTTCCTAGCTTAATTTATGGAAATTATGCAACAATACGGCAGAAGTACGGTTCTATTTACTGGAAACGAGGCTAGTCTTTCACTGCTCCGCTTATAGCTAGACGTTGAAAGAAAACATACCTCCTGTCGAGCAGACCTTTGTGATCGACGAAAAATGGGTGTGAGTCTATACTGAAACTGAAGCATTAAAGTTACATGTAAGAGAAAATTGATATTATTGACTTAGTATAATGAACGAAGAATCGTTCTTAGTGATAAGTTATTAATACATCAAAGTAAATTAATTTGCTAAACCACGAAAGATACGTGTGACTGAAATATTCGTTACAGCAAAAATATTCTTTATACCACAGGCATGGTATTGCAGTGTAGAACTGCACTAAGTTTCTAATATTTCAGTTTGATGTGAATCCTCCGCATGATACTACCCAAGTTTTGAAACGCCATGGCATGGAATCAGTGGTTCGATATGTTCCTGAGCAGTCTACCTCCATTCCGTTTGGTTGTTGTGTCCACAAAGTATCAACAATTAGTTGCAGATATCGTAGGAAAGAAATTGACGATCAACCATACCCCGAAGTATTCGGTAACAGGCTAGAATGCAGCCCAGGGACGCAGTGGTACCCACCATTATTCGAAAAAGCTTTGCACACACTATGACACTTGTGGCCCCAAATAGTATTACTGAAATGTGTAATGCGGAGCTACCTTAAGGAAAGCCAGTAATTTGGTCTCTAACACGTCCCTCATTCAGCAGTTACAGTTGAGATTGCCCTCAGTTGATAAGACTCATGAGTCGCGTGTTATGTCCAAAAAGCTCTCATACAATCACATTTCGCCGTTATCGGCTGTGCCGCTCAACGGCGCAGTCTGCCAGACTGCGATCACCACGCGGAATTCAGTGGCAGAACAACGTTCATCCGAGTCTGCTAACGCAAGTTGATATGGTAGTGTTCGACTCGAGACTAACCTTTCTGAACCCTGGTGATGGAAATAAATTTCAGTCAGTATGTTGCCGGCAAAATAACGAGATTTATTGGTATAAAGTTTCTGCGCTAGTGTCTTGGTTTGAATTCCTCTTCATTATCGTCAGCATCATTATAAGGTGTTCAGTCTGTTAGCGGGTTCCTGACACTATTGTTACCTGTATTTGATCCTTTTCTAGGCCTGTTGCTTCGTAATCTGGTTTCTTACTCTTTTCATTTCATCCACCGTTTTCCTTTTGTGTGTGTGTGTGTGTGTTTGGAACGGGCGCTCAATATCTAGCTCATCAGCGCCCTTACACTTACAAGAAAAAATAAAAATAAAAAAAAACCGAATGTGAAGATAAACTCTAAAATTGTTGCACACGCATGCACTCGAAGCGACCACACAGTCACTCCATCTCACATTTTCCTTCTCGTCTTCCTATTTTCTTGCTGCTGTCAAAATTCTTTTTTATCGCAGCGTGTCCTCCTAATACCCAAAGAAGCTTTAGCAGCATATTAATAAATTTCTCAGAAGTGTGTTAGATCAGTAAAATCAAAATGTTAAGTGGGTTTTTGAGTAGTTTTTGACGAAGAGTCTGAGACTACAGTTGAACATTAGCAGAACCTGGTGACCTACACAGTGTCAGCAGACCGCTGCCCATAAGATCATGTGAAATGTTACGGAAAGTCGCGCAGTAGAATGTAATGATCATCTGAATTTAAACGGGTGCGGCCCAGTTAAGCATGAAATATTGGTACCATAGGTCACATAGATTAATGAGAAAGGGTTTAATCGAACTACATGATGAAGCTAAAGGCCACAATGAAATCCTCTTTATTACTAAGTTGCATGGACTTTATTCCAGCCATTGAATACGCACTACAAATAATTAAAAGTGCAAATGAATTGCTCAACATATACGATAGTACCTTGGCACAGGTAGGTGGAATTGGATATGAAATGATGCAGTTAGCTACATCGACATGAACCGTCAATGTTGCTGAATTAGTTATCAGATTAAAGAAAAGATCCTGAAGATTGCACGTAAGCACCGTTTCCGTTGTCTAACCTGAATGCGTGAAATAATTCAGAAAAGCAAAACTATAACTTGAAACAGATGACTTGCCATCCCATCGTCACGATCTGTACAAACACGGCTCATGCTTACTACAGTTCTAAGACTCCGGTGCACAAGATGGCTGCAATGTTAGTTGAGAGTTATAAGTTAAGCTGTAGAGTGAAGCCCTCGCTCTCTGCAGTTCTGAAGCGAACCCATCTCTCCCTCTAGCGATCGTAGACGAAGTATCTATTTGCTCTCCTTCCCAAAATCTTGCTTGTTCTGGCAGCACCGTATTCTTGTTAACCCGTCACTGTAGACCATCCGAGTTCGAACCAATGAAAAATTTATAAAACAACAATCTCGCTTCTAAAGAATCTGCTGTGTTTAACCAGTAATTCATATTTCTCCCATAAAGTGGGGTAGAAAGCAGGCATTTTCTCCCACTATGGGAGTGGTTTCACGTTTCGGCCAATGAGAGCGACTGCACGTACGCACGACAACCAATTTAGGGCTTCCTTACCAAATTTAAACATCAATTACTTCTAGCCTCCTTTGGACCCAATAAAATCTTCTCGCTCTCAGTGCCTCCATTTTTCCCATTCCCTTGCAGATCTCTCTCTTTTTTAGAAAGCATTCTTTACGCTGCTTCTCACAGTGGAATTTTACAGCCTGCCGAATGCCACCGCCTGCCCCCTGCGAAGCTCTTCTTGGAACGTGGGACACCATCTCAGAACCCCTCCTTTCAGTAGGTACCTAGCTGGGGCTCTGCCTTTCAGTTTTACGACTTGCTTGCTGTTGTACCCTCCCGACTTCACACTTTCGCAGTCAGCCAGTGGACCCAGCTTACAGAAAAACTTCACATGTATTCTTCACAGTATTGAAATGATTTCCAATAGTGGTGTTTGTTTCAGTTACACCCGAACTTAAATGCGTCGCAAGTAATTTGAATTCGTTTGGTAGCCTAGTTTGAATAGTGGGTTATTGATTAGGGTACGGAGCAGTTTTGGAGAAAACTATACCGTGACAAGGGCTTAAATATGGAACGGGTATTTAAATGGACAATGAGTCTGAGTAGATACATACGCTCGCTGGTCTTAAAAAAATTCACTCTGTACATAAAGCCTATTTTTACTTTTATTATCAAAAACATTTATTAAATTGATGTCAAATGAGTAATTTAGCATATATTTCTTCCAAAATGAAATGACCGTATATTTTATCAAGATATTTAGCTTATCAAATTTTTGTTTTGTTTTGTAAATGTCGTACGCCAACTGCAAAGTATTAAAGGCGGTATAGCGGTCGTCACGAAAATAGGCACCTCAGGTCATCTCACCGTCTTACAGTAATGGCAGTTAGTGATAATTTCTGTTACTAAAATCCCGAAACAAACATGAGACATCTCTATTTTTAGCCTAGAATATGATAAAGTACTTTCCAAAAGAAAATTCTCGCCAGCTGCTACGAAAAAAATGAAAACTAACATTACAAGAAATTTTGAACAAAATTGTTTGACGTCGACCTGTTGAAAAGACAGAATCACTGACATACGTGGACTGAAAAAAATACATGAACATTCTGAAAGTTTATAGATGCATGCGATAAACATTTCCTCCTGAAAACATTGAGGTATTCCGAGATAAAAAATAAAATACTGTAACCTCCTCCGCTGTGTAGCGAGAAATGTCTTCGCTGTTGTACTTGCGTTTTGTTGTACCTTACAGAAACTTCCTACAAGAAAGATGTCAACCATGAAATTAATTTTGGCAACATTTGAATGTCATTATTATATTCTGAAACCTATGAACGCAGTTTATTTACGAGCGCGGCTCCCCCCGTCGAAGGTTCGAGTCCTCTCTCGGAGACCTCATAAGTTCGGTCCCATAAGATCGTACGACATTCTTTATTTAAGAAGCCCCGTGCGCGGCAGCGCGCGTGTACCTGCGTGCCACAGCTAGAATTTTTGTTCCGACGGCCAGCCTCCATCCGACCGAGAATACACTCTGCCTTCCGAAATTATTTTATTTGCATCTCTTACTGACCATTCGTCACTGCACTCACCATCAAAATCACCGTTATACGCTACATAAAAATAACTGTATGTACTTTCAGGCCAACATACCCTTTGAAGTCGAGGATAATTGTTGCTGTAATGTCTCTGCATTGCATTAAATATTTTCGTCCCTCATTACATTTTCTGCATCAAAAACCAAGTCAGAAGTCTCTCAGCCAGAATAATTAATTTTTTCACCGAGATCACCCTGCACTTTTCTAGCCGTCAACTACACTCTGTTGTTGTATTTAAGTTCTGTTCTACTTAAGCACTGTTCTACGCACGTTTTCTCTAAGTCGTCAAATTCCGAGTGAATCCGTATCAATGTATATCCGTTTTTTGGAGAATCAAAACACATGCTCACATGTAGAGATACTGCCGATGTTACTGCAGTGTTGATATGGAATACAGTCGATTCCGAAATATCACAAGGTTTTGTTGTCACTTTACAAACTTGTACAAAATTTATATTATTTCTAGTTTCTTCACTGTTGGCAGGATCAGTAAAAAAAAAGAAAAAAGAAAAAAAAAAACATGCATTTTGCCCACTACAGGTACAGCGTTCCACAGAAGACGGTATCACACGGGAGTCTGAACATTGAGCTGGTGCTGACCTACTGCATCTGTAACAATGTACACTGATCAACCAGAACGTTATGACCACCGACCCACGATCGATGTGAACCTGTCGAAGCTACAGCAGCATCACCTGGCGAGGAATGACCGTTAGTCAGACACAAGCACGGTGCATGTGGTATCAGTGAGACCGTTGTTCGTGTGTTGAATGGGGGAAGGCGCGCAATTTATCCGAGTTTGGCCGAAGGCAGATTGTGATGGCCCGGAGGCTAGGTACGAGCCTTTCTGAAACTGCACGACTTGTCGGGTGTTCGGGGAGTGCTGTTATGTGTATCTTCAACAATTGAAACTAAGGTCAAACCACGTCCAGACGTCGTGGGGCTGGGCGGCCACACCTCATTACAAATGTCGGACGTCGTAGGATGCGCAGGACAAGCAACGAATTGTGGCGGAACTAACATCAGTTTTAATGCTGGGCAGAGTACAAGTGTGTTTGAACACACAGTGCACTGAATGCTCTTAACGATGGGCCTCCGCAGACGCCGACCCAGGCATGTGCCAATGTTAACACCACGACATCGGCAATTACTACTGAAATGGGCACGTGTCCATCGGCGCTAGACGTTGGCGCAGTATCAGAGCGTTACAGGGTCTGATGAATCCCGATACGTTCTTCATCATGCTGATAGGGGGCGCGAATCCGTCGTCTTCCAGTTAAACAGCTCCTTGACACGTATACTATGGGATGGAAGCAAACTGGCTCTGGGAAACATTCGCGTGGGCATCCATTGGTCCAGTGGAGCTCGTGGAAGACACCTTGACGGCCAAGGAATATCTTACACTGGTTGCAGACCATGTACACCCCTTCATGATGATCATGTTTTCCGACAGCAGTGGCATTTTTCAGCAAGGTAATGCACCATGTCACAAGGCCAAGGGTGTGGTGGAGTGGATCGAGGAACACAGTGGCGATTTGCAGTTAAAGTGCTGCCCTCCCCAACTCACCAGATCTAAACCCTATTGAACACATCTGGGATGTGATTGAATATGGCGTCAGAGCTCATCGCTATGCCCCCCCCCCCCCCTGGAATTTGCAGGAATTGGCTGATGTGTGCAGATGTGGTGACAGCTCCCTCCAACGACCTAACAAGGCCTCATGGCTTCCATGCCACGATGCATCGCTACTGTTACCCGTGGACGTACCAGCTATCATGTAGGAGGTCATAACGTTCTGGCGTACAGGGTGGTCCATTGATAGTGACCGGGCCAAATATTTCACGAAATAAGCGTCAAACGAAAAAACTACAAAGAACGAAATTTGTCTAGCTTGAAGGGGGAAACCAGATGGCGCTATGGTTGGCCCGCTAGATGGCGCTACCATAGGTCAAACGGATATCAACTGCGTTTTTTAAAAATAGGAACCCCCATTTTTTATTACATATTCGTGTAGTACGTAAAGAAATATGAATGTTTTAGTTGGACCACTTTTTTCACTTTGTGATAGGTGGCTCTGTTATAGTCACAAACGTATAAGTACGTGGTATCACGTAACATTCCGCCAGTGCGGACGGTATTTGCTTCGTGATACATTACCCGTGTTAAAATGGACCCAATTGCGGAAAAGGTCGATATCGTGTTGATGTATGGCTATTGTGATCAAAATGCCCAACGGGCGTGTGCCATGTATGCTGTTCGGTAGCCTGGACGACATCATCCAAGTGTCTGGACCGTTCGCCGGATAGTTACGTTATTTAAGGAAACAGGAAGTAAGTGTTCAGCCACATGTGAAACGTCAACCATCACCTGCAACGAATGATGCAAGTAGGTGTTTTAGGTGCTGTCGCGGCTAATTCGCACATCAGTAGCAGACAAATTGCGCGAGAATCGGGAATCTCAAAAACGTCGGTGTTGAGAATGCTACATCACCATCGACTGCAGGCGTACCATATTTCTATGCACCAGGAATTGCATGGCGACGACTTTGAATGTCGTGTACAGTTCTGCCACTGGGCACAAGAGAAATTACGGGACGATGACAGGTTTTTTGCACGCGTTCTATTTAGCGACGAAGCGTCATTCACCAACAGCGATAACGTAAACCAGCATAATATGCACTATTGGGCAACGGAAAATCCACGATGGCTGCGACAAGTGGAACATCAGCGACCTTGGCAGGTTAATGTATGGTGCGGCATTGTGGGAGGAAGGATAATTGGCCCCCATTTTATCGATGGAAATTTAAATGTGTAATGTATGCTGATTTCCTACGTAATGTTCTACCGATGTTACCACAAGATGTTTCACTGCATGACAGAATGGCGATGTACTCCAACATGATAGATGTCCGGCACATAGCTCGCGTGCGGTTGAAGCGGGCCGACCGCGGTGGCCACGCGCTTTAGGCGCTGCAGTCCGGAACCGCGCGACTGCTGCGGTCGCAGGTTCGAATCCTGCCTCGGGCATGGATGTGTGTGATGTCCTTAGGTTAGTTAGGTTTAAGTAGTTCTAAGTTCTAGGGGACTCATGACCTTAGATGTTAAGTCCCATAGTGCTCAGAGCCATTTGAACCATTTTGAACCATTTGTTGAAGCGATATTGAATAGCATATTTCATGACAGGTGGATGGCCCGCTCGTTCACCGGATCTGACGTCCCCGGATTTCTTTCTGTGGGGAAAGTTGAAGGATATTTGCTATCGTGATCCACCGACAACGCCTGACAATATGCGTCAGTGCATTGTCAATGGATGTGCGAACGTTACGGAAGGCGAACTACTCGCTGTTGAGAGCCGGCCGGCGTGGCCGAGCGGTTCTAGGCGCTACAGTCCGGAACCGCGCGACCGCTACGGACATCAAAAGCTGTTGAGAGGAATGTCGTTAAACGTATTGCCAAATGCATTGAGGTTGACGGACATCATTTTGAGCATTTATTGCATTAATGTGGTATTTACAGGTAATAACGCTGTAACAGCATGCGTTCTCAGAAATGATAAGTTCGCAAAGGTACATGTATCACATTGGAACAACCGAAATAAAATGTTCAAACGTACCTACGTTCTGTATTTTAATTTTTAAAACCTACCTGTTACCAACTGTTGGTCTAAAACTGTGAGCCACATGTTTGTGACTATTATCACGATCAATGGACCATCCTGTATTGGCAACAAGGCTGTGAGGCGGGCGCTTAGCGCCTGTGGAGTGCAGGCTGCATGTATGACCTTGAGGTGTGACGCACACTCTAGTAAGAAAGTGTAAAAGAAACTTGAAATTTGTGAACGAAGTTTAAAGAACCGATATTAATGATATGTAACACTGAACACAATACAAAAGAGCATTAGCTTTTTCTCAAAATCGTGTTTATGCACCTCTGAAAAGTAATTGCACTGCATAGTAAAACAAAAATATGCTTAACTTGCTTGACCCATTGCTTTGGTTTTTTTGCTGCACCCACTCTTGTTACAACACGCACTATTTACTGCATTCATCACGACCAGATGATGCTGTCTCCTCCTCTTTGGTGTACCACCGTCATTACATCTGTTCCGTTTCCTCATATCCTTGTCACGGTTATCAGTCTTACTGGAAATATCATCCTCTTTTTTCCAAAAGTTCCTTGCCCAAACTATCTTGAAAACTACGAACTGCAGAATGTTGTTTCTGGGCTCATTTAATTTAATCTTGTCCACCCTAAATTCCACCCAGTTGTTCGCAATTCCTAAATGATGAAAATGAAAAAAAATTTTTACGGATTACTTTTTGTTCGACCGTTGACCCTGTAGTAGCTGATCACTCTGCCGATGAGGTCTATGCCTCCCACTTTGAAGTTGTTTAGAGATTCAAGTGATGGTCTTGGCACCTGGACTTTTTTTTATTTGCTTCTTTGTCGTCTATTTCATTTGTCCTTAGGACGCACACCTAGTTTAGTGGATCCCATACCATTTTATCACACACAAATAACTCTTACTTTACAGACTGATCGGAGGTCCCTCGGAGCATTTTGCTTGAAATTTTATCTCCTGTGAGATGTGATGCTGGTGGTACTTCAGATTTCATAAATGTTCCTAAACCTGCAGTGCCTTTTTCCGTTACAATTTACAATAGAGGCAATGAAGTAAAATACCTCTCAGAGAAGATTAGGAGTCTTTCCTAACTATTTCACATAGTCGCTGTGCTGTAGAAATAAGAAATGTTCCTTTTCGCTGGTACACCTGAAAATCCATACCTAACTCTGGAGGAAAAGGCAAAACAAAAAGCTTTAATCCTTCAGGATTGGGATCTCCTCGAACAAATTTCACAGCACAGACATATGTAAACGGAATAATCTTTCTGTCAATAGCCCAGGCGATTTCCATGTTGTGTAATTAATTTACCTGTAGCACCACCCGTGTTGATTTTAACCCAGTACATTCTTACTCTGGAGTAACAAAGACAAGACGTTAGCATGTTGGGTCCAAAAACAGATACATTTCGTTGATAATCAAATGCAGTGACTTGCCAGTAGTTTCAAATACCCCAAGTTAGTAAATTAATCGATTTTCCTTACATCATCAGCAGCAAACTACTGTGAAAAATAGTCTCTTTCTACAAGGAATGTGTCTTCGACTGTCGGAGACAGAATACTGATGGCACCAAACCTGAAATTAATTTGAAACCTATTATAACAAAAGCTGAAAATACTAACAAACAAATCTCATTCTATTCAAAACAAAGGGTGTATTTACTCCTAAAATCATACCTCTCGCATTTTATCCAAAATTACCTCCTAGCATTGCTTGTGTTTCCATCGGGAAGCTCGTCACCTATCCCATTAGTATCATCAGAATCATCACCATCTTCTTCTTCTTCTTCACCATCACTGTCATGACTTTAATGAGATGCATATTTTGTCTCTTGATATATTTCATCCACATCTGCTTGATGCTGATGACTATGGTCTATACGATCGTCCTCCTTGTCATAACTGAAGCCCCCCAGGCCAGAAAACCTCCACTATCAACAAATCTATTATATGTTCATCTGTAACTTCCCAGTGAAACAAATTACATGTCTTAAATACGGACATGCTCAAGAATTGCAGTGCTGTACCATATTTCGCACACTTGGTGCAATACAAATTGAAGAGGATTTAGGTTATGTGACGAAGTGTTTTGTTAACAATGAATGCCAGTGTCCATTAAAATGGACATTTACTTCTCTCAAAGACAAACGGTGGGAAATTGTATTCACTGATGTTAGTAAATTAATTACAATATCTACAAACTTTAAAAACTCTATTTCCAGTATTAATATTGACTAGTTACGTGTTTATAAAAAGTTTTTTGATGTAAACCTTGCACATTCACCTGCAATTTTTGCCTTCCAAAGACATACTAAAATAGAAGCTGATTTGTTCATGTAGTGAGCACAAACTCCAGCAGGTCAAATTACCAAACGGTCGACTTTCTTGGACAGTGAGTTATACTTGGCAAAGATTTGTATCTACAAAATGGCAGGCTAAAACCTACATGTTCATTTCAATGGAGGTGGGGGTCAGCAGGATATATCTCACCCAGTCTACTTTCCTTTCTCTTAATCAGATTTTGGGAACTTCTTTGTTACTTTACTCCTTTCCCTTTCAGAATATTAGAGGGTGAGGTGTTGTGACACAATAGAAGGAATGCAATGGTATATTACAAGGTGAGATGACGTGAAACAGTTGTAAGAATGCAGTGGCGATTTGGCACCAAATGTGTATGCCGCTCATGCTTTGAACTGTGGCAGGTGGTGACCAGAACAGGGCAGCAGGATGACATCATGCCCCTCCCCTCTTTCCTAAGCTACAGACCCTTTCTAGAAATTTTTATAGTTACAACAGAAATTCGTTATATATTTTAATAAATACTATTTTAATAAATGACTGAAGTGTGAACATTGACAAGTGTAGGGTAACCTGTAAGTTAGATCAGAAGCAGTGTCATACAGACGCTTTAGATGTGAAAAGTATGTAATTTTAGCACCCATTGTGTCTTGCACCAAGTGTGGTACAAGGTTAAAACTGTGCTCGTTGACAAGTGGGTTATACAGAGAACAAAGATGGGGCTTGGCTTTTTCATTTTAATGGCTGGTAAAATGCTAGGCTTCATTATTGTGCTGCAACAGGGTCGTAGCTGTTTGGCACCCCATTCACTGTCAGGGTAAAGTGACAGGTGATTTATTTCACATTTTGAAGTTCTGTGGACTAGTAGTGGAAGTTGGACGCATCTTTTTGCCACTGCGTGTTTTTAGTTCGTTAATAACATTGCATAAGGAAATGTTATGTCGAATATGTTTCGTACTTGTTTCCACATTTCATAGCGAATGCTGTATAATTTTCAACATTTTGCTGTCGGACGTCTGTGCATTTATGTCGGCTCTGTAGAACATGGTGTTTTTTGTGGTCTATACCTATCATTCTTGTTAGAACTTCCATAATAGATTGAATATTTGTTCGCTTAGAGGGGCTCCGATCGATCTATTCCCAAAAAGGGGTAGTAGCTTAGGAAAGGGGAGAGGCTTGATGACTATTTCTTGTTCCGCGGCCCACTCCTCCACCAGCCACATTTCGAAGAACGACTGTTGTGCATATTTGATTCTGAACTGTTATTGCATTCTTATTGATGGCTTCCATAGTATTACTCGAGGGACGCAGGCTATCGATAGCGATGGCTACGAAGAGGCTATAGCAAATCTTTATAAATTTAAATCTTACCATGAAATAGTCTTTTAACTATTTGGTCATTCATCTCGTTTTTCAATTACCCGTACCTTCACTGTGTGCATTCAACCCCTCCCCCATCTGATTTATCTCTCCTTGCCCCATTTCTTCTTTTCGTCTTTTGCTGACACTGGTACCTGCCTGAGCCTGTATAATTACCTAATGATTATCCTCTTCACTGTTTTTACTTTTACTATAACTGTTACCGTCATTACTCCTTTGAAATATCAGGCTCTATATAAATTGTCAGAAGTTTTGTAACCATGAGTTAATCAATCGACATGTTGTTGTCGTCTTCAGTCCTGAGACTGGTTTGATGCAGCTCTCCATGCTACTCTATCCTGTGCAAGCTTCTTCATCTCCCAGTACTTACTGCAACCTGCATCCTTCTGAATCTGCTTAGTGTATTCATCTCTTGGTCTCCCTCTACGATTTTTACCCTCCACGCTGCCCTCCAATGCTAAATTTGTGATCCCTTGATGCCTCAGAACATGTCCTACCAACCGGTCCCTTCTTCTTGTCAAGTTGTGCCACAAACTCCTCTTCTCCCCAATTCTATTCAATACCTCCTCATTAGTTATGTGATCTACCTATTTAATCTTCAGCATTCTTCTGTAGCACCACATTTCGAAAGCTTCTATTCTCTTCTTGTCCAAACTATTTATCGTCCATGTTTCACTTCCATACATGGCTACACTCCATACAAATATTTTCAGAAACGACTTCCTGACACTTAAATCTATACTCGATGTTAACAAATTCCTCTTCTTCAGAAACGCTTTCTTTGCCATTGTCAGTCTACATTTTATATCCTCTCTACTTCGACCATCATCAGTTATTTTGCTCCCCAAATAGCAAAATTCCTTTACTACTTTAAGTGTCTCATTTCCTAATCTAATTCCCTCAGCATCACCCGACTTAGTTCGACTACATTCCATTATCCTCGTTTTGCTTTTGTTGATGTTCATCTTATGCCCTCCTCTCAAGACACTGTCCATTCCGTTCAACAGCTGTTCCAAGTCTTTTGCTGTCTCTGACAGAATTACAATGTCATCGGCGAACCTCAATGTTTTTATTTCTTCTCCATGGACTTTAATACCTACTCCGAATTTTTCTTTTGTTTCCTCTACTGCTTGCTCAATATACAGATTGAATAACATCGGGGACAGGCTAAAACCCTGTCTCACTCCCTTCCCAACCGCTGCTTCCCTTTCATGCCCCTCGACTTTTATAACTGCCATCTGGTTTCTGTACAAATTGTAAATAGCCTTTCGCTCCCTGTATTTTACCCCTGCCACCATCAGAATTTGAAAGAGAATATTCCAGTCAACATTGCCAAAAGCTTTCTCTAGGTCTACAAATGTTAGAAATGTAGATTTTCATTTGCTTAATCTATTTTCTAAGATAAGTTGTAGGGTCAGTATTGCCTCACGTGTTCCAACATTTCTGCGGAATCCAAACTGATCTTCTCCGAGGTCGACTTCTACCAGTGTTTCCATTCGTCTGTAAAGAATTCGCGTTAGTATTTTGCAGCTGTGACCTATTAAACTGATAGTTCGGTAATTTTCACATCTGTCAACACCTGCTTTCTTTGGGATTGGAATTATTATATTCTTCTTGAAGTCTGAGGGTATTTCGCCTGTCTCATACATCTTGCTCACCAGATGGTAGAGTTTTTTGAGGGCTGGCTCTCCCAAGGCCGTCAGTAGTTCTAATGGAATGTTGTCTACTCCCGGTGCCTTGTTTCGACTCAGGTCTTTCAGCGCTCTGTCAAACTCTTCACGCAGTTTCGTATCTCCCATTTCATCTTCATCTACATCCTCTTCCATTTCCATAATATTGTCCTCAAGTACATCGCCCTTGTATAGACCCTCTATATACTCCTTCCACCTTTCTGCTTTCCCTTCTTTGCTCAGAACTGGGTTTCCATCTGAGCTCTTGATATTCATACAAGCGGCCCTCTTTTCTCCAAAGGTGTCTTTAATTTTCCTGTAAGCAGTATCTATCTTACCCCTAGTGAGATAAGCCTCTACATCCTTACATTTGTCCTCTAGCCATCCCTGCTTAGCCATTTTGCACTTCCTGTCGATCTCATTTTTGAGACGTTTGTATTCCTTTTTGCCTGCTTCATTTACTGCGTTTTTGTATTTTCTCCTTTCATCAATTAAATTCAATATTTCTTCTGTTACCCAAGGATTTCTACTAGCCCTCGTCTTTTTACCTACTTGATCCTCTGCTGCCTTCACTACTTCATCCCTCAGAGCTACCCATTCTTCTTCTACTGTATTTCTTTCCCCCATTCCTGTCAATTGTTCCCTTATGCTCTCCCTGAAACTCTGTACAACCTCTGGTTCTTTCAGTTTATCCAGGCCCCATCTCCTTAAATTCCCACCTTTTTGCAGTTTCTTCAGTTTTAATCTACAGTTCATAACCAATAGATTGTGGTCAGAGTCCACATCTGCCCCTGGAAATGTCTTACAGTTTAAAACCTGGTTCCTAAATCTCTGTCTTACCATTATATAATGTATCTGATACCTTCTAGTATCTCCAGGATTCTTCCATGTGTACAACCTTCTTTTACGATTCTTGAACCAAGTGTTAGCTATGATTAAGTTATGCTCTGTGCAAAATTCTACCAGACGGCTTCCTCTTTCATTTCTCTCCCCCAATCCATATTCACCCACTATGTTTCCTTCTCTCCCTTTTCCTACTCTCGAATTCCAGTCACCCATGACTATTAAATTTTCGTCTCCCTTCACTACCTGAATAATTTCTTTTATCTCATCATACATTTCATCAATTTCTTCATCATCTGCAGAGCTAGTTGGCATATAAACTTGTACTACTGTAGTAGGCGTGGGGTTCGTGTCTTGGCCACAATAATGCGTTCGCTATGCTGTTTGTAGTAGCTTACCCGCACTCCTATTTTTTTATTCATTATTAAACCTACTCCTGCATTACCCCTATTTGATTTTGTATTTATAACCCTGTATTCACCTGACCAAAAGTTGTTGCTCCTGCCACCGAACTTCACTAATTCCCACTATATCTAACTTCAACCTATCCATTTCCCTTTTTATATTTTCTAACCTACCTGCCCGATTAAGGGATCCGACATTCCACGCTCCGATCCGTAGAACGCCAGTTTTCTTTCTCTTGGTAACGACGTCCTCTTGGGTAGTCCCCGCCCGGAGATCATTTAACCATACAGTAAAGCTGCATGCCCTCGGGAAAAATTACGGCTGTAGTTTCCCCTTGCTTTCAGCCGTTCGCAGTACCAGCACAGCAAGGCCGTTTTGGTTAGTGTTGCAAGGCGAGATCAGTGAATCATCAATCGACATACGAGCAAGTAATCATTAAAAGCTGAAATATCAATCAACATAATTCGGCATAAGTGAACAGGTTGGCTATCGTTATTGGAAAGGGGGGGGGGGGGGGAGGAAGGAGCGAAGGGTCATCAATGAAGGTCCTGCAGTTGTTCGCATTTTTTGTTATCAATGGTACGATGAAATTTCTTTGTTAGAAAAACATGTTTCCAGCACAAGACAGTGTTTCTAGCCGCTCTAGCTGCCTCCCCTATGGTTGTAGATTAGCGTAATCCAGGTATGGTAATCGCCAGATCTAAACAGTGGCCGCACCTGCGACCTGAAAACGCTGCGGCCAGTTCACACAGCTGGTGAGAGCGGGTGGGTCGCTGCCAGCGGCAGTAAATTTCGCGGCCCTGCGGGCCACAGAGGCGAGCGGAGCAGTCTCCGTGTGGCTCCCATTAGCTGGAAGCACGCGGCATAAGTAATGGTGCGCGTTACTCCCAGCAGCAGCTTAATGCATGCGGGCTTTAGGGCCACGAGAAAGTGAAATAGCTCAACAACCGGATTTATAATATCAATGTGAAGTCTAATATTTTTGTTCCACAAATATTCTTATACTCCTCCAACGTTCTTTATTGTTAGCAAAAATTTTACTTGTTACAGCTATATTTGTCTTGTTAGCAAGTAAGGGAAATGAAGTAGCGAACGCCTTTATCGACTGGGAATCCAAGAGGCAGTTTCTGCACAGACAGTACCTTTCCTTCGCAGAGTGTGAGACTTGCTTCTTAAATACCTTTTTTTATTAGTGCCGTGTTTTTCACAATGAGAGAGGAAGAGAGGATAAATTCGGTTCCGGCAAACAGCTTGTTCTGATCGGCTACCACCAAGGAGGCTGACGAGCTTGAAAGAATTTCGTCCTCTAGACGTAAACTTTCCTTTAAACTTCCCACCCACATTACGCATCCACACTATCATTGCGTTTTTAGCTTTGTCGCTGTCTGCGCACCAGCAGTCTCGGGCAGAGTGAGTCCGCGTGTAACTTCTGCGGATGGACAGCCGCAGCATGAAGCGCCGTGGCTTTACTATTAACACTCCAGTGGTCGCATGTGATCTCTCAGAAACAAAGCTACGTATACTCGTACTAGGGGGCCCGCGCGTGTGCGGGCCAAGCTCCCCATCTCCTGTTCCTCTACCTAGTTGCGGGACGACTGCCAGTCGTGCGGTGACCTTGTCCGCCTCAGTTTGATGGGTGTGAGGCCGTTTTGTGTCGCAGAGATACCACGCAACGTTGGTCCTGTACCTCGCAGATACAACGCGACCTCCAATGTTCCTCCTAGTGACGCGATCAGTGGAGTGTTAAATTAAAATAAGATTTTAATGTGTCTGTAACACTGTAAAAGCATGCTACTTATTTTAGAAAAGTGCACCCTGCTCAACAAACACTGAACTCTGAAATATTTTTGTAATGTGATCATTCATATTCGTATATGTGTAATCAATTGCCTCAGGACTGAATTAGAGACATGCGATTTTGGTAACAAAAACGAATCTCGTGTAACTATGCGGAAAATACGGATCTTCTAACTACAGTAATGGTCTGCCAGTACTCTACCGTAACCACTAATACATCAATGTGTATGGAACTGCGTGAAGTGTAACTTTGGATGACGCACTTTCGGAATATATGCAAGTGTGTTTGTAACGTAAGGATCTTTATTTGGCATGTCATTCACCTGTTCGATATAGTGCAATCGCAGTTATTTTACGGAAGCAGCATGCGGTATGGCACAACTGTGAATCAGCGTGAAGGGGAGTGACTTTAACGAAATGTGTTCGAGAGACGCCCGCATAAGGTTTAATCTCACAGCCTACCTGTCAGTACCAGTTTTCCATTGTACCAGCAGGGATAGAAAATTGAACCAGACATGTCTGTAATTGATCAGGGCGCATATTATAAACAGTTCTTTTTTATTAGTAAAGCAATCTAGATTGCTAAATCTTTATGGTTTTCATTTATTATGATGTCCGCCACTGGTAGCTGATTGGTCAGTGCGACGGAATGTCATACCTAATGGCCCGGGTTCGATTCCCGGCTGGGTCGGAGATTTTCTCCGCTCATGGACTGTGAGCCGTGCTGCGGTTCGAGTTGGTGCTGTCTGTAGGTTTCCGCCCCCGTTGGAGGTCAGACCGTATCCTTTAGTTGGCATGGTTGCTGTTGTTTGTCTTCTTCTCGTCTTCACTGGCGCCACTCGTTTCGCAAGAGTTCCCTGTCCACCAGTGGCAGCAGCGATGGTTATCGATATGTAGTAACTGTTGCCCTATCATTGGGGCGACGACGTTGTTTTTCCGGTCGTGTGAGTGTGGCAGTTCGGTTGGGGACTCAGGAGGGGCCAGGTCCGCGCAGTGCGGGAACACGCCAGGACCGCTGGCGTCGCGCATGGACTGCCGGATGGAAGGGCTGTGGTCACGAGGGTGTACGACCTCGTCGTAAACCAGATCCTGCAGGCTTTAAGATGAGTGCATTTCAATTTTAGTAGAGAAACCTCCACCATTGTGAGATCTCGCGGTCCTCCAGTGACTTGGGTTCGTGTTGCTGCTCCTAGTGTCGCCGAGGCAAAGAGCAGCGAGTGGAGTGCTTGGGGAAAGCGGATTTAATTAGCTTTCCTCGACTTCTTATTACTATTTAATGCGTTCAGCGTGTTACAATTTGTTAAGTTCCTCCACTGAGGATAACACGGTGGTCGGATGGTCCCAGTAGGCCACTCTTGGCCTGAAGACGGAGTGCTTTTTATCGACCAGCGGTATTTTTTCCTGCCTGGTTGCCAATAACGCCCCAATTACCTGCCCTGGGGGTTAGAGTATGTAACGGCAGTGTACGTTTCGTTGCCTTGCCGCTGCTGTCCTGTAAGGCGTGTATTTTTGACAGCTTTCTTGATCGTGTGATTCTTCTACTGTGGTGGTAGTGATTCCTTTCTCGTTCAGGGCACTCTAAGAGCAGTATTCTGGGGGCGTTGTGCAGTCCGCTGGTTCCAGCTTTGATGTGTCGTTCGAGTCCTGCATTTGGTTTATTGGACGTCAGGTAGCTTCAGCAAGATTGTGATTAGTCATTCGTTAGACTGCCACTAGTCTGAGTTACCTCCTTGTGAAGTGAAGTCCGCAGCTCGTGGTCGTGCGGTAGCGTTCTCGCTTCCCACGCCCGGGCTCCCAGGTTCGATTCCCGGCGGGGTCAGGGATTTTCTCTGCCTCGTGATGACTGGGTGTTGTGTGATGTCCTTAGGTTAGTTAGGTTTAGGTAGTTCTAAGTTCTGGGGGACTGATGATGATAGATGTTTAGTCCCATAGTGCTCAGAGCCATTTGAACCATTTGTGAAGTGAATGCAACTCTTGGCTGCCTGTCTCATCGCTCGCGAAAGTGGTTGTTGCCGGACCTTCTCATAGATCGATTCCAGGAGCACCGTCTGTGACTGGTCCTTGTTTTTTGTTATAGTATTATTTATTAGCATACCTTGTAATGCCTACATTAAAGGTAATGTATGTCTAGTTAATAGTTCCGGTCGTCTTCTGGAATAAATCTAGCTGAGTAAGGGTTATGTTGCAGGGTTACCATCATCTTATTTCACCCATTTGGTGGTCAGTTGCCTGTTTCTTTTAATTAACCTTTGCTTGTATTTGCTGTTTTACAGCAGGTTTCTAATGTTTTATATAACTGCCGTTCCTGGCTTGTAAGGCCCTCAGCCGTGATCACAGTGGCTTATTTTTTTTTTTTTTAAAACGTTATCGCCGGCCGGTGTGGCCGAGCGGTTCTAGGCGCTGTAGTCTGGAACCGCGCGATCGCTACGGTCGCAGGTTCGAATCCTGCCTCGGGCATGGATGTGTGTGATGTCCTTAGGTTAGTTAGGTTTAAGTAGTTCTAAGTTCTAGGGAACTGATGACCTCAGCAGTTAAGTCCCATAGTGCTCAGCGCCATTTGAACCATTTTTTTTTTTTTTTTTTTTTTTTTTTTTTGCAACTGTAAAAGGCAACCAGTAGTAACTGATTAAGGTTCAAATGGCTCTGAGCACTATGGGACTCAACTGCTGTGGTCATTGGTCCCCTAGAACTTAGAACTACTTAAACCTAACTAACCTAAGGACCTCACAAACATCCATGCCCGAGGCAGGATTCGAACCTGCGACCGTAGCAGTCGCACGGTTCCGGACTGCGCGCCTAGAACCGCGAGACCACCGCGGCCGGCAACTGATTAAGGCCCCGTCCACAATCGTAACCGAATCCTCCCTTCCCTTGGCTATCAGGTCACAGACTGGGTGTTGTGGTGTCCTTATCCTCGTCAGTTCATCCCCATCGACACGCAAGTCGCCGAAGTGGCGTCAACTCGATAGACTTGCACCCGGCGAACGGTCTACCGGACGGGAGGCTCTAGCCACATGGCATTTCCATTTATAATGATGTTTTGTCGTCTGCCATCAACAAATCAAAACGTCTTTATAAATAATGATTGCAGTTTCATTCAAGGAATTTATTTCCTTTATTACGTACCGGAAACAGTGTCAGATGTCCTTCCACCGTTAGACACAGCAGAGAGGGACTAAGAATTTAATTACAATAATACGAAGTCTAGTCATCAAAAACTTTATAGGACTAACTTTGCTTCCTTCGTCGGCCAGATATTAACCTTGAGTCAGATTAGTTACGCTCTGTTATTGACTGGTTAAGTTAGTTCAGAAATGGAAATGGAAATGTCGTGTGGCTAGGGCCTCCCGTCGGGTAGACCGTTCGCCTGGTGCAGGTCTTTCGATTTGACGCCACTTCGGCGACCTGCGCGTCGATGGGGATGAAATGATGATGATTAGGACAACATAACGCCCAGTCCCTGAGCGGAGAAAATTTACGACCCAGCCGGGAATCGAACCCGGGCCCTTAGGATTGACAGTCTGTCACGCTGACCACTCAGTTACCGGGACGGACTAGTTAGTTCAGAGACTGGAGGAAGGCAAGTGCATAACACCAGCAATACGACCATGCTCAGTAAAGCACTGTGGTGTTCAAATCAGCCTTCAGGTTGATGATAGCTTTATGTTTGTCTTAGGGTCCAAGCGCATTGGGACACTACGGCAGCTCTGCTGGCAGAGACGCCAGAGAACGCATGCGAAGCAGTGGAGCCTCCCGCACTTGGCATTTACCTGTCAGCAGAGTTTCCGCCGCAAGGTCCTGCTTGCAATTCTGCCAGTAGGTCTGCCAGCCCAGTAGCCCCGCCCTTGGAACGCAGGACGTCTTGCGGCCGGTTTCACACCAGGATGCCAGCAGAACTACTAAGTGCTTCCTGCTGCTCACTCGTACGTAGTTTTCTCCGCTCACGCGAGCACTATGGGTAGTTTTGACAAAGAATCTTCCATCTGCGAGATTCATACGAGATTAGCAATTTGACTGTTCAAACCATGAACTGAAGAAAAAGGGCTGGGAATCATGAACGTCATTAAGGGAAGCCCAGTTCGAACAATACACCCCTCCACGTCAAAATCACATTAAAACTGCATACAAATAACGCACTTTTCGGAGATAAGTCATTTGGAGAATGTGGAAATTATAGACAATCAGTTTGCTCACACCGTGTTCCTGATGCTCCACTCGAATCCCAAGAGTTTCACAACCCGTTCCTATAAGGGAGATAGAAGGTTTCCTCAAAACCTACTTCCAGACTGAGAGAGCACAGCTACATCTCCTGCTGCAGCAGGTGATGCTAATGTCCGAGACGTCAGGTGCGGATGAATTATTTCAAGAAATGAGATATAAATCAATGAAACTGGTATCCTGCTTTTTATGCAAAATATTTATTTTCTATATTGAATTTGATCTTACAATAACGTAATTTTCAAATATAAGCCTCTGAAAAATCACTTCTACACTATGTGATCAAATGTATCTGGACACTCCCAAAAACATACGTTTCTTATACACTACAGGCCATTAAAATTGCTACACCAAGAAGAAATGCAGATGATAAACGGATATTCATTGGACAAATATATTATACTAGAACTGACATGTGATTACATTTTCACGCAATTTGGGTGCATAGATCCTGAGAAATCAATATCGAGAACAACCACCTCTGGCCGTAATAACGGCCTTGATACGCCTGGGCATTGAGTCAAACAGAGCTTGGATGGCGTGTACAGGTACAGTTGACCATGCAGCTTCAACACGATACCACAGTTCATCAAGAGTAGTGACTGGCGTATTGTGACGAGCCAGTTGCTTGGCCACCATTGACCAGACGTTTCCAGTTGGTGAGAGATCTGGAGAATGTGCTGGCCAGGGCAGCAGTCGAACATTTTCTGTATCCAGAAAGGCCCGTACAGGACCTGCAACAAGCGGTCGTGCATTATCCTGCTGAAATGTAGGTTTCGCAGGGATCGAATGAAGAGTAGAGCCACGCGTCGCAACACATCTGAAATGTAACGTCCACTGTTCAAAGTGCCGTCAATGCGAACAAGAGGTGACCGAGACGTATAACCAATGGCACCCCATACCACCGCGCTGGGTGATACGCCAGTATGGAGATGACGAATACACGCTTCCGATGTGCGTTCACCGCGGTGTCGTCAAACATGGATGCGAACATCATGATGTTGTAAACAGAACCTGGATTCATAAAAAAAAATGACGTTTTGCCATTCTTCACCCAGGTTCGTCGTTGAGTATCCCATCGCAGGCGCTCCTGTCTGTGATGCAGCGTCAAGGGTAACCGCAGCCATGGTCTCCGAGCTGATAGTCCATGCTGCTGCAAACGTCGTCGAACTGTTCGTGCAGATGGTTGTTGTCTTGCAAACGTCCCCATCTGTTGACTCAGGGATCGAGAAGTGGCTGTACGATCCGTTACAGCTATGCGGATAAGATGCCTGTCATCTCGACTGCTAGTGATACGAGGCTGTTGGGATCCAGCACGGCGTTCCGTAACACTCTCCCGAACCCACCGATTCCATATTCTGCTAACAGTCATTGGATCTCGTCCAACGCGAGCAGCAATGTCGCGATACGATAAACCGCAATCGCCATACGCTACAATCCGACCTTTATCAAAGTCGAAAACGTGATGTTACGCATTTCTCCTCCTTACACGAGGCATCACAACAACGTTTCACCAGGCAACGCCGGTCAACTGCTGTTTGTGTATGAGAAATCGGTTGAAAACTTTCCTCATGTAAGCACCTTGTAGGTGTCGCCACCGGCGCCAACCTTGTGTGAATGCTCTGAAAAGCTAATCATTTGCATATCACAGCATCTTCTTCTTGTCGGTTAAATTTCGCGTCTGTAGCACGTCATCTTCGTGGTGTAGCAATTTTAATGTCCAGTAGTGTATTAGGTGCATTGTGCTGCCACCTACTGCCAGGTACTCCATATCAGCGACCTCATTAGTCATTAGTCATCGTGAGAGAGCAGAATGGGGCGCTTCGCGGAACTCAAGGACTTCGAACGTGGCCAAGTGATTTGGTGTCAAAATGGTTCATATGGCTCTGAGCACTATGGGACTTAACATCTGTGGTCATCAGCCCCTAGAACTTAGAACTACTTAAACCTAACTAACCTAAGGACATCACACACATCCATGCCCGAGGCAGGATTAGAACCTGCGACCGTAGTGGTCGCGCGGTTCCAGACTGAAGCGCCTAGAACCGTTCGGCCACAGCGGCCGGCTTTGTTTAGCATTTTCACACATTTAACGAAATGGAAACGTCTCTGTTGGGGAGTTGTAACTAAGTATCACTATCAATTCTACTCAAAGATGGACGGTAACCGAAAATTGAGTTCCTGTTACCGTTCTTTATAAGGTGGCAATATATGCCCGCTAACAAATATCTCACATAAACTGCCCTGACACGGTGGCAGTAGAACATAAAGGTGGCAACGTAGTTAAAAACCATAAATGTCATTACTAACATTGAACGTTTGCAATAACCGTTCATAACTTTCATAGTAGTTTGACGTGCGGCATCGGAGTGCTATACCTAATACAACTTAATCTAAATAACTTTACCGACACTTGGCAGTTTATGTGTTCGTCACTTCGACTGCCATCACGTTTCAGACAAGCGTAGGTATCTGTTCCTAATTCTCCGTAATTAGCGACTGCTAATTTCGAACAGAAGAGTGTTGAAATTAGGTGAACTGATAAGGCAACGAATGAGGAGGTTGTCCACAGAATCGGCGAAGAAAGGAATACGTGGCAAACACTGATAACAAGAAGGGACAGTATGACAGAATATGTGTTAAGACATCAGGAAATAACTTCCATGGTGTTAAAGTGAGCTGTAGCGGGTAAAAACCGTAGAGGAAGACAGAGATTGGGGCACATCCATCAAACAGAGGATTAGATTGCAAATGCTACTCTGAGATGAAAAGATAGGCACAGGAGAGGAATTTGTGGCGGGCCGCGTTAAAGCAGTCAGAAGATTGAGTCGGAACTTTCTCCTTTGTAGAAATTCTTTCATTGTATGTAGAAGAGACGGAACTATAGTCCCTTGTCAACGGAACTGCCGTAGCTGTGCTCCGTGGTGTAACTGCACGAACTGTGATGGAATGAGCGAGTGCTGGCTGCGCGTCCGCTTTCGTCCCTGTCGGCGGGAGGATATCCCTCAGCGCCCGTATTTCGTAGTCCATGGTTGACGCGCGCTCTGTGGCAGCTGGCAACGATATTGACAGATGCATATGACTTAATGGTGGAAGTGGTCCGTAAGTAGCAGATAGTCCCGACACGCGAGCGCCATCTGGAGGCGGCCAATCTAACTGGGAGACCCCTGGCGAGTGATGTGCCTGCGCGGTGGCGGCCTCTCGTGGTATTGCTGTGTACGTCTATAGCAATGAAACGTCCTGGCAGATTAAAACTGTGTTCCGGACCGAGACTCGAACTCGGGACGTTTGCCTTTCGCGGGCAAGTGCTCTACCAACTGAGCTACCCAAGCACGACTCACAGCCCTACTTCCGCCAGTACCTCGTCTCCTACCTTCCAAACTTTACAGAAGCTCTCCTACGAACCTTGCAGAACTAGCACTCCTGAAAGAAAGGATATTGCGGAGACATGGCTTAGTCACAGCCTGGGGGATGTTTCTAGAATGAAATTTTCACTCTACAGCGGACTGTGCGCTGATATGAAACTTCCTGGCAGATTAAAACTGTGTGCTGGACCGAGACTCGAACTCGGGACCTTTGCCTTTCGCGGGCAAGTCTCTACCAACTGAGCTATCCAAGCACGACTTACGCCCCGCCCTTGCAGCCCTACTTCTGGCAGTACCTCGTCTCCTACCTTCCAAACTTAACAGAAGCTCTCCTACGAACCTTGCAGAACGAAGTTTCATATCAGCGCACACTCCGCTGTAGAGTGAAAATTTCATTCTAGAAACATCCCCCAGGCCATGTCTCCGCAATATCCTTTCTTTCAGGAGTGCTAGTTCCGGCACACAGTTTTAATCTTCCAGGAAGTTTCATATCAGCGCACACTCCGCTGCAGAGTGAAAATTTCATTCTCTGTAGCAATGTACACAGGAGACTGCCTCTCAAGACTGATTGGAAACAACCACCGAAAGGGAAGGTTCCGGATTCGAGACCCCGTCTAGTGCACAATTTTAACGTTCCAGGATGTTTCAAAACAGCGCGCACACTAACGCACAATTCGTTCTAGAAACAAAATATTGTTCTTTCCGTTTTCAGATATAGTGCCAGATCTTCTCTACCTCTTCTTCTGATTTGTTTTTTGAAAGCTTCCAGCAATTCTCAGGGTTAGTTTACTGAAATCTATTACCCACTTAACAGATCAGCATACGTAACCTTAAGTTAACACTGTGAAACCGAAACTGAGTATTTTAGAGAAGACGTATCTGTCACGACAGTATGACAATTGTATAAAAATGATCTTCTTCTATGAATGTTGTAAATCACTAAAAAGCTGTCCTAGTATGGTAAATTTTTTGTAGGACAAATTTCGTGCGCGATGCAAGGAGCAGCAGCGAACATCGGCAGCGCAGCCAACTTCTTCAGCGATGTAAATCTTCTGCTTGTAGACATTGTACTTTCACTAGCGGCCATTCAGTGGTTTGCGGCAACGCCACATCCTGGGCACTGCTTCGTAGTTTTAAATCGATAGCCAAGGAAGCGGTGGAAGGAAATACAACTTGCAGATAACGTAAACACTCGGATCTAGGGATCGTCTTTTGACGATTCGTGGCATTCACTTCTGCTAAGAAAGGGTTTAACGACCCATCAACAACGAATCATTAGAGACGGAGCACGAATTAGGTTTTGGGGAGGGTGGGGATGGAAACTGCGTTCTTTTAAATGAAATTATCCTACATTTTCCGTAAACAATTTAGAGAAACCACAGCACGGCCAGATGAAGAACTGCACCATTGATATCTGGAGGCCGGCCTGTGTGGCCGAGCGGTTCTAGGCGCTTAAGTCTGAAACTGCGCGACTACGGTCGCCGGTTCGAATCCTGCCTCGGGCAGGGATGTGTGTGATGTCCTTAGGGTAGTTAGGTTTAGGTAGTTCTAAGTTCTAGGGGACTGATGACCTCAGATGTTAAGTCCCATAGTGCTCAGAGCAATTTGAACCCTTTTTTTATATCTAGAGTGCGAGTGCAGTGTCTGAACCACAACGCCACTTCTACCGCTATTACAAATGTCTCATCTTCACTCTCGCAGGATCCGACAAGTGGCTACATATATCGCCATTCGCTCATTTCGTCTTTGACACATTCATTATTATGCCACATTAGTTCAACTGTGAGTATGCCACTGCTGTCACAAATGTGGTGCATTTCACAGTAACCTATACAGTCGTATCGAGAAATAAATAACTAAAATTTACACTCAAAGGTCAATCACTATTCCGTCTAAAAAATCTGCTAGGATTTCACACTCATTGTGGCCGAGCGGTTCTAGGCGCTTCAGTCTGGAACCGCTCGACCGCTACGGTCGCAGGTTCGAATCCTGCCTCGGGCATGGATGTGTGTGATGTCCTTAGGTTAGTTAGGTTTAAGTAGCTCTAAGTTCTAGGCGACTGAAGACCTCAGATGTGCTCAGAGCCATTTCACACCAAATATCGGAATTCATGACGAGCAGGCCCCGTGCTTGAAAACTAATTAAACATTCAGTTGTGGTAAAGCTTCAAGACTCACAAGAAACTGTGCGTCGTGCCTGCACTTTACTTAAAGGTTTTTAATTTTGGTTATTTTTTACATAAAATAATGCAATGTTTTGCACAATGGTGCCTGTCTGAATGGCGTGTTGGGATCTCCAGTCGTTATGCGTTCTTCGCGATAACCCTGAATATCAGAGACTGAGAAGTTACCTAAAGTATACTTAGAGAAAGCTTGCGTAGGATATAACTTACAGTACTCGAAAACAGCCAAATGACGTCACTTTTTGTGCAATAAGAGACTTATTCACTGAAGTGCAAAAGAAACTGGTACATGCATGCGTATTCAAATACGGAGATATGTAAACAGACAGAATATAGGGCTGCGGTCGGCATCGCTTTATATAAGACAACAAATAACTGGCGCAGTTGTTAGATCGGTTGCTGCTGTTACAGTGGCAGGTTATCAAGATTTAAGTGAGTTTGAACGTGGTGTTATAGTCGACGCACGAGCGACGTGACACAGCATTTCCGAGGTAGCGATGACTGGGGATTCTCCCGCATGACTACTTCACGAGTGTACTGAGAATGCCAGAAATGCGGTAAAACATCAAATCTCCGACATCGCTGCAAGAACGGGACCAACGACGAATGAAGAGAATTGTTCAGCGTGACAGAAGTGCGGCTCGTTCGCAAATTGCTGCAGATTTTAATGCGGTGCCATCACAATAGTCAGCGTGAGAACCATCATCGATATCGGCTTTAGGAGCCAAAGGCCCACTCGTGTACCCTCCGTGAATGCATGACACAAAGCTTTACGCCTCGCCTGGGCTCGTCAGCACCGATATCCGACTGTTAATGACTTTAAACATGTTGCTTGGTCGGACGTGTCTCGTTTCAAATTGTATCGAGCGGATGGACGTGTGCTGGTATGAACTCATAAATCCATGGATCCTGCATGTCAGCAGGGGACTGTTGAATCTGGTGGAGGCTCTGTAATGGTGTGGGGCGTATGCAGTTGGAGTGATAGAGGACCCCTGATACGTCTAGATACGTCTGTGACAGATTACACCTACGTAAGCGTCCTGTCTGACCACCTGCATCCCTTCAGGCCCATTGTGCATTGCGACGGACTTGGGAAATTCCAGCAGGACAGTGCGACACCCCACATGTCCAGAATTACTAGAGAGTGACCCCAGGAACACTTTTCTGAGTTTAAACACTTCCGCCGGCCACCAAACACGCCAGACGTGAACATTATTGAGCATATCTGGGATGCCTTGCAACTTAGTGTTCAGAAGAGATCTCCGGCCCCTCGTACTCTTACGGATTTGTGGAGAGCCCTGCAGGATTCATGTTGTCAGTTCCCTCCAGCACTACTTCAGACATTAGTCGAGTCCATTCCACGTCGTGTTGCGACAACCCTGCGTCCTCACGGCGGCCCTACACGATATTAAGCGGGTATAGCGGTTTCTTTGGCTCTTCAATGTATAAATTACATAATAATTCCATAGATACAACCAGGATTTTTTTAAGGAACGAGTAAATCGCATTAGCATCTTGTAATGCATTAACAGAGATGGGAGGAGTTTGCAATATTTAACATATTGAAAACTTTTAAACACCGATAAAAGATATTTAAGGTCGGGTGTGAAACAGTGCGTCAGTTGGAAACATTCTGAGATATTTATGTATTTATATGGGAAAAAATTACCACGTTGTAACATATGCGCGCAGATTCAGTGTCAAATTTTATTTGCTCTTTGTGCATTTATTTTACACGATAACCGTCGTGTTACGGAACCTCTTACATCCAACCAAGTAATGTTTACTGTTATAACATCAAATGACAGACTGTACAATTACAATATAATCATCCAGTGATTTGTACTGATATTGATAAAAGGAACAGCAGTAATAAAAACAAAGAGAGTAATAAATGTTTTAGAAACTTAAGGAATGGAAATAATATTAGTAGCAACATTAACAGCATAGTTGTAAGTGCAATACTGAATTGCAGGCTGTGGCATCAGTGAGTATAAAGAAACAGGTGAAACAAAAGCGTACATGACAGGAGGAAAGAAAGCAAATTGCTTGAATTATGGTGGATAACAGTCTTCTCAAATGCATTATAGTACATACGTAAACTGTCTCAAAGTTAACAATGCTTTCGTCACTAGCAATTGAAGTTAACGTAAGGACTTTATTCCTCTTTGTAACAGTACGACGTCCGATAATGCGGGTACTCATTTAGAGTTTCTGTTGGGGAGAGGGGGGGAGGGGAGCGTGCAAAAGCTTGCGTTTGGCAAAACGTGTTTCATGACCTATCGAGCTTCTAGGTCTAGGAGTATTTGTTAACGATGAATGAAACATCAATTCTTCAAATGGCGATATAGTCAAATTTCCAAAGAAAGGTGTTGCCACTAGATGCTTTGTTACAGAGATCGGACAAGTTTGCTGAAACTTGGAGTGGCGTACCACCGCCTTGTAGGCAGTATTGCAGTTGTGTGTCCTATTGTATTGTAAACAGATTCCTTAAAGAATTGTAAACCTTTTGTGTGTCCTATTATATTGTAAACAGATTCCTTAAAGAATTGAAAACCCACGTATAAAACAGCTTAAAAGATCTGTAAAATACCTTAAAATTTCTGATTGCTTTACAGATGAGTGAGTGTGTTAAATTTTCCTTGAAGCATGTAAGCGAGAAAAAGCTTAGGGAAATTTTGAAATTATGAAATACTCTGTAATTTGCGCTCCATCTTAAGCAACAGCTGGTTTTTCACAGATATAAATGTTTATGACGTCACATCTCCTGAACTCTGTGTCGTACAGTGACATTATTTTGCAGGTATATTGAGTGATGTATTTAGATAGCGGTTGCAAAGTGTATTGAGGCAATGGTTAGTAAAAAAGAAGTAATAAATCGAGTATAATTCTGCAGGTACGTTCAGTGGCACATGTGGATACTCTCTGCTGACTGTGTGAATAATAGTCAGTTGTAAAGACGTAGTAAAATAAAACGTCATGTGTGATGTTGAAGTTTTACTGCATAAACAGGTAAATTGTAGGAAGTGATAAACTTTTTTTTTTTCATCATTCAAGACACAGTTAGAAATTGTGATATTAGTGTTATTGTTTGAATTTTTAACATAAGAGTATACCTCTCAATGAGTAGGTTATGGCATCATTTTATATTTTTAAATTAGACCAATAATTACGCGAAACATTCAGAAATAAATTTTTGTTGCCCCTGGTAGCTGTTGGGTGGGCCACATACAACTTGTACCAAGTTCTGCGATAGCGGTGCAGTAATGTAGATGTCATGATCACTAAACGATCGGTGCTATGGAAGAATAAACGGTATGTAGCGTTTTCAATCATCATCGTATTTGTTGCTAAGTAAGTGAAGTAATAGTCACCCCGGAGGTTGTTTTGAACACCACAGGCGTGGTCCTACTAGAAGATGTATGCCATTGCCTTCCTCCAACCTTCGAGCTGACTTTACCCAGAGGGGAACCTACAGTTTAATGCGGACTGTCAAACCACGGTGCAACTCCGCATTTGTCCCATAGTTTACTTTGTAAAATAGCTGATTAGATCATTCCTACAATCACAACAGAACGTAGCAACGGAAACGTTAACATTTAGCTGTAGCTCACCTACTGAAACTTGCGTTTTTAAGCTACTGTGCACAACACTAAGACCATTTCCGATAATGTGAATTCCAAATAGTTCAACCTCTCTTTTAATACAGGACCCAACAGTCACAACCGCTTTGTGGAACATATAGGTTTAGCTTAACTGACACAGTGATTTGGCGTCCGAGAGGAGAAAGGATCAAATTCCTGTCCAACAATCACCAATTACGTTTCCCGTAATTTTCCTGAATGGCATCAGGAGGATGTCGTTGTATTCCATAAACAGACCAAAAGCTTTTCTTTTTGCCACTGTTAAAACTGAGCTATTGCTCCATATCTAATGAGCTCCACCTCGGCGTGTCGGAACTTTAAACTCTTAATTTCCTACTTGCACCGAAAGAAAGAAATAGAGGTGGGGGGGGGGGGGGGGGGGGAGCGCTGGTGACATTGCAGCTTCCCGAACCTTGCATAGAAATACTGCCGTCGCAATTGTATTCAGCCAAAGAGCGTGCATTAGAAGGCCGCTTAAAACAGCGCGAAGAACACGGCGCTTTTATTGCAGCGTATTAAGGCAAGGCACAGGTTTACAGTAACAGCTCGTCGAGAGTAGGGTGCGGCTGCTACCCGGGCTCACACGAGTTTAGGAGCGGCTGGTGTGCACCTGGCGGTATACTCCAGGCCGCTCCTGCCCTCGCAGCTTCGGCCTCCACGTGTTGCACACATGTGTGTGGCTCTGTCGCGCTAGCTCGGCTGTGAGTTTCCAGTACTGTTTTCATTACTTGCGATTGTAACCCAGTCATTACCTCATGTGATTTTAGAAAGTAATTCATGCGTCGGCGATAAGCAACTCTTAACGCGCGTTGTCCAAGCTGTACTTACGGCAGACGCTGCAGAATAGTTACGAAATATCGACCAGATTAAACATACATCCATCGGTGATGGACACGGTCATGGACATGTCCTACAGCTCGACCATATTTTCTGATCGTCAATGACCGCTTCATATGGGAGCTGTTCTTTTAAATATCTCCGCAGTTTTCTTCGCCAGTACGAGTGAACGCCATTACTGTCCTTCTGTAAGTGCATACCTCTTGTTGATACGAGGTATCGAAGCCAGGTCCTGCTTATGGCAGTTATGCACGGAAGTTGTTCAGAAACTAGCATAGCAGCTTCCAAAATTTTTAAATTTGTAGGACTCAATAATACATTCATTACCTCAGAGCACTCATTTTTCTGTCTTATAAGTAGTAATAACAGTCGATATCTAGCATTTTCGTTGTTGTAAGCATTTCTACTTTACCCAAGCAGTTTACTGCTCTTTTATCGCTTGGTTTCTGAAAAAGACTTTTGAATACTAAGCTTTAAACCGAGAACACAGAACGTTTTTCTGCTCTCCAGGCAATAGATGACCATCTGAAATGAAATTAATTGTTCTGCCTTGCAGAATTAATTTTAGCGAAATCCGACGTTGTAAGCAAGTATTTTCGTGATCGCTACACTTATGTAACAGTGATGTTTCCTCTACTCCGTATTCAATCCGTGTAATATTTGGTTTTGTTTGCCTCTTGGTGATATAAAGGTCTGATGCTTCCGATTCTTACTCCCAATATACAGAGCGGTAGTAACAATAGAGGGTGCAAAAGTGTACCAAAAGCGTATTTTTTGTCGTTTCTTTACTGTCTCAGTATCGTTTACCTAGGCGTCCTCTTCCTGTTTTTCTCTCAATTCACACAGAAATGGCGTGGGGCGGACGTCTGGCGTCGGCGAGTATGGGACATGGCGTGGGCGGGACGTGAGCAGTTCATACTGAAGTGGTGCTGTCAGAGGGATGCGGGACGGGCGCGCTACGAATGGATCACAATATGTCGTCTTCATCAGCCGAAGATACTGATTCCTGGATCCCTTGTAACTCGTAAATGTTGAGGAGCGATGAAGATTTTGGGTACATCCGTTATGCTTGAACGAAGGGAAGAAATATGGCACATTCGACGTAATGGGAGAACTGAACGTGTATCACTAACTTTTCCAGTATTTTTGCAAAATGTTTGGAAAGTGTTTCTCTATTGCGTTAGACGAAGTAAAGGACACCATACTGAGAAAAGCAACGAAACTTTAATGTTTTAATCGTAATGTCTGCTTTTCATATGAGATTCGTTGAACGTAAGCCTAGATATTGGCAATTTTGTGAGAGATGATCAAAATATTAGGACACATTTCCAAAATCTGATTATGTTTCTCTGCTATAGAAGAGATATTCTTCGTCCACGCGGACTGGCCGTGTTGTTTGAGGCGCTGTAACGGACTGCGCGGTTCCTCCCGCCGGAGGTTCAAGTCCTCCTTCGGGCATAGGTGTGTATGTAGTTCTTAGTATAAGTTAGTTTAAAGTAGTGTGTAAGTCTAGGGACCGACGACCTAAGCAGTTTGGTCCCTTAGGACTTCACACACTTTTGAACATTTGATTTGAGATATTCTTCGTCGCAGAGCATAGTTTCGTACTATGTGATAGACATTCCGCCCTTACAGAGAGGAAGGAAATATCCTTCACCCAGACGGCTGGATCCCAGTCATTGCCCTCGCCATGGACAACGGATTTCGTCTATACAGGGCTATTACAAATGATCGAAGCGATTTCATAAATTCACTGTAGCTCCATTCATTGACATATGGTCACGACACACTGCAGATACGTAGAAAAACTCATAAAGTTTTGTTCGGCTGAAGCCGCACTTCAGGTTTCTGCTGCCAGAGCGCTCGAGAGCGCAGTGAGACAAAATGGCGACAGAAGGCGAGAAAGCGTATGTCGTGCTTGAAATGCACTCACATCAGTCAGTCATAACAGTGCAACGACACTTCAGGACGAAGTTCAACAAAGATCCATCAACTGCTAACTCCATTTGGCGACGGTATGCGCAGTTTAAAGCTTCTGGATGTCTCTGTAAGGGGAAATCAACGGGTCGGCCTGCAGTGAGCGAAGAAACGGTTGAACGTGTGCGGGCAAGTTTCACGCGTAGACCGCGGAAGTCGACGAATAAAGCAAGCAGGGAGCTAAACGTACCACAGCCGATGGTTTGGAAAATCTTACGAAAAAGGCTAAAGCAGAAGCCTTACCGTTTACAATTGCTACAAGCCCTGACACCCGATGACAAAGTCAAACGCTTTGAATTTTCGGCGCGGTTGCAACAGATCATGGAAGAGGATGCGTTGAGTGCGAAACTTGTTTTCAGTGATGAAGCAACATTTTTTCTTAATGGTGAAGTGAACAGACACAATGTGCCAGAACTGCGAGCTCGCATCAACGATGCTTTCGAACTCATTGATGGGGACATGCTGCGCCGAGTGTGGGAGGAACTTGATTATCAGCTTGATGTCTGCCGAATCACTAAAGGGGCACATATCGAACATTTGTGAATGCCTAAAAAAACTTTTTGAGTTTTTGTATGTGTGTGCAAAGCATTGTGAAAATATCTCAAATAATAAAGTTATTGTAGAGCTGTGAAATCGCTTAAATCATTTGTAATAACCCTGTACAAGATGGAACCGGAGCATTTCGGGAATCTTAGCGCACGCTCGAAGTCACTGAGTGTCGACCACAATTTCATTTGACTCCCCTGCTACAATGAGGGTAAGAGCTGCTGCTAGATAACATTATAGTTTTCCCTATTTTGTGTGATAAAATTCTGTAAGTAAAAAGTTCCAAAAAGAAACCTTACTTAACATGTGGCAGCGTATCCCAGCTGAAAAAACGGAATTTCTATGAGCAAGTGTCAAGTGAATAGTGAATTTGCACGTCTATCTGACAAACCGCGTTGACTGAAGACAAAAAATGTAATGCTGAGTGTACATGTTTAATGTATATGCAACAGGAATAGTGTTAAATTTTCCCGCAACTTGTGCTGCTGATTGTGCAGATTTGTATTGCAGTAAACATTATGTGTTTTGACCTTTATTGCTGCATTTCCTCAAAATTTCGGCTGTAAGTATCACAGAAAGAACAGAGTATTTCAGCAGCACAACGTTGTAATTGCACTTGTTCAACGTTGTTTGTCCAGGAAAATAAAAAAGTAGTACTATTTTTCACAGATAACATAAGTAATTACATAATAACTGTTACAAAAAACTGAAAAATAGCCTTTCACCCCATACACACTTTCTGTATTAAGCAAGCCAAAATATGTGAGTATGAAGTAGGTAAGCAAATAGGTAAGTGTAAAACATCCAGAACAGAGAATACTTCAGTTACCGGTATATCAATTACAAACTCCCTTTTCTCATTCTTTACTCGCAGGAACACACGCCAATTGTTCAACGATATGTGAACCGAAATAGTTATTGAATGTTTTATGAATGAAATTGTTAGTGTGGGCAAGAAATATTTACGCATACAGTATATAGGCAACTCTACCGCTGGATCTAGGTTGTCTACAATTTTAAAATGACAATAACTTTTAATGCAATATGAACGTAAAATGTGATTGTAACTGACTTTAAAAACCACATGCGAAACAGAAACACGCGCCACAAATCCGCATAGCACGCGGCTATAACGTCCAGTGTTGCGCGTCGTAGCTCGTCACGCCCAAACATCAAAATATATCACTTATTTACTAGGTACTGGAAAGAGGTATCGCTCTCCTTCCACCGTTAAAAACAATTACTGTATGTTAGCGCTATTTCGCACGCAACAACCAAGGTCCTACAACTGACCAAACTTCAACTGGCTAGCGACTATATTCTTCAGTGCTCAGTTCACTCACTATCAAGCTGTAATGTCAGACTATAAAATGTCGAGAAGTCAATTTCTTTTTATAACGAATAGTTACCTCAAAATCAAATGAGATGGACTGCATAGCGGAGGAACACGTACTAATCCCAAAACAGTGGTTTTCATTTTTTACGCTCAGTGCAAAGGTTTTACTGAGAAACTAACTACAGAAACGGATGTAGCTTTGCTTCATTTACATCAAACACTTTTTTTTTAGGAACTTCAAATTAATGGAAACAGCAGCGCACCACTTGTATCCGCCACTCGTCCCTTCGGTGCGTCACTCATGGCGATAGCCGGACGTGGCGCGTACCATGAAGCAACGCGTCTCCGCCACGCCATTTGTATTTAAATTGATTTATTTGTTAACATGGAGATGGCGACAAACAGCGCGACGTCCGCGCCACGCCATTTCTGTGCTAATTGGGCCTTACGATTAGAGGCTTATGGCAAGATTACTGTTATCTGCTATTCATATCTTGTGGTTGTACATAAACTGCCTGTATCTTTGGATTTTGAAAAGTCGATTAATTTGGATGTCCGAGTCACAAGGTACACCACAACTTAATTTAAGTATAGAGTATAGGCGTTCTCTGCGGGAGATTATTTCAGTAAAATTCTTCTGAGTGTGTGATAAAACTACCTATTTTCGTTTGTATGATTATTCATACCAGTATTTTAACCTTCTGTAGCTGTGTGTTAATGGCTATTCTTCGAATCAAGTCAAACGCCGCAATCGTCATTTTTTATCGTAATAGTGCGCAGTGTACAGCCCGCTAGTTCTTTTCAGTGCTCGTTCATTTTCATTTTTGTAACAAAACATATATAATATAAGGAGGACAGAAACTTATCTCAAAGTGTGTCTGGAATACAAGTGTCTGAAATTCAGATTTTCACCTTGCCGTGGAGATCTCTACATTTAAACAAGTACAACGTAAGCAGTAGAAGTAAGGTTCTTTGTTGTTCCAAAGGTTATGGTTCAGTTTTCTTTTCATCAAATTTAGACTGTCATCTTGGAACGGCAAGTTAACCTCGTTAAATTAGAAAAAAACAAATATGTTAGGTACGCAATGTCTGGTTTCCACTTGATTAGATTTTCTTTTAAAATTGGACCTTTAGCATCCAAAAACTCTAAAGAAAAAGTCTCAAAAAATGAGAAAACCTTATGAGACGTAAGCCTTTTAGCAGCCTGCGTACTTCAGTGTAAAGGAGTAACCGATAAAACTTCTCGTCATTTTATTCGCATAACTGCGCAGATAACCTAGAATTCAAGGCGTTGCTTCAAATTTTGTTTACTACGTAAATGACAGATTGAAGAGATGACGCACTGTACCACTCAGAGTTTTTGCCACTAAATGTTGCCAATGAATGACCAGTATACTCCGAGCTCACTGGGTACATTTTGTTTTAAATGGCGTATAAAACCGCGACAGTGACCTCTCATGGCAGGTGCTCCAGCTACTGCCGCCGATACTGTATTAATTTGACTAGCGGCCCATCTCGGCTTCGCACGGGTACCATTATCTGCGACCAGACTACTTGACTGGCGTAGTGCATTTTGAATGGAGGTCCACGAATAACACTACGAAATGCCACAGGTAGTCTGAGAGAGCAGAAATAAAGTCTGAAAATATGCTCATACTTCAAAAAACGTCCCTGAACCAAATGTTGAAATATTTCGAAATTTTGTGCACGAGTATTCATCCACAATAAATTTCTGAATTCCAATCAAGAAAATCGAGCAAGTGTCTTTATATTCTTTGAAATCTGGAAGCCTGAAGTTGAGTCATTTGGTGCGCTGCTGCAAAACTTGCTTTATATAAACGATGTAGAGCTGCATCCCATGCTGCTTTTTACTCTGTGCATAAATAATTGAAAAGCACAGGTTTTGGACTCACATGTTTCTTCATAAGGGAATTGTTCTGAAAGGATGGCAATCAACTGGATGTCACTTAGGCGACTTGCACGTCCCTAACAGTTATCAGAAAGCGGAGTTTCAGTGTAACGACAAATTCGATCCACGTTTCGTTTCTGGCAAATTTCCACGTCATTGAGAGGTGAATGCTAATAGGTTAAAAGGCAGAGTGAAAAGAACTGACCCAGCCAGAATTCGATCCTGCAACCTTTCGAGTTACGGGTGCTGCTCGGTAGGTGGCAGTGGCATCGTTTCCACAACTAAACTTTAATTCATCGTAATTCAGAAACTTTGTACGAAATGTTTACATATTTGTACAGAAACATTCCCCGAGCATCGGTGTATCTATTAGTGAAAACCGGATCAAAATATCCTATAACGATTCCTGAGATTACGCTGCACATACAACGGGCAGTAGGAGGTCATTTCAGGTTATAGGGTGAATCACCCAAAACTTGCATCGCAAATTATTTCCCCCCTATTCTGTGTCATCTGTTTCCTTCTGTTATGTTGTCTATGTGTTAAGCTACTACTTTCGCGTAATTGGTTGAAGAGGTTGATAAATAATTGCCGAGATAGTTGACGTCTATAGGGAGTCTTGCCGCATACACCATACGAAAAGGAACTGCATTCTTCCTACACTTACCATACGCCATGAATATGTCGGCTTTTTCTCCATTGGTAAATCCTGTCGTCCACTCACCATCTTCTGCTTGGATTGTCAAACATTAACTGACCAGCAAGTGGCAGTGCACTCAGGGAACTAACAAGTAACAGAAGGAAACAACTAACATAACGGCATTGTACCTAGCAACTACGCAGGTTGAATGGCACAAACAATTGCCGGTGTAAGATTTTCAAAATACGATATCTCGTAAATGACTCGCACTAGAATCCTGCAACAAATACCCTACTTTTAGTCTGTTAATGTTAATAGGCATTGTTTCATTTAAAAAAGTGCATTTATGCACAAAAAATGTACTTTCTAAGTGTTATTACAATTTGTTGATTGACGAACAATACGAGCCCATGGCTACCAATCCACTCTGTGAAGATGGCCGGGGTGGCCGAGCGGTTCTAGGCGCTACAGTCTGGAACCGCGCGACCGCTACGGTCGCAGGTTCGAATCCTGCCTCGGACATGGATGTGTGTGATGTCCTTAGGTTAGTTAGGTTTAAGTAGTTCTAAGTTCTAGGGGACTGATGACCTCAGAAGTTAAGTCCCATGGTGCTCAGAGCCATTTGAACCACTCTGTGAAAACCGCACATTAACAACACTTTCCACTTCCGCTATATCTCCTGTGCAAGTTTTAGTTGATTCACCTTGTATATTAGGTTGGTGCATACATACGGAACAGAGAGTTTTGTCGTCAATAATACACTCTGTTTCACTATTTACAGCAGTCTGCCAACGCTGGAGTGACTTTTCTTTTCGATTCCGCGACTGCAGAAATCACGGGCTTTTGAAGCGAAGAACTCGTTTAGTCATGTTCGCAACATGTGGTCTAGCGGTTAGCATAGCTGCCCCTGGACCGGGGGGGGGGGGGGTCCTGATTTCGATTCTCGGTCGGTCGGGGATTTTCTCCGCTAGGGGATTGGGTGTATATGTTGTCATCATCGTTCAGGACATTGCGAGACAGGACAGTGATAAGATTGGGAATTTGTATGGGCGCTGATAACCACACCGTTGAGCGCCCCACAAACCAAAATCATCATTTCATGGTCATCGTCGACTCATCGTCGAGCTATCTTCAGAGCGCATTTTCTTCCGGAAAGGAAGTTCCTTGAAGGTTGTTTGATAGCGTCAAAGGTGAAAATCTCTGTGCGCAAGATCAGTTTAATAAGGTGGGTGCAGAATGACTTCCAATCCAGCACCTGTATAATGTTTTTTGTCTGTCTAACAGAATGCGGGCGACCGTAATCAGGAGTATCATCACTTCGCCCAGGCTTACTGGTAGTTGTTCTTGTATTGTGTCTACAAGGCGTCTGATTTGCTGACACTAAATGACAGCAGTGGTTACGTAACGGTGAAGCAATTCTTAGTACATCATACCATCGCTGTTCCACCAGATGCATAACATTATCTTTTGCGCGCGCGCGCACGTCTTTGTACGGGGAGTTGATTCTTTGTTTGGGCTCATCCAGTCCTTTCTTTTGTTGGCATAGGGAGAGTATTTCTCTTAACGATACACGATAGGAATGATCGGTGTTGTTTACGAGCCAATTGATGACGAACAATCAGAGATGCAATACGACCACCGCTGAGTTTTGTGATTTTGGCTTAGAGCATGCGCTACCTATACACCCGGTATTTGAACCTTCCCTATTGCATGCAAATGTCACACGATGAAATGATAACATTTCATCACATATGCCAGTTCTAGAGTACAATGACGTGGATCATTGTGGATTAGTGCGTTGATCAAACCCCAAACGTCTCCCTTAACTTGAGAGTCATTAATGTCAAAACGATCGTCCTTAATACGCGAAAATCGTTTTATTGCCGTTCTCTGCCTAGTGGCATTATCCCCAAGCACGGCGCAAATATTTCTCGCTGTCTGCACTTTTGCCACCCCTCTATTGAACTCAAACAGAAGAATATGTCAGAAATGTTCAAATTTCTCCAGTTGGCGCTCCATTTTCTAGCCTGTACAGCTCTACTCACTGTCTCTAAATGACAATGATAAAATGATAGGATGTAAACTCAAATAGCAACAGTGCACTACGAATAAAAAATGACAATCGATAAACAAACTAATAGCAACCAGAATACCACCAACATGCAAAGCAAAACGCTATGAACTTACGCACCACGCACGGATTTATTGGTCCATAACAAAACGAACATACACCAGTAATAAGGCTTCATTATCCGTTAAAGTTGACTCGTCCAGTTATAAGGAAAAAGTGTAGTTTGCAAATAATTAGATGATTTCAATACCAACTCTATTCATCAGTACGGTTTTCAAATGTATTTTTCTACAATGGAACTACTTAGAGTGTGTCATAAAGAGGTTTGCGTAGAAACGGTTTTTAAAACTTGTTTCAAGGCTGACATGATTAACCGTTCCCCGATAGTATGAGGTTTACCGTATTTCACTGTAAGTAGCGATACGATGTAAGACGCCCACAAACTATCATCATCTCTTTGTGACGTTGAAGCGAACTTACTGTCCACCGTGAGTCTGTTTCGAAGTTTTCCTTTAAGTGTTTGAAAGTATTTCAAATCTTTACCTCTTTATCCGGATGACACCTTCGACGATTCGCCAGCTAGGATGGTTTCATAGAGTCATTGCTTAATACTTTGTTTCGATCTGCCTAAAAGCACCCACAATTTTTGTTTTCGCTGACCTGGACCTCTGCTGGTTGGAGTTGACCTCTGAGCATCGATATACACCATTTCTGGAATCAGTGGATTAGATAAACCTCCTATAGAGCTGTTGCACTTACACAGTGGTAATTTCAGCGGGAATGGAGTGAAGAAGTGTCGAAATAGTGCTTACCGTAATAAAATACTTCATCATTAATGGAACACTTTATAAGGATCCAGGCTTTCTTATTGCATGGTAACCAAAGGACAGGTAAGGTCCTGAGCAGCAGCCCTCCCCTTGCCATTGCGTAGCACAGACAGCTAAAAATCATGTAATGTCTGTGGCGCACATATAGTTCGCTGTAAGGCGCAGTGAAGTTTACATAATAAACTGTGTTGCATCAAAAGCCAGAAAAAAATGCTTAGGGCAGCTGCAAATCTAGATTATATCTCCAATAGTCAGTTAAGCCGCCCAGGCGCACGAGAATATTTTATCATACAGTAAAACACGCCACTTGAGTTCCTCTACAGGAGTTTTTAAGGTACACCTCCATTTTTCTCGTAATACTACCGCACATTTAATTTGAATGCAGTCGTGTCTTCCAAGGGGAGACAACTTATGAGCAGATCAGACCCTGCAGAATGATGAAACCATGTGCCTGCCGCCGGCTACTTTTCTATGACTAACTGCCGCACAAAATTAATAACCAGTGGTGACTCTGCAATAAAAGATGATGTCCAGGGTCTTAGTTTATTAATCATCAAACAACAGAAGACAAGGATACTCTGCAGTAATATATGACGTCCATTGACTCAGTTTATTAATCTTCAAACAATAAAACTACCTTAACTACGCCCGTCTAATTCACACTGACGTAATTTACAACTCAGACTCGTTTATTCCAGAGAAGCCCAGTTTATTCATGTTGGTTCAGTACGATACGAAGTATCGTAAGGTCGGCTGTAAGTTATTTCGATATCCACACGATCAGTTGACATTGACACGAACTGTGGAAGTTGGTATCTAATCACATAAAATTCTTTCTGCTCAACGGGAAGGATTACCCAGTTTATATCTTCTAACTAACATTTATGTATTAAAAAATATACAGCTCTGTATACTTGGCTTAAGCACTTCCCAAGCTAACGCTCCCCCATCAATCCATGTCCCGCGACTCTATGAATAGATATTAACGTAGCCGGTCTCAACTTGTAACTCGAAACCACGCTACGAAAAGGAGTGGAAGGGATCGTCACTACCTAACAGAAGTGGAATATATACACAGAAACATATCACACTCTATTTATAAGGCAATAAATAGTACATTTTTCCTTTATCAGTTGCCTCTTGTTTTCTTTCTTTGTGCCAAGTAACATAAAAAACAACTCTTCTCCTTCAATAGAATGACTTTTCCACGATTATAAAAATAATTTTTTATCAATGGGCCAAGATGGAAATTTTTTTTGTCTGTAAGTAAAGGCTCGTATGTGTTAAATTTGAATAAAATAGACCGAACTATGAGAAATTGTATAAATAACATGAGGCAACATTGTTACCTCTTTATTATTGTTACATTACTGCAAGGTGACACCGATTATTAAAATAACTGTTTGGACAGCTCCATTTTAGGAAGATTTTTCATAGGTAAGTTTTGAATAACTTTGAAAATTAATATTTTTTTACTTACATATAGACTCTTAGCTACATTTGGATTTAATTTATTTGTCATTGTCACTTCATATTATTCCTCACATTCGAACTTTAATTATCATGGTTTAAGTGTCCCATTCCATCACAGAGAAAGTGGATTTTTTTTCTATTATATTGAAGCAATTAACATTTATTCAAAGCTGCTTTGTATGATAAGTGAACGTTAAATGATAAATATACAGCAGCAAATTAACCTCAAATAACTCAAAACCATAACACCGGAGAAAGCTTTTAACTTTCCCTTACCGTCACAGTCCAGTATATGTGGATCACAAAGGTCAACATAGCTTCTTTTTCCAGTTGTCCGCTGTGTATGAGAAGAAGGGTAAAACAGCAGCAGAAAGACAGAGCGAGGGGAGAGAATGTTTGAAAGAAAATATTGAAAAATATCAGAGGTACAAAGACAAGGACAGGCGAAGGAAGTACGCTAAGCCAACAGAAAACCCCCGCTAAACGTGAAATACGAGTTTTAAGGGAGAAGGAGAGAATTTGAAAGAGAGGGTATAGGAAGAAACTAAAAGAGAAGAAATAGAGCCTGCCGGACTTCATTTACCTTCTCATGTTGCACATGCTTATCCCACCCCTCAAACTAAAGTAAAAGCCGTCAAAAAGGCATTGAAGTAGCTTCTTGTAAGTCCAAGGAAGATTCGCTGCGTGATTACACAATTCGCCAATTCAGTCAAGCAATTTTATCAAAGGGATGATATACACTGTAAGTTCCAGGGAAGAAGGATGTTGTGACAATAAGAGCGAATGAGGCAAAAAAATTTCAGAAGAGATTTACGTACACCGCCATTTCAGAAGCATATCGAATATTTCAAAACGAAAACCCTGATAAGAAAGTGGGGAAATCAAAACTCTTTTCACTGCGACCAAAATTTATCCTTCCATTCAAGCTACTTGTGTCGCTTTCATGAGAACATCAATTTACTCTTGACTGTTTTATGCAAATGTAAGAAGGATATTCCTGAAGCGTCATCGGATCTAACCTCTACGTTAGCATGCATTAGTTAATATGTCAAGCATATGTGATAGTTGTAGCAGCAGAAATCCGCTCAGTCATCTTAGGTCCTTAACAGATGATACAGATGACATAGCGTGGTTTGTTTGGAAAACTGTTGATGGAAAAGTTGAAAATGTTCCGAAGGAAATCACTACCTCTGAAGCAGAAGTTCTTCAGAAGTTTTCGTTTTGGATCTGTCCCTTTCCATCGTACTAATAGTCAAAAATGGCTCTGAGCATTATGGGACTTAACTTCTGAGGTCATCAGTCCCCTAGAACTTAGAACTACTTAAACCTAACCAACCTAAGGACATCACACACATCCATGCCCGAGGCAGGATTCGAGCCTGCGACCCTAGCAGTCGCGCGGTTCCAGACTATAGCACCTAGAACCACTCGGCCACCCCGGCCGGCACTAATAGTCCCTTTCCGTCACATAAGTAACAAGTGATAATTAGAAAAACAGTGATATCCATATACAGGGTGTTACAAAAAGGTACGGCCAAACTTTCAGGAAACATTCCTCACACACAAATAAAGAAAAGATGTTATGTGGACATGTGTCCGGAAACGCTTAATTTCCATGCTAGAGCTCATTTTAGTTTCGTCAGTATGTACTGTACTTCCTCGATTCACCGCCAGTTGGCCCAATTGAAGGAAGGTAACGTTGACTTCGGTGCTTGTGTTGACATGCGACTCATCGCTCTACAGTACTAGCATCAAGCACATCAGTACGTAGCATCAACAGGTTAGTGTTCATCACGAACGTGGTTTTGCAGTCAGTGCAATGTTTACAAATGCGGATTTGGAAGATGCCCATTTGATGTATGGATTAGCACGGGGCAATAGCCGTGGCGCGGTACGTTTGTATCGAGACAGTTTTCCAGAACGAAGGTGACCCGACAGGAAGACGTTCGAAGCAATTGATAGGCGTCTTAGGGAGCACGGAACATTCCAGCCTATGACTTCCAGGTAGGGACAGAGCATCGAGTGACATTATACTGAGTGCACTATCCGAAAATTACCTCGAGCAATTAAACAGAGAACCGACTCGTGGAGATAACATCTTGGACCTACTGATAACAAACAGACCCGAACTTTTCGACTCTTTAAGTGCAGAACAGGGAATCAGTGATCATAAGGCCGTTGGAGCATCCCTGAATATGGAAGTTAATAGGAATATAAAAAAGGGAGGAAGGTTTATTTGTTTAGCAAGAGTAATAGAAGGCAGATTTCGGACTACCTAACAGATCAAAACGAAAATTTCTGTTCCGACACTGATAATGTGGAGTGTTTATGGAAAAAGTTCAAGGCAATCGTAAAATGCGTTTTAGACAGGTACGTGGCGAGTAAAACTGTGAGGGACGGGAAAAACCCACCGTGGTACAACAACAAAGTTAGAAAACTACTGCGAAAGCAAAGAGAGCTTCACTCCAAGTTTAAACGCAGCCAAAACCTCTCAGACAAACAGAAGCTAAACGATATCAAAGTTAGCGTAAGGAGGGCTATGCGTGAAGCGTTCAGTGAATTCGAAAGTAAAATTCTATGTACCGACTTGACAGAAAATCCTAGGAAGTTCTGGTATTACGTTAAATCAGTAAGTGGCTCGAAACAGCATATCCAGACACTCCGGGATGATGATGGCATTGAAACAGAGGATGACACGCGTAAAGCTGAAATACTAAACACCTTTTTCCAAAGCTGTTTCACAGAGGAAGACCGCACTGCAGTTCCTTCTCTAAATCCTCGCACAAACGAAAAAATGGCTGACATCGAAATAAGTGTCCAAGGAATAGAAAAGCAACTGGAATCACTCAATAGAGGAAAGTCCACTGGACCTGACGGGATACCAATTCGATTCTACACAGAGTACACGAAAGAACTTGCCCCCCTTCTAACAGCCGCGTACCGCAAGTCTCTAGAGGAACGGAGGGTTCCAAATGATTGGAAAAGAGCATAGGTAGTCCCAGTCTTCAAGAAGGGTCGTCGAGCAGATGCGCAAAACTATAGACCTATATCTATGACGTCGATCTGTTGTAGAATTTTAGAACATGTTTTTTGCTCGAGTATCATGTCGTTTTTGGAAACCCAGAATCTACTATGTAGGAATCAACATGGATTCCGGAAACAGCGATCGTGTGAGACCCAACTCGCTTTATTTGTTCATGAGACCCAGAAAATATTAGATACAGGCTCCCAGGTAGATGCTATTTTTCTTGACTTCCGAAAGGCGTTCGATACAGTTCCGCACTGTCGCCTGATAAACAAAGTAAGAGCCTACGGAATATCAGACCAGCTGTGTGGCTGGATTGAAGAGCTTTCAGCAAACAGAACACAACATGTTGTTATCAATGGAGAGACGTCTACAGACGTTAAAGTAACCTCTGGCGTGCCACAGGAGAGTGTTATGGGACCATTGATCTTCACAATATATATAAATGACCTAGTAGATAGTGTCGGAAGTTCCATGCGGCTTTTCGCGGATGATGCTGTAATATACAGAGAAGTTGCAGCATTAGAAAATTGTAGCGAAATGCAGGAAGATCTGCAGCGGATAGGCACTTGGTGCAGGGAGTGGCAACTGTCCCTTAACATAGATAAATGTAATGTATTGCGAATACATAGAAAGAAAGATCCTTTATTGTATGATTATATGATGGCGGAACAAACACTGTTAGCAGTTACTTCTGTAAAATATCTGGGAGTATGCGTGCGGAACGATTTGAAGTGGAATGATCATATAAAATTAATTGTTGGTAAGGCGGGTACCAGGTTGAGATTGATTGGGAGAGTGCTTAGAAAATGTAGTCCATCAACAAAGGAGGTGGCTTACAAAACACTCGTTCGACCTATACTTGAGTATTGCTCATCAGTGTGGGATCCGTACCAGATCGGTTTGACGGAGGTGATAGAGAAGATCCAAAGAAGAACGGCGCGTTTCGTCACAGGGTTATTTGGTAACCGTGATAGCGTTACGGAGATGTTTAATAAACTCAAGTGGCAGACTCTGCAAGAGAGGCGCTCTGCATCGCGGTGTAGCTTGCTCGCCAGGTTTCGAGAGGGTGCGTTTCTGGATGAGGTATCGAATATATTGCTTCCCCCTGCTTATACCTCCCGAGGAGATCACGAATGTAAAATTAGAGAGATTAGAGCGCGCACGGAGGCTTTCAGACAGTCGTTCTTCCCGCGAACCATACGCGACTGGAACAGGAAAGGGAGGTAATGACAGTGGCACGTAAAGTGCCCTCCGGCACACACCGTTGGGTGGCTTGCGGAGTATAAATGTAGATGTAGATGTAGACTCGCGACTGGGGAAGACCTAGAACGAGGAGGACACCTGCAATGGACGAGGCAATTCTTCGTGCAGTTGACGATAACCCTAATGTCAGCGTCAGAGAAGTTGCTGCTGTACAAGGTAACGTTGACCACGTCATTGTATGGAGAGTGCTACGGGAGAACCAGTTGTTTCCGTACCATGTACAGCGTGTGCAGGCACTATCAGCAGCTGATTGGCCTCCACGGGTACACTTCTGCGAATGGTTCATCCAACAATGTGTCAGTCCTCATTTCAGTGCAAATGTTCTCTTTACGGATGAGGCTTCATTCCAACGTGATCTAAATTTTCACAGTCAACATGTGTGGACTGACGAGAATCCGCACGCAATTGTGCAATCACGTCATCACACAGATTTTCTGTGAACGTTTGGGCAGGCATTTATGGTGATGTCTTGATTGGGCCCCATGTTCTTCCACCCACGCTCAATGGAGCACGTTATCATGATTTCATACGGGATACTCTACCTGTGCTGCTAGAACATGTGCCTTTACAAGTACGACACAACATGTGGTTCATGCACGATGGAGCTGCTGCACATTTCAGTCGAAGTGTTCGTTCGCTTCTCAACAACAGATTCGGTGACCGATGGATTGGTAGAGGCGGACCAATTCCATGGCCTCCACACTCTGCTGACCTCAACCCTCTTGACTTTCATTTATGGGGGCATTTGAAATTTCTTGTCTACGCAACCCCGGTATCAAATGTAGAGACTCTTCGTGCTCGTATTGTGGACGGCTGTGATACAATACGCCATTCTCCAGGGCTGCATCAGCGCATCAGGGATTCCATGCGACGGAGGGTGGATGCATGTATCCTCGCTAACGGAGGACATTTTGAACATTTTCTGTAACATAGTGTTTGTAGTCACGCTGGTACGTTCTGTTGCTTTGTGTTTCCATTCCATGATTAATGTGATATGAAGAGAAGTATTAAAATGAGCTCTAACATGGAAAGTAAGCGTTTCCGGACATATGTCCACATAACATATTTTCTTTCTTTGTGTGTGAGGAATGTTTCCTGAAAGTATGAGCGTTCCTTTTTGTAACACCCTGTATTTCTCAATACTTTTATACTAATACTTGATATGTGGGTATAATTACTTAAATCATGAAACAGCACATTTTTATAGTTTCACAGAATTTCAGAGATGTTTTAACTCAGACGAAACTATTATTTTGTGTGAATCCCTTTCCGTCACAGTTGAATTAATTCAATTTTTACTTCCACATGGAATGTTGCTAATGTCATATAATCTGTTTGTGTTCTTATTTAGAAACAGAGCAGGCTTTCTCCTTTTTCAGGTGTTTATAAAACCTAAATCCTTTTTCAATTGAATATATTTGGCCTCTTTTGTGGAAGAGCACTCATAGGAAAAACGTCAAAATCCTCATGCAACTTTCATAACGTGTCACTAAAATAAAGCAAGTGTAAAAGTTCAAGAAGACACTACATCGACTTCTGTAACATAAGTAGAGCTACGCAGCGAGATTAGGTTAACTTTAAATTGCAGGAGACGACGCCATCTTTCTCGCCATCGTTAACGTCAAAACTTTCTTCTAGAGCATCATTTACGGTGCCTTTCCGTTCCGTCCAGTTCGGTTCAGTTGAGGTTTGTGTAAATGCCGTCATTTGAAATGTGTTGTGAATGTTTTGACCGTCGTTCTTTTCCGTGACGTTCAGAGTGGATTGACTTTTGTAGGACAATACGAGCTGCATAACAGCACCGTACGTTTGCCAGTGGGGTCATGGGAGGATTTTGGTTCGGTGGTATCTGGAAAGCTGGGTTGGCCCGGGGCATCTCGGCTGTGGTGAGAGCAACGTGTGCTGTTGCCAAGTCTTCAGCGGCGGCCGACAGGGTGTCAGCCCTCCTACCAGGCTGCCTTTTATACCGACCCTTTTTTGTAGCGACTGAAATAGAGCGGCTCCACGCGACGCGGTCCTCGTGAAGGAGTTGCCTTTCCGCAGCCACCACCGCCTTCTTGTGGTATAAGGAGGACCGGAACTCACAGTCACTTTAGTTGCGTTATGTATCTCGAACGTTTATAGCTATGTAAAAGTTACAGAACGTTTATCATGGACAACTGAAAATTTTAGTTGTTACGCACAATCAACACACAGTCTTAACACCAACAAATGAAACGAGACACAGCAAAGCATGTGTTGAAAAAATTCATTCCACCCCTCTTCATTGCAATAATTCTGAATTGCTAGAAACGTGGCATGTACAGTTTCGAACAAAAGGTAAAGTAGTAAGTGATGCACCTATTCATAATCAGCTGACACTGGATGAGCCAATTTGCTCCTGAAGATTTACAAATAAAACCTTTTTGAATAGGAGAAGCAGGAAAACACTCTCCATGTGCCGTTAACGGTCTACTTCCTGACCGTTGTGACACGGACGTCAAGCTGGATAATGATGTACTGTATGTCAGCTGCAGGATAACGACCGGAGGTTTGAGACCAGCACCGGTTAGACACGTGGATAAAATAGGATCGTAAAGAGGAAAGTGAAAGTGTGATATAGATAAGATGCTGATATTTAGTGTGGGAAAATGAAATTTGTTAGATTTTATGTAGGGAGATGGAGTAAAGGAACAGGGTCTGGTTGTGCTGGTGGTGGTGGATCTGATTTTGTGTTGTAGGAAATAGTTCAGTATCTTTGGTCTGACAAACCTCAAACCTCTAAGCTGAAGAAAGTGAAAAGAGATTGGGTCTGAGAGTACGTACAGCGACTTTCGGGTGAGATACGAAATGGGGAGCCATTGTTATTTGTTTAAGGATATTCAATCACTAAGCGGAGAGCCGTGACAAACCAGATTATACATTCAGCGACGAAGGTGAAACGTAGCGAGTTGTTGGGATAGAGTGGGTTGTCAGAGCGACAGAGGGGGCAGTCATTTGAGATTTTTGTCGGATTAGTTCTGCTTTACACTTGTAGGTAAAGGTCGAGTACAAAAGTGGACGTGTATTACATTGGGAGAGATAATTAGACGTGCAATGGGCAAAGGAGGGTAGGTTTTTATGTTGTCAAGTTAGGTGATATAAAGAATTTTCTGGCAATGGTATGCTTGTGTTTGGGATCAGGAAGGATTTGTGTTATATCTACGACGGTAAACGAGGGTAACATGAGTGATTAGCTAATCAGTAATTGATAAAGATTCTGAAAATGAACAACTAATGAAAGTGAGGTCAGAGTTGTTGCAGATGTAGGAGGCTTTTGGATCTGGGATTTAGGATCGTTGGGAAGTTTCCACTTAACTTAGTTAGCTGTTTCTATCCTCCTTGATTACAGTATTTGCTGCTTATGGGTGGTGTGGGGCTGAGATTCTTTTCGATGTGGAGAACCAAGAAAGAACAAGGATGTCTGGAGACCAAAGGTTATAGCGGGAGTTTGTAAATCAAGATGTGGGAATCAGTCTTAGTGAGAAAATGAAGTTGAGGGCGATGCTGTACATGCAGAAGAAACTGATGTAACAGGTGCAGATGAGATTGGCTTGGTGATGGTTGGCGATTTTCAAATCTGTACTTATGCAGCCAGTGCTGCTGTTGGGTAGTGCTGCCAAAGTGTCTTTGGTGGTAGTAGCGAAACTACAGTACCTACTTGCCTATGTAATAGCAGTTACAGCAGAGAGAGTAGATGAATTTTTTGACTGTCGTTTGGGTGGTAAATTTGTGTAGAGAGGAATAAATATTGGAACGGAGTAAATGGAAAAGTTGGGAAAAATGGAGGGGGATGAGGTGGAGACTGTATATTAAAAGATAGGAGTAGGATAGAGGTGGGTATAAATTATTGAGTGTTATGGTCTTGGGGAGTCCTATCTCCGATTATTTAGACGACCAGTGATGAGAATGTGACGTCAGAAACACAGAGAAAGACACGAAAAAAGGCGCAGGCGATGGGGATGATAAAGGCAGTAAGAAGATAGAGCAAATGATGGTGATGACAGGATGGACGGTTCTGTGAAAGGTAAGTGGCGAGATGAAAACAATAAGGGCTGAGACAAAACAGTTAACCTAGCTGATCGCGATGACGAGGATGGGCTGCGACACGGCGAACACAGTAGGTGATGACTCTCGATAAACGAATCAGCAGCGAGTGATTAAACTTAAGCTCATCATGAGCAGTAGCCCAGAGAGTTATCCTGGATAACTATCGGATGATTCGACGACCGGTGAAGCGTGATTCGGTGGTGGCGAGAAATGAACTTCATCTTGCTATGAAGGTAATGAAGTTGTTCTGCCTAGCCACTGCAGGAGTCTGTAAGGGACTCCAACCGTCGGATGTGGATCCAAAATATTTTTTCTTTTTATATTTGCATGGCAGCAGTACATTTTACGTTCTTCGGCAGAAAATTTTTTTAAAAGTGTAGTTTTAGTATATTAAAGTGATAAAGTGTTTACATATTTCTGAAAATTATTGAAAAAAAAAATGGTTCAAATGGCTCTGAGCACTATGGGACTCAACTGCTGTGGTCATAAGTCCCCTAGAACTTAGAACTACTTAAACCTAACTAACCTAAGGACAGCACACAACACCCAGCCATCACGAGGCAGAGAAAATCCCTGACCCCGACGGGAATCGAACCCGGGAACCCGGGCGTGGGAAGCGAGAACGCTACCGCACGACCACGAGATGCGGGCAATTATTGAAAAGAAAAATCGTTATTGAAACGTTAAAATTATTTTTGGCTTTTAAACGCAAATATTGATCGTAGTCGTCTGCATACAAACGAAGTACTTCAAACCAAAAGAATGAGCTTGCAAACAAATCCTATCTTCACATATTTCATGAAATATTCAAAAACAGAAACTAATTATCCTCTGATACAATAACAAAGTAATATTCTATGGAAATTCGATGTAGCAGTCATACAACAGCCCAAGTGTCATTATCGTAATTTGTAATAGTTGTATTGCAAACACAAGCTGTAACTGTCATTGTATAATGTATAATAGCTTTCAAAATTTCATGTGTGTAACATTATTCTACCTCATAGATCTAACTTCTCTGTCAACAGTGTGGCTCAAAACAGTTGTAGCTGTCATTTTTTAGTGTGTAATAGCTTTGAGTAATATCATATATATATAACATCATTGTACTTCCTAGATCTAAGTTCTCCGACAAAAATGTGAATCAAAAAATTTCATAATGTGTATCAAAAAACTTCGCGGTCTATAATAGCTTTTTAAGTTTATATATATGCAACACCCTTGCACTTCCTGTGGCTAAGTTCTTTGACCAAAACCTACATGTTTCTGTATGAGCAACATCTTTACATCTGCTATGTCTAACTTCTTTGACCGCAGCCCACATGTTTGTATGTAAACATAGTGTATTTCACGAGTGCACATCTTAATAGTGAAATATAAAACAATACTTGGTAAAACTTAAATATGAACGGGAAATTGATAATAAGTGTGTAACTAAGTGGCAAAACTGTCACCACAGCGTAACTGTAATAATGGTGCTTCATCTTTATGTAAGTACAGATATATTTTCGTCAAATGCTACCTTGCCACTTACAATTGTCCCACTTGTGTCTGTGTAGTCACCAGCAAATAATGTCTTTGGATTCATACAGTTATCCCCAACAGTATAAACATGTACATTAAAGTATAAACACCTGAGGATGGGCGCAAGCCCGAAACCGGTCGTGTGACAAATAAATAACCTTTTATTGTGACTGGCAGCTGATATTTTTCTACATCTTATAAAGGAACAGTCACGGAGTTCGACAGCATCCACTATGGATAAAATTCACTTAGATTTACGAAGATTTTTGACATCTCTCATAGTTATATCTTGCGTGTCTTCTTCTTTTAACTTCTGGTAAATTATTTTTGATGGTCTCCCACAAATATCTTCTATGGCGTTTCTCTTTTGTTCAGAAATGATTTCTTGCCTCTGAATTTTATTATGAGGCGTTTCTTCATGATTGTGCTCTTCTTGACTCTCCACGACATCCAGCTCCTCAGTAGTAATAGTTTTAACAAAACTTCTGCAGCCATTAATGTTGCACGTCCATCGCGCTAGACCACCTTTCAGCAGTTTGTGAAAACCGAAGGTGTTACCTTTCAAAACCAACATTTTCCTTCCCTTCCTACTTACTGAAACTGTAAGTTCGTCTGAGGACATGTTCATTCTACAACGATCTGCCGCGATCTGCGAAGTGGCCGCAGGCACGCTCTGTCGCCGCGAACTGCGAAGTGGCCACAGGCAGCTGTGGTCATTAGCGCACACAATGCTCTGTCGCGTAGTGTAGTTTGGGAGGATTCGGTCCTGTTACCTATTTACCTACCTGGTTTCGGGAGGATTCGGGGTTGCGCCCCCGCACTGTACTCACTCTATCAATAGCTTGGGCCATTTTGTTTTGTCTACTCTTGCGGCGTGCTACGGGACTGTGGTGTGGGGAATTTTGGTGCTTAGGGTGGTGAAGACAAGTACCTGCGAATAAACGAAACATTAGTTACGTGACCTAATTTTTTCGAAGTAGTAATTAAAATTTATGAGTACCCTCTTAGACTTTTGGGTAGCATGTTAGCTGCTGATTATATCTGAATGGAGGCTGTGCCTGGTATTGTCACAGCAGCTTATTCGTAATTGTGTGGCAAGATAGCCTATGTATCGAATCATCAGTCGCAGGGCGCAATCTTTGTTTTTTCCTTTGTGCGGAATGAATTTTGTGATTATTGTAGCAACATTTTAGGAAAGTGTTCATTCTCTCTCTCTCTCTCTCTCTCTCTCTCATTCTCTCTCTCTCTCTCTCTCTCTATATATATATATATAAGTACCTGCGAATAAACGAAACATTAGTTACGTGACTTAATTTTTTCGAAGTAGTAATTAAAGTTTATGAGTACCCTCGTAGACTTTTGGGTAGCATGTTAGCTGCTGATTATATCTGAATGGAGGCTGTGCCTGGTATTGTCACAGCAGCTTATTCGTAATTGTGTGGCAAGTATATATATATATATATATATATATATATATATATATATATATATATGGTGGTGGTTAATGTTTAACGTCCCGTCGACAACGAGGTCACTAGAGACGGAGCGCAAGCTCGGGTTAGGGAAGGATTGGGAAGGAAATCGGCCGTGCCCTTTCGAAGGAACCATCCCGGCATTTGCCTGAAACGATTTAGGGAAATCACGGAAAACCTAAATCAGGATGGCCGGAGACGGGATTGAACCGTCGTCCTCCCGAATGCGAGTCCAGTGTGCTAACCACTGCGCCACCTCGCTCGGTTATATATATATATATATATATATATATATATATATATATATATATATATATATATATATATATATATAGGTACGACCAAACTTTCAGGAAACATTCCTCACACACAAATAAAGAAAAGATGTTATGTGGACATGTATCCGGAAACGCTTAATTTCCATGCTAGAGCTCATTTTAGTTTCGTCAGTATGTACTGTACTTCCTCGATTCACCGCCAGTTGGTCCAATTGAAGGAAGGTAATGTTGACTTCGGTGCTTGTGTTGACATGCGACTCATTGCTCTACAGTACTAGCATCAAGCACATCAGTACGTAGCATCAACAGGTTAGTGTTAATCACGAACGTGGTTTTGCAGTCAGTGCAATGTTTACAAATGCGGAGTTGGAAGATGCCCATTTGATGTATGGATTAGCAGGGGGCAATAGCCGTGGCGCGGTACGTTTGTATCGAGACAGATTTCCAGAACGAAGGTGACCCGACAGGAAGACGTTCGAAGCAATTGATAGGCGTCTTAGGGAGCACGGAACATTCCAGCCTATGATTCGCGACTGGGGAAGACCTAGAACGACGAGGACACCTGCAATGGACGAGGCAATTCGTCGTGCAGTTGACGATAACACTAATGTCAGCGTCAGAGAAGTTGCTGCTGTACAAGGTAACGTTGACCACGTCATTGTATGGAGAGTGCTACGGGAGAACCAGTTGTTTCCGTACCATGTACAGCGTGTGCAGGCACTATCAGCAGCTGATTGGCCTCCACGGGTACACTTCTGCGAATGGTTCATCCAGCAATGTGTCAATCCTCATTTCAGTACAAATGATCTCTTTACGGATGAGACTTCATTCCAACGTGATCAAATTGTAAATTTTCACAATCATCGTGTGTGGGCTGACGAGAATCCGCACGCAATTGTGCAATCACGTCATCAACACAGATTTTCTGTGACCGTTTGGGCAGGCAATGTTGGTGATGTCTTGATTGGGCCCCATGTTCTTCCACCTACGCTCAATGGAGCACGTTATCATGATTGCATACGGGATACTCTACCTGTGCTGCTAGAACATGTGCCTTTACAAGTACGACACAACATGTGGTTCATGCACAATGGAGCTGCTGCACATTTCAGTCGAAGTATTCGTACGCTTCTCAACAACAGATTCGGTGACCGATGGATTGGTAGAGGCGGACCAATTCCATGGCCTCCACACTCTGCTGACCTCAACCCTCTTGACTTTCATTTATGGGGGCATTTGAAATTTCTTGTCTACGCAACCCCGGTATCAAATGTAGAGACTCTTCGTGCTCGTATTGTGGACGGCTGTGATACAATACGCCATTCTCCAGGGCTGCATCAGCGCATCAGGGATTCCATGCGACGGAGGGTGGATGCATGTATCCTCGCTAACGGAGGACATTTTGAACATTTCCAGTAACAAAGTGTTTGAAGTCACGCTGGTACGTTCTGTTGCTGTGTGTTTCCATTCCATGATTAATGTGATTTGAAGAGAAGTAATAAAATGAGCTCTAACATGGAAAGTAAGCGTTTCCGGACACATGTCCACATAACATATTTTCTTTCCTTGTGTGTGAGGAATGTTTCCTGAAAGTTTGGCCGTACCTTTTTAATTCATGTTCCATTTAAAAAGAAAATTGGTAAACTGTAGTAACTGTCTCCTTGTTGGTAGTAATATCACCGACATCTTGGCTCGAGGAATGTAGTGCTTGTTTCGTTTCTGTTAAGCTTCAGGTGTCCTGCTTCGTCTCTTGCATGTATATTGTGACATCTGCTCGTAAACTACTTGTATTATTTTTTAACCTAGTTCTCGCTAAGGGCCCAGAAAAAAGACTCTTAGCAGGAAAGAGAAGAAAACATTTTTTGGAATTGAATAACCGCGGTTGATAGCGGAAGCAAGACTAAAGAAAAATCAAGACACGTTCATAGGATCTGTCTACCTGGAAAATGGTTCGAAATATTCGAAATTCTGAGAAAAATAGGGTAAGTTATAGGGAGAGATGGGTAATATACAGCATGTACAAGAACCAAGAGGGCATAACGAGAGTGGACGACCAAGAGCGAAGTGCTCGGATTAAAAAGGGTGTAAGACAGGGATGTAGTCTTTCGCCCCTACCGTCCAATCTATACATCGAAGGACCAATCTGAACGTCGAAGAAGCAATGATGAAATTAAAAGAAAGATTCAGGTCTGGAATTAAAATTCAAAGTGAATTGATATCAATGATACGAATAGCTGATGACATTGCTGTACTGAGTAAAAATGATGAAGAATTACATGATCTGCTGAATGGAATGAACAGTCTAATGTGTACAGAATATGGATTGAGAGTAAATCGAAGAAAGACGAAAGTTGTAAGTATTAGCAGAAATCAGAACTGCGAGAAACAACGTCAGGACTGTTGGTCACGAAGTCGATGAAGTTAAGGGATTCTGCTACCTAGGCAGCAAAATAACCAATGACTGACGGAGCAAGGAGGACATCAGAAGCAGACCAGCACTGGCAAAAAGGACATTCCTGGTGAAGAGAAGTCTGCTAGTATCAAGCAAAGGTCTTAATTTGAGGGAGAAATTTCCGAGAATGAATGTTTGGAGCACAGCATTGTATGGCAGTGAAACATGGGCTGTGGGAACACTGGAACAGAAGGTGGACTGATAAGGTAAGGATGAGGAGGTTCTGCGCAGAATGAGAGAGGAAAGGAATATGTGCAAAACACTGACATGGAATGGGGACACGATGATAGGAAATCTGTTAAGACATCTGGGAATGACTTCCATGGTACTAGAGGGAGCTGTAGAGGGCAAAAACTGTAAAGGAAGACAGAGATTGGAATACGTCAAGGAAATAATTGAGTACTTAGGTTGGAAGTGCTACTCTGAGATGAAGAGATTGGCACAGGAGAGGAATTCGTGGCGGTCCACATCAAACAAGTCAGAAGACTGATGACTCGGGGGAAAAAAACCGAGAGAGAGAGTTTCTGCGATGTTGAGAAATATTTTTATAAATTAATGAATAATTTAATTTTCGTTGAAACAATGGAGAATTTAGGAATTAGAACCGAATGGGATGGACGTTATTGCGTAAGAAGATGCATTGCCAAACAAAATTCTAAGCGGGTCACCATATTCATAGATTTTGAGAAAGCATCCGTCTCAGTTCTTTTAAACAAAGTACATGATAAGCTAATTAAGAAGTAAGTACCTGTTCTGTTCGTTAAGAAACAGGCAGTGTAATAGCTGTAGCGTCAATACAATCACACCGATAGAGTGCGAAATTTAGAACTGAAAGTGGATTTGACCTTCTGATCGCATTTCTTCAGGAGTATTTTCTTGTGATTGCAGGGGAGGAGGAACAGGCATGAACGGATTATATGCGATTTATGGACAACATTTTCGGCACCTGGGCTGTAGAGTAACTCCAACAAAGAATGTAAAGACTTAATGTTAGTCGATTACGAGAATACGAGTGGGAAGATAAACCTGTAGTGATGCAAGTTGATTCTTGAAAAGAAGAAAACATCAACCAGCCAGTTTTCTTCTTTTCAAGAATCAGCTTGTATTTGATAAACAGCTAGAACCTCAAAATGTCATTTTTCTAAAAAAAAAAAATGGTTCAAATGGCTCTGAGCACTATGGGACTTAACTTCTGAGGTCATCAGTCTCCTAGAACTTAGAACTACTTAAACCTAACTAACCTGAGGACATCACACACATCCATGCCCGAGGCAGGATTCGAACCTGCGACCGTAGCGGTCGCGCGGTTCCAGGCTGAAGCGCCTAGAACCGGTCGGCCACGCCGGCCGGCGTCATTTTTCTACAAAACAGCATTAAACTGTTGTAAGGTCAATAGAGTGCAAGGTTTATACATTATATCGAAAGGAAGATAATTTGGGGTAGCAGCAACGTTATTAAACCAGCAACGAATTAGAGGTTAGGAATACGCATCCGGCTGAAGATCCGTGATTTGACCTATGAGTAAACTCTCGCGCCTACACATTTCCTTTCGTCTACCTACAGCAAATGAAACTTCCAAAATAAATAAATTCTTATCCAGAAACAGAATGTCCCTACAGATGTAAATTACTAGATGATCATCGCAGAAGGCTAAGACAGTTATTCGAAACGTTTCTAGAAATTCTTAAATATATCATAATTATAAATGTGACTGGTAATTTGTTTATTCGGAAACTAGTACAGAGAGCATTAAATAATTACTTGTGATTTCTTACAATCGTACACGGAACAGTAGTAAACAAAAAATCTAAACAGTCAAACCTGACTGCAGCCCTGCGTTTCCTAACATGATTGTCAGACTGGAATTGCTGCGAGAAGATAAACTCAGGTCCACCGTCAGCTGATGCTCCACTCTCAGCTGAGAGCAGTGAGCACGTGGCGATAGCACTTTCCTTTCCGTGAATGGCGGCGTAGCGAGTGCTTTTCGCGCTCCTGGGAAGATCACAAAGGGCGTACGTGCGTCTAGACGAGACCAGCGGCTGTAGTGCGCGGCAGCGGGCAAGCCCCGGTGCGGGCTCGGGGCGGGCGCCCTTTGTTCTGGCAAGGCAGGACGGCTGCAGCTCCCTCGCGGCCCGCCCCGGCCATTCATCTGCCTCGGAGACCGCGGCAGCCGCCTGCGGGTACGCGATAAATCCCGCGTTCCGTGCACTCTTTCCACGCCCGGCTGGAATCCCAGCAATGTTTCATTAAAAGACATTGCCAGACTCGCGATTGTATCCCGAGAGGATACGCCGGCATGTATAGCCCGCCTCGACATGTCTGCTCTCTTTTCGCGTCTGCTGACACGTGTCGCGTTTGTGTGCCAGTAGAAGGGGGACGGCAGAAGGGTAATTTGTGAGGTACTGAAAATGAGACTGCATATATATTATCCTTTTTGCAGTTAAGTGTTGTCTACCGTGATGCTCAACGTCTTTTGGGCCCGAAGTTTGTTTTGGCTATTTGTCCAGCGATCGCTGCACATTGTTTTATTATTAGAGAGGTGAAGCATGACTGTGTAACATTTTTAGGATAGGCATTTGTAAATCAATCGACTGGCCAGAAAAAAAATTGACGAGGAAAATCTCCCCTATGTCTTGTAAAACCTTACTTCCAATTAATGGTAATATAATTTTTATTTTTTTCTAATTCGAGAACCCTTGGAAGAGTTAATCCATCGGAATTCACTCTCACACTGTTAAATTCTGGGACTTGAAGGAAGACGATTATGATGAAGTCTGCCATACCAAAATAGAAACACCTCTCCCCAGCACCCTCAATTCATAATTTAGTGTTTCTGAAACTCAAGACACAAAGGAATTAATGACATTAGCTGCCAGTGAGCATTGATTTAAATCGATGGCGAAAGTTGAAAATTAGTACTGGATCAGGATTTGAACCCAGGTCTCGCTATTACCGTTTTTTTTTTTTTTTTTTTTTTTTTTTTTTTTTTTTTTTTTTTTTTGCATCTGCTTGGGGCGGACGCCATAAGACACCCGTTTAAGTTCGTCGTTGATCGATTAACTCAGCTTTTTTATTACAGAGGGCAGCTAACCCTCTGACCGAACACGCTGAACTACCGTGCCGGCGTAATTACTAGACACATGCACTGACAGCTGCGCCATCTGGACACAGTGGTCATCGCAACTGCTTAGACCACCATAGCATGTCTCCGTTCAGACCCAGATTCACAACTTATCCACACACTACAGATGTAGTGCCCATTCACGTAGGTCACTTCCGTAGCTATAACTGCGGTTGTGTTTTGACGCCTGAAGCTGTCGCGCGCTGTCGGTCGCTTTTGCCGCTTACGTAGGACGCGGTCTAAGGGTGTGCATCGGGCTGCCTCAAAAGAGCTTATGATTGTGACTTACAAGAGGTGCCTTCAAGGACTTTGGCGCCGCTCCACATATTATGTGCCAGAGAGTCTTTCGATTATGAGGAGATGAGATACATATGGCCCTATAGCTGGAAGTAGGGCTGTCGCGTCCTGACGACAAGAAAGTGCATACTATGTATATGTGCAAATTATGATTATAGTATGTGTGTATAAAAATACTGTATGTAATTGTGTGTATGTGTGGTTTTTCTTCACTTGCTGCTGCTGCTAATCCTCGTTCAAAATGGTTCAAATGGCTCTGAGCACTATGGGACTCAACTGCTGTGGTCATAAGTCCCCTAGAACTTAGAACTACTTAAACCTAACTAACCTAAGGACAGCACACAACACCCAGCCATCACGAGGCAGAGAAAATCCCTGACCCCGCCGGGAATCGAACCCGGGCGTGGGAAGCGAGAACGCTACCGCACGACCACGAGATGCGGGCCAATCCTCGTTCCCTATACATATTACATATAGAAAAATGATTAAAATATATATGGACTGATCAACCTAATCACCGATTAAACGGTAAATAATGTATATAGAGTCACCTGTGATTAAAAATGTATAAACTGTGTGTAGAATAAAAAACAACAATTACAAGTTCAGTGGGAAACCTATCATTTAAATTCTTATAATTTTAGTGTGTTTGATAGTATTGGTAATTAAAATTTTTTTTTGCTCACCAGAAAAATACTTTTGTAAATAAACCAACAACAGAAAAAAATTGCTAGTAAAAAATCAAACAGTACTGTTAACAAATTGTATTACAAAAAATATTTATTAGTAAAGCCTTATTTAATTCTTTATGTCTCCATTATTAGTTCGTGATCCTCTCACTATAGAATTATCTTTAATAATAGTTTTTTTATAACAACCTTAACCTCTATGATGCACAGACTTCGAATGAAGAGACCTCCTCAGTGAATCTAGTTATAAAGAATTTGGTGGAGAGGCAGCTAGAATTTTATAGGTCCATTGTGGACAGGGAGGGGTTTCCATTCTTTTTAGTGTGTTCCCATTAGTCGCCAATTTTATATCACATGACAATCTAACTGGTATCGGGTTACGTCCTGTACCATCTCAGATTTGTAGGTGGGGCGTGGAATCCCCTTTGTATTACGGCTGCCAAGTTCGTCTCCTAAATCGTTCACATAGCTTCCTTGGGGAACGCTAGGTATCACTTCCGTTTTACTCATGACTTTCCATCTTTTACTACGAACTGTGACCTTTTTGACAGGAAATCATGTATCCAGTCGCACAACTGAGACTATACTACATAGGCATACAGTTTGGTTAGAAATCGCTTTTGAGGAAAAATGTCAAACGCCTTCTGGAAATCTAGAAATATGGAATCAATCTGAGATCCTTGTTTATAGAGCCCATCATCTAGTGTGATAAAGTGCTAGTTGTGTTTCACCAAAAGATATTTTCTGAATCCCTGGTGGCCACGTTACAGTAGATCGTTTTCTTCTAGGTAACTGATAATTTTCGAAGACAATATCTGTTCCAGAATCCTTCTGCAAATCGACATCAGATATACGGGTCTGTAAATCAACGGATTATTTCTATTTCCTCTCTTGAATAATGGTGTGACCTGTGAAATTTTTCGGTCTTGAGGTACGGATATTTCGTCGTGTCAGGCAGTTATGATTACCGAGTATGGAGCTATTATGTCAGCATACTCTGAAAGGAACTTAATTGGTGTACTATCTGAACCGGAAGACTTGCCTTTATTATCGAAGTTAATATACTTCTTACACCTATGATATCTGCTTTTAAGTTACTCATGTTGGCACCTGTTTTTTATTCGAATTCTGGAATGTTTACTTTGTCGTCTTTGGTGAAGGAATTTCTGAGAATTGTGTGTAGTAACTTTGCTTTAGCGGCACTATCATCGGTAAAATTACTATTGCTATCACGCACTGAAGGTATTGAGTGTGCCTTGCCCAGATGTACGTTACATACAACATCAATCTGTTCTGCTTCCTGCCAGATTTCGAGACAGAGTTTCATTGTCGACACTATTAAAAGTCTTTCACACTGAAATCACGCTTAGTTTTTAAACTTCGCCAATCTTGGAGATTTTGCGTTCTCTTAAATTTGGCATGCTTTTTTCGTTGCTTCTGCAACAGTATTCGGCCGTGCTTTGAGTACCATGGGGGATCACTTCCATCTCTTTTGTTTGAATTTAAGCCACATTTGGAGTTCCTAGTTTGGAAGGAGAGGAGTCTGTCGCTTAGGAAGGCGTCAGGCTGTTTTTTCATGTAATCAAATGGAATCTATATAACATTTAAGTTACCTCTCCCCAATGATTGCAAAGTGATGTGCAGAGATTGCGTAGTCCCGTGGCTAAGTGGGATCGGAATAAAACTCCGAAGGTCCGATATTTCGTCCTCAGTCGGTCTTCGAATTATCTTTCTGTCATTTATTGCTTCTTCTATTTTGGCGGTGATTTCTTAATGTGGCAAATTACGAATCACAGTTTACGGTTACCGTAAAACTATTTACGAGGGCATACGGTCTCTAATAGGACAATGCCTAGTAAACCACTGCAGTGTTTCAACATGTAGTTGAGGACAGCTTTACTGAACGACGAACTAATGGGTTGTCAATTGTTGGTTCAAATGGCTCTGAGCACTATGGGACTTAACATCTATGGTCATCAGCCCCCTAGAACTTAGAACTACTTAAACCTAACTAACCTAAGGACATCACACACATCCATGCCCGAGGCAGGATTCGAACCTGCGACCGTAGCAGTCGCGCGGTTCCGGACTGAGCGCCTAGAACCGCTAGACCACCGCGGCCGGCGGGTTGTTAATAATACATCGTGTTCTTAGTGGGGCACAGATTGATTTGAGTTGTGGAAGCATAGCTTCTGTCCTACTTGTACGATCAAGGAGAACGTCGGAATAATCGTAAAGTAACTCATACAAAAAGTAATAAGTTTTGTTGATGAACCCTGGCAAGACAGTGTTAAGGACTGCAGTTTACTGTCACACAGCCTTTGCTGTCACATAACCAAGATTTGTTTCTGGATATAAATGTAAACTGTTTCCATTTGTTCCATAAAATTTCGTGCGTGCAGGCTTTACGTCGCTAAAACATGAAGATGTTTGCATTTGGTTTTGTGAACCTTGCTTGATTGTCAATGTGCGATACAACACTGTAAAGACCCGCAGTATGCAAGTTTCGCTTTCATGATAACGACTGTTGACAATCGTCAATAGGTATGTCCTTCCTGTCGTGCTATAAAGTCCTTTTTTTTTTAATATCTTGTCAGACTTTTTCTACGGTCCCTATACATTCTTGGACCACAGCAAGGTCACTGGCAGCAAAATACTTTATTTTATTATTTTTTTTATTTTATTTTATTATTTTTTATTTTATTATTCTTAAATGAAATGCTTTATATAAATTAATAGCGAGATATATTCTTTAACACTACCAAATGCTTTTTGTGAAATGCAGCTTCAGTAATTGCAACCCTTAGTTCATTTAATAGATTAACACCTACTTCAAATAGTGTATTATGCTTCAATCTGAATGGAAAAGCCTATGTTACCAAACTTCAACATTTTATTGAAACCATTCATTTTACATGGTCTTTTCTCCTTTTTCTATGCATACATTATGTGGTTCAAATGGCTCTGAGCACTATGGGACTTAACGTCTAAGGTCATCAGTCCCCTAGAACTTAGAACTACTTAAACCTAACTAACCTAAGGACATCACACACATCCATGCCCGAGGCAGGATTCGAACCTGCGACCGTAGCGGTCGTGCGGTTCCAGACTGAAGCGACTAGAACCGCTCGGCCACCCCGGCCGGCATACATTGTGTGTTTTTTATGTATCGTGCGATGAACGGTACGAATAGATTCCTTACAGAAGCTCAACATTTTATTAAAACGTGCATTTTGTTTAATCTTCTCCCCTTTTCTATGCATAAATTGTGTGTTATTCACGTATGATACAATTCTGTCATTACAATTGTTCTTTGAAGAATGCAAATTGTAAAATAAGTAAAACGCTTTCGTGTGTTCTTGATAAATATTCGTACATTTTCGGCAGAGTCACTGCACGCTGGCACTAAAATCTGACCGGTTTTGATCTCATGCAACGGTGATTCTGTGTGCTTAAGCTTTCGATAAACTTGATGCAGGCCCAGTGAACGCCTCTCAACCGCAAACATAGCTTGATGAAATTGCTTGTTCAGCTGTTATTGGTGTGCTTCCGTTAATACCCTCTTTGTGCTACATTACATGGATACGAAGATTGGAGTCAACAGCAATTCGGGTAGTCTTTGATGAGTGCAGTCCTTGTATTGGTTGGAAACATGAACTGAACACGCATGCATTTCGACTTTCGATACGCTGTGAACGACCGGCCTGTGTACTCATATGTAGTCCACACCTCACTGTGCGATGCACCGCGGAGGATGCTATGTACTAGTATTAGCGTATTTATGTCCTATTCCATTCACCTATGGGAGCTATGATTTTGTATATGTCTCATCTTATATGGTGGCCCTTATGCAAGACATACGACTAAAGCAGCAGAACTGCTGCACGGTCTTCTTCGGATACAGGTCTTTTTTTCTTCCAGATATTCCCATTTCATTTCCGTTTAACGTCTCTCTTACACTTTCGTGTGGGCTGTAATATCTGTATTGATGCTAGCATCGACTCTTTGAAATCATTCCTTTTTGGTCGTATTTTCCTTTGCAGATGCGCCGCACTTTCGCTGAAACCGCCCAACCAAGTCTCTATTTCGCCTCCAACACTGCTGTTTTCTTGCTTCCGCCTCAATTCAACGCTTGTTAATGTTACCCTAGATATTTACTCTTTAAACAATTCAAACTAGTTTCATTTTGCGGGTAATTCTATATAGCTTTCATACTAGATATGTAGCTGATTTATACACAGGTCATAACACTATGATGTTTCGAGACTTGAAAATTCATCGTTGCCTTTCCCTGAGAATGTTATCCCAACTATGACAACCAAGGCTGGCTGTCGTTGAGTGGCTCAAAGCCATTTTTTCATCTTACAAATTCCACATACTGTCTCTTTAAACCTAGCGTAATGAACAGTGATATGAGAAATAGCTTATAGACAGACTGACTGTTGTCACCTGAGTGTATAGTCGTCTAATCGATCTTTTGACATGTGTACTGAGCTCAATATAAAATAACACAGGAACTAGTAGCGAAATCAGTGTCTGTAATTCGTGTTGTGAGTATGTTTTTGGTATTTTTGCATTCAGGAAACATCAGTTGTGTGTTCAGTGTTAATCACTATATACATGAAATATCTGACGGGCAGGATGAGCGGCAATCTGGTCTGTTTGCTGATGATGAGGTGGTGTATGGAAATGTGTCGTCGTTGAGTGACTGTAAGAGGATACTAGATGACGTAGGCAAAATTTCTAGTTGGTGTGATTAATGGCAGCTAGCTCTAAATGTCGAAAAATTTAAGTTAATGCAGATGAGTAAGAAAAACAATCTCGTAATGTTCAAATAAAAGCATTAGTAGTGCACTGCTTCATACAGTCACGTCGATTAAATGTCCAGGCGTAACGCAAGTATTGCAGAGATGCTTCGTGAACTGAGATTCGAGTCACCGGAGGGAAGGCAACGTTCTTCTCGGGAAACACTGTTGAGGAAACTGAGAGAATCGGCGTTTGAAGCTACTGCACACCGATTCTACTGCCGCCAACGTAAATTTCGCTTAAGAACAACTAACTTGATGTAAGAGAAATTAGAGCTCATACGGAGCCGTATAGCAGTTGTTTTCTCCCCTCGCTCTACATGCGAGTGGAACAGGTAAGGAAACGACTAGCAATGGTGCAAGCTACCCTCCGCCACGCGCCATACAGTGGATTACGGAGTATGTATCTAGATATAAGTTTTATCGGTACCTTAATCTTAGTGTAGTCGGATAAAGAAGAGAGCTTACAGGGCAGAAAAATCCAGTGGGCACATCGAGAAGACCCATGACAGTGCATGGACCTATGTTAATGTCCTGAAGTAAACAAAAAGGCAAGACATGGGTCCATATTTCCTGTCAATTACTTAAGAAACTTCAGCGAACAAAAATAAATTAATCTAAATACATGTGAATGCAGCGTTGCCCAAAATCACTAATTATGAAAGTTCTGAAACCGAACGTACACGTACAAAAGAACAGAAAATACAAGACCATTTCTTCTACAACATCGAAGTAGATAATAGTGCGTCTATTTAACTCCAGGTGTCACATTCTTGGCACCGGCATGGTATGCTCTTTGTGAGGTGATCCAAGTGTTGCCCGGTGCGTTATATTTACTTCTCATTGCCCATCTTCTAACTAGGAAAATGAGTAAGGTTGATATACCGGTGTTTAGCTATGTAAACCTTACAGATATACTGTTTTCTATGGGTGCTATTATCTTCACTTCATTATTTAAAATCCGTGGAATATATGCCGCAGTTAGTACAAGTTTTAAAAAAATGTAGTAAAGTTCCATAAAATAGTCGGAAGTATTGTTAAATGGCAAATGTGTGTGATTATTGGGAAGGTTTCATTCAAATTTTCCAGCAAATGCAAAGTGTTTGTTAGAGTTGGCAGTTGTAGATGTTAAAAGTTTCTTAGAAACTGAGACGGAGCATTATCGTATGCTGGTAAAACATTTCTGCAATTGAAAACAAATAATAAACCATCCCTCTTGACATTTTATCACTCACATGTGGCACTCCTGAACGCCACATTATCGCTTCTTTTTCAAGATACAATCGATAAAATTCATGGTATTGAAATACAAAACCGTTAAATTAAGGGTTTTTAGCTTTTTAAATTTGTTAGTATCTTGTCCGAACGAATATATAATATTTTGAACAAGATTCTGCATATGAAAAAGATGCATGCTTTACATCTTCCGCTTTTGTTAACTGTGTAGCTAAAAACACTCCAGAAGGGAGTTTAAAAAGTGACAGTTATCGTTCGTTATTACTCACAGTGGATTGTAATGATTGTCTGGAAAAAGGTACGTGAAATATACACTCCTGGAAATGGAAAAAAGAACACATTGACACCGGTGTGTCAGACCCACCATACTTGCTCCGGACACTGCGAGAGGGCTGTACAAGCAATGATCACACGCACAGCACGGCGGACACACCAGGAACTGCGGTGTTGGCCGTCGAATGGCGCTAGCTGCGCAGCATTTGTTCACCGCCGCCGTCAGTGTCAGCCAGTTTGCCGTGGCATACGGAGCTCCATCGCAGTCTTTAACACTGGTAGCATGCCGCGACAGCGTGGACGTGAACCGTATGTGCAGTTGATGGACTTTGAGCGAGGGCGTATAGTGGGCATGCGGGAGGCCGGGTGGACGTACCGCCGAATTGCTCAACACGTGGGGCGTGAGGTCTCCACAGTACATCGATGTTGTCGCCAGTGGTCGGCGGAAGGTGCACGTGCCCGTCGACCTGGGACCGGACCGCAGCGACGCACGGATGCTCGCCAAGACCGTAGGATCCTACGCAGTGCCGTAGGGGACCGCACCGCCACTTCCCAGCAAATTAGGGACACTGTTGCTCCTGGGGTATCGGCGAGGACCATTCGCAACCGTCTCCATGAAGCTGGGCTACGGTCCCGCACACCGTTAGGCCGTCTTCCGCTCACGCCCCAACATCGTGCAGCCCGCCTCCAGTGGTGTCGCGACAGGCGTGAATGGAGGGACGAATAGAGACGTGTCGTCTTCAGCGATGAGAGTCGCTTCTGCCTTGGTGCCAATGATGGTCGTATGCGTGTTTGGCGCCATGCAGGTGAGCGCCACAATCAGGACTGCATACGACCGAGGCACACAGGGCCAACACCTGGCATCATGGTGTGGGGAGCGATCTCCTACACTGGCCGTACACCACTGGTGATCGTCGAGGGGACACTGAATAGTGCACGGTACATCCAAACCGTCATCGAACCCATCGTTCTACCATTCCTAGACCGGCAAGGGAACTTGCTGTTCCAACAGGACAATGCACGTCCGCATCTATCCCGTGCCACCCAACGTGCTCTAGAAGGTGTAAGTCAACTACCCTGACCAGCAAGATCTCCGGATCTGTCCCCCATTGAGCATGTTTGGGACTGGATGAAGCGTCGTCTCACGCGGTCTGCACGTCCAGCACGAACGCTGGTCCAACTGAGGCGCCAGGTGGAAATGGCACGGCAAGCCGTTCCACAGGACTACATCCAGCATCTCTACGATCGTCTCCATGGGAGAATAGCAGCCTGCATTGCTGCGAAAGGTGGATATGCACTGTACTAGTGCCGACATTGTGCATGCTCTGTTGCCTGTGTCTATGTGCCTATGGTTCTGTCAATGTGATCATGTGATGTATCTGACCCCAGGAATGTGTCAATAAAGTTTCCCCTTCCTGGGAGAATGAATTCACGGTGTTCTTATTTCAATTTCCAGGAGTGTATGATGTTATTGGCCAGTTTGCACAGTGAGTTGACATAAAAGCGACCAACACTCCTTGACCAACGCTTACACGAAGAAAATGTTCTGTTCTTGTCTTGTCATCTCCCATTTTTTGCTGTTGTTGTCGTCAGACTTTTGACTGTTTTGATGCGGACATCCATGATTCTTTTTCTGTTCCAGCCTGTTCGTTTCAGAGTAGGACTTAATACCCAACGTTCTCAATTATTTGGTGTATTAACTTCCAGTAGTTGTCTTCCCATAAATTTTTTGCTCTCTACGCCTCCTAGTACCAAGGAAGTCACTACCTGATGTCTTGGCACATTTGGTTTCATCCTGTCTAGTACTCTAGTTTCCCACATAATTCTTTCGTCGCCCTTTCTGTGGTGAACTTCCTCATTTCTAATTATAAGTCCACTTAATTTTCATCAACAGCCTTCTGTAGAAACTCACGTAAAACTTTTCAATGCTCTCTTTTTTCGTTTTCTCGCCGCTCATGATTCACATAGAAATAACGCTATGCTCCGAATGTGCATTCTAAGAAATTTCTTGTTCAAATTAAGGCGTATGTATGATACTAATAAACTTCTTTTGGTGTGAAGTGCTTTCTTAGCTAGTGCTTTCCATGTCCATCTTGCTTCTTCCGTCGAGCATTACTTTGAAAATAAAAGAATTCCTTCACCTCGTATATTACGTAGAGATCAATTTCGGTGCTGAGTTTGTCGCTTATCTCATTTTTCGTGCTCTTCGATTCGTCTTTCTTCGTTTTACTCTCAATTCATATTGTATTGTCAGCAGAATTCAGTCCAATCAACAAGTTCTGTCGTTCTTCCTCACTTTCACAGAAGATAACAATGTATTCAGCAAATCTCTATCATGGATAACCTTTTACCCCGAGTTTTAATCCTACTTCTGAACCTTCCCATTATTTCCCTCATTGCCTCTTCGATAAACAGTTTGAACTGTAGACAAGAAAGACTGCAAACGTGTCGTACGACCTTATTAATCAGGGCATTTCTCTTTTGGATTCATGAACCTCTTGTTAATTACCCGTTTTTTGTAGTATATTATATCAGTTTTTCTGAGGGTTACAAACGTCATTTTTCACGTTATCGAATTTTTTTGTAGGTCCAAAAATCCTATGAAAGTGCCTAATTTACCTTTCATTCTTGCTTTCATTGTCGTACGTAAAGTCAGAACTACCTCTCTGGTGGCTTACCTTTCCTAAAGCCAAACTGATTGTCATCTAATCGATGCTCAATTTTGTTCTCCGCTCGCTTGTGCATGATGAGCTGACAAGCTGATCGTGCAATAGTTCTCTCTTTTATATACCCTTGTTTGGGTTGTATGGGTTATTCGAAAGTCCAGTGGTGTATCCCCAGTCTGATGGATTCTACACACTAGTATGAGTAATCGTTGTGTTGTCACTTCTCCAAATGATTTTAGATGATTTCGAAGCAATGTGTGTTGTCTAAATCTTTTACTCCTTGTTTAATGGCAAAGCTGTATAACACTTCACCCTCTCTGTTCCCCAAATGGACAAACATTTCATTTTGTATTGTGTTATCAGACAGTTCCTCTCCTTCCTATAGACATACTCAACTCAGTCGCTACACCTGTTTTCTCCTTGTTCGCAGTATTAATGTTGACGCATTTTCTTTTAAATTCCCCAAACCTTATTCCGCCTTCCTATTTATTTCTCGGTTACTTCACAATTTTCCTGAATCCAATTCACTTTAGCTTCCTTTCACTTCATTTCTAAGCGACTTTTGGCCTTTTCTAAACATACTTCATTCTATAATACAGTATCTAAGCTGTTTCCAACTCATATTTCTACTAAAATCAAAGAATTTTTCTTCATTCTCATTCCTATTTCCGAAAGTGTATTCTCTGTAACTCTACCTTCTATTTCTTTCCCAACTATAGCGTTCCAATGATGATTGGATTTTCATCTTCCTGTATACACTTTACTAACTGGGGTACCCGGCTCCGCCTCAGGGAGTTGATATGATACTGTGTAGCAGTTGGAATAAAAGAATAAACTTTAAAGTATAAGAGAAAAAAGTTCTGCAATACTTGTTTGTAAACAACATTTTTCATTTTGTTATCCGAGGTATAGATGTACAAATTTTTCGGGTTTCTACTCTATAGTATAATTGACCGTGAGAGAAATAGTAGTCTTCTAGATTGATGCAGCAATATTTTAAAGTTGATCCTTGAGGTTTGTTAATTGTAAGACTATAGGCAAATTTGGTTGGAAATTGCAATCTTTTAAATTGGAATGGCAGTTCAGTAGATATTAGTGATGTTCTGGGGATAATAGTCTGTGTCCGTAGTACTTTCCAGTCATAAGTTCGGCTTCTATCGTGCTGTTTGACTATCATCAACGTTCTGTTACATAGTTTTGGCGAGTTGAGATTTCTGAGTAGTGTGATCGGAGATCCAATTTTAAGTCGAATGCAGTGTGATGTTCCTGGTACTTGCAAAGTACCGGGTGATCAAAAAGTTAGTATAAATTTGAAAACTGAATAAATCACGGAATAATGTAGATAGAGAGGTACAAATTGACACACATGCTTGGAATGACATGGGGTTTTATTAGAACCAAAAAAATGCAAAAGTTCAAAAAATGTCCGACAGAGGAGATCACGAATATAAAATTAGAGAGATTCGAGCGCGCACGGAGGCTTTCCGGCAGTCGTTCTTCCCGCGAACCATACGCGAGTGGAACAGGAAAGGGAGGTAATGACCAGTGGCACGTAAAGTGCCCTCCGCCACACACCGTTGGGTGGCTTGCGGAGTATAAATGTAGATGAAGATGTAGATGGCGCTTCATCTGATCAGAATAGCAGTAATTAGCATAACAAAGTAAGACAAAGCAAAGATGATGTTCTTTACAGGAAATGCTCAATATGCCCACCATCATTCCTCAGCAATAGCTGTAGTCGAGGAATAATGTTGTGAAAAGTACTGTAAAGCATGTCCGGATTTATGGTGAGGCATTGGCGTCGGATGTTGTCTTTCAGCATCTCTAGAGATGTCGGTCGATCACGATACACTTGCGACTTCAGGTAACCCCAAAGCCAATAATCGCACGGACTGAGGTCTGGGGACCTGGGAGGCCAAGCATGACAAAAGTGGCGGCTGAGCACACGATCATCACCAAACGACGCGCGCAAGAGATCTTTCACGCGTCTGGCAATATGGGGTGGAGCGCCATCCTAATAAAACCCCACGTCATTCCAAGCATGTGTGTCAATTTTTACCTCTCTATCTACATTATTCCGTGGTTTATTAAGTTTTCAAATTTATACTGACTTTTTGGTCACCTGGTATTTAGAAATTCTGTAGGGAAATTCACACTTTCTTCAACGTTTACCATCGCGTCGACCGATTTGTACATACTCTCTTCAACGGGAATTTTCTTTTGAATATTAAAGTTGATATCGTCGACAATATTATTTTTAGTTGCCAAAATTGCCCTTTCAAATAGCCAGTTCTGATTCGTACAGTTGTGAACAATGTTTGGATAAATTTGGTCGATGAGTTCGCTTTCAGCAGTGGCTATTTTGCATAAATCACTGTTAAGTTTAATGAGGTTTTGTGCCTTGCCTATTTGTGAAAGTTGTTTAGGAAAACGTGCTGATGTTTCGTCTTTCGATAGTGCAACTCTCAAACTTTTTGTTAGTCGCAGTATTTATATGTCTGGGCAGGGATGTGATTTTTTAAGCATGCATTGATGTCATCTGCTGGTGTTGACTTAGGGATGAGTGTAAGTGTTTGTCGGAAATCTCTTGAGTGTATGAATAGAGCTCCTCCCCTCACTTCAGAGTTTCCTCGCAAATCTTGTAATGTTCTGTCATTGGCTCCGAGTAATTTTCTAAGTACCATTGTGAATTCATTCCAGAAGATAATTTTAGCTTGTTTTACAAGTTCACCCCGTTCAGATGCTCTTGAGTAAGATTTTTCAGCGGTAGTTGTAGGGCGGAATGTACATTGTCTTATAAGTGCAGCTGCAGTGCCGCATGATGCCAGTATTAGTGCGATATGTTGTTTAGCCCGTATTCCCGACAACAGGTTTATTAGAAACGTTTTTCAGGTCAGCCTTGTGCGTCCAAGTAAATAATTCCGCCAGTGTTGTCGATTGTGAGCAATGTATTGAAGTAGTTCGTTGATGTAGCTTTTTTTCCTTTTGTAATTTCGTAGTGTAGCAAACTGACTTATTTATTTATTTATTTTTACATGCTTCTCGGTATGTCTGGCATAGGTAACCGTCAACAGTCTTGAGATCTGTGAAACTCGTTGGTCCCCGTATTTCGTACCTGGGACCTATCCACAGAAGTGTACATATGTGACTTTTCTAGCGCTTAACATGCAAATTTGGTTTGTATTAAGAGAAGTTTATTAAAGAAACGTTTGGTCTTGTTGCAAATGGATATTGTCCACATTTGGAAACACATTTGCTTTTGAGGGGAGGGAGAGAGAGAGAGAGAGAGAGAGAGAGAGAGAGAGAGAGAGAGAGAGAGAGAGAGATGGTAATATCATTGGATCATACGTGCTGATGCCAGTGAAAGTAATAATTAGAAACAAAAGACACAATTTGTTACGTATTTTTACTGAACTTGTTTGTCCATTCTGATGACTGCACGGTCGTACATGACTCAACTTCCTAGTAACTTTCACACCTCACACCATCTACCAAAAAATAGTGGAACTTATGCCTGGATGTGTGTAAGTAGCAGTGATGTGTCTGCAGAACAGGTTTCTGATCTTCGGTGATCATCCGTTCGCAAGGCAAGTGAACTTCCATCGCGTTCGCAGAGGGAAGGTCCCGTACCTTCGCACAATATCGATGATCCTTCTCACAGCACCGTCTCCGCCGCCTTCAAAGCCGTTTTAATTAGGTTCGCCCGTGAGCCTGCCAGCAGCGTTCGCTTCTGAAGAGGCCAGCCTCCTGGGAAGCGATCTTTGAACACTGAGAACCTCCGCTTCCGATCCCTTCTGTGTGACCGCCTCTCTGTTGATGAACCTCTCACCGAGAAAGTCTTCCACTGCCATTGAGCTTCTAGGCCCCTGCTAGGTACCACAGGCGAAACAACGTGACTCGCCTTGAAAATAATACATATCTTGAGAATGATAAAAAAGGAATACGTTTAGAGACACTGTAGCTTACTGATATTATTTCTGAGACAGAGTTTTAGGTTTCAAGGCGAATTAACCAACGTTTTACAAGATTTTACGATGCTCTATCGTTAAATTACTAATGTCATGAAACTGCATATAAGTGCGGCAAGACGTGTGAAATAAATATAGTTTGTGAAACACTTATTTCTTACATACAAATAATGTTATGTTTGAGTATTTTATATGTGGTATTGTGGACGTTACATCATCGTGCACAGAACGGTACCCTTTACTCACTGTACACAAATATAATGTATGAGGGAAGAGGCCTACTGACATTTATTGCGAGATATAGGTCGTATGTGAGTTGCATCAGCAGAGTACTTAATTGGCAGAACCAGATTGTCGGACTTTACAGCATAGTTTTAACGCATTCCGCGTAGAAATCGTTATAAAAATAAATTTGTATGGCCGCTGAAACGAAGCAACTAAATAAATAATGTAAGAAGGACCTACAGATATTTATTTCTTGAACAGGTTGAATTATCGGCTACCAGTCGCCATTTATTACACATCTGAATATTCTCTTCATAATGCAATGCAGCATAAGCCTGTTGCTGACAATTGATAATTTTATAGCCGAGTTCTTCTCTGTAATGACTGATGCACATGTAATAGTAAATGCAGAGAAGTTAGCTATATTAGAAACACTTGATGTACACTCTTTTGTCATCAGCTGCATTAGGTATAGATGTACTACCTATTAATGACATGGGGGACTGATGACCATAGATGTTAAGTCCCATAGTGCTCAGAGCCATATTAATGACATATGGAAATTTATGCTGGACCGGAACTCAAAAACTCGGATTTCCCGCTTATTACGAGCTGTCGCCTTCACCACTTCGGCTATCCGTGCACACACCCAGGACCGACCCAAACCTCCATATTCGTCAGGGATGTCTGTTCTGCCAGACATGCAAGTTAGTATTAGCAAGCCCAGTCGGACATAAGATGATAAGAACATGGGCCTCGATTCCACGTAGTTTCGTTCTCCCTGGTGCGGTAATCCAGCTAAGAACATTGGCGAGAATTGGTGATGGCTACAGTAGCCTATGGCGTAAGGCTGTAGAAAGTATGACATGTGGAGGTTTGGGTAGCTCCAGGGAGCATGCACATTTAGCCAAAGTGGTAAAGGTCACCGCTCGCGGTAAGGGGGATGTGCGGGTTCGAGTCCCACTCTGGCACGATATTTTGTGTGTCACTAAAAGAGAGCACAACTATACCTAATACAGCTGATGTCGAAAGAATTCGCAGTCAAAAAATAAATTTAGAATTATTTCGTTTAACTGTGGATCGCCAAGAATGTCTGTTCTCTCGTCGTCGTAAAGTATCATTACTTACAATCTGGGTCAATAAATCCCTGAACTAGATAATTAAATACGTGACTGCATCTGGTTTTTGGAAAAAACAGAGTGAAATCTACTTTGTGAAACGCTGTAACATGTTTTCTTATGAAGCAGAAACTGCACAACACGCCTGGCCAGGCAAAAACAGCTCTATTCACTTCCTAGAAATTCGGGGTAAGACGTTTATTACTGCTCATACCAAGTGTAACATAACATCCCTAACTACACCACAGTTAGGATAAAAGCAGCTAACTAAACATAATGAAAATGTGAAATACTGTGGATAAGAAATGAAATCAGGAATTTTAAAAGGAAAATTTAAATTTGTACAATATTCATTTAATTTTTTTTAACCTTCTTATAAATTTATCATGGATACTGATCCATAAAACTGGGAGTGCTCAGGATACAAAGCAAGCATGCGTCTGTGCACAAGCAAAACTAGATAAACTTTTTACTTCTCAACGCTGCTAGTGTGAGAAAGAATAAAATGGGAAACAGCATTAAGTTCTACAGTAGAGTCGTCAACAATACCGTGATTGCTTTCTTTAAGACTGAACGAGCTCATATAAAATAAAGGTCTGAAATTCTGCTCTCGGACTGCTGTGAAAAATAAATTAAAAATTTAGTAACCAATGCTAAAACGGCAGCAAAAAAAGTCGAATAATTCTTCTCATGAAACGTTGTGACGGAAATAAGTACTAACACAACATACAGACTTCAGAACTCAGGAAAGCTGTAAATTTTAAATGTTCTCTATTCACCGATAAAGAAAAAATATAGCTGGAAAATAATTAATTCCAGAACACAGTCTCTACGTATATAGACTAAAACGCTCAAGAACAATGCTGCTATGCCAGCAATTAACGTTAATTACTTACTGAAGGAAAGCTCTATAAACTACTACCTTTCAAAACTATTACTCTGTTAAAAAAAAAATATTACGAACATGCGGAAATGATAAACATGCCTGTGTCCCTGCAAATGCGATATTCGTATCACTTGACATATCTGAAATGCACACTGATATTCCTATAAACGAAACAGTAATAATAATTAAAAACAACTTGCTAGTGAACACTTCCCACGGGGCAGTTAATGAATTTACTAGGTACCGGGAACAGTACTGAAGTACAAATAGTTAGCTTTTCAAAGCTAGATCTATCTTCAGAAAGGTACATTGATAGGTACATTGGCAGGTATCTTCGCTAACAGTCTTCAAATATGTTCTTCAAAGACCACCTGAGACTAATATCTGTAAATGGTACTACCGACGTCGACCATGTTCCCGTTCTGTTTCGTGACTCGCAAGATATCTACGAATTTCAATACCTTTAGGAGAAATGTACAATTATATTACTTTTACGGTTGAGCACCAGCGGGGTAAAGATTTTAATTTTTTAGGTCTTTCCATTGACGTGAATCAACCTAGATATGTTTTTGGAACCAATATTAACATTGTAAATGTGAAAGTAACTCTGTCTGTTACCTTTTCACGACTAAACTGCTGAACTGATTTTGATGAAATTTGGTGTGTAGATAGTGTGAGAACTCGGAGGAAGAACATGCATTACTTTAGAAAGTGTTATTACAAGATAATTACTGATTCGAAGAATAGTGCACGTATTAGGCAAAACTATGCACTTTTTGAAAAAGCTATTTACTCTTTGACTTTTGATTTTTATCATAATTGTGAAAATGTTTTTATGTTGTGCGGAAGGCGATTCCGCTGGTGCACTTGGACTTCAAATAACCAAAGTACAGTTAAACTCCACCGGATGGTGGCCAACTTTCACCAACTCGAACACTCGCTCTTGCTCACGGGAATAACCCCAACAGCCAACCATGAAAACCAATGGCTCAATGTGAACAGTCTGGCTTCGGTAATTAAACCTTGATGTGAGCCACGAACCCTGCTGCAATCGGAACAGCTCCCACACCCTCTGACACTGCTTAGAGACCGCCAGTGGGCCCGGCCCACTGCGCCGTGCGGAGATATCCTGGCTGATCCACACCAATCGACTGACTCACTGCCAGTACACCGTCAACATTTAAAACAAGTTGTCAGTGGAAATGACACCAACTACACACACAGTTTGACAAACACTTGCATGAAGACATGAACGACACTAAGCAGTGGCTGTGCAATCACGAAGACAAATCGGGAGTCCACATACACACACACACACACACACACACACACACACACACACAAACACACACTGCGCCGTGCGGAGATATCCTGGCTGATCCACACCAATCGACTGACTCACTGCCAGTACACCGTCAACATTTAAAACAAGTTGTCAGTGGAAATGACACCAACTACACACACAGTTTGACAAACACTTGCATGAAGACATGAACGACACTAAGCAGTGGCTGTGCAATCACGAAGACAAATCGGGAGTCCACATACACACACACACACACACACACACACACACACACACACACACACACACACTCAACCCATAAACGATCGGCGATCCAATTCACGTCGTCCGACCGACGACGATCCACGAAGACCGTCCCCAGCTCAGTTGATGTTTGGCGGCAACGGTCGGGCGAGCTATTGACATCCGGGCCTCACTGCTGCTCTGACCCGACTAAAGTAGTGCCGCGTTCCAACTCCCCGACTAGCAGGTCCGAACTGCACTCCTGGCACGTTCCAGCTGACTCCATGGCAGACGACAACCGGGAAGTAATAGCAGTGCAGCAAAGATAACAGGTGAGGGCTATATCGATAGGCGCTGCTGCTGCCGCTCACGGACAGACAAGACAGCCAAAGCATACACCGAATAGTTGCGGGGTATAGGACAAACTTCTTGAGTAACCTCCTTACAGTCCAGACCTAGCTCCTTGTGACTTTGCACTGTTCCCGCATGTGAAAATGAAGCTGAAAGGAGATCGGTTTTCAAGTGATGAGGACCCCCTGAGGCCTCGGGACAACGAGTGTACGCCCTACAGAATCTTGGGAGAACTGGTTTAGAGATTGGTTTCGGAGGATAGAGGTGTATTAAATGTGGCGGAAATTATTTCGAAAAAATTAAATAAAGCTGTATTGCAAAACTTTCCTATTACCCTTTACACACGCAGTACTGGACAGCCTAAAATCCAGACTGGCTTCATCAGATGCAGCATCAACGGCCACAAAGCGTAAACGAATGGTGGGGCAGCATACTAAATTACATTGTTGGGCCTTATTTGATCACAGGTGTTCTGAATGGACATTCATATGCACACTTTCTGACGATCATACTGCCGTTTCTTCTAGAAGAGATACCACTGGATATTCGACAGCGCAAGTGGCTTCTAGAGGAAGGTTGTCCAGCCAGCACTCTCGTTCCGTGTTGCAACGAAAATACTGAATGTGAACTTTCCTGAGCGTTGTATAGGACGAAATTCTGTTGTCAAATGGCTTGCAAGGTCCCCCGAATTGCCTCTTCTTGATTTCTTTCTTTGGGCAGCACTCAAAGAAGCAGCCCTATGACGAAGCCCCAACTACGTCAGACGATATGTGTCGTCGAATCATCCACTGTAATATGTTAATCATTCTTTCGAACGACGATTGCAGATGTGCCTTTTAGTCCATGCTTAGATAAAGAATACATCATTTTATTTTATTATTTTATTTTTATTTTTTTTTTTTTTTTTTTTTTTTTTGGAGGACAAAATTTATGTTGTGTGATTTGAGTTGTTAGCAAATCATTGTTCGTAAATTGTTTATTTCATTGACGTGTGTAGAAAACTGCACTGCAGCCAAATATACTGAAGCGCCAAAGAAACTGGTTCAAGCATGCGTATTCAAATATAGAGGCACAACACGGCGCTGCGTTCGGCAACGCCTATATAAGACAAGTGTCTGGCGCAGTTGTTAGATCCGTTACTGCTGCTACAATGGCAGGTTATCCTTCCTTATCTTCTTGACACTTTTGAAGAAACTGGGGAGACAGTGAAGGCGTGTCTTCTTGACACTTTTGAAGAAACTGGGTATACAGTGAGGGCGTTTGTCCTTGTGTTCTGCTGTCAGCATACGCGGTACCCATCCAGCGCAACGCTTGTATTACCCCAATTTTTCCGTCAGAACTTTTTTATCTGTACCGTGAGAACTCCCAGGAATCGGAGAAACAAGTTCATGAACGGTGATCCTCTTGTTTTGAAGCACTTCGCGATGGACCATCTCGATAACCGCCTCTGAAACTGAAGATCTTCCACTCCGTTAATCATCGCGGATCTTCTTCCGACCGGCACTAAACACACTGCAACATTTTGGGACGTGTTGAACGAACATACACTTGTCACCATACACTTGTGTCAACTGTCGATGAATATCCACCGGTGGAGTCCCTTTCGCGTGCAAAAGCCGAAGGGCGGCCCTGCGGATTCAAATGTGTGGGAACAGCAGCGCATAGCGATGTTGAGGGATTACGCCTAGCACCATCCCGTGCTATTGGAGCTCTTCGGGAACCTTACTTCTGTATCAATCCTCGTACTTTCCAGACAAATCTCAACATTGTTATATACAAAATTGGTACCGTTTTCATATACTGTTAATGGATTTCCTGTCAGTGTAGCATAAAAAACTGTACAAAAAACGACACGTTCCGAAGAGATCTTTAATTCGCTGTATCACTGAAATATTTTCGCAATACGCAAGTATGAAGATTAAATCCACCGAGTACAGCGCGTTTACTTCGGAAACACTCAAACGAAGTTGGCGGCCAAGGCTGCTGTCCGCCAATCACAGCGAGCGCGGAATACGTGATAATCGTTAGCCAACCACAAAGCAAAATCATAACACATGATACTACATTTTTTTTGTGGGAATGCACAGACGCCACGAAAGAATTCATCATGCAGCACGAATGAAATAGCAACGGTTATTGTCTCAAAACAATATGGGAACTATGTATTGACAAAGTCATTGATAAAGTGATGTTATATTTCTTTCTCAGCGGAATGTGTACTGAGCTAAGTAACCCACGAAATGTTTGCGATTTCTGCCATGTCGTTGGATGGCTCCTCTGACGTCTCGCCACATTCTCTACTACGTTCTATGTGTGAACGGAACGATCTGTCGAATCAATCTCGGGTACTGAAAATCTTCGGTACTACGAATGTCGTATGAACTCCAGACTTCCTTGAATCGAAATTAACGGGCTCGAGGAAGACTTACTTTCGACCCTCGCTGAATTTCACCGAACACCCTTTGTCCGACGATTTTGCGGCCTGTGGCACGTTTCCTTTTCCCAAATTTCGCCTCATCTGTTTTCAACGATGACTCCTGATCCCGCTAACTGTTGTGAATGTTTTCCATCCACTCGATATACACTTCACCACAGAAGGAATACCAGTCACTCACCGCACACGTAGATATACCGAAATTTGTGACAGGTCTCGCCGTCTTCGAATAACATGTGAAGACCCACATGACACAGAGGTCAGAGTTTTTTTTGGGCCATCATTTGCGAATTACCGAACCAAGTAACGATCCGCACCCTACACTTGAAATTGAATTGCACACTGACCATATGACTACTTTTCCGCACCTTCCGACAATGCTAAGAACATAATGAATCCTCATTCGGCAAATAATTAGCTGCAAAACAGCGTTCTAGGTAATACATACTGCCTTGTAAAACGTTGTGTGTCTGCATCCCCGACTGTAACGTAGCTTCAGCCGTTCTATAGAAAGCCTCATCTCCAGCAAATATCTGCTGCACTCCAAATTTCCCGATGCGTCAAAGCGCTCGATGACACTGGTCAAAAAATGACGTCACATTTTACTCGTGCGGAGCGAATAGCTGCAAGTTATTAATCTGCTTAAAAATTGACTGTTTCGTGATACGGGAAATTTATAATCTAGGTTGTAATAAATATTTGGCTGCAGCAATTGAAGATGTCCCCTTAGATATCCTCGGAAATCGAGACATATTCGAGAAGATAAACGAATATCCATGACAACTAATATCGTACCTTTCATTGTTGCTCCATAATCTACAGGTTATACATTTAACTGGTGCCCCGCTAACTACTGGTAAGTCTGTCCATGGCCATGACCAGAATTCATGCTTTCATATTCGTTAGCTTTGACAACTCTAAACCCAACAGCCACATTCAAACTTAACCTAGACCCCGGCCTAAGCTACAGATCAGACTTCACCAGAACCAGAGTGTTTTTGCTCTTACATTCGTTGGCATCGCCTACTCGAAACCAGTGTTACCTGTCAGCCTAGTGTAGACCACGGGTTACGCTGCAGATCACTCTGTCACCAGGACTAGATTTTTTTACTTTTACAATCGGTGGTTTAACCAACTCAAAATCAAACTATTACCTTCCACTCTAACCTAGACTTCGGGCTACGCTTCAGATTAGCCCGTCAACACAACCAGATTTTTTTGCTTTTGCATTCGTTGGCATCGCCAGCTCACAACCAAACTTTTCTTCCAACATAACCTAAATCTTGGGCTTTGCTACAGATTAGTCTGTCACCACAACCAGATTATTTTTCTTTCACACAACTTGGTTTTGCCAACTCACAACCAAACTGTTACCTTCCGATATAACCTAGGCTGATCCAGACCAGTCTGTAACCACAACCAGATTTTTTTTTGTGGCAGTTTAAGCTCTGTTCTTGTGTTCCAGCCTAAACAAATTCCTGGAAACTGCGACCCATTCGGATAAGAACGGCCAAATATTTACAACGAACGTAAATGTCATTGCTTCGATAACAGCAATTTAAGCTGTGCTGTTACATCCACACCTAACCATGCCTTCAGAAATTACGATATGGAAATCACAACATATTCGGAAAGGAAACAGCCAAGTATTTGTCGCAGCCAAGAACAGAAATGCCATTGCTTCATTTGTACCAATGTAAGATATGCTCCTGCATCCTGGCATAAACACATCCCCGTAAACAAAGACAATATTTGTGACCACAACCCTATTTGAAGGCAAGGCTCTGCCATTCTTGTGTATATATGTAAGTGTGTGTAAGGGAAGGTTACGTAGTAATTGGCTGACTACAGCACGTCTACTGTGCTCACTATTGTCTGACTAGATAACGTGTCCTCTGCCGGTTGTGATTGGTTGGCAGCAGCAAATCTAGCAGCCGCCATCTGCATCTCAATGTTTAGAAAGATAATGTACCGTATTTGTTGGATTTCGTATTTATACTTGCATATTCCGGAAATATCCAGGTTCAGTGACACATCGCATTAAAAATCTCGCCAAAACGCATAGTTTGTAGTAGACTTGTGCAACAAATGGCTCTGAGCACTATGGGACTCAACTGCTGAGGTCATAAGTCCCCCAGAACTTAGAACTACTTCAACCTAACTAACCTAAGGACACCACACACACCCATGCCCGAGGCAGGATTCGAACCTGCGACCGTAGCGGTCGCGCGGTTCCAGACTGTAGCGCCAGAACCGCTCGGCCACCAGCGGCCGGCACTTGTGCAACATTTGCACGAAGTCTGATAACTGTGTATAAAAATGATGCCACAAAAGTAAGTGCTCTAACTTTAAGGCTAGCTTCACGGGCATTGGAAAAACAGGAAGGAATTTTAAAACTCTATGCAAGGAACACCCAGATCGAAATAGAAAAAATGTATGAAGTAAATCCACCTCTGCAGTTCACCTCATACAAGACAGTCACACTGTGCACAGTATCGAAAACAACCTCGTAATTCTTAATACAATTAGAGGAGACACTTTATGGTCGTATATAAAAATCAAATTTTCGACCACCTGTATGAATCAAGGGTAAAGACGTTAAACGAGCGGTGCACGCTAAGAAACACCAGTTTCCAGGACATATGTCGCCCTCTCATTGACAACCAACACCAAGACGTTAGTCAACATTCACTTACAAGCAGTTTACGTTGCGTTCAACACACGCCAGCATCCTCTATACTTCCTCGCGTTTTAAAACTCATTTTTCCTAGGATATCATTAGGCGCATCACTTAAATCCACTAGAATTTTTACTTTCTTAATTATCTGACGTTGCCCCACAACAGAATAATTTTTTTCTATGAAGTGCTAACTTCGTTTTTTGTATCCTATTGTGTAAAATAGGAGTATTTGTATATCCATTATATTATGCCTCAGTAACTGTAGTTTCAGATCCACTCCTAAATAGCCTGTATGTGAAGGCCGAAACTGGTCGTGAACTTTAAGTACATATCAGCAATTGGAATAACTTGTCATTAACAGAAAACTCAGTTACAGAAGAACGGCACTCTCCGAAAACGGAGATGCTAAGAACATGTAATAAAGTGTTCACTTAGCGTATTGTGATAGTAAATGTTTTTTCTGGTTTGATGCACACCCTAAAGTTAGATTGTCCAGGTCATTTCCTATATTTCTAAAAAATGTGACCAAACGTTTCTATAGTAAATACGGTGGTAGTCCTTGGATTTTTATGGGTAATTTCGTAAAGAATGAAATTTTCACTCTACAGAGGAGTGTGCGCTGATATGAAACTTCCTGGCAGATTAAAACTGTGTGCCGGACCGAGACTCGAACTCAGGACCTTTGCCTTTCGCGGGCAAGTGCTCTGGTAGAGATCGCAAAGGTCCCGAGTTCGACTCTCGGTACGGCACACAGTTTTAATCTGCCAGGAAATTTCAATTTCTTAAAGGTTTACAAATTTCCAAAAACTTCACTGCAGTTCTGTCTTCATTAAATTCCTAACCTTTTTCTTAGTCTCTTTTTAAGGTGCATGTTCTCTAGCATAAGCCAACGCAAAAAAATCATTCTTAGGCTCTCTCCTGTTACTCCCTCAACACAACTCCAGCTAAAGTCAATGTAAGAACTCAAGACATACGACGGTCTCCGTGATGGAATCATATGGTAGAAACCGATCACAAAAAGGTGCAATGTCAACCGTGGGCGATTGATTAATCGCCCGTCGACCTAAGAAACTACACTGATGGACGGATGCGCACAGTTAGTTTCGAAGATAGCTGCGATCATCGTATCCAATTAATATTAGGCAGTACAGACCTGAATAATAGGACATTGACCTCAGCAAGAGGGAAAGCTGTTGTCTGCCGCTGCCTTGGTTCAGGCGTCAAGTGGCACAGCGCATAGGTTGTTGTAACTCCATCCGTTCAAGGCGGTGGGCAGTAACAACCGTAACGGCAGTATTTACTGACAGAGGCTCGCGGTAAGCATTACACTTCTCTGAAGTGTAACGTACCTAAATTCTGTGTGTTAACTCTTGTGAGAAGCAGCCATATCTACACTTGGTAATCAAAGATAGCGTAAGATGGAGCCGCAGTATGAGACTGAAACGAAAAATGTGCGTAACTAAACAGCTGCAGTAGATCAGTATGGCTAATTGCAGCGAGAGTGACATAATTTGCATTCACAATCTGGATAATGTAGGATATCGTTCAAAGGATCCTCTACTTGTCTTCTTTTACCTTTTATGCAGACGAATGTTTTCAGGTAGCAAATGTTATTTAAGTGCTGAAGAAAACATACTAGGGTCAATCTACGAGGGCAGTTCAATAAGTAATGCAACACATTTTTTTTCTGAAACAGGGGTTGTTTTATTCAGCATTGAAATACACCAGGTTATTCCCCAATCTTTTAGCTACACAACACTATTTTTCAACGTAATCTCCATTCAATGCTACGACCTTACGCCACCTTGAAATGAGGGCCTGTTTGCCTCCACGGTACCATTCCACTGGTCGATGTCGGAGCCAACGTCGTACTGCATCAATAACTTCTTCATCATCCGCGTAGTGCCTCCCACGGATTGCGTCCTTCATTGGGCCAAACATATGGAAATCCGACGGTGCGAGATCGGGGCTGTAGGGTGCATGAGGAAGAACAGTCCACTGAAGTTTTGTGAGCTCCTCTCGGGTGCGAAGACTTGTGTGAGGTCTTGCGTTGTCATGAAGAAGGAGAAGTTCGTTCAGATTTTTGTGCCTACGAACACGCTGAAGTCGTTTCTTCAATTTCTGAAGAGTAGCACAATACACTTCAGAGTTGATCGTTTGACCATGGGAAAGGACATCGAACAGAATAACCCCTTCAGCGTCCCAGAAGACTGTAACCATGACTTTACCGGCTGAGGGTATGGCTTTAAACTTTTTCTTGGTAGGGGAGTGGGTGTGGCGCCACTCCATTGATTGCCGTTTTGTTTCAGGTTCGAAGTGATGAACCCATGTTTCATCGCCTGTAACAATCTTTGACAAGAAATTGTCACCCTCAGCCACATGACGAGCAAGCAATTCCGCACAGATGGTTCTCCTTTGCTCTTTATGGTTCCCAGCGGGAACAAACCTTTGAATATCCCAACTGGTGAACAATTGTGACAGCACTACCAACAGAGATGTCAAGTTGAGCACTGAGTTGTTTGATGGTGATCCGTCGATCATCTCGAACGAGTGTGTTCGCACGCTCCGCCATTGCAGGAGTCACAGCTGTGCACGGCCGGCCCGCACACGGGAGATCAGACAGTCTTGCTTGACCTTGCGGCGATGATGACACACGCTTTGCCCAACGACTCACCGTGCTTTTGTCCACTGCCAGATCACCGTAGACATTCTGCAAGCGCCTATGAATATCTGAGATGCCCTGGTTTTCCGCCAAAAGAAACTCGATCACTGCCCGTTGTTTGCAACGCACATCCGTTACAGACGCCATTTTAACAGCTCCGTACAGGGCTGCCACCTGTCGGAAGTCAATGAAACTATACGAGACGAAGCGGGAATGATTGAAAATATTCCACAAGAAATTTCCGGTTTTTTTCAACCAAAATTGGCCGAGAAAAAAAAATGTGTTGCATTACTTATTGAACTGCCCTCGTAATATTAAAATCCAGATTTGGGTTACCTATAGAACGCTTAATCTTAAGAACCATCAATTCACAGCTTAATTATAAACAAAGAAATTATTTCATGTTCTTCCAGTTGAATCACCTTTAACAAAAATTCATACTCAATAAGCTCGTGATCTTATCCTTTTGACGTTCAAACGTTGTTCGTGATAACTGCAATAAAGCAGATGAACAATCATAAATGTATTTAAATTAGTCCAGACATGACTCACAGCGATACAAGGAAATGATCACACTTACAGACCAAATTCAGTGTTTGGTGACCACATCGTGAGCTGCAGTAAAGGCTTCCAGACGTTCCGATAAAAATAGGTCTTTAATAAATGAGGTCCCTGACCACTTTGCCATAGAGGAATATAAATTCACGAAACAAGCTTAGTACTGATGACTTTACATTATCACAGATATACACTACGTGATCGAACGTGTCCGGACACAAAAAAAAAAAATTATCATATAAGGTGCATTGTGCTGCCACCTAATGCTAGGAACTCCATATCAGCGACCTCATTAATCATTAGACATCGTGAGAGAGCAGAATGGGTCGCTCCTCGGAACTCACGAACTTCGAACGTGGTCAGAGGATTGGGTGTCACTTGTGTCATACGTTTGTACGCGAGATTTCCACACTCCTAAACATCCCTAGGTCCACTGTTTCCGATGTGGTAGTGAAATGGAAACATGAAGGGATGCGTACAGCACAAAAGCTTACAGGCTGACCTCGTCTGTTGACTGAAAGAGAGCACCGACAGTTGGAGATGGTCGTAATGTGTAATAGGCAGACATCTATCCAAGACCATCACACAGGAATACCAAACTGTATCAGGATCCACTGCAAGTACTATGACAGTTAGGCGGGAGGTGAGAAAACTTGGATTTCATAGTCGAGCGGCTGCTCATAAGCCACACATTACGCCGGTAAATGCCACACATCACGTTAGTAAATGCCAAACGACGCCTCGCTTGATGTAAGGAGCGTAAACATTGGACGATTTAAAAGTGGGAAAACGTTGTCTGGAGTGACTAATCACGGTGCACACTGTGGCGATCCGATGGCAGGGTGTGGGTGAGGCGAATGCCCGGTGAATTTCCTCTGCCACCATGTGTAGTGCCAACAGTAAAATTTGGAGGCGGTGGTGTTATGGTGAGGTCGTGTTTTTCATGGAGGGGGCTTGCACCCCTTGTTGTTTTGCGTGACACTATCACAACACAGACCTACATAGATGTCTTAAGCGCCTTCTTGCTTGCCACTGTTGAAGAGTAATTCGGGGATGGCGGATGCGTCTTTCAACACGATAGAGCACCTGTTCATAACGCACGGCTTGTGGTGGAGTGGTTGTATGACAATAACATCCCTGTGGTGGACTAGCCTGCACAGAGTCCTGACCTGAATTCTATAGAACACCTTTGGGATGTTTTGGAACGCTGACTACGTGCAAGGCCTCACCGACCGACATCAACACCTCTCCTCAGTACAGCACTCCGTGAAGAATGGGCTGCCATTCCACAAGTAGCCTTTCAACACCTGACTGAACGTATGTCTGCGAGAGTGGAAGTTGTCATCAAGGCCAACACCATATTGAATTCCAACATTACCCATGGAGGGCGCCACGAACTTGTAAGTCATTTTCAGCCAGGTGTCTGGATACTTTTGATCACATAGTATAGTTGTTTAGAGTATCTTTCGTTCATAGCAACTGACCCACTCTTAATGCCAGTGTAGTTGTGAACCTCTTCCCAGTGTAGATGTGAAACAAGTGAGCGTGTGTGCGTGTGTGATCGTATTGAAGTGTACATTGCAACTTCTCGTACATACTAGTACGTGTGCACATGCAAACGAATCAGAACGAAAAGGAAACTAGTTGCTGGTAGCCAAGCGATTGCGGTTGAAGGCGCCAGTGGATTGTTTCATTCAGATTTTAGGCAGGGAAATCTGCGCACACAGTCTGTCCCATAGGAAATGCTGGCGAGTTAGACGCTGACAGTGCCAACAGCAGTGCTCCATCGTTATACTAAACAGTTAGCTTAAGGTAGTTAAGTCCGTCATTTGTAAGCGGATGAATTATCGGTCATATCGTGCTCCTGTGACACCTCATAAAATTGCATAATTTATAACAAGTTCTCTTCGCTTGAGTTCATGCAGATATTTGTCTGCGTACTAGCTATTTCATGATACAATAATCTATGTTCATGGAGAGCAACCCTTCGCATCATTTCCCAGATCCTCCTCATCTTACCCTTAAATTTTGAATTGAGAAAGGGAAAAACAAGAATAAGTTTAACTTCGCGTCGGCGAAGTGATTAGAGACGGAGCACAAGCTACGACTGGGAGCAGATGAAGATGGAACCGCCTCAGAATTTACCTTAAGCGATATAGAGAAATCTCGGGAACCGTTATCTGAGTGGGCGGTCAGAGATTTGCTTAGCTGTCTTCCGGAATGCGAGTCCATTTTCTTAGTAATACTGCACCATTTCGCTGTTTTGAATCACCTTGTAATGCTATTTGGAATTGTCCAGAATAATTGAGAATATATGTTATTAATATGACAGCCGTATGTATAATTTAGTATATGTTCTGTATTTTGGCTCACAGTATTATACTGCGTTTTGTAAGCAGAATGTGGAGAGAACAAAAATTACACCATCTGATCAAAAGTATCCGAATTTTAACATGGGGTGTCTCCATCCTTCGCCTTTATGACGGTTCGAATTCTAGAGGGGACATTATCAGTGAAATGTCTGAATGTCTGTGGAGGAATGGCAGCCCATTCGCCTCAAGAGCCTGACCCAGAGAATGTAGCGAGGTGGAACGCTGGGATCTTGAGTGAAATTTACATTCTAACTTATCCCAAAGGTATTCCGTTGGGTTTAGGTTGGATCTCTGAGCAGGCCACTCCATTTCAGCAATGTTGGTGTCCACAAACCATTGCTTCTCAGATGCTTCTGTATGACAGAGTCCATTATGCCGCTCAGAGTGGCCGCGCGGTTTGAGGCAGCACGTCGCGAACTGCGCGGCCTCTCCCGCCGAAGGTTCGTGTCCTCCCTTAGTCATGGGTGTTATTGTTCTTAGCATAAGTTAGATTAAGTAGTGTATAAGTCTAGGGACCGATAACCTAAGCAGTTTGGTCCCTTAGGAATTGACTCGTTTTGACAGGGTCCATTAACATTCTGATACAATCTTGGCCTCCAGGCTGTCGCTCTTGAGTACGCAGTACACCATGCTGTAAAATGTGTTCATTTTGTTCAACATTTATCGTTTTCTTACGCGCGATGTGGAGACACTTCCGAACTAGGAAAAAAGAACTCCATCCCGTAACTCTATTTTTCCATACTTAGCTGTCGACAGTACACATGATGGCAGTGAAGATGGATTTCTGTAGGATATACCGCGGTCCATCACTCCAAACGGTTTTCCCGTCTTCCACCGTCCAGTGACGCCCAGCATTACTAAGGAAATATGTGGCTTACGAGGAGCAGCTCACCATTGTTCCCCGTCCTTTTTAACTCCCTACGTACAGGCATCATACCAGCTACACTGCTGGTAGTGCTTTGGAACTCACGACTGATTTTCCCTCCGCCGATTACGCGCGATTTTTACAACCACCTTCCGCAGCGCTCGACGGCCCCTGTCCGTCAGTACATGAAGTCTTTGTGGTCTTGGTGTAGCTGCCGTTGTTCCTTCATGTTTCCACTTCACAGTAACGTCACAAACAGTTGACAGGTGACATCCGCACGTTCGAACTCACTGAGCTCTCCCGATCGACTCACTCTGCTAGTTCTCCTGACCCACCCATTCCGCCGCCACTGCTTCCCTAGTGACCACACAGTTCTCCCCGCCTCCTTTTACGCTGACGGCTGCGCCTTTCGTGGTCAGTTCTACTTTACATAGAGGGTTCGGATACTTTTGATCGGATAGCAAAGATAATTCCAATAATATACCGTCTGGAAATAAATAAAAGCAATAATATTTTCCTTGCAACGAGACGTTAAAAAATGTTAACCAAGCAGGAGAATGGACATATTTCTCAAGGGCACTATCCTCTGGCGAGCACTGATGACGTAGCACATTCAAGTAATTGTTCCTTTGTGGACTGCCGACTAACAATTGCTCTCAGTACAGAGTGTTAAAATTATACTACGGTGAAACTTTATTTTGTCCTTAAAGTTTGTCCAGTCAAGTAAGTTCTTTTATTTCTTAATAACGCACGCTCTCTTTTCATTGCTGCAATTAATTCGTAGTAAATTGTGTCGTTTACCAGATTCAATCCATACTAATGTGCAAAACCTAAGGACGAAGTACATTCCGCATGATGTGTCACTGCCAAGCAACGTAGCTCCATGAAACTTCGAACATACATAGAAGCCGACCGGTGTGACCAAGCGGTTCTAGGCGCTTCAGTCTGGAAACACGCGACCTCTACGGTCGCAGGTTCGAATCCTGCCCCGGGCATGGATGTTTGTGATGTCCTTAGTATAGTTAGGTTTAAGTAGTTCTAAGTTCTAGGGGACTGATGACCTCAGATGTTCAGTCCCATAGTGCTCAGAGCCATTTGAACCATACATAGAACTGCTGCAGTATAATACAGAAGATAACCAAAAGAAAAACGCACTGGTATTACAAAAGGCGTGGCACGATTCTTAACAAGCTGTGTCATCACCAAGTATGGCAACGTGCTCCACGCTGACCACAAAGATGGTAAGGAGTTCTCGCGGTAGGACGTTTCATTCCTCCGCCAGTGCGGTTGCCAACTGCTGGTTGGTATTTGGTACATTTGGACGTGCTGCAATGCATCACCCCAACGCATCCCACAGGTGCTCTATGGGATACAAGCTGGGGGCACGGGTAGGCCAATCCATTCGCCGAATATCCTTATGTTCCAAGAGCGGTCGCGCACTGTCACCCATAAAAATCTCGTCAAGGCTGGCTGCATACCTTAGAAGACGCACGTGGGGAAGGAGTACAGTGTCACAATAATGTTGACCTGTGAATGTACCTTGTCAAAAAGACCTACCACATTATGCCTTCCCACACCATAACACCTCGACAAACCAAATCTTTATGCTAGACAGTGTTCCTGCGTGCATTGCGTGTTCCCACCTCAGGTTGCGAGCCTTTGAGTCCTGTTAAATGTGACTGATTGCGATTGCACTCGCTCTTAGACATGGCTCCATTCTTGCCTGTTGCACAATTTAGTGGTCATTGCTGATGTAGTTGTCCGTGGGCATCTCCTCCTGTCCTTCTGGTAGCATTGCCTATGGCTCAGAACGCTCTCCATACCCGTGAAATAATACTATGAGCAATACGAAGCTCACGGGCTACATTCATTATTCTTCCTGGCCGTGCTGTAAAAACCACCACCACAGTACATCGTAACTGCTCGCTGATTGACGCACATTGTCTTCCCTGCCCTCAACTGCCTCTTGTTGCGGGGCCAGCCCCATTTCGCGTTATAGTTACGATGACCTCACGTGCGTCACGTCCAGCTCTCTGGGTGCGGCTGGTTGCCGTCTGGTAACACTTTCATTCATTTCGCCTAGCTGTTAATGTTATGTTACTTCATTTATCTCGTTCTTAAATCGTGTAGAGCAGTGCACATTTGTGTAATTTTTTCATTGGTTGTACTAGAAAATTTTGCAACAGTAACTGTCCCACTGATAGCATTCATTAACTATTCCGCAAATAATGCATCTGTGTGCATTATGAGATCCTTAAGTGTGCTACATGACGCAAACGGTAAAAAAAAGGGCACTGTAATAGATATTCAAAGGGCTGATGGTATGTTCTTAATGCTAAATGTTGCTGAACTAACAACAGATAGACCTTTATTGTTCATGCTTGACACTCTTCTAGCAACTATCCTAGATAGCTGAAGTACTTTCTTTTTTTTTTTTTTCAAATAAAATATTTCAACGTATTAAAACAGATGGAAATTTTAGTACTTAACGTTATGTGCACACAGACTTATTTTCACGTATGTAACTACGGTATCTGTTGTGTATGTTAAGTAATGGCCTGCAGGAGTGGCCGAGCGGTTCTAGCCGCTACAGTCTTGATCCGCGCGACCGCTACGGTAGCAGGTTCGAACCCAGCCTCGGGCATGGATGTGTGTGTGATGTCCTTTGGTTAGTTAAGTTTAAGTAGTTCTAAGTTCTAGGGGACTGTTGACCTCAGAAGTTAAGTCCCATATGCTCAGAGCCATTTGAACCATTTGTTAAGTAATAAAGATTTTCTGTTTAAATTTACAGACCACATTTTTTGCAGGGAACGGCCGTTTTTAATTATCTTCAGAATATCAGTAATGCTTTCTATTTGCCAGTCACGTTATTCAGCTAATTAAAGTATTCGCTGACAATTTCCTCTGATGTATCATGTTTCATATTGTACATGAATGTTAATATGGAAGTTTTAGACCAATGATGCTAGCTAGTATACATTTTAGGGGCTGTCAGTTGTAATTACACCCTAGATACGCTGTTTGAAATTTATTTCGCCAAATATCCCTTTGCTTTAGCAATTCGTACTTTCAAAATTAAATCCATTTTAGATTGTTGTTATAAATAACATCAGTGGCGTTAATTTTTCGCCATGCATCCAGTAACTACTTGTAAAATACTATCGTGGCGAGTCCGATAGCCATACGGTTAAGTTGATGCCTTAATCAGAACCACGTGATAGACGATCGATTTATTTTACAGTTTTTGCTACTACTATATACAGTGTGGGTCAGTATGACTCACCATAAGATCAACAGTCAGAAGCGTGAATAGTTGCTACAATCGACGATGGCCCTTATGGTTCTCAGCGCCTCAGTTCATTAATATGAAGTCCATTTACATACGGTATCGCAGTCAAATCATAAACGCATCTGCATTTATTTCGTAAGGTTTAATGACAATGGAATTTCAAGGTCTGTCATTTTGTAAGAACTTGGTGGACTCTCGAGGTATTAAGCTGTGGCATGAGAACCGTTGAATAATATACTTCTCAATACTTTTAATTGCACCGAGTGTACGTTCGTGTCAATGTTCGGACGGTAGTCTTTGGAGTAACGATGTGCTCCTAAATCTGCCGCTATACTTGTGCTGATGCGCTCCACGAACTCGCCGGAAGTTCAATTAAAGCACGATGGGCACAGGAAGCGTTCCAGGATGCACACGTATATCTTTACTTTTGTGGCGCACCACACCAATTCTCCTGTCTAGCACGAACGTAGCTGCGAAGACAGCCTACTAGTGACAGAATAGTAGAATATGACTTGTAGTAGGGCAATGTAAAAGGCGAAATTAGTTTTCGACTTGAGTCCTGAGGAAACTGACTATTTTTAAGAAGAAACGGTCCTTTCAAATAGCGGGCCAGTATAACGTTTTAGATTGAACATTATCAATCCTTCCTATGGAGAAATCGATATAGATAGGGTACTGGGACCATAGTGTTCCTGCTACTTTTTAAATCGTATTTCGAATTAAGTTGATGACAAAGAAAGTGGAAGTGGTACTGTTTGTGACATTCAACGGAGAGAATTCCATTAAGCAAATATAATGAGCCACCACATTAATAATTGGCGCTGAATAGTAGTTTCTGTACTGCAGAATCAAGTACTGAATATTACGTATCAATCTACCGTTTACTGAAGATATACTTACAGATTACTCGTGAAAGCTGCAATCCTCTGGCATCACTAGAACCATACCATGTAGAATCGATTGCAATAAATGTGAGAGCTCCATTAAATCTGAGTACCTTGGCTGAATATTGATCTTTCTTAATTGCTCTGTGTTTTCATTCCGTATTTCGAAAATCAGCCGGTTTTAATCAAATTGTAATTTATCCCGTTCACCAACTTTAACTGTCACAGACATCCTGTGCTGCCAAAGGATAAAGTGTTTTTATATTGAATTAATATTAATTTCTACCCCTGACGTGATTGGCTACTGTGAGTGATCAAGTTAGCGTTTTTTACGGGGTATAGTTCTTTGCCCATCATTAGTTAAATCGTACATGACTATGCCTTTGTGAATTACGCATGTGTATTGCAAATGACAATTTTCTCTAAATACCGAATCGAACTGTTTATATTGAAAACGTTCATCAGGAAGAGTACGCAATAATATAGTCATTCATTACTTTTCTAAAATAAAAAAAATTACTGCTCTTTACACAAGACGTGAAATTACTTCATTATCTATGCTAAGTATCTTCGTACCTACCCACACAATGTTACCTTAGAGTAAGCCTCACGATCCGTAACAGAACTTCAATCTCCCATGTTTTTGCTCCATCGATTTCTATTACACACAACTCTTTCGCAGAGACAGAGGACGGGAGCGAAAAGGAAAAGTAGAGGCTAGTAGTAAGAACTGAATCTCACAGTATTGTACAATAAATAACATTTAAAGTAGTATATTTAAATCGGCACCAGAGTTTACCACTTTGGATTACAGCTTCGTCTGAAGTTCATAAACTTTGACTGGCATATTATTTATCAATAAGCAAGACGGCGTGGTAAGATCAGGCAGTATTTTAACAAGTAGTAGGTGTGGTGACAGCTATCAAAGAGTACATTAGCAAAAAATAAAAAAAATCGTTTTGTAATCAGCAAGTATTTCTGCTGCAGTATTTGACGGATCATATACACTGAGGTGACAAAAATCATGATAACGATATGCACATTCACAGATGGCGGTAGTATAGCTTACACGAGGTGTAAAAGTGTATTGGCGGAGCTGTCATTTATACTCAGATGATTCACGTGGAAAGGTTTCCGACATGATTAGGGCCACGTGACGGAAATTAATAGACTTCGAACGCAGAATAATAGTTGGAACTAGACGCATGGGACATTTCATTTCGGCAGTCTTTAGCGAATTTAATGTTCCGAGATCCACTATGTCAAGAATACCAAATTTTAGGCATTAGCTCTCACCAAGGACAGCGTAATGGCCCACGGCCTTCACTTAACGACCAAGAGCAGTGATAACAGTCAACCAGTACCGCGTCAAATAACCACAAAAATCTATGTGGGACGTACGATGAACGTATCCGTTAGGAAGGGGCGGCGAAATTTGGAGTTAATGGACTATGGCAGCAGACGACCGACGCAAATACCACTACTGCAGCGCCTCTCCTGGGCTCGTGACAATATCGGTTGGACCCTAGACGACTGTAAAACCATGGCCTGGTCAGATGAGTCCCGATTTCAGTTGGTAAGTGCTGATAGTAGGTTTCGAGTGTGGCGCAGGTTCCACGAAGCCAAGGATCCAAGTCGTCAACAAGGCACTGTGAAAGCAGGTGGTGGCTCTGTAATGACGTGAGCTGTGTTTACATGAAATGGATTGGGTCCTCTGGTCCAACTGAACTGATTGTCGGCTGGAAATGGTTGTATTCAGCTACTTGGAGATCATTTGCAGCCATTCATGGACTTCATGTCGTAAAACACACCATAGAGTTTTGATGGATGACAGTGCGCCATGACACAGGGCCGCAGTTGTTCGCAGTTGATTTTAAGAACATTCCGAGCGAATGATTTGACCACTCTGATGGTCCGACATGGATCCCATCGAACATTTATGGAACATAATCGAGAGTTCATTTAGCGCACAAAATCCTGCACCGGCAACACTTTCGCAATTATGGACGGCTATGGAGACAGCAAGGCTCATTATTTCTGCATGGGACTTCCAACGACTTGTTGAGTCCAAGCCATGTCGAGTTACTGTACTATGCCGGATGAAAGGTGGTCCGACACGATATTAGGAAGTATCCCATTACTTTTGTCTCCTCAGTGTAATCCTAGATCTATAGGCGCTTGTGTCTTATACTCTACTTTTTGATTTTTCTCGTGAGATATCATTATCACACTCTTATCTTAGTCACTGTCATTGTTATTGTTATTTGTTAAGATTTAATCCCTTTTACCTCTATTTTTTAGTTACACCGTAACAGTCGTTCTGTTTGGTACTAACCGTTCTAATAGTTTATGTATGCAAACGAGCGCTCAGTGACTAGCTGTAACACAACGGCTGGAGAGGGGTGTGGAAACGGCGATCGTAGGATGGATTGTCATTGTTAATATGTTGAAGGGTCGCCTTTTACTTATCCATAAAGCTACCGGAAATCGGTAAATTCAATTCCTCAAAATGGCTCAAATGGCTCTGAGCACCATGGGACTTAACATCTATGGTCATCAGTCCCCTAGAACTTAGAACTAATTAAACCTAACTATCCTAAGGACAGCACACAACACCCAGCCATCACGAGGCAGAGAAAATCCCTGACCCCGCCGGGAATCGAACCCGGGAACCCGGGCGTGGGAAGCGAGAACGCTACCGCACGACCACTAGATGCGGGCTTTCAGTTCCTGAAGGACGGTTTATGGAAATTTATTTCACTCTTCGTGCACAATTTCCCTCGTTTGTGCATTGATACGTGAAACGAGTAATAAAAGATAATTTTCTTCCCTAAAATAGACCATAGAGGCATCGAGTGTCTGTAAGGGACAGGGAAGAAGCGAAAACTTTTTGGCATGCTCAGTACTCCACAAATGGAGAACGTCGTCTGTATTACTTATGGCATTATAGAAAACCGTCTACACCACGGGTAGGCGCTCGTGATTCGTTATGGCTTTATAATTAGTCGTGGCGTCGCGACCATAATGTCATCCTGATGAATGTGGCAGAATACCGTGAGGAGGCTGCTGAAATTTGATGAGTTATTATCTGTAGGTGATGTCCACTTGTTCACTATAACTTACCGGAATTAGGGGGAACAGCAGAGCTTTTTCTGTGATCTATTACTCTGCCTGTCTGTGCATCGAACAAGCAGTGAAGGGAACCAAATAGAATTAGAGTTCAGAGATAAGAAATAAAAACTTTGCTGTATGCCGATGAAATCTTAATTCTGGCAGAGACAGCAAAGGACTTGGAAGAGCAGTTGAAAGGAATGAACAGTGCCTGGACAGGATAAAAGATGAGCATCAACAAAAGAAAAACATTGAGGGAACTGTACTGGGAACAAGAAACTAAAAGTAGTGGATGAATTTTGCTATTTGGGTAGCAAATTAACTGATGACGGTCGAAGTGTGTAAGACATAAAATGCAGGTTGACAAAAACAAGAAAAACGTTTGCGGAAAAGAGGAATTTCGTATCAAATGGTTCAAAGGACTCCGAGCACTATGGGACTTAACATCTGAGGTCATCAGTCCCCTAGAACTTAGAACTACTTAAACCTAACTAACCTAAGGACATCACACATATCCATGCCCGAGGCAGGATTCGAACCTGCGACCGGAGCGGTCGCTCAGTTCGAGGCTGAAGCGCCTACAACAGCCCGGTCACATCGGCCGGCGAATTTCGTAACATCTAATATCAATTTCCGTGTTACGAAGTCTTTTCTGAAGGTGTTTGTCTGGAGTGTGCCTTCAACGGAAGTGAATCATGGACGGCAAGCAGAGAATAGAAGCTTTTGAAATGTCGTGCTACAGAAGAATGGAGAAGATTTGGCGGGTAGATGATGTAGCTAATGGGGAAGTACTGAATAGAATTGGGGAGAAAAGAAATTTGTGGCACAACCTGACTACAAGAAGAGATCGTTTAATAGGACTCATTGGCTGGTCCCGGCGGAGGTTCGAGTCCTCCCTCGGGCATGGGTGTGTGTGTTTGTCCTTAGGATAATTTAGGTTAAGTAGTGTGTAAGCTTAGGGACTGGTGACCTTAGCAGTTAAATCCCATAAGATTTCACACACATTTGAACATTTGAATAGGACACATTCAGAGATAGGGTATCACCAATTTAGTACACTACAGGGAAGTTTGGGGGGTAAAAATTGTAGGAGGAGATCAAAGTTTTAACGTATTAAGCAAATTTAAAAAAAAGTAGGTTGTGGTAGTTGTGATGAAGGGTGGCATGAAAGCAATCTTCGTACACAACAAGAACAGCGGTACTCCGTTGTAATTTTGGCTTTCAACTGATATCGCCCTACTTTTGACCTTGGACTAGTTTGGTACTTGCAGCTTATCCACGAATAAACTTTGTATTCATCTTCTCGTAATAATCGTATCACTGATAGGTGGTTTGAAACAAATTAAACACAATTTTGAAGTAATTTTATCCATTTCAAAGTCAGTCATACCAGTTTACCGTTTCACTCAGCTTTTACTTTACCGCTTATTTGTCATCATAGTTCTGAACACAGTACCACCTGATGCTTCTACCAAATTGGCCACTGTGTCGTAGATGACGCCAAACCAACTAGCTTTAAAACTCTCCAGGTTTGCACACGATCATTGCTAGCAACATTTTATGCCACGCACAGAGACACTATACGTTCAGTTCTTCGACAGGGTTCTTATATCATAGAAAAATGATAAAACAACCCCAGTCATGCCTAACAAACACCCAACATTCATTTCACATGCGAACAATTTTCCTGTAGATGTCAGTCTGCCATGTAAGACACGTGTCAGTTCGTTAAATTTTATATTTGAGTATGTGTCCACTGCTTTATCATAGCTAATAATGTACGTGAAAGGAGTGGCTAACTCATGACTTTGACCTAAACTACTTATATTTCATCCCGAAGTGGTTCCTTTGTAAAGGACACGGTTGATTTTTATACTTTCTCAGTCCAATCAAGTTTGTGCTCTGTCTCTAATCATCGTGTCGTCAACAGGACGTTAAAGTGCTATCTTCCTTGCTTCCGAGGAGCACTCGCTGTTTAAATGGCCTATATGGGTTGATGCTCTAGTAATTAAATGAGGAGCCCTGTTACAGGACAATAGACTTCATCACTATTAATTGGTCTGCTTTCGCTTCTGTCGTGCCCTGTAGTTGGTTTCATGTCCATAATTTCATGGCTGGAAAGCGCGAACATCTATCCATTTATACACTATAACAAATCAAATGTGGCGGTACACCTAATGCGTCATCCAGTTCCTCCATGAAATCTAGCACAAGAAGGGAGTTTCCGTTTCGTGTAACCTCGGAAGCAGTGTATTTTAGGTTGAACTGAGCTGTGCGTGTGTGGAACTGGAAGAAAAAGGAAGGTAGCTTAGGAATTGGCGTCAAGTCGGCCTGAGGTCATTAAAAACAGTTCTGAAGCGCGGGTGGAGGAATGAAATCAGTCATGTTATTTTCATAGAAACTATCCAGATATTTGCCTTAAGAAATTTAGGGACCTCTGAGAAACCTTCATTTAGATGGCAGGGAAAGGATTTGAATCGCCGTCCTCCTGAATGCAATTCCAGTGTCTTACCATTGTCCCACCTAGCTAGCTGTGAACCTGTAAGATGTCTGGTAAATGGGGCTTATTTGTTTAGTAGTTACACTGGAATATAGTGTGATATTATAGTCTGGAGCTGCTTTCTCTTATTTGAAATTTGTAATTTTGATCGATGTCAGAATACACGCTATTGTTTATTTTTGACAATAGCATGCTTGTCTACTACGGAAACAATTAGAAGTACCCTTTATATGTCGTTGTTGTTGTGGTCCGAAGACTGGTTTGATGCAACTCTCCTCGCTACTCTATCCAGCTCTGTTCATTACCTCTTCATTGATTAACATGATCTTCTACGGATGTTTTCACTGTGAAAGATGACAAACTGTCACCCTTCGACCGGCGTGTTAGTTCCCTTACGTCCGATTGCGAACTTCTAGACCAAAGACAGAAAGGAACAATAACGGCTGCGTGGGAAATGAGATACAGACCGCATAATACAGCACACAGCTTGCATTTACAAAAGGGGACTCAAGTCATGTCTTCAGGTGACCGAATACTTAAGTCCCGTCCAAATTAATTATTTACAAAAATATGAATTAACATTTTACATTTTAAAGTGATTCGATGGCGCTTTGATACTTAACAGCTATCTTCTTCTCAATCCGTGGCATTTCTGTGTACGTTTGAGACAGTCAACAGACATCGAAAATTATTTTAAACACGTACCTAAAGGAATGTCCACGACAGCCACTGTAGCTCTGGAGACGGCTGTCAACGGTGGTGAGAAAATTAGAAACTTGTTTAATGAGTAGACGATTTGTGTCTATACGGGAGAAACAGTGCATTGACCTAGGATTTGCTGCCAGAAGAATTCACTACCGATTCATTTCGGCACGCTCTCCACCATATACCTTTGAATCCTCTGTGGCCGCCACAGAGTCTGCAGGAAAGCGCCCCTTGCCACTGCTGTTTTAGTTGCGTCAGGCCGACCGCCTGCTCCCCAGCCCCACTGTTTTGTTTGCGGCGGTAGCGCTAATTAAACCACACCACTCGCGACAATGGAAACCGCAATACGTCACCATGGCACAGTCGTCTTTTTGTTTGTCGCAGCCAATAATGAACTGCTGCTGGCTGCATGTGGAAGTATCCTACCTGTTATGTAACAAGTGGCACGCGTTCTGCACGGGTGGCATGTGCATTTCTTCCTAAGATTCCGATAAAACCTTACACTATAAGAGGGAACTACAATGGCCATAAAATTACAAACGACTTACAGAGAAGGAAGGAAGAAGGCAGAAGAAGAGAGAAGGGAAAGAAAGTGACTGATGACACGAGCATGAAGGAAGAAGCACAGGTAGACAAGATAGGCACTCAAGATAAAACAGACCCCATAACGAAAGCAGTGGGAAGGCAGGGGATGGGGTGAACCACCAAGCCCAGTCGAAGCCAGTTCAATCGGGGCGAAGGGTGGAGGAAGATGGCCTGCCATCCCCTCCACCCACTGATAAGGTTGAAGGTCCCACCCTTAAATAAAGCGATAAAAACACCCATCACGAAGAAACCGTAAAACGAGATCAGCTGCTGAGGCATTGTTAGCTAACGCCAAGAGTAGCGAGTCAGGGCAGCTGAGAGTCCGTCGCAGGGCGGTTAAGTTGGTATAGTCCAGTAAGAGATTAACATCGATCCACAACAACAGAGAGAGGGGTCCTCACGACGGAGGAGATTACCGTGTGTCAGCCAAGTATGGCTGATGCGGAGCCGGCAAAGGACGGTAGAGGCCTTACGAGAGGCATGTAAGGAGGGCCGCCACATAGTTGTAGAGTTCTTTATCGCCCTGAGTTTGTTCGGCAAAGAAAGAGTGTGCCATTCTGCATTCCAAAGTCCCAAAACCTGACGACCTAATGCCGAGCGGAGGTCTATTTCTGGAACCCAATAGCAAGAGATGGTCTGTTAGTAGGCAGTTTAGCCAGTCAATTGGCAAGTTCATTACCAGCTATCCCAACATGGCCTGGGGTCCAAATGAAGACCACTGAGCATCCACGTTGATCAAGGAGAGAAAGGGGGTCTTGGAAAGCTATGACCAATGGGTGGCGAGGGAAGCACTGGCAAACAGCTTGCAGACTGCTCAAGGAGTCACTACAGATACTGAAGGACAGTCCTGAGCAGAAGCGGACATTGTCCAGTGCACGCAAGATGGCTACCAATTCTGCAGTAATAACACTACAGCCATCCGGCAAGGGACGAAGTTCCGTGTGTCTCGCATAGGTATAAGCATAACCAGTTTGACCAGCAACCAAAATCACTTTTGAACCACGGAATGAACTGAGTAGACAGTAGAATTGGTGGTAAAGAGCCTCCAGAGGGATGGAATCCTTTGAATTGATGTCAAGACAGAGCTGTGGCCAAGAGACGCACCACTTACATGAGCGGAGAAAAGAGACGGTAAAAGGAAGTGCTGGAGCTCAGAAAAGAGCGACTGAATGCAGGCAGTCATTGCAAGCTCACATCGTGGCCGCCGCCGTGGAAGTTTGATCTCCGTGTCTGGATAAAGAAGACTATAATTAGGGTGCTTTGGGGTGTAGCGAATGCGGAGCTCCGAAGATATCAGCTGTTGTGGGCGCGAAACTCGCAGCAGTGGAATCCCTGCCTCTGCGAGAAGGCTAATCACCGGGCTACTGGAAGGCACCAGTCGCAAGTCGTACCCCACAATGGTGAATGGGGTCTACTATCTGCAATGTCAAAGGTGACGCAGGACCATAGACAGGACTCCCGTAGTCTAAACGAGACTGGATCATTGCTTTGTACAATCACAGTAGAACACACGTTCTCTGGTTGATACGGTCAGTATTTAGTTATTGTCGCTATGGGATGTGAAGATCTTCTTCGATACGTCAAACAAAGGTACAAATGGTTCAAATGGCTCTAAGCACTATGGGACTTAACATCTGAGGTCATCATCCCCTAGAACTTAGAACTACTTAAACCTAACTAACCTAAGGACATCACACACATCCATGCCCGAGGCAGGATTCGAACCTGTGACAGCAGCAGTCACGTGCTTCCGGACTGAAGCGCCTAGAACCGCTCGGCTACAGCGGCCGGCTCCAAACAAACGAAATTTTTTAAAAAAATCAATCGTAGTGGGTTATGGGACAGTTACTTCATTCTGAACATATGCAGTAGAAACAAGTGAGTCATCCGCAAGCCAGGAGCCTTTCCTCTCTATTTCGGCCTCATTCTCTAGTTGTGAAGGTCAGTGTTTCGTTATTGTCGCTACGCGGTGTGCCTCTTCGCTACATGAAACGTAGGGGATTAAAAAATCAATCGTGGAGGGTAATGATTTTTAGAACGGATATAAAAGATTGCTATTTGTACCTCATACTCAGATTTCTTCCTGTACCTCATATTCAGAGTTATTTAGAAGAGGTTACGTAGATTGTCTTGTTGGAATAATTTTAATAGAAATGAGAGTTAGCTAGAGTGTTTTGCGAGTGAGCTTTGAGAAAGAGCAAATAATATGGCTCAACGTTTAACGGCAGGCGGGAATGCCAGCCAGACCCACGTGCATCCTGTCACTTTTTCTCTTAGCGGGGCAGAGCTGCACTCATAGCTCAATTTAGCTCCCAGCACATACGTACTTTCGGTCCGGCTCTGCGATGCACTTCAACTATACGCAAAGAATACTGTATTCATTTCGGTACTCGATAGTTCATTCCTGGTGATAGTGGTGTATGCGCTGTTGAAAACATATTAATGAATTTATAGCGCTCGTAAAATCGAAATCATTTTATATTCGTCTGGCACAGATATGGACAAACAATAAAAGCCAAGGTAATTAAGAACTTCTCAGGGCATTAAGATAGCCATATGCCTCTCTGGGGGACACGGCCATTACTATATGTATGCTTCACAACCATTGTTCAGACACTTTTCTGGGAATCGATTCTTCTGGTTTCGTTTGTGTGTGTGGGGTGGTAAAAAGCCTTATACTCAAATGGATAAGGACGAATAAAATGATGAACGCTATGTTGTTTGGAGGCAGCTGCTAAATGGAAAAAATTAATTCAACGACACAGTTTCAAGTGGGAACACGTACAGGAACTTAGTGCCAATAGCAAGAACTCTTTTGAACAGAAGTTATTTTGTATTTTACGCCGTTTCGGCGTATTATCAAAAGAAAATTTGGCAACGCGCAAACGTTACTCAGGTGCGAGCCATCGACGCTAGATAATGCAACTTACACTTTACCGCGTCTAACAGGAGTCTTTCAAACGGCCAGTTGTCAAGAGGTTCCACGGTAGTCTGCAGGTTCTCGATATTATGCGTGTATTTATGGCATATCCTATGAAAAAGTATTTGATATGCTTATAGTACTCGCAGAATTCTCCAGCGTTATGTACATGCTGGGCGGGTCTATGCACAGAAATAATCAAGGTCATTCACATCGGTAACATCATGTTGTTCTGCGAGTGGACGTGCAACCGACCCTGATTCACAACAAACACATCTGAATAGCTGTCAGTGATGACAGAAGTACATATATTTTTGATGCAATCTCGACCACCTCTTTCTACACGAAGAATAGCACGGGATTCCCGAATGAGCAAGAGCTCCGTCTGGAAAACTGTCAGTGATAGTTGTTTACGTCAGTATCACATCCATGTCCATCAGGCATTAAGTGAAGTGATATTAGACAAGAATCGTCTTTTTCACCCGGTTTCTAAATCAAAATGTGGACTTCATGACTTTCATACTCTTATGTTCAAATGTGTGTGAATTCCCAAGGGACCAAATTGCTGAGGTCATCGGTCCCTAGACTTACACACTACTTAAACTAACTTATGCTAGGAACAACACACAGACACACACACACACACACACACACACACACACACACACACACACACATGACCGAAGGAGGACTCGAATCTCCGGCGGGACGGGCCGCGCAATCCGTGACGTGGCGCCTCAAACCGCGCGGCCACTCAGCGCAGCTTTCATTCTCTTTATCATGTCAGGATAATGTAAGGCTTCTTCTGTTTAATCAGATCTAAAGGGTGTCATTATGGACCAAAATCGACAATCTGACGACAATTTGTTTTTGCTTATTGGATGGAATTTTTTAAAAAATGTCATTTTGTGCGCTGATTTAGCCATTTTAATTCCAATGGCGAGGTAAATATCCACAATACTATTGGCAGGAGGAAAACTCGCAAGTTTACGTCAGCAAGATAACTAGTACATCTGGAACATAACTTCCTGGTGTGGTCTCACCCATGGTAAAGATATCGAGCCTTCTGTTTTAAATAAAGAATTAAATTGTGAACAGTACTGTAGATTTTTCCAACATACACCGACATATTTGCTGGAATATATTGCACTAATGGCACTGATGTGTTCTGTGGCCGCAGCAAGTTAGGTGACCAGCATATTTTTCCTTTGGCGACAAGCGAACCATAAATCAAATCAGGGACGCTGGTCACTTGGTCATCACTGTCGGCAAATTTATCTATCTTCTGTTATCCGTTGGGGATGCATCAAAGGCATTATGCACAAGTATCAACAGTGTCCTACAATGATATAAAAGATTTCGCGAAGCATGCAGGTCACTTCAAAACAATTAGAGTACCTATTATCAGGTACGATTGTGCTTGTACACCGTCCAGTCACATTAATATCACCACCTGTCAGAAGCCTGAATAACCACATTTTACGTGCAGAAGAGAGTCAGTCAGGTACTGGAAGAAAGCGACAAGGATGTGGAGTCATTCCGACGCCACTGCCAGTGGCCAGCTGCGCTAGGTTTTTCGGTTTAGTGTCCATGGCACGAACAACCTGATCGATGTGGTCCCACAGATTCTCGATAGGGTTCTAATCCAGGAAATTTGTTGGCCACCCATGTGCCTCGCTCCCCCTCCTAGAAGACATAGAGGCCCCTGAAATTAGGCGATTACAGTTAGTCACAAGATCATACCAGGAAAATCCTAGACGACTCAGAACTCTCTACACACCAAGACATAGCAGCTACAAACAGACTTAAGTCCAGGTCATCTTTACGGAAAATCGGTGAAGAACTGCAAGGCTTCCACTCGCAGACAGCTTGGAAAGAACTATGTGCTTTAAATGGACATGAGAACCGAAACTTGGTAGACAACTGCCACAAAATGATTAATGGATTCAAACTACCAAGGAAGTTGTGGGCAACTTTGACCCGTGTGAGGACGAGTGTTTGCCGCCAGAAGCAACTAATGAACAAATGGGGCCTATCGGACAATCCTGAATATCATGTGGGCCATTTACTTGTGTGTAAAGTGCATGGCTATGAGCGTGATATGAAGGGCATACACACGCTCCGACTAGATATAGAGTGGCTCAAGAGTATTTGTAATATTGTATAGTATTACAACATATGTAAAGTATATTGTAACTCAGTATAGAGCTACAAGAATATTTTAGCCGATATATTATGTGACGAAAGCCTTTGTAAATGTCGATCGAGTAAATAAAATAATTGCTGGCTGGGGTACTACAGTAAACTTATCCTCGTGCTCTTCTAACCAAGCACGTACACTGCGAGATGTGTAAAACGTTGCTTTGTTAAGCTGGTATATGCCATCGAGGGAAAACAAACTACGTGCATGTAGGGGTGGACATGGTTCCCAAGGTTAGATGCATTCTGGTGTTGATCCATTGGACTTCCAGAATGACGAGATCACCCAGAGAATGCCACGAAAACATACTCCAGACCATAACACTCCCACCGGGTTTTAGGGTGTTTGCTTTCAGACCGTACACACAAATGGCCACCTGTACGATGGAGCAAAAACGTGATTCATCTGGAAAGGCACCTGTCACTACTCAGTGGACGTCCAGTTGGGGTGTTGGCGAGCATATTCCAGCCTCCGTCGCTGATCAACAGCAGTCAGCATGGGTGTATGAACCAGGCACCTGCTGCAGGTGCCCGTACGCAGCAGCGTTCGCTGGACAGTGGTTGAGGAGACACTGCTGGTAGGACCTTGGTTCCTGTGGAGGGTCGTTTGCACGTCTGCTCGCCCGTACACATCCCCGCGGCCGTCGTTCACTCCTGTGATTATGGCCCGTGGTGCACCACACTTGCTCGGCGCCAGTTTTTGATAGAGCAGTTTGCCGTGCACGGTATACTTCAATCACGGCGACACGCGAACAGTTTACAAGCAACCGTTTTGGAAATGGTTCCACCTTTGGCCGAAAACCAATGATCATGCCTTTTGGACGTCAGATAAATCGCTCCGTTTCCGCATTACGACGGCCGGTCGAGGTGGCCGAGCGGTTCTAGGCGCTACAGTCTGGAACCGCGCTACCGCTACGGTCGCAGGTTCGAATCCTGCCTCGGGCATGGATGTATGTGATGTCCTTAGGTTAGTTAGGTTTAAGTAGTTCTAGGTTCTAGGGGACTGATGACTTCAGCAGTTAAGTCCCATAGTGCTCAGAACCATTTGAACCATCGCAATACGACGACGACTGCGCTGTTTTCCGCGGTCTCCCGACACGTTTTACGTACCATCCGCTGCTAGTGCTGCCACCTGCCACGCTGCACGTTGACGTCGAACTTAGGCGGTGGTCACATTAATGCGACTGAACTGTGCAGCAATGGGGAAAGCATTTGGAACTGCTAATACAGTTAATTGAAACAGAAAATGGCGATATTTCCTGATAATTTGTTATAAGTGTAAAATTGCAAATATAGTTTATTCGAACTTGAAAGTGAAAAATAGTTCTGTTCTTGCTGCAACAATAAGACCACGTTCATTAACATAAAAACATTATTTCTCGTTCCTTAAGGCGTGTGCAGTGATGGTGCCTTTGAGAAGGAACAGGTAGATTTCGTTCCCCATTCTTTTCCAGTTCGTATTTGTGGGCACCCCTGTAAGACGAAAGAATCAGCAATCCATATTTCGCGCTCATTAAACTGTTGATGCCATTTAACCGATCCTGTAGTTCTTCTTCACTTTCACTGACAATAGTAACGTCGTCAGCGAATCTTATCATCGATACCCTTTCACTTACAGTTTTAATTTACCCTTGAACCTTTCTTTTACTTCCGTCATTGGTTCCTAGGTGCATAGGTTGAACCGTCGAGGTGAAATGCTGCATCCCTGTCTTACACAATTTTAGCCCCAGCACTTCGTTAGGTGTCATCCAGTCTTATTCTTCCTTCTTAGTTCTTGTACATCACTCGTCTTCCCCTACAGCTTACTATCATTTTTCTCAAAATTTCGAACATCTTTCCCCATTTCAAACTGTCGAATGCTATTTCTAGGCCGACAAATCCTATAGACGCGTTTGATTTTCCTTCAGTCTTGCTTCCATTATCAGAAGCAACGTCAGAACTGCTTCTCTGGTGCCTTTACTTCCTAAAGCCAAACTGATCGTCATCTAATAGATCCTAGATTTTCTTTTCCATTCTTCTGTATATTCTTGATGACAGCAGCTTGGATGCATGAGCTGTTAAGCTGATTGTACGATTGTTCTCGCACTTATCGACCCTTGCTATCTTAGGAATTGTGTCAAGAATGTTTCCTGAAAGTCTGATGGTTCGTCACCAGTCTCATATATTCTATACACCGATTTGAATAGCCGTTTGGTTGCCACTTCCACCAGCGATTTTAGAAAATCCGAAGAAATGCTATCTATCCCTTCTGCCCTATTTTATCTTAACTATACTCCATTACTTTCTTCTATCACGTCGTCTGACAAGTCGTTTCCGTCTAGAGGTCTTCAATATATTCTTTCCACACATCCACCCTCAGCTCTGCATCTAGCCTCGAAATTCCCATTGCACTCTTCATGTTACCACCCTTATTTTTAATCTGACCATTGGTTGTTTTTATTTTTCTGTATGCTGTGTCAACCCTTCCAATAACCATATCTTTTTAGATTTCTTCACATTTTTCATGCAGCTATTTCGCCTTAGCTTCCCTGCACTTCCCATTTATTTCATTGACCAACAGAATGAGCACTCAGGAGGAAATGGAAACAACTGTATTAAACACACGTAATTCGTATCAGCAGTGCTTGTGGCGTGTAGTTGAAAAAATGTTACGATGATCTCGGCATTGTCAAAAGATTCCGGATTAACCCCGATGCGGATTTCCGGTAGGTGACCACGGGGGAAAAACTTGAATAAACAACGAAAGAGTAACGTCCTTCGAGTCGGAGCGCGGAATGTCATAAGTCTGACTGTAGTTGGATGCTAGAGAATCAGAAAAGGAAAATGGTAAGGCTTAGTCGAAATATGATGGGGCCCATGAAGTGAAGTAGAAAGAAGACAAGGATTTCTTGTCAGACGAGTATTGGGTGATATCAACAGCAGCAGAAAGTGGTCTAACGGGAGTAGTATTTGTTATGAATAGGAAGGTAGGGCAGAGAGGGAGTTACTGTGAACAGTTCAGTGATAAGGTTGTTCTCATCAGAATCGACAGCAAATCGACACCGACAACAGCAGTTCAGGTCTACATGCCGATCTCACAAGCTGAAGACGAAGAGAGAGCGAGAGTGTATGAGGATATAGAACGGATAATTGAGTACGAAAAGGAAGACAAAAGTCCAATAGTCATGGGGGATTGGAATGCGGTTGTAAGTGAAGGAGTAGAAGAATGGATTACGGTGGAATATGGGCTGGGTGGTAGGAATGAAAGAGGAGAAAGGTTAATTCAGTTCTGCAATAAATTTCAGAATGTAATAGCGAATACTACACTCCTGGAAATGGAAAAAAGAACACATTGACACCGGTGTGTCAGACCCACCATACTTGCTCCGGACACTGCGAGAGGGCTGTACAAGCAATGATCACACGCACGGCACAGCGGACACACCAGGAACCGCGGTGTTGGCCGTCGAATGGCGCTAGCTGCGCAGCATTTGTGCACCGCCGCCGTCAGTGTCAGCCAGTTTGCCGTGGCATACGGAGCTCCATCGCAGTCTTTAACACTGGTAGCATGCCGCGACAGCGTGGACGTGGACCGTATGTGCAGTTGACGGACTTTGAGCGAGGGCGTATGGTGGGCATGCGGGAGGCCGGGTGGACGTCCCGCCGAATTGCTCAACACGTGGGGCGTGAGGTCTCTACAGTACATCGATGTTGTCGCCAGTGGTCGGCGGAAGGTGCACGTGCCCGTCGACCTGGGACCGGACCGCAGCGACGCACGGATGCACGCCAAGACCGTAGGATCCTACGCAGTGCCGTAGGGGACCGCACCGCCACTTCCCAGCAAATTAGGGACACTTGCTCCTGGGGTATCGGCGAGGACCATTCGCAACCGTCTCCATGAAGCTGGGCTACGGTCCCGCACACCGTTAGGCCGTCTTCCGCTCACGCCCCAACATCGTGCAGCCCGCCTCCAGTGGTGTCGCGACAGGCGTGAATGGAGGGACGAATGGAGACGTGTCGTCTTCAGCGATGAGAGTCGCTTCTGCCTTGGTGCCAATGATGGTCGTATGCGTGTTTGGCGCCGTGCAGGTGAGCGCCACAATCAGGACTGCATACGACCGAGGCACACAGGGCCAACACCCGGCATCATGGTGTGGGGAGCGATCTCCTACACTGGCCGTACACCACTGGTGATCGTCGAGGGGACACTGAACAGTGCACGGTACATCCAAACCGTCATCGAACCCATCGTTCTACCATTCCTAGACCGGCAAGGGAACTTGCTGTTCCAACAGGACAATGCACGTCCGCATGTATCCCGTGCCACCCAACGTGCTCTAGAAGGTGTAAGTCAACTGCCCTGGCCAGCAAGATCTCCGGATCTGTCCCCCATTGAGCATGTTTGGTACTGGATGAAGCGTCGTCTCACGCGGTCTGCACGTCCAGCACGAACGCTGGTCCAACTGAGGCGCCAGGTGGAAATGGCATGGCAAGCCGTTCCACAGGACTACATCCAGCATCTCTACGATCGTCTCCATGGGAGAATAGCAGCCTGCATTGCTGCGAAAGGTGGATATACACTGTACTAGTGCCGACATTGTGCATGCTCTGTTGCCTGTGTCTATGTGCCTGTGGTTCTGTCAGTGTGATCATGTGATGTATCTGACCCCAGGAATATGTCAATAAAGTTTCCCTGTTCTTATTTCAATTTCCAGGAGTGTATATTCAAGAATCACAAGATGAGGTGGTATATGTGAAAAAAGCAGGAGATATGGGGAGATTTCATTTAGATTACGTCATGGTCAGGCGGGGATTCCGAAATCCGATATCGCATTGTAAGGAGTACAGAGGAGCAGATATAAACACGCATCACAATGTAGTAATGAAGATTTGACTGAAATTTAAGAGACTTGTCAGTAAGAGAACAGGCGTACTAAGGAATGAAGAGATACGCTTGAAATTCTGTGAGGGTATAGATACTGCGATAATGAGTAGTTCAGTAGGCAGTTCGGTTGAAGAGGAATGGACATCTCCAGAAGGGACAATCAAAGACGTTGGTACTAAGAAGGTAACTGCGAAGAAACCATGGGTGACAAGAAATAGTTCAGTTGATCGATGAAAGAAGAAAGTACAAAAATGTTCAGGGAAATTCGGGAGTACAGAAGTACAAGTTTCTTATGGATGAAATAAATGGGAAGTGCAGGGAAGCTAAGGCGAAATGGCTGCATGAAAAATGTGAAGAAATCTAAAAAGATATGGTTATTGGAAGGGTTGACACAGCATACAGAAAAATAAAAACAACCAATGGTCAGATTAAAAATAAGGGTGGTAACATGAAGAGTGCAATGGGAATTTCGAGGCTAGATGCAGAGCTGAGGGTGGATGTGTGGAAAGAATATATTGAAGACCTCTAGACGGAAACGACTTGTCAGACGACGTGATAGAAGAAAGTAATGGAGTATAGTTAAGATAAAATAGGGCAGAAGGGATAGATAGCATTTCTTCGGATTTTCTAAAATCGCTGGTGGAAGTGGCAACCAAACGGCTATTCAAATCGGTGTATAGAATATATGAGACTGGTGACGAACCATCAGACTTTCAGGAAACATTCTTGACACAATTCCTAAGATAGCAAGGGTCGATAAGTGCGAGAACAATCGTACAATCAGCTTAACAGCTCATGCATCCAAGCTGCTTTCATCAAGAATATACAGAAGAATGGAAAAGAAAATCTAGGATCTATTAGATGACGATCAGTTTGGCTTTAGGAAGTAAAGGCACCAGAGAAGCAGTTCTGACGTTGCTTCTGATAATGGAAGCTAGACTGAAGGAAAATCAAGACACGTCTATAGGATTTGTCGGCCTAGAAATAGCATTCGACAGTTTGAAATGGGGAAAGATGTTCGAAATTTTGAGAAAAATGATAGTAAGCTGTAGGGGAAGACGAGTGATGTACAAGAACTAAGAAGGAAGAATAAGACTGGATGACACCTAACGAAGTGCTGGGGCTAAAATTGTGTAAGGCAGGGATGCAGCATTTCACCTCGACGGTTCAACCTATGCACCTAGGAACCAATGACGGAAGTAAAAGAAAGGTTCAAGGGTAAATTAAAACTGTAAGTGAAAGGGTATCGATGATAAGATTCGCTGACGACGTTACTATTGTCAGTGAAAGTGAAGAAGAACTACAGGATCGGTTAAATGGCATCAAATGTTTAATGTGCGCGAAATATCGATTGAAAGTAAACAGGAAAAGACAAAAGTAATGAGTAGCAAGACAAATGAGCGTAGCGAGAAACTTAACATCAAAATTGTTGACTGCGAAATCTAGTATGAAACACAGGCCTCAATTTGAGAATGAAATTTCTGAGAATGTACATCTGGAGCATAGCATTGTACGGTACTGAATCGTGGACACTGGGAAAATCGGATTAGAAGAGAAGCGAAGTATATGAGATGCGGTGCTACAGAAGAACGTTGAAAATTTTGTGTACTGATAAGATAAGGAATGAGAAGGTTCTCCACAGAATCGGCGAGAAGAGGAACATATGAGAAACCCTTACCAGAAGAAGGGCAGGGCGATAGACATGTGCTAAGGTATCATGGAATAGCCTCCATGATACAGTCAGTAAAATGATGACAAATAATAATAATAATTAGAAAGTGCTTATGTGCTTCCTTCCTTCAGCATCGTTTGCCTGATCTCTGGATTCTGTGATATCACTCTTTGCTTAACTGACTTCGTATAAAAGAGTATGAAAAATACATAACTGGTGCTGTGTTTTATTACTTCAATCATCTAAATTGTAATGTTTACAAATCTCTATTCATTGTGATTCACTTCCAACCTATTGCTGTTGAATTCGCAATTTTTGCATTGCTGCGTCTTACCGAAGCGTATCTGTTTTTGCACTTGCTAGCGCTTCTCCGTAATCTGTATTACCTGCAGAAATTTCACTGGAGTGCTTTTACGATAACGTACTCCATCACCACACGTTATCGCTACGAAATCTGCATCTTTCAAAAGCTACGTATTCTGCTGTGAAAAGAAAGAAAGAGAAAGACCGTTGCCGATAATTTTGTTCCCAATGTCGAAAATCTAGTGAACTGTGATTTACAAAGATTCTGAATTAAATTGAAATGCTTTGAATCTCACAGGTTGCTGCTTTACGGGGAGTGGGACAGTAAGTGTGAGGCGTCAAATATACACACGTTCACTGAGCGATAATCTAACGATTTAATAGTCAAGGTAAATATGGATATTTCGGAATCGCACCATCACTTCATTGATGGGGTTCTTCTCTACCCAACTCATCGTTAAACTAAGATTATTACAGAAAAGCGGTACAAATAGTGTCCTGTTCAGAACACAGTATTTTTCGATTTAAGCTCATCTTTCTCAGTAAATGATCAAGAATTACTTTTTTATTTAACTCTGTGTTAGTGTTTGCGTGTTTTACCAGTTTTGACTTATGGCAGTGAAATGTGGATTTTGAAAGCGAAAATTATGGAAAACTGAGAAACTCAGCGGGCAAGAGATAGATGCATGTTAGGAATTTCTAGGAGACAATAAAACAAATAAATGGTCCACGGAACAGACTGGAGTGGCAGACAGCTGTAAAAGTACTCGAGGTGTACCGTAGATGCAATCACGCGAATGGATACTAGGTGGACCAATGAAGCTCTTTCCTGATTTTCAAGAAATATATTACTGTGCGTATCCCCTGATGGTAGGTGGGCCGATGACTGGAAAACTACGGGAGGGATGTGGTTGCGTATAACAGATCATAATGCATAGAGAAGTCCAGAGAAGATACAGCAGAGGATGTCGATTAGCTACTGATGATGAAGGTAATACCGAAGATGGCATACGTTCACCTGACTTCATTGTACACGCAGTACCTATTTTTGTACTAATTATCGCCAACAATCAACAATCACCCAGAAAATATTCAAATTATGTGATTGATAGTCTCTGATCACAGTTTCTTAGTTCTCCAGGTAACTAATTTTCGTCGGCCATGAATGTCTTCAGATTTATGTACTAACGCGTAGAAGTCAAAACAAGTTGACAACTGTTCCATGAACATTAACATGATACAAATAGTGTCGTTAGCTTGTTGGAATGATTCTCAGCGCTCACAAGATTTTAATGAACCGCTGTTTTTTTTCAGAAATTTTAATTTTAAAAGAGTCCTATTTGGATTATGTCACTACTTTTGTTATACATTTGTAGTTAAGTTGTCTGCTAGTCTGTGACTTTCGCAAGTTATTTCACAGATCTGAAGATGTTCTTCGCTGAACTCAGTTAATCTGGACTTTTAAAAATTGTGATAAAAGAGTGTGGGTAAAATACTCTGCAAGTATATTCGTATTCGCGATCGTGGAAGTATTCACTGTTTTGCTCTTTGGTGATTTCTGTTAATCAGTACTGAAATATACTTCTTTAACTGACTTTCTCTTAAGTACTCACAGTGTCGCCAGGACAATGCCCTGTACTGCTCAGAGTTCAGATTTCTGTAGTTTAACTTCGTATAAAGACTCGTCTGTTTTGCTGCTATTCCATCCCTGTAGACGTATCTCTATACACAATTGGCTGTGAACATTTAAAATAAGCTTGTTGACATCGAAAGAAGTGACTGTAACATTGTACTCGGACCCTGACATATGTTCGTAGCAGGGAGCGCTGGCGAGACGCGCCACTTGGCTCGCGTCACTCGACGGCCGCTCATTGTTTATGGGCCATGTAGTGTAACACGCGGCTACGCTGTGCTGGTACTCTGCTGGAAGTTTCACCTGCTGGCGTGTGGCCGACTCAGTAGAAAGTCGTCACAGAGGTTTTCGTGACTTCTCTCCACGCACGCACCTGCATTATAAGAAATGGTTTCTCCGGAACCTAACTCACGTTTCTGCTTACTGCATGCGACTAATATAAATACTGGGTTCGCCAACTGGCCACCACTGCGTTGGTCTGTATGGTACCGGACAATTGATCGACGAAATGAGATCGGGACTGAAGACTGTAAAGGATAGCTTAATACGAGAGCGTGCTGAAATATAATGCTTCTAAGTTTTTTATGTAGAAGTATTAAATAAAACAAATTTTATTAGAATTCTACGTCCTTATTCTCCATGACTACATACACGTTTCTCATCGTAGTCATCTTGGCGAGAAAATCGCCCTAGCGACGAACACATTTCTCCCAACGAGAGACGGTATCAACAGATACCGACACTATAGAACTTTGTTGACAGAGAAACAACCTCGCCTCTGGTTGCATCGCTTCATCTCCTTCAAAGTGAAGTCCTCGAGGAAGTTCTTTAAGTGTTGGAAACACATGAAAATCGGATGGGGCCAAGTCGGGGCTGTACGGAGCACGATCGATGACAGTGGACGGAAAGCGTCGGATTGTTGCAGGTGTGGCAGCGCTCGTGTGTGGTCTTGCGTTGCCATGCTGAACGACCGTGTACTTAATGTAAGGGCGATCTCTTCGAACTCGTGGTCAGCTTTCTGAGCTGTTTCCCACGCACCGACAAAGTTACGTTACACAACGGCCAAGTTACACGCTGCAGTTCGGAGACCTCTATCGGCAGAGGGTTGCAACGTACAAAACGAGAAAGTCGACTAAGTAACGTGCATGACATGTAATCCTCAGCCGATATTGAGAATAGAATAAAAAATTCGGAGACATTACTTTTCATCAAACTCAAATAATGCAACTTCCTTCCGATACTTCTGTTTCTGATCACCTATCTAATTGTGGCAAGATACTTACCGATGCAAGTACACATTTCTGTTCGAAAGTTGGAGTATGGAACCTCTCAATAAAAAGTATTTATATTAGAAAGAACATAACTCAATACTGATACTTTAGAAAAATGATCCCGATACTATCAGAAAAAGTACGTTGAAAACAATAGTCTTATTCGGGACAGTATCAAAGATTTAATTTCTTATCATGACGTCTATCTGTCCTGAAAAGAAAACCACGCAACTAAGTAGTTTGATGCTCTACAGTTACCAGTTGAATCGAAAATGAAGCTTTTCGTTAGGCAAATACAACCAAAGGACTGCAGGAATTAATTAAAATCTACTTGATAATGCATCCAGAAGAATTAATAATGTATGGAAAGTTCTGGCTGAAAATTACGAATTATTTAGGAATAAAGGAGTCGACTCGCCGAATGGCTGGTGTTTCTGCTAGTATATGATATTCACGTGTATTCTTTGGTATTTGGTGTTAAGCCATAATTGATTATTGTAAACAGTACCGATATATTATCGTGTGTTTCTTATCTGTCTTAAAATATATATCAAAAGTCAGACAAATAACAAAAATAAGCATGCTTATTTAAAAGAAAATAGCCACCCCCCAGCAGACGTCATACTAGTACCAAGGAACACCGCATTTAGCCTTGACAAAGGCCTAAATTCGGAGAAGAGAGACTCCAAGTTTCTTCAGGTATGCCATATCTAGCTGAAGTCACTAGTTGATTATTAGATCCCGCAGGACCATCAGTTTTGGATGATTATGATTGCTACAGATCACTGGCTCTTCCAAACAGCTCCAGGCATTTCATATGTAATTAAGATCGGGCGATGTAGCTGGCTAACCGCGGTACGATAGGGTGCTTGAGTGTTCATCAAACCAGTATCGTATTATTTCAGCCCTATGGACGGGTTGTTGTTCTTTGAAGACGTGAGCGTCCAAAAGCATGCGCATTATGTAAATGTAGAAGAAAGACCAGCGCTTTGTTATCGGTCCTAGTTCGAGTTCAGGGTAAACTTAGTGAAGGGGTTGATATCATGGTGCGAAAAACACTCCCAAAACATCACAGAACCATCTTCCACGCAGGAGTTAAACGCCTCATTGCCCTATCGGTGCTCTTGATGCCTTGCTTTATTTGAAAGAGGCAAAATCGCGCCTTGTTGGACCGCACTACATACTTCCAATCAGCTATTGTCCACGTTGTGTGTTATTTTGCCCATAGAAAACACCCAGTTTTTTTTAGCTGCTGTAAGCAATGGCCTTTTGCGAGGTACCTGACTCTCAACGTCCATTGCATTCGGTTGTTCTCTAGGAAACCGTTTAAGATTAACCTGTGTTCACTTACAGTACCGTTTTCTATCGGGCAGGAAATGATTATCAGTGATATCTATTTCCTGTTTCTTAATGTCTTAGTAGTGATACACGATTCGTTTTAGACACATTGGACAGTCCGTGTCGATACTTTACCAAATTGGGGAACGTGATTCACTGTTTGGTGTTGAGCTAGTCCAAACCCTGTAGTTCCTTTCAGTTATGTTTCCACGTTAACTCAGCTCACTGCGCTTAACCCATATAGCCTTCTGACACACACAGTCCACATCACTGCCATGACACGACCGTTTATATTGTGCAATCTCCGTGCCTCCGTATCTATTCATTGTGTTAATCAGTATCGTTCATGTATTCGGTAATGTGTTTTCTCAATCTGCGGCAAGCCGCTGTTCATTAAATTACCTTATCGCGATATGTAATTCGTCCTTAAGTGAGGCTCTTCCAAATCCTTACGAGGAAGTGGTAGAATTGTTTTCTGTGTTACGTTCTGCGGACTTTTACGCATTAGGTAATCCAGTACATGTGTCATCGTTTGTTTACTAAGGGGTTGTGTGTTACCCTTCACTGTGATGGATTGAAGTCGTGCCGTTGGCTGACCCTCCCATGAGGAATTTATTCTCCGATCAATGAATGCATAGACTACCCATCACATGAAGCAGCTCAGCACGCAGGTAAGAGTAACGGACGAGTATGCTCATACAGTATCGTTTCATCACTATGGCCGTAACTCTTTTTTTCTACTAACGAAGAGTTATCTGCCTTTCTTGTTCAGATGACTCTTCTTCATTTGGTCATAACTTTACGCATTACATACGAGTATTAAATAATAATATTTATGACATGTTTCTGTTATTTCATTTAAAACTGAGTTCCTGCGTACTCAGTTCGTAAATATCATTTAGTTTCTTCGCGTTTTCGATCCCGCATCAACTCATCTCATGTTTTGCAGGTGGTTTTTGTATTATGTATATGACTTAGCATAATGTTGAAATTGTTTGAGCCCTCTCCCTCCCCGGTGAGCAAAAATATTTACTTGGTGAACTGGTGAACCGGCCTTCCTTTTCGCAAAGAAGAGAGCCGTGAATAATGGTAATTGATACTTTACGATGTCTAGCAAATAACGTATCTTGAGAGTAAACGTAATTTATTAAACAATTCTAAGTAAGAATATGGAAAGGTTTTCCACACACTGCCACCAGTAACAAATTTTTGTTGGCCTACTTAAATTATTTAATAAAGTAACAGGTTTCGATGTACAAACCTCATCTTCCTGCGAATGTGTTAAAAAGAACGTTTAATAAAATTACATGCAGGATGTAACTAAATTTCCTTTACAGACTTTGAGGAGAGTTTTCTTACACCAAAACAAGAAAAAAGTCTAATAACCATGTGCTCTTTCACACCTTAAAAGCTATGAGCAGTTGTTCATCTTACTGCGAAACACATCTCTTCTGCTCCAAGCTCTTTGCTTTCCATGGGATAGTAGTGTGAATCAAATCAAGAAGAAATTGTGCAGCAGACATGGGCTCTAAAGTGCCCACCGTAAGAACTATGACCACTTAACATCTTCGCTACTATGAAACGCAATTCTGTTGAAGAAGTGTTCATAGCTCTTACGGTATGCGGTTTAGAGTCCACGCTTACTAGAGATTTTTTTTTCTTGTTTTGGTCCATTCCACCCGCTTCCAAAATATAGAGAGCAAAGAGCTTACAGTAGATGCCATTTCTTTTTCACAATGTCAAAGATGAACAAGTGCTCATAGCTTTAAGGTATGCATTTTAGAGACAATGTTTACTAGACATTTTCTCATGTTTTGGTGTAAGAAACCTATCTTCAAAGACTGTATAGCGATGCGGATTTCCTTAAGGAGTATGATATTTTCATTCTTAATATTCTTCAATACCTCTCTCGTGACCCATCCACCTTGCATGTACTGGACTGTTGCCAACAATACTATAGTGTGATTGAAATAACTTGGTGGTTGATGTTGTTCTTGTGGCCTTCAGTCCTAAGACTGGTTTGATGCAGCTCTCCATGCTACGCTTTCCTGTGCAAGCTTCTTCATCTCCCAGTACTTACTGCAACCTACATCCTTCTGAATCCGCTTGGTGTGTTCATCTCTTGGTCTCCCTCTACGATTTTTACCCTCCACGCTGCCCTCCAATGTCAAATTGGTGACCCCTTGATGCCTCAGAACATGTCCTACCAACCGGTCCCTTCTTCTTGTCAAGTTGTGCCACAAACTCCTCTTCTCCCCAATTCTATTCAATACCTGCTCATTAGTTATGTGATCTACCCATCTTCAGCATTCTTCTGTTGCACCACAATTCGAAAGCTTCTATTCTCTTCTTGTCCAAACTATGTATCGTCCTTGTTTTACTTCCATACATGACTACACTCCATACAAATACAAGGGCTATCCACAAAGTACATCACGTTTTGGAATTAAAAATAGACACGCTTTCCTTGCCATAGCCAGTCTACATTTTTAATCCTCTCTACTTCGACTATCATCAGTTATTTTGTTCCCCAAATAGCAAAACTCCTTTACTACTTTAAGTGTCTCATTTCCTAATCTAATTCCCTCAGCATCACCCGACTTAATTCGACTACATTCCATTGCCCTCGTTTTGCTTTTGTTGATGTTCATCTTATATCCTCCCTTCAAGACACTGTCCATTCCGTTCAAGTGCTCTTCCAAGTCCTTTGCTGTCTCTGACAAAATTACAATGTCATCGGCGAACCTCAAAGTTTTTATTTCTTCTCCATGGATTTTAATACCTACTCCGAATTTTTCTTTTGTTTCCTTTACTGCTTGCTCAATATACAGATTGAATAACATCGGGGAGAGGCTACAACCCTGTCTCACTCTCTTCCCAACCACTGCTTCCCTTTCGTGCCCCTCGACTCTTATAACTGCCATCTGGTTTCTGTACAAATTCTAAATAGCCTTTCGCTACCTGTATTTTACCCCTGCCACCTTTAGAATTTGAAAGAGAGTATTCCAGTCAACATTGTCAAAAGCGTTCTCTAAGTCTACAAATGCTAGAAACGTGGGTTTGCCTTTCCTTAATCTTTCTTCTAAGATAAGTCGTAGGGCCAGTATTGCCTCACGTGTTCCAACATTTCTACGGAATCTAAACTGATCTTCCCCGAGGTCGGCTTTTACCAGTTTTTCCATTCGTCTGTAAAGAATTCGCGTTAGTGTTTTGCAGCTGTGACTTATTAAACTGATAGTTCGGTAATTTTCACATCTGTCAACACCTGCTTTCTTTGGGATTGGAATTATTATATTATTCTTGAAGTCTGAGGGTATTTCGCCTGTCTCATACATCTTGCTCACCAGATGGTAGAGTTTTGTCAGGACTGGCTCTCCCAAGGCCGTCAGTAGTTCTAATGGAATGTTGTCTACTCTCGGGGCCTTGTTTCGACTCAGGTCTTTTAGTGCTCTGTCAAACTCTTCACGCAGTATCGTATCTCCCATTTCATCTTCATCTACATCCTCTTCCATTTCCTTAATATTGTCCTCAAGTACATCGCCCTTGTATAGACCCTTTATATACTCCTTCCATCTTTCTGCTTTCCCTTCTTTGCTTAGAACTGGGTTTCCATCTGAGCTCTTGATACAAGTGATTCTCTTTTCTCCAAAGGTCTCTTTAATTTTTCTGAGGGCAGTATCTATCTTACCCCTAGTGAGATAAGCCTTTACATCCTTACATTTTTCCTCTAACCATCCCTGCTTAGCCATTTTGCACTTCCTGTCGATCTCATTTTTGAGACGTATGTATTCCCTTTTGCCTGCCTTATTTACCGCATTTTTATATTTTCTCCTTTCATCAATTAAATTCAATATTTCTTCTGTTACCCAAGGATTTCTACTAGCCCTCGTCTTTTACCTATTTGATCCTCTGCTGCCTTCACTACTTCATCCCTCAGAGCTACCCATTCTTCTTCTACTGTATTTTTTCCCCCATTCCTGTCAATTGTTCCCTTATGCTCTCCCTGAAACTCTGTACAACCTCTGGTTCTTTCAGTTTGTCCAGGTCCCATATCCTTAAATTCCCAACTTTTTGCAGATTCTTCAGTTTTAATCTACAGTTCATAACCAATAGATTGTGGTCAGAGTCCACATCTGCCCCTGGAAATGCCTTACAATTTAAAAAAATGGCTCTGAGCACTATGGGACTCAACTGCTGAGGTCATTAGTCCCCTAGAACTTAGAACTAGTTAAACCTAACTAACCTAAGGACATCACACACATCCATGCCCGAGGCAGGATTCGAACCTGCGACCGTAGCGGTCTCGCGGTTCCAGACTGCAGCGCCAGAACCGCGCGGCCACTTCGGCCGGCTACAATTTAAAATTGGTTCCTAAATCTCTGTCTTACCATTATATAATGTATCTGATACCTTCTAGTATCTCCAGGATTCTTCCATGTGTACAACCTTCTTTTATGATTCTTGTACCAAGTGTTAGCTATGATTAAGTTATGCTCTGCGCAAAATTCTACCAGACGGCTTCCTCTTTCATTTCTCTCTCCCAATCCATATTCACCCACTATGTTTCCTTCTCTCCCTTTTCCTACTCTCGAATTCCAGTCACCCATGACTATTAAATTTTCGTCTCTCTTCACTAGCTGAATAATTTCTTTTATCACGTCATACATTTCATCAATTTCTTCATCATTTGCAGAGCTAGTTAGCATATAAACTTGTACTACTGTAGTAGGCGTGGTCTTCGTGTCTATCTTGGCCACAATAAAGCGTTCACTATGCTGTTTGTAGTAGCTTACCCGCATTCCTATTTTCCTATTCATTATTAAACCTACTCCTGCATTACCCCTATTTGATTTTGTTTTTATAACCCTGTATTCGCCTGACCAGAAGTTTTGTTCCTCCTGCCACCGAACTTCACTAATTCCCACTATATCTAACTTTAACCTATCCATTTCCCTTTTTAAATTTTCTAACCTACCTGCCCGATTAAGGGATCTGACATTCCACGCTCCGATCCGTAGAACGCCAGTTTTCTTTCTCCTGATAACGACATCCTCTTTAGTAGTCCCCGCCCGGAGGTCCGAATGGGGGACTATTTTACCTCCGTAATATTTTACTCAAGAGGACGCCATCATCATTTAACCATACAATTTAACCATAAAGCTGCATGCCCTCGGGAAAAATTACGGCTGTAGTTTCCCCTTGCTTTCAGCCGTTCGCAGTACCAGCGCAGCTAGGCCGTTTTGGTTAGTGTTACACGGCCAGAGCAGTCAATCATTCAGACTGTTGCCCCTGCAACTACTGAAAAGGCTGCTGCCCCTCTTCAGGAACGATAACTTAACGCATTGAAGTTGGTTACCTCCAATCATAGTACTCATCGTCACGCCCGAACTGTGCGCCCTGCCAAACTGTCAAATATATGGTGAGTTCATTTCCATATCCTTGACCTTCCTTGCATAAGGGGCAAGTTACAGTATTGACTTTGCAGTAGGTCGTGGATTCGAGTCTCGTCAGAGGTTTTGAATTTTTTTGTTATTGTTGATCTAAATGACTTTCACTGTTATTTTGATTCAGTCATTTGGTTTAAATGTAATTTAATTATTTTTAATCTTTTGTTGCGTAATTTTCATCATTGTATTTACTTTTTATTTGCTCTTATTTTGTCTCCCTCTCATTCGTTTTTCATTACGATCCTATGTGTCTTACCTACAACCCAGTGGTTCTCAATCTTTTTCTTGTTCGTGGCACGCTATCCAATGTAGCATGTTCTCGCTGTTCACTGAGGTACAAGTTGTCAAGAACTTTCGTCAGAACCAACAGAATTATTTAAACTTGGGTTTTACGTTCAGTGGACCTGGAAACTGTCCGTTACCAGAGAGTGTCTTGTGCGGATAAAAACTAAACAGTTAATCCATAGTCCCTGATAAACGGAAAATGTATACGAATAGCGAACATGATCACTTATCCGGGAAAGATAAGATCTATTTTAGCCGATTGATTTTATTAGCAGGAAAGCAAGCCAAAGCTTTGGTGCAAGCAAAAATGCAACCCCATTCTATTGCAAAGGTCGAAATATTTTCTACATTCAGGAAATAGTGAAATTAATGTCAGGTGGTGGTATCCAGAGGGAGGTCGATGATTTGTCTTCGGATATCCAGTGCAACGCCCATGAAAAGCAAAGCGACGGTCATATATTTTTACTAAAACTTGGGAACTCAACTGATATAAATATGTGTCAGTTACTGAGTTACATAATATTTTTTGACGAGGACTCCGATTATTGGACAGTTCCTTTCGTGTACTGAACTGCCCTCGACGTCACCTGGTTCAGGCGTGTACAATCTGTATCCAGCAAGCCGGAACAAGACGTGCTGTTCTGGAAAAGTTGTCTTTCTGTTTGCACAGACGGTGCACCAGAGTGACTGGAAGATTCCAAGGATTTGTTGCAAAACTGAAACGAGATTTCCCGACCGTGGATTGAACTCATTGCTTCATACAAGGTGCGGCTCTATGGTGTAGAGTATTCCAGCAGAACTTGAATGTGTTTTAAATTCATTCATTTACACGGTGAATTTCGTTAAGTGTAGGGCTCTTAAGACAAGACTCCTCAAACAACTGTACCATGAAGCGGGATCTCAACATAATACTTCGCTTGTACACACTTAGATCCGCCGGTTGTCAAAAGGTAGAGATCTGGAAATATTTTCTGAACTGAGAGAAGAGCTGTTAAATTTGTTCAGATTCGAAAAGACGGACTTTGCAACGCAGTTAAATGCCGAGGAGTGGTATCCAAAGGTAGCCTATTTGGCTGACATTTTTCGCCATTTAAATTACCAGCGAGAGTTGCAAGGAAAAGAAGAAAATGGGCTGACTACAAGTGATAAACACCACCTGGTTGTTAAAAAAAACTGAGAATATGGAAATAACACGTGGAAAGGAAAAATATTAGGATGATTCCTCTTACTTTCGAGACAGATCCACACGCTGACTTAATCTACGAACTCATTTTAAATCACCTCATGGTTGTTGAGAGTAATATGGCGCAATATTTTTCCACATTACTGTCGACAAATACGTCTGGGTGCGCAAACCTTAAGCCGTTGCACACCCAGTGAGAACCATTGCTATAGCCTGCAAGTTAGTACCAATCAGAGTTGTTCGTTGTTTGGTATCGTATGAACCGTTGTAGCCAGTGTGAGGATAGTTTCAAGTAATCAAAGAAAGCGGGAAATTACAGTTTGCTTTTTGGACTGTAACCGAAAATTTTTTACTTCAGTTTGCTCGTAGAGGTCAACTTTAAATGCTATGAAGAAAGCGAGCGTGGCCGATGTGTCGCAGATTTATTTCTCGTAATTATTGGCCGGATTTAAAATTTAAAATGCTGTCATAATCTGCTCGTCAGTAGAAATAGTATTATAAAAATTTAATGCAATAAGGCAAGTATTACAGTTAGAAAATGTGTGTTTGTCGTAAGGTAGCGTGACTGGCAGCACGCAAATACCCAGACTTAAAGTAGGATACGGGCATACGGCCTCAATGGAGGGCACTGTTCTCTTTAAGTAAACAAACCAGCCAATTGCTATGTATTTGCTGTAATCTAATTTAATGACCATTGCGTAAACAAACTGTTCACTTGGGCGAGCGTTTTGTTTATTTAGACCATAATTAATGGGCAATAACTGCCACGTCAGTTACTATTATTTGTGGGAAAGATGACGGCCTAGTGGGTTCATGTTCACTCAGGTGTTTCAAGCTTTTAGCTTGAAGTGATAACTATCATTTTAATGATGATAATTTATAACCAAAGAAATGACTTCTCCCTGTGCTGCTGTTGTTGGTCGTTCCCTCAGCACCGCCACCGCTGCTCATCAGCAACCCTGAAGTATCATTCTTAATCAGTACCTTGTTCGAGCAACAATGCCACCACCATGTACCGTCAGAGATCCTCCACCACTGAGGAGGACAAAAAGAAGAAAACTGTTTCATTCGAATGTAGGTATTAATTCCTCCATGCCCTTCTCATTATCGTTATTTTCACTATTTGCCATTTGTTAGAAAGATTTTTTTCTTTCGCCTACAGCGCTGTGGACTCATGATGATAATGCAACTGACCAGCCTGATTTATGGGAGCCATTCGGTTTTTCACCGCACTTACCTAATTTGACAGATTTAAGGTTCCCATTGCTTATTTTGTGCAGTTTTGAGCCTCCGGTGCAGCAGCATCAGGAGTGGTCTACCAACGGCGTATCACCGAACGATGTAAAAAGAACTGTTCTTGTACAGTAGTGAGCTACCACTATCAGCTGTGTCTGCACCACCATCTGTGTGGCTACAGTGGCATAACACGTGCATTAAAGTGTTCCTATTCACTCTTATATATATTCTAAATGTGAGTGATAGGAAACATATAGTTGTGTGCAAACATATAGTTGTGTGCATGCCCTCAGGTCATGAGTTCAGTCCTCTAATAGTGTTTGAACATTCGCAGTTTAGTAGCAAGAATGTTATACTTTTCAATCATACGAGTGATGGCAGTTACGTGAGAATTTCTCAAAGGTAGCTTCTCTGTTCAGCGATCAAAGTGCATTTTCCCGCCCCCCCCCCCCCTCCCTCCCCTCTGTTACTTCGTTGTCATTCAATGTAGCGGGGTCAGAGATTTTCACCTGCCTCGAAATGACTAGATGTTTGTGTTGTCCACATCATTTCATCATCATTCATAAAAGTGGCGAGATTGGACTGAAGAAAGGTTGGGAATTTGTAGGGGCGCTGATAACCGCGCAGTTTAGCGCCCCACAAACCAAACGTCATCATCATTCAATGTATCTCGGTAATTGTCTGAAAATTATTACAATTACCAGTGATTAGAATATGTCAGAGTACACCCATTTACGGGAAGTGACATTCAGAGACATGGTGTGCGCCAGTTCAGCAATTCGGTGAATTGTTAATGTTAATGTGGGTTGGTGGGATTAAGTTTACGGTTTTTTTTCCTGTGCTTGGTATGCTCTCTCAAATCTGGCTAATTAAGACACTTCTGATCATGCGCCATACTCAACATACATAAAAAAATTTGTACTTTATACTTTCAAGTATAGATGCAGTGCCGTTGTAGTACGGTCGGTAGTGTGTGTACTTGCACTAAGAAAAAAAAGCAGTGTGCTTCCATTACCAACTAACTCTAAGCTATTTAACGGCTTTGTATTTTTATATTCAGTTGCACTACCCAAAATAAATGACAGGGGGAGTTACATACTTGACGATTTTTTTTCTGGTTTGTTCACTTGATACGTACAATAATTCTTTTATTCAGAAAGATATACAAAGCACTGACTATAAATTACAGAGATAAAATTCTTTTTCTTAAAGGCTAGAAGTTACAGAGATAAATAGTATTGACTACAGATACTTTTTTTAATGACTAGATACTTTTCGACTAGATATTTGTCAACGACTAGAAACTAAGTCTTCAGTGGCGAACATATCCTTTTTTTTAGTAATGCAGCTGCCATCTCTCATAGTATTAGAATTTTTTAATGCACTATTACAGATTCTTTGTAATGTACGATTAGTTATTCTCTTTGAGGTAGAAAACAGGATGGGAGACGAGTGAAAACAAAATGTAGCCACTAATATATATCAAACGATTTATGCAACTACTCAAAACACACACACTATTTACAAACAAATGCCACATTGACACACTCAGTCACGCAGCTGAGTAGAGTGAGTATGAGAAGTCTCGACCTCGTTCTTACAGATGAATCGTTTGTCTTTATGATGTTACAGGCCTATTTTAATTTGCGAGATAGTGTACACCTTATTGTCTCGCGATCGTGTGCTCACGTGGCGCACCATATGTGGAAAAGAAGAATGCTCAGCAGGTAGGAGGCACTGTAAGTAGCCATCAATCGTGACGGCCAGGGATGCGAACACATGCATTTTGTATCTAAGACTCCACTACCTGCGAACCATTCGCCTCATCCTGCATGAGGTGTAATACCGTAAGCATTATCGGCCGCGTATCCGGATGTGTCGAATTCTTCGAGATAGTACCTAATTACTTTATATGGATCACAGCTTTTCACCCCGTACATGAAACTGCCTGTATCCGTATAAAGTAACTTTGGACCAGCGAATTTCTGCTTCACAAAGTCATAGTGAAATCGGTACATGTGGAATTCGCAAACGTCTGATATACACATACCAACATAAACGGCTTTCGGAATTTTATCGTACTTGACTCATCTCCACAGCGACGAAACCTTCATTGAAGATCGTGGCCCATTTAAAATTTGGGCTGCCGACATAATCCTGCCCGCCACAAAGCCCTCCCCCCCCTCCCCCTTCCAGCTGTAAACTAAATGTATTTTGCGGTGGCCTCTTAAATTTTAATGGTTTTCCCGAAAATAACATTATTCATTAACTTAAAAAAAATCTTTCTCAAAGTCAAGAGCCCACTATTCGGTATTAATATCAATATACTCTTTCAACGAGCTTGTCTGTGTGAACCATTGTAATTACTTATGTAAGTAGGCTGTTTATGTTTTCTCTATGTAAGTAGGCTGTTTATATTTTCTTGTTGGCAACGTTAAGTAGGCTGTTTAGGTTTTTTTATTGGTAACGCCACCTCAATATGAAAATCACTGGCTGTGCTGTGTGCAGTCTGTGGCTGCTTTGCATTGTTGTAATACTCGCCATTGTAGTGTTAGGCAGCTGGCTGTGAACAGCGCGTAGCGTTGCGCAGTTGGAGGTGAGCCGCCAGCAGTGGTGGATGTGGGGAGAGAGATGGCGGAGGTTTGTAATTTGTCATGAACTGATATATATATTATGACTTGTGATGATATCAAGGTAAATACATTGTTTGTTATCTATTAATATCTTTCATTTGCTAACTATCCCTACCAGTAGTTAGTGCCTTCAGTAGTTTGAATCTTTTATTTAGCTGGCAGTAGTGGCGCTCGCTGTATTGCAGTAGCTTGAGCAGCGAAGATTTTTGTGAGGTAAGTGATTTGTGAAAGGTATAGTTTAATGTTAGTCAGGGCCATTCTTTTGTAGGGAATTTTGAAAGTCAGATTGCGTTGCGCTAACAAAATATTGTGTGTCAGTTTAAGCACACTCATGTATAAATTGTTGAAAGGGGACATTTCATATGTCGACCCTTAGCCGAGGATACCTCACTGGAATCTTCTGATTTTTTCTTGTAGTTTGTGTAATTAGTGTAGATTTTGTTTATTGCTAGCGCGTAACTGTAGAGAGAATCTCCTTTGTAGTTGCAGTCTTTCATTGTTGTACAGTAAAACAGTTGTGGCATGCATGTAGATTTGCACCAAGTATTTCGCAGCTGCGCTGGCAATTAAGTAGACATTATTTCCATTGCTATGTTATTTTATTTTTGCTCTTCAAATTGTGTTTTTCTGTGTTGTCGTGTGAAATACTGTAACAATAATGGCGTGTGAAAAACGTAATACTAGGCTCCAAAGTAAACTGAGAAATGACAGTGAAAATGAAAGCAGTGTGTTAGCGCCACCGATTAGTGAATTAACTGATGTTCAAAGTAGTAATTTGGTAATTGTGAATAGGGAAATGGAGCGGGCTGCAAACAATGGTGTAGACAGTGAAACAGGTAGTGAACAGGGAAGCATTATCGATCGATCGGTCGGCAACAGCTCGCCTCAGGAATCCGAAATGACAGGACACAATTTCGCAAATACTGTAGATTCAGGTTTTGGGTCATCACCGTTTTCTCAAATAAGTCAAGACACATTTTCTGCTTGTCAAAATGTGAATGTTGCCGGTGCAAATGCACTGCCGAAAAGCGTAGAGAAACAGATTCCAGACACTAATACATTATTATTGCAATTAATGCAACAAATGGAACAACACCAGAGACAAACACAGCAACAGCTTGACACAGTGGAACAAAATCTCAAAAAGTTAGACACAATGGAACAAAATCAGAGACAAACACAGCAACAGCTTCAAAAGTTAGACTCATTGGAACAAACTCTTGAACAAACGCGTGAAGATTTAACTACTGAGTTACATCACATTGAATCGAAATGTCAAAAAGTCTGTAATGACGTAAAAACACAAATTTGTGAGCATTTCCAACCTATTTTTTCGCGTCATGAAAATGTATTACAGAAGCACGAAGCAGCCATAAAAGAACTGCAAACTATTGTTCATGAAAATCATGAGACCTTGCAAGCTAAAATTGACTCAGTTGCATCTACCGATTCGGTTACGCAACTTGCAAGAACTCAGGAAAACTTAAAGAACACAGTAGATACCCTGAAAATTGGTTCAGAAAGACACATGGAGGAAATAAGTACACTGTCGGAGAAAGTAGCCGAACTTTCGGATCAGGTCACTAACTTATCTACAAAGGTAGATGATGATGTGAATGACACAAGACCCGTAGCCTTCACTGACACAGAAGAGTATGAACAAATAAGAAAATTCAAACAGAATCAAAATCAAATCAATACACAGTACAAAAGAGAAATCCGGGAAGTACAAGATCAGCTGACACAGGTAATACAAGAATTACGTATTTCAGAGGACACTCGCGCTCCAATACGGGAAGAGGGACATAGAAATACGGAACAACCACAAAATAATAACACAGGACACTTCGGAAATTATGAAAGAAATTGGCAAGGCGCATTGGATTTTGAGATGGAACCGCCGAAACGAAGTAACAATGACCGACATGCGACTCGCCGACATGACGATTTTGACTATAAGCTGTTCATTACTACACGTAAATTCAAAACATTTAAGAATTCTGGCAACGACATTCACCCACAAGCATGGCTCCATCAATTCTCTCATTGTTTTCCTCCCAACTGGTCGTTAGAACACAGATTAGAATTTATGTGTGGCTACTTGGAGAATGAACCAGCTGTAAGAATGCGATCGGTAATTCACGATTGCCACAGTGAAGGAGAGTTTTACCATGCCTTCCTCTCAGCATATTGGTCTCAAGCCACACAAGACCGTGTAAAACATAGCATCATAATGATGAAACGTTTCGAACAATCTGAATTTTCCAGTCTTATGAAATATTTTGAAGACATGTTGCATAAGAATCAGTATCTTTCAAACCCATACAGCCCCTCAGAACTCATCCGCATTTGCTTAATCAAACTGCCTGAACATTTACGACATATTATTTTGGCAGGACGTTGCAAAGACGACATTGAAGCATTTCAGGGACTCTTACAAGAATTAGAAATTGACACTGACAATCGCGGAACGCGAAACCAGGAACACAGCAATTACAGGTCACATCCGTCGCAATTCCGCGATGAAAGAAGTAATAACTTTACACGACAAGGCTATTCTCACAACACAAATCGTGACCAAAACAGACACCACCCGTATGACAACCGTTGGCAGAGTAGTAATAACTACAGGGAAAGATCACCTCTCCGTGGTAATGACTATCACAGAGACAATAAGATAAACAGACAATACGGGAACCAAAATAAATACTATCAAGGGAGACAGAATAACTTTAGACGCAACGGACCAGCGCGCAGTTACGATTCAGGGAGAAATTCTCCACCATGTGACCGACAAGAAAGAAACTATGGAATCTACCGACATGACGACAGACGATATGATCGTAACGACAGACCTGAACTGCATCAGAACTGGCGGGATTCAAACAGAGCAGGGCCCTCTCGTCACGGTGAATTTGTAGAAGTTAGGTCTCCAAATCCCAATAACGACGCGCGCCAACAAAGAGACAATAGGCAGTGACTCACACCGCTGGCAGCAACAAAACGTACTTATGAAACTGATGACGCAGCTGCCGTAGCTAGTAATTACGTAAAAATGGAAGACATTAGGGACATCTTACTCCAGGAACACGACGTAAAACTTAACAACATTGCATATCCTGTGATTCACATTACTGTAAATGACGTAAAATTTACGGCAGTACTTGACTCTGGCAGTCCCATCTCAGTAATTAGTGAAACAGCCTTTAGCAAATGCAACAAATCGAACGATTGCCCCACACTTCCGTTACGTAAGATTAAATTACAAGGTGCAATCTTTGGAAAAAGTGTAGATGTACGCCAACAAACCAACTTAGAACTCTTTTGTCAAAGCCACAGCTTCTCTACGAACTTTCTTATTGTTCCATTATTGTCGACGGAAATTATACTGGGAGTAGACTTTTTGAATGAATTCAAAGCAATCTTAAACTTTCACGATGCTGAAATAAGTTTAGAGAAAGAAGGTAAGTCAATAGCTTTGAAATTTGAAGACTGGCTCTCAAACCATGATGAGGAAATTAATCGGCTTTACGTTCTGTTAGACAACTGTTCGGAATTTTCTATGGAACTAGACACTAACAATCACTCTGCAAGAACTGACAGGGATGATATCGACGGCATATTTGAAATTAATGAGTTAATTCAGAATAAAATTCAAACAATTGAGAATTGTAATGACACTGATAGGCAGGACCTTTTTGAGATTTTACAAGCACATTCCACAGTTTTTACTCATAAAACAGGAACAATCAAGGGATTTCAATACCAATTTCGTGTTCGTGAGCATACTAAATTTTGTGTTAGACCATATGTAATTCCAGCACATTATAGGGACCGTGTTAGAACAGAAATACAATCTATGCTCGACGAGGGCATTATTGAGCCTGCAGTAAGCTCATACAACAATCCATTACATGTTGTTGAGAAGAAAAATGGATCGATCAGGCTTGTCTTAGATTCGAGACAAATCAATACGATCATTATTCCTGAAACAGACAGGCCGCAAACGTTGGAAGAACTTCTTCAAAATTTTAATGGTGTAAAAGTGTTGTCTTCCATTGATCTCCGATCCAGCTTTTATCAGATCGAACTTCATCCAGAATGTAGAAAATACACAGCTTTCCTTTGTTTCGGCGTTTGTTATCAGTTTCGGAAACTTCCCTTTGGTTTGAACATTTCTTCAGCAGCATTCATTCGCGGGCTAAATTCCATATTACCTGAGTTCTTAAAACGTCACATCACCTTATATGTGGACGATATTCTGATAGCAGAAGCTTCATGGGAACAACATAATCGCACTCTCAACAGTTTGTTACATATTTTTGCAGAATCTGGAATTACAGTTAACTTGGAAAAGTCTGAATTCGGTAGGACAAAAGTGAAGTTTTTGGGACATATTATTTCTTCTGAAGGCATTCAGCCGGATCCTGAAAAGTTAGAAGCAATCAGAGCCATTCCAGTTCCATCTACAAAAAGACAAGTCCGCAGTTTTCTAGGTCTCGTAAATTTTTACCGTCGTTTTCTGAATATGCAAATTCTTGTTACACCAAAACTTTGTTCTCTCACTGGAAAAAATACTATTTGGAACTGGGACGAACAAGCACAGTTGGAATTCAATTCTTTGAAAGAAGCGTTACTTCACGCGCCAATCTTAGCTCATCCAGATCTGTCACAAGATTTCTGCTTAGCACGGATTCTTCTAAAGTCGGTCTTGGTGCCCATTTATTTCAAGAAGCCATAGAAACACTACCATTCAGAAAACCATTGCTTTTGCTAGCCGAGTGCTAACAAAATCTGAAAAAAATTATTCCGTTACTGAATTAGAAGCTTTAGCTATCGTTTGGGCATTTAACAAATTCCGTTTCTTTCTTTCTGGTAAGCACGTAAAAGTGTACAGTGATCATCGTGCATTACAATTTCTTATGTCTTCAAAATTAAATCATGACAGGTTAAAACGTTGGGCATTGTCTCTGCAAGAATTCCGCTTCACAATAGTCTACATTCCCGGCAAGGAGAACATTGTTGCGGACGCACTGTCACGCGCACCGGCTGGGCTTGAGAAAAGTACCACAGAAGGCAACCTCGAGAAAAATTTCAGTATTCTTTACATTCAGAAAGTCGCCTTTGAAAACTTCATCACCACATCTTTAAAGGACATTGCTCATGAACAAGATAAAGATCCGATTTGGAAAGACATCAAGAGCAAATGGCATGAAAAGACACACACACAGATTCGGCATTATTACCTGGTTAGAAACAACATACTCTTCAAACGCTGCACTGTTGATGACAAGCTATGGGTACTTTGCATTCCTGACGATTTTGTTAATAAGCTCATTTGGTACATTCATTTCAGCTACGCACATTTTGGCCCACGAAAATGTTATCATATTCTTCGAACGACTTGTTATTTTAACAATATGGAAAAGCGAATTCGAAGAGTCTTGTCTATTTGTAAACTTTGTCAAAAGGCGAAACCATCCACTGTCTCACATCGTGCTCCGCTGTTTCCTATTATTCCTTCTAAATTAAAAGAATTTGCGGCTGTTGATCTCTTGGGACCGCTTGTCAGAACATCTAATGGATTTTCGTACGTTCTAGTCGCTGTTGAACTTACTTCAAAATTTGTTTCTTTCACACCGTTACGTAAAGCCACTGGACGGTCTGTATCCAACGCCTTTGTTAAAAATTTCTTACGTGAAGTTGGACACGTTAGTAAAGTCATTTCAGATAACGGACCGCAATTCAGATCTGCTGTTTGGTCACGCATGCTTCGCAACCATAAAATCAAACCTGTTTTTATTTCATTGTACTCACCACATTGTAACCCCTCCGAACGGATTATGAAAGAAATCAATAAGCTTTGTAGACTTTATTGTCACAGAAAGCATCAGCATTGGGACAGATATTTACACTTATTTCAAAACGTGCTGAATGAAATGCCTCACGACTCCACTGCTTTACCACCTACTCTTGTACTGAAGAATGAAGAACCACCGAACAGAATCAGAGAGCTTGTACCTTTCCCGAATACACGTAAACTTCGACACAAAGACATAATTGATTTGGCTCTTAAAAATATAAAATCTGCAGCAGACAAAAGGAGAAAACTACACGGTAAAGCAAATGCAAAGAAGTTGTATATTGGTCAGAAAGTTCTCATTAAAGCTCATTCATTGTCACATAAGAAGAAACACTTGAGTCACAAATTCTTTCTAGTTTACAATGGACCTTACAGAATCCGACGTATACCACATGATAATTGCGTTGAAGTTGAAACTCTGCGTACTAGGAAGAGTAAAGGTTTACACCACATTTCACATGTAAAACCGTTTATTGAAAGATAATCTGCTTTTTAACTTAGTCTTTGTCATAAAATTTTTCGCTTCACATTACTAATATGCTTTGTCAGACTTAGAATCTGTTAACATACAACAATGTTTGAAGTTAAATATCCAATCAAGAACCAAGAGAACTTATTTAAACAGAAATGACGAATGCATTGTTATAGTGAACAGACGTCACAGTGTTATTGTGTGTGTACATTCTTGCTTGTTAGTTGTACGATTACGTAACGACTATAAGGCTCACATACTTAGAACATTTACCAGTACTGCTAATGAGATTTTAATGCAACATTTTGGTTATCTGAAAATACATTCTGTATTTAAAGTGCTTTCTGAGAGATACCAGATGACACAGAGGTTAGTTTATGTGACAGCTACACGATTTTTATCACGACGCTACTAATGAGTGACAATTTACAATGTTGCTTTTGCGGTGTATCTGTTTTATATCTGCACAGTTTTCTGAATTCTTCTGGAAAGAAAAACATGTTTTAGTAGTAACTTTTGTGGTATAGCAACAATGAGACAGCTTTTTCGTGGCACAACAATACGTTACTGTACAGTACTTTCTTCATCACGCCAATAAGCATAATAACTACGATATCTATACGCAAAGCATTTCACTTTTGTTTATCATGAGGTAAGTACATTGGCTTCTGCAGAACTTAGCTTTCGGAGGAAAATAACTACGACACTTCCACAGAGATTATCTTACAACAAGATGCGCATTTAGCGCTACAGGACACACATTTCAGTGATCAATTTTATACTTAAAACATTTATTTTTAAAGATTTTTGAATTACAAAGAAAGTTTTCCGTGATATATTTCATTCCATTGGTGTAATCTGTAACACCTGAGGGTATAATTACATTAATCCTCAGGGGGGTACACACTTACTTTGTGTACCATGTGTGTGGCAACCACAAGGAACCCTAGCTAATATGGTATTTGCTTATACAACTTTACACATCGGTACCATATTTCTCTAACACTCAAATTACACAGCTATCTGATCATTTAACAGAGAAAGAAACTTTTTTTACTACATCAGTGACAGGTGTTTACATAATTACACAGTTGGATAACTTCACACTTATGAAACTGTATTTTGTCTGTACTTTGTGAACTGTTCATATTTTTTCAGAACCATTGTGATACTATGAGAGCTTTGAATGATGTATTTGGTAAAGGGATTATGATTTTTAAAGTACGTTTGAGGCAAATGACACTTTTGACATGAGCAGAGAATTTTTTTAATTATTGGAGGAAGCTACGACGATTTTGAGATTTGACTGAGGTGTTATGATGTTATTTTTACGACGACGATGTGTATTATGCTGCTGAGGTATGTTTATGATTAATAGGCTGAGGCTATATGAGTTATTTGATTATGCTTCATATTTATAATGACGAAATATTAATGAGTGTCGATGGATACGTATATGTGTAATAAGGTAAGGAGTAATGAATAGTGGGTAGGGACTCTTGACTTGTGAAAAAGGATGTTGGAAACCAAGAATCGTACTTTAAGAGTTATGACATGTGTGAATCATGTGTGAATGTATCACAATGCCACTGAAAATTTTTTTGGACACTGTTATATTCATAGGATTTTGTTTCTACAGATTTGCAACGCTAATTCTTGACCTGTGAAATATTTTTATGTGAGACTGTCACTGTAGCGGAAACTGCTGTCGTAATATTTCCGTACGAAAGTTAAGTGACCACCTGCACATAATGCGTCATGGGCACCCAGGTGTATCAGACGCCTGGAGAACAAGCCATTAGTGTGAGTGCCTCGTCAGAAGCACAGGTAGAAAAAAAAAGGAAGGGAAGGCCATTGTCCACGCTACTGACATCTCCTTGTTGAAAGCATACTGTGGAGCTCGTAATTTATGATATTTACTGAAATGCCTAATGAAACGATGAGAAACATTTCACAGCTATTGCCTTGCTAGTTAAGAAAAATGCCATATGGCTTGCTTTATGTATTTATTTACACATTTTGTTTAATATCAAGTTTCTAGCTGCACTGCAGCATTGGTTAAAATAAAATTTATTATATGTACTAATATAAATATTTTATGCCTACAGATCCAGTAAATAATTTTATGATCTATCCAGAACAAATGAGGGAGCACAAAAAGACATTTAAGGAATTGCATAAATAATTTTTTTACGATTTGGTAACTTATCTACTAGCGTAAGTTTTTGTGATGCATCACTCTAATGTTAAGATGTGACATAGGTATTAGACATGGCCATTGTAGTGTAATATTTTTTCTGCTTGCGCTATGTCATGTTTAGGTATAAGTTGCTGCTGTTTGCCAGGCATAGTGTTATTGAATTTGACTTTTGCTAATTTATGCTGCTAGCTTTGCCAATTTGCATTTTTTTTGCATTGCTGTTTGTGTTGATTTGTTTTGTGATGCTGCATTACCTCGTCCCTTAGTTTAGCATCTGAGCTCAGTAGATTTAAGTTAGCTTAAGAGGGGGTAGCCTCTAAGAGAATGAGTTGCGATGAATTGGAAGAAATGCATTCAGAAGTTATACGAAAAAAAGTACAGAAAACAGGTTTAGGTAGGATTTTCTTGGAAATAAATGTTGAGGTAAGAAATGTGTGAACATATAAATACAGAAAGCATGCTTAGATAGAATTTTTTTGGTGGAAACAAAGGATGAAATAAGAGGAAAGATATATGAAGTTTTGGGTTGGACTGCAGTACCAAATGTTACACTGAAAACGAACCCTGTCCTTTCCTATTGGTGTTATCCCATTACGTGTTTGTGTACCCTTGTGTATTTGTTTTCTTCCTGTCTCTGTGTAGTTTCATAGAATTTTTTCTTCTTTTAATATTAAGCTACATTCACTATGATGAGGAATACTGTTATCCTAGAATATAATTGGCATTAATAATATGTTATTTACTTTGTAAAGATGTTAGACATTATTAATTCCGTTCTGTTTAATGCTCATGTGTGAAGTTGATGTTTCGAAAGTTATTCTGATCTTTTATGTGTGTAGTCATGTCATAATTCCTGTAACACTGACGTATATGTCTATTTCTATTCTTTTGTAACGCCTGTTTTACTACAAATGTTATCTGTATTATTATGTTTTTAATGAAGTTTTCTGTATCTTTGTAATTGTATTCTCATGTTATAAAATTGTAATTGTCACCATTCATCATATTATTAACTTGTAAGTTACATTTCACTGCACACGTTTCTGTTGGTCATAGTATATGGACAATATGTGAGAAGTAGGGACTGTTAGTGTTTGCACGTGTGTTAATAATTCAGCAAGGGACTGGATAACAGCATTGCTGGTTCTAAGGACAATTCCAAAAACTTTGTGAGTGCACAAGTGGTGGTTTATGGACTTGCTATATTCTCCGCAAGACTCTTCGATGGTGAATGTGCACCTGCACAATCGCAACAGATGGCTGCTGGCTATCTCTACAAGGACTACAGTGGGTCTGCACCTCTGGTGGCCCACCAATACCGTAATCTCTACCAGGACTCCAGTGGGTCTGCTCTGTGATGACCTACCTACCAATATTCTTCAAAACTTCGAATGACTCTGCTGTGGGTTTGCTCCATTGTGGCCCATTATCTGTCAGCATGTCAAGAGTCAGCACTGTCTTTCCGTTGGAAGGATAACGCTACTTCTTCAAGACTGCATGGAAATCCACTACTTCTGTGTGCATTTTCTTTTACTGCTCAAACTTTGAGAAAAACTCTGCATTTTTTACTGTGATGATCAATGTGGACTATCTTTATGGACTGTGAGAAAATTTGAGCTTTTGACCAACATTGTATCAATAAGTGTGTGCATTTGATTTCTTTGTTATTGTAATTATGAAAAATTTTATCAAATCATTATTGGCCACTACCCAAAAAAAATTTGTAAAAATTTTTGTGGGGAGCATGGGGGCTATGTAAGTAGGCTGTTTATGTTTTCTCTATGTAAGTAGGCTGTTTATATTTTCTTGTTGGCAACGTTAAGTAGGCTGTTTAGGTTTTTTTATTGGTAACGCCACCTCAATATGAAAATCACTGGCTGTGCTGTGTGCAGTCTGTGGCTGCTTTGCATTGTTGTAATACTCGCCATTGTAGTGTTAGGCAGCTGGCTGTGAACAGCGCGTAGCGTTGCGCAGTTGGAGGTGAGCCGCCAGCAGTGGTGGATGTGGGGAGAGAGATGGCGGAGGTTTGTAATTTGTCATGAACTGATATATATATTATGACTTGTGATGATATCAAGGTAAATACATTGTTTGTTCTCTATTAATATCTTTCATTTGCTAACTATCCCTATCAGTAGTTAGTGCCTTCAGTAGTTTGAATCTTTTATTTAGCTGGCAGTAGTGGCGCTCGCTGTATTGCAGTAGCTTGAGCAGCGAAGATTTTTGTGAGGTAAGTGATTTGTGAAAGGTATAGTTTAATGTTAGTCAGGGCCATTCTTTTGTAGGGAATTTTGAAAGTCAGATTGCGTTGCGCTAACAAAATATTGTGTGTCAGTTTAAGCACAGTCATGTAGAATTGTTCAAAGGGGACGTTTCACTTATTGTGTTGCAAAGGAAAAATACACGAGAAAGAGCCTTGTTTTAAAAAAGTAAAAATATAGTACTTACATTGGGACAATTTATCTGCCCCCCCCCCTCCAAAAAAAAAGGTGTTTCGGCGAAGGAAAAACTGAGAGATTTGAAGCTCGAATTGTTAGAGCATCCACCAAATTTGGACCTGTCTGACTTTCATCTTCTCAAGTATGCCATGATTTGTAGTTGGATAACGTTGTAAGACTAACGTTACAGCAGAGATAGATGAGTTTATTACCAATATTCCGGAATTGTACTTCAGAGATGCACCGGACCACTAGAAAATCGTTGTACAAAGTCGATTGTCTTGAGAGCAGACTACATCGAAAATACGCACATTTTTCATCTAATAACTTAGCAATTCACTCCCACACTAAGAAATATTCTTTTACTCCCACACTAAGAAATGTTCTCCCTGCCCTCATACTTTTTAAATTTCTTCTGATATGCAAGTCAAGTAGCCAAACAGGTAATTTCATTTTGATGCGGTTTTCTGAAGTGTGTGTGCTACATTACAGGTGCAGTTATAATTGCAGACTCGGGGAAGCTTCACGTTGGCACTGCGGAAGGGCAACGGCAGTGCGACTTGGTGGGACGGTGAGGGTCCTCGCACATGCGCCGTCATTAGGCGCGGAGAGCGACTGCGCCCTTTATGCTAATTGGCCGCCATGGTCTGCTTTATTCGGCGCACCGCGCCTAGCGACCTCGCTGCCGCCTTACATTTGTACGTTACAAATAAAACGTCTGTGCAGCCCACTACGTTTTATTCTTCGGAAATGCTTTCTTTCGAATCTTCCTATGTAAATTTACTGTGACAGTAATAATCGAGTTAATTAAAATACTGCAAATAACTGCCGCTTACAGCTTATGGTCGCTGTGACATTACACAATTCGAAAAGAGACTACGGAGATATATCTCCGACCATAGAAGAATTCTTTGTCAAAGGTGAAAGAAGTGACAAGTGTCAGAATACGTTCCGGGTATAAAATCCCATACCTTTTGATTTCCTTCACATTAGTGGCAAATGAAATGCCGTAATTCGTCTACTATTTCACAATAACGTATTTCTTTAGTTTGTGTACATATTCTTGCACGACATTATCTTTAGGACTTCATCTCATTTGGACTTTATCTGACTATTGAAAGACCTTCAGTGTGTCAACACAAAGGAAGGGAGGTTACAATTATTATATTTAATGAAATATTATCAAGAGAATTATTATATTTAATGAAATATTATCAAGAGAAACATAGCTCCTTCCTGTTGTTATTTATGCAGCTCAAATTGCGTATTAGATAGCACACAAAATACTCTAAACAAGGGGACAAATGTTAGTTAACTATGTTTCACCAAGAATCCATAGTTGAATCAATTAAAATGGATAAAAGCTTATGTACGAGCAACATTATCACAAATCGGTTCATACAGAATCAATTAATATAGGAATATGGATTATTAATTGTTGCAAAACATTTATTACTGAACAATTTACATGGTCTCAAACGGGTTATACATCAAGATGCATCACGAGAAAGAAACTGACGGGTGACTGGGAAGTAAGGAAGAATTTGAATTTTGCACCGTTTTGTCATAGGACGGTTGACAGCCGCGGTTTTTTATGTTTGTTATCTGCCCATTAGCAGCCTGATGGCTTTTGTACGGTGAGCATTGCCGTCTGATATTTATTCTCGTCATGGAGGAGATGACAACCGAGCAACGTATCCAGGTGATAAAAAGTTATTACAAACACTGTGAAGCCCCACAGCAACCGTTCGTGAATTGCGTGACACTCGGGCGTAATGCTGCTCCAACCGAATCATCAGTTCGGAAGTTGAACCAGAAGTTTTAGACCACGGGTTGTCTTTCAAACGTAAAGAAAACAGGACAACCGCATTCTGTTCGAACACAAGAAAACACTGCTGTCGTGCTTGACATTGTGATCGTAAGCCCCAGAAAATCGGTTCGCCGACGAGCTCAGCAATTGAATTTATCAGCAAGTTCTCTGCATGAAATCGTTTTAAAAGATCTGAAAAGATTCAACTTACACAAGAGTTGAAGACTGCAGACCGTGGAAAGACACATCGATTTGCTCAATTGGTCTTTGCTCGACAAGCGGAGGACGAGAACTTAACAAAAAGAATAATTCTCTCAGATGAGGCGCACTTCCACCTCAGTGCGTACGTCAATAAGTAGAACTGCAGAATTTGGGTCAACGAAAAGCCGCGAGTGACTGTGGAAGATGAGATCATCCACAATGCACGACTGTGTGGTATGGGTTCTGGGTAGGAGTGATCGGCCCTTACTTTTTATAAAAAATGATAGGGAGCTGCCGTCATTGTGAACGGTGACCCTTACCCAAACGTGTTTTCTGATTGGTTTTGCCCTCATATCGATAAAAATGACGATTTTTGGTTTCAACAAAATGGTGCGACATGTCGCATATCTCATGAAACGATTGCTCTTCCGATGAAAAGTTTCCACGCCTTGTGACATTTGTTGTGAGGATTTGTGAAATCAGAAGTGTACGTGAACGAATAACAAACAATAGATCAATTGAAGAATGAAATTAAAAGAGTTTTTAACGGCATTCCACCAGATGTTTGAGAACGCGTCATCGAGAACTTCAATATGCGCATTGCTCACTGCAGCGCGACTTTGGATGGTTATATGGAGGACATAATTTTTCATACGTAAATGGAAGAAGTTGCGTAATGTACTTAAAAAAAGTTACATTTTCAGTACATTTTGTATAATATTCGTCCCTTCTTCCCGGACACCATCTACAACGCCAAGTCATATGTAAGGTCCGTAAAGTTCACATGTACATGATAAAATTAAAGAAATTTCTTTTATGCTATACTGTTATTTTTGGGCTAGCACATACAGCAAATACGCCTTTACATAACACACATTGCCATCTGATTAATGCTTCGGTTTTTTCGTCTGATCTTTTTAGTATACTTTGCTTCGAGAGAACAAAAAAAGTTGCGTCATGATAAAATTGTGTGAATTATTGCAGTGTGACACTGCGAAAACATATGCGTCACCAAGCCTCAGATCGCTTAGTGCGTTTGCACGCTCTGTATGGACATAGGGCTTGGTACTGTGCTTGCATGTTGTGTAACACAATCAGTGCGGGAGTTGAATTCTTTCGTTTACGTCATTGGTCTGCTCTGCAAAAAGTACGTAGTGGGAGAGATATTCAACGACAGTACAGGTAAGTTCGACCACGTGCTAAACCGCGCTATAGGATCGTTATACTGTTGTAAACGCCCGAACACGTAAACCAGCTCAGCACCTGCACTGCCTAGAAACGTAGCCACAAATTCTAATTCAGACGTGTCCCGTCCGACTGTGTACCGTTTGCTTCTTTGTATTGTCAGTGATCCGCCACATGCATTTTCTCATATAAAGGCACCATTCGGCATGTTGAATACTGAGTGTAGCTCACGATGACTCACCGTGGACTACACACTCAAGAACAGTAGGATCCTACCCTGTTCATGAATTAATATCAGTTAAGTCTGGAAAGTGATTCTAGCCCTGTATCATCTGGCGCTCTCCTAGAACACGTTGCAATCCTGTCAGTATCGTGAAACAAAACTAGTACGGCTGTACGTAGAAAGGCATCATGTAAGGCATACCGCTGCATGTAGTTACTAGTAGTTACTACGGGTACTATGACGTTGCCATCTGTAAGGATGACATCATACGGTAGTAAGTGTGTCTGTTCCATAGTGCGTGTGAACGTGGGTTCAATGTAGTGGATGATAATGTCCGACCACAAAGGGATGACCCAGCCGGCTAGTATCTGCGACAAGAGGACTTCGAGTGACTAGCTTGTTCTACGATCTTAAACGCGATTGAAGATTAATGGAATGCTTTAGACAAGGCAAACGCAAAAGTTAACCTGCCAGTACCAGCCGCTTGTCCAGACATAGATTACGCTACAGGAAGCCGTGTAGGGCATCAAATACTGTTCAGACGGTTTGGCGTGCCGTTGATGGGGAGATGTCATAGCCTATACTCAGTCAATGTGTAATTTGTCAAAATGTAGGCAGAGCATCTTTTAGTGTCGTATCATGATCGTGCTCCATGTTATCTTGAGTATCTTGAAAAGTCCGTAACTACTTATATAGCTGCGCATTTGTTTCATAGCCAGGTCTTTTATCGCACTGTTTCGAACGGGAAATTGAACAAAGACATTAAGGTAATATTCTCATTTGTTTCGTCTCACATGTTCTCAGACAGAGATAAATGAGTAGAAAGTTGTCAGTAAGTTTTCTTTTTCTTCGATGGCCGATCGTGAGGGATAACGTTATAGATACTAAAAACTCAAGTATCAAAACGGGTGCTGAATCTCTCCCTATGAAGATGTTGGCAGTAGTGAAAATGGGGACGAGTCATGATATTTTTTCTCCGATCCTGAAACAAGAATCAAAATCCTATATGTGTCGGTTATACATTCTAACTACATAAAACTCTGCAGTTTCAAAGACCAGAGGTTTAGACGATGTTCATCGTGTTATTCTAAAGCAGAGGAGCCGATTAGAGAGGATTTGTGCTTCCAGATAGAACAATAAACAGCGAATTCAATAGAGGATTAAAACGCTCAGAGGCTCCGATTCCACTGAATTTGCCGGACCGCTTCACCTCAGTTTTTCCTGCTGCACTGCAAAGCGCCAGCGCATTCAGTTGCAATTCACCGTCAGTCCGTCGCGAAATACAAAATGGAATTAGTTACATCATACACCTGACTCACCATACTACCCACAGCCGGATTATTTCATCTTCTCAAAACTGAAGAATTCAAGATCCAACACGGCAAGGAATATCAAGAATGCTGCGACCTACAAACTTGTCAATATCGAAAATAGACTTCTTCGAGGGTACGAAGAATTTGAAAACTCCTGCTGAGCAATCTGTCACTTCAAATGGATCGTGTTTTGAGTAAACAAACAGCCAAAATTCATACACCTTTGACTGTAATTTAGCTGTCTTTGTTCGGAAACTCATGGAAAGCACTGTGTATTCGATTTCGACACTTTTTCATGAAACTAATTAATAGCTGATATTAGCAAACGAAGTATATTGAAAAGTGTATTTTCAAGTTGTGGTATTTCTTTAAAACGCCACTGTTTCGTTTACATGTTTCTTTTTAGTAGGAGAGTAAAGTAGTCTTTGGACCGTGGGAGAATAGCAACAGGCATTCTGGACCTTTGACCTTGACCTCTCCCCTGATCCTCTCCCCCTCTCCCATTCACTCACGCCCTACCACCTATCTCTTCCCCTCCCTTCCCCAGCCATTCCCTAAACCCCAGCACCCAAATCGCTAAGCCATGCCCCTTCCTCTTCCCTTCTCTTTTCTAAGTCACATCCACTTTTTTGGAAACAGCCAGTCAAATAACTTGTAAGCCACGTAGCTCTCTCAATAACAGCAGAGTACTTCATTGTTATATCAGCTCGTCCAATTTCATTTTTCAACTCCTTCTTAAGTTACACTTCTTTTTAGGCAGGTCACTCATTGAGCTTCTAAGCCAACACACATAGCTGCATTAAATCTCAGTCTTTTAAAGGCATAACCTGTACCCTTTGGTGTATGCGTCGCTGGCACAGTAGCTCAGCGTGTTCGATCAATGGCTGACTGCCTTCTGTAATAAGAAAAGTGATAATAATAAAAACTGAGGAAAGTATTCACCGATGAACTTCAAGGGGCATCATATGACGTCCGCCCAGACCATATGACGACAACAATGACGAACGGTCGGTAAAGCATGAGTCTCTTAATCTCAGGGTCGTGCTTTCGATCTCCACGCTGGGGAAACAATAATTAAAGAAAAGGTAGCGTCTTTTATTAGTAACCGAAACGTTCTCGGTCCCATGTTCTAGTCCAGCCATCTCTTAAATTTTGAATAAAAATCATCAGCAATGGAGGAGCGGACTCAGGTTCAGGGCATTCTCTTTCCTCTGGGGTGGGAAACTGTCACTAAAGACGGAAGAATCAGCAGTGATCAATGCCATGAGGCTGCAAAAGGCAGTGGAAACCACTGCATTAAAGATCTGTAATGTGTTTCCACTGGGCATGTGGCCTGTAATTGAAAACGTGTCATAATGATCACTCCATTGACAAAAGATTCCGGACTAGACCCCCATTCGTTATGGGATTGTCAGGCAGAGATGACCATGTGAAAAATATTGAATAACCAACGAAAGGATAACTTTCTGCGAGCTAGGCGTGAAATGTGAGAAGTTTGAACGTGGTGGGGAAGCTAGGAAAACAGAAAAGAGAAATCCTAAGGCTCAGTCTAGGTATAGTGGGCGTCAGTGATGTGAAATGGAAAGAAGACAAGGATTTCTGGTCAGCAGCGGAAAATGGTATAATGGTAATAACCAACGTCTCTAAAAAGAGCAATCACAGAATGTGGAAAAAATCATAGGTAAAAAGAAGGTAACGGCGAAGAAATTATGGCCAACAGAAGAAATATGTCAGATGATTGATGACGGAACTAATTAGATATTTGTGAGTTTGATATCAAAGGTGGGATCTTTCAGCAATTTTCTTATTTGTGGCCCAGCAAATATACCCTCTTTCATCTTTGCCTCACTTAATTTGGGAAACTTTTCTTTTAACTGACAAAAGGAAATTCAAGAAAAAAAAACAAGATACTTTTGAACAAAATAAATCGGTGGCGCAGGGAAGCTAAGGCGAAATGGCGGCATGAAAAATGTGCAGAAATCGAAAAAGAAGTGATTGTCGAAAGGACTGACTCAGCGTATAGAAAAGTCAAAACAACCATCAGTGAAATTAAAAGCAAAGGTGGTTACATTAAGAGTGCAATCAGAATTCTTGTGTTAAATGCAGGGAGAAAACAGATAGATGGAACGAGTACGCCGAAGGCCTCTGTGAGGGGGAAGACTTGTCTGATGACATGATAGAAGAAGAAACGGGAGTCAATTTAGGAGAGATAGGGGATCCAGTATTAAAATCAGAATTAAAAGAGCTTGGATGACTTAAGGTCAAATAAGGCAAAAGGGATAGATAACATTCCATCATAATTTCTAAAATCATCGGGGGAAATGTCAACAAAACGACTATTCACGTCGGTGTGTAGAACGTATGAGTTTGCCGATATACCATCAGACTTTCAAAAATACATCAACAATTCTGAAGTTAGTAAGAGCGGACAAGTGCGAGAATTATCGCAAAAGCAGCTTAGGAGCTCATGCGTTCAACTTGCTGTCGAGAACAATATACAGAAGAATGCAAGAGAAATTTGAGGATCTCTTGGGTGACGATCAATTAGGCACCAGAGAAGCAGTTGTGACGTTGCGTTTGATAATGGAAAGAAGAAAAATCAAGATACGCTCATAGGCTTTGTCGATCTGGAAAAAGCGTTCGACAATGTAAAATGCTTAACATGTTCGAAATTCTGAGAAAAGTAGGGGTAAGCTGTAGGGAAAGGCGGGTAATATATAATATGCACAATATCTAAGAGAGAAAAATAGGAGTAGAAGACCAAGAACGAAGTGATCGAATTAAAAAGGTAATAAGCCAGAGATGTAGTCTTTCGTCCCTTCTGTTCAATACAAGCATCGAAGAAGCAAGAAAGGAAGGTTCAAGAATGGGATTAAAATTCAGTGAGTATGTGAAACCAACTGCAGGAGAAAACACACACACACACACACACACACACACACACACACACATACTCACACACGCACATGGGTATTGCAGGGTAGGTTGTGCTGTGAAGTAATCATTGGGTAGGTTGTGCTGTGAAGTAATCATTAGGAAAAAGAATTCGATAAGTCGCGCCATTTCCAAGTTAATTAACATTGAAGTCAGCGAATCAGGCCTTTCAGTTGTCTTCACAGCGTAGATGATAGCGCACGAGACTGTTCAGCGTTTGGCTTGTGTTCGATCCTTACCACAGTCCCCTGTCCAATGTTTGTGTAACTCTCTTGTTCGGCTTTAGGAAACCAAACGAAGAACATCCTCTCCTGCAACATCGTTACTAGCGTTTCAGACTGTGGCTGACACCTTTCAATTGTGCCTTAATATATACCCACCTCATTGTGTTAGTTTTTTCTGTGTTTACAGTCTTCCTGCAAACACCTCGCATAATTTACACCACTTTTCTGCAGGGTGGAAACTGCACCGCGAAATGGACTATGCCTGTTGGTAAAGGCTATCCGTTTTATGTCCACGCATCCACACTTCAATACCTGACCTGTTGCCGAAGGGAAAACAAACATTAATGACTTACTTGGTGCCAAGCGTACTTGGATGTACTAACCAACCTAAAATCATACTCGTAATGGCTGTGATTATTAGCGTGAAAATGAAATAAATACTGTTGTAACGTTATTCGGTACACCGTCCTAAGTCTTTACAAAGTTCTTTACTTATACTCCAAACACCCTGTGTGTGTGTGTGTGTGTGTGTGTGTGTGTGTGTGTGTGTGTGTTTTCTCCTGCAGTTGGTGTGTACAGTAATACATGAATAAAGCGAAGATCTATTATAAACAATCATGATGAAGAACTGTTGTCCGATCCGACTCCGAAATCCCAAATGAAACTCGTTATAATCTGGATTCTCTATGGCGAACATCCAATGAGCGACAGAGAAGCATATAACACCGAAAAGGCAGATAAAATACCTTCTGCACCATCCAAAAATTTTGCCGTTTAATATTCCTTTAAAACTTATTCCGCACTTCTGATTCTGAATCTGTAAGCTGTATTACAGAAACTGTATTTAATAAATGATCGACGTGATAGTGTATTTATTTCTGAATGTATGTAATTGATTGTAATTATAATGAAAATGTTGTAAATTGCTGAGTAACGGCCAAGGGAACTTTATTTAAATGTATCTATAGCAACGACGAAATGGCAGTAGCTGTGCCGTTGTTTATCTTTGCGTATGTAGAGTTTCTGTCGCGTTGCGAGCAGAAAGGAAGCGGGGCAGCTTGAGTGATGGAAGAGTACGGAAGTGTTTGTTGGGCCTCCCGCAGACACGATGTGCAGGTATGCTCGCGCCAGTGTAGACGCGCCTGATTCGTTAACCTGCGAGAGCACGACAGGAGTGAACAGGCGGAAGAAGCTGCAGTTCTATTGCCTGGCTCATACGTATTCGTGACTGTGGAGACGACTCGGGTTTCTCATCCAGCAGCAGCACCAGTGGCAGCTCAACATTGTCGTCGGCTACATTCTTCGTCGTCCGCACAGCTACAACATCATAAGACTGTTAACTGAAAAATTATAAACTTAAGTAGACATTACCCAGTGATATTTCTTTCACAAAGTATTATTAACTTGACCAATAACCTGCAATAATAAAAATTGGAGGGCACCTGTATTGTCATTGTCCTCAGATATTATTACCAGGCAGGATCCGTTTCCTTTCCGTGCAATCACCGAGTGTCGTAAGAATATGAAAATTGATTAACTATTTCGTGCCAGTTTTGTGGGTTTGCTAATGACCAGTTTCAGTCTAAATTTTCTGCCTCTGTAAACGGTTCATTCTTGTATTGCATAACAGAGGCTTTAATAATTTGCATTTTTAAGTATTAACTTCATTCACTTAAAGTGGCGTAAATAAAAGATACAGCACAAGAGTGCGAAATTTCATTTGTTCTGTATTTAGCTTGGCGAATGACTTTTGCTGGCTTGGTATGTATCTTAGTGTTGGTATATTAAAAGTAAAATCAGTGGCTCATTTGCTTAAAGTAAAATCACTTCAATCTTTCAATAATCAAAAGTAAATTGCTTGCCTTTTTCTAAATTTTGCATTACGTTTCACTGAGGGTACCGAAAGTCATTTTTTACATAATAAGTTTAAGTTAAGCAAGTCATTTATTTAACCAGTAACTCACAACATTTAACTTTGCTTTCAAAATTAACTATTTCAGAGTAAGTAACTGAAAACTGAGTGCTTTCTAAACCATTTATTTTCTCGTGAACTGTGTCCTATGGAAATCATGACAACCTTCTGTTGCCACGCCAGTGATTATTTGCGTAAATTTCTGTGCCATTACCTTTTAAGATTCTGGAGATTCATTGTCCTAGCGGGCTGGCGACCGTTTAATTATCCTTTTTTTGGCTAATCAGTGTTTTCTTTGTGTTATCAATAATTTTCGTACTAAATATTACGAAGTAGCCTTTTTCCCCCTGTGTGGCTCAAGAGCGATTGCACTTTATTTCACCAGTTTCAAAATTATCATCAGTGTTTAGCTTAAGTTTAGAATGGATTCTACCTTCAGAAGAGTCTATTGTACACTTTCCTCCAACGAACCGGTGTTATTTTCCTTCGGTAGCGATAGCCTTACTCACTGTAAAATTTCATTAGGCATATGCGATCACGGTCAGTTATATCGCAATTCAGTAGGTGTATTAGGAAGGCGGAAGTCACACTCACATGTGAACGAGTTACTAATGCAAAATTGTAATAATTTTATTTATGGATTTTCCTTTACTTCTTGGTAGAACAATTCCATATTTAAGGTTGAATAACAGTACGCTCTTTTTGTTCTACTGTTCCTTCTTTATTTCAAACTAATTTTCGGTTTATTCAGCCAAAAACTAGTTCGAAATAACAAAAATCAGTAGAACAAAAACACTGTACTTAATATTCAACATTAAAATTGCAATAATTGTTATTAATTGTGACATTCTAGCAGAGAGCTGATAATTATCGATTACTGCTTATTTATTCTACAACAAACACAGTTCGAGCTTAGAGTCATCCTTAAGATTTTGTTCCTGAATTTCGTTGTGGTCGCTTTCAGTTTCATTAGAGAAGGAACGAAAAAACTGACAGGAAGTACACCACTTCTTCAGCGAGTTTCGAACCTACGACTGCAGTTGCATTAACTTCAGGAAATTACTGCCATGACATGCTGACAGCGAGAAGGTGCTGAAATGAACACTCACATTCCGAAACAGACAGAGAGACAAATGGCGTATAATCTGTTGTTAGTCTTCTAGAAGTGTCCATAGTCATGGATCTGATATTCTGTAAAATACCTCAATAAGAGTGGCGATAAGGATTGCAGAATTCTCATGAGAGGTCATATTGTGACGTTTGATATGTCGCTCTTGCACTTTGAGTTTCTGATCGAAGTCCAGTCATACCATTATGGCACGTGAACGAAAATTTCTCTAACTGTTACCGAAACAAGGGCATTTAGCGGGAGAGAAACAGTGAAGACGAATCTAATCATTCAATACAAATTTTCTGAAGATGTCTTTCAACCATTCAGGATGTACATTCATCCACAGAAAGGATGTACTAATGCAGACATCAAATGCCTCTCTGTTTGTTTTTCCAAGAGAGGAAACAGAAATAAATAAAATAAAGTAAGAAAATAGAAGACTAGAAACCGTAGTGACATTTGAATGACACTGGCTAAAACCAAAATGAGTATAACACTTCCAATCTTATATTTTAAAAGCTAATTGGGTACATAAGATAGATGAAGTCTTGACCCTACACGAATGAGATTTGATAGGAGATGTCCTTAATTCTCAGATCATTGTACGAGAAAATTGCTTCAGTTGACAATAATAAAGACCACTAAGAGAACCGACGTTGGCATCCATCGTACAGATCATCTGAGGATAAACCCCATCTGGCTAATCATTGACAAAAAAACTAGAATTCTCGCAATTATAGACATCGACCACATATTTCATACCCTTAGCACCGACGATGCTGGGAGAACGAGTCACCAGCCGAGCGCATCAGCCGAGCACAAGGTCCTAACATGGTACCTCTATGCTTCTTGCCAGCGTGAGGAAAAACTGTAAAGCACCGAACGTCGTTGACAGAAGATACTTAGGAAGAGTAAAGGAAAGAGAATGTGAAACGCTGTGGTTGTGAAACATAGTAGTGCCTAAAACGTGAAGTTATTTTATTTTCTGTGTCCAAATACATCTACAAATGATGTATGCAGGGCATGAAGCTGCGCATTCAGACTAGTTCCGGTTACTTTTAATGTAATATTCCTTCTTGCTTTCTTTTTTTGTTTAACAACTTGGCAGTTTTGTGTCAAAGGCAAAGTTCTACGTAGTTTCATTTCAAGATACTGGCGCACGCACAGTAGTAATCAAGGTCTTGTTGTATCTATTTCATTTGCAGTTCCTCCATAACTGCTCACTTATTTGATGAAAAGCACATAACACTGGTTTTCTTTTTAGCTTCCGGATGAACTAATTGGTCGCTGGTGTGGGTGTTTTAGAGAAGAGACACAAGAACACCACCTTGAGGTAGTCTTTTCTCTGTGTCCTCCAGAGGCTCTTCCTGTTTTGTAGTTAAACACAGAACCATATGTACTGCAGATTCGTGAAGTAAAGAACAAAACTTTAGAAGGTGGGTCAATTGAATGCCTGTAGGAGATGATGTCTCTCATCGAAGTGCAACGTATCGTACATGGCACTTAGTAGTTTGGCTATGCTTGAAGGCAATAAACCTCGCAAGACAATCTGCTCTGTTGTCTCAGTTTAGTTGCGAGTCCGGTCGCAGTCTGTGCGTGGCATGTTAGATACCGCGCTGTGAGGTGCAGTGTTTGATGCTGGAATAAAATTCGTAAAGATCTGTCTTCAAGTCCCCGTCCATTCAGTTTTAGTTTTTCTTTGGTTTACCCAAACACAAAAGGCAAATACCGCAGTGGTTCCTTTGGAAAAGGACCGACTTCGTGTGCCATCCCATTACCTGGTCGTCTATGGTACATTAAATTCTAACGCTCATTTCTTCCTTCCTTGGACGCGGTAAATGATTCGATGTGAAAAAAACACTTCCCATTGAATTCAAAGTGTATGTGCCCTATTCTTTTCTATGTCATTAAGCAGCAGTATATATGCATATCGTCCAGTAATCTCCAGGGCATTCTGTTTCACTTTTCTGTGTATAAGCTAGCAGATTAACGTCATAGTGTAGTCTTCGAAACTCCCACCTTACGGTATGATGCAGCGGATACAGGCTATTAGGTTCGCATGCTTATGACGTTGAAATCGAATCACATCATGATTTAGGTTTTTTATGAGTTTTTTAAATTACCTCAAACGAGTGCCAGCGTTTCTTCTTTTTCAAGGCAGAGGCTGATTTTCTTGTGCAAACGAGATAGTGCTCCGTCCCTAGTGCTCTTGCCGTTGACTAAATAAAAAAAAACCCAATCTTAACTTCCAAATAGCGCGTAGAGATATTCCGCAGAGAAGTGAAATGGCACTTTATAAAGCGCATTATACACTGACCGCAAACCGATGCCGTAGACTGCGGGTGCTTGGAGGTTGATACGTGGCGTGGAAGCCTTTGGCGAGCGGCCGCAGCTTGCGCTTTCTGGTCACGTACGGCAACAGGCGGGAGCGGCCGGGGCAATCGATGGACGTGGGGGCCCCGCCTGGTCGACGACCGAGACTCAGTCCGCGCAGCATGCGCGAGCGAGCCGTGGCGAGGCTTTCCGACGACAGCCCCGCTCACTTCACGCCTCTGGCCACCCTCTCGAATGCTGAGCGTAATTTTAAGAAACGTGAAATGTATTCGCAGTTGAGAATTCGAAGAACCGTCAACGGTCGAAGGGAATGGTGACAATGAAAATGTGTGCCGGACTGGGACTCGAACCCAGATTTCGCGCTTTAGGAGAGCGGTCGCCTTAACCCCTCTGGCTATCCGTGCACGACTCGCGGCCAGACCGAAACTTCCATATGTCATCGTTCCTGCGTCGTACTCGTACACGCATCATGTAATTCCCGTATACAGGAGGACATTTTAACTGAACGTCGCTGCCCGGTATTGAAGGATAAACGCTGGTTGATAGTGAATTTAGGTCCAAAATGACGCGTCCTAATGCCCGAAAGGATTTTATTGAAATTGTCACTGCTCGTGGAAACCACCACACGCAAGTAATACGAATTTTTATATAGCAATGGGCTTTAGACTTTCAGGATCTTAAATAGTTGTTGTTATGATATCCAGTGGGTCCAGAAAAAATGTACACACTCTTTGATAATAAATATTAATGTAACGAAATTACATACCGTTACAATCCTTGCACGAGGGGGTAGGTTATAAAGTATTCAAAGTGACCACCATTAGCAGCCAAACAATACCGACGCCGCTGAAATGTTAACCGAACTACGGCTGTCAGTGTTGTCGGTTTGGTAGTCGCACAGGACGCCTTGATGGTTTCTCGTAGCTTGTTCAGTGTACGTGGCTTAGGCTGACAAACGCCATTTTTCAAGTTCCCCCGTAGGTACAAATGAAGAGGTGTAAGATCTTGAGAACGTGGTAGGTACCCAGCAGCTCCTCTTCGACGTATCCAAGGTTCAGGTAGATTTTCATCCAAGTAGGCTGTGACATCTCTGTGGTAGTGATGCGGAGCGGCGTCTTGTCGTAGCTAAAATCTTTCATTTCCAAACACCTATCACACAGCAGGTAAAATCGATGTTTGCGGCATATGAAGTTAATGTGAGAATGGGTCATTCAAACTGCGCGATGACACACCACACTACACATTAACACCCGTTAGATTAACATGTTTGTCCAAGTGAACGTGGGGATTTTCAGAATCCCACTATACGCTGTTGTGGCCGTTTACAGTACCGTTCAGTTTGAACTGCGCCTCGTCAAGCCAGATAACCATCCCTGCAAGCCGTTGGTCCTCGCGAAACATGTCTTCAAACCACGTGTAGTACTCCATCCTTCGATGCGTGTCGTCCTCGTTCATAGCGTGCAGCGATACACTTTCCACTTAACAGTCTTCAGAATTCGTCGCACTCTTGACCTGCTTACCCCGCTTTCACTTGCACCCCGCTTTACAGATTTTTGCGGTGACCTTGTAAAATGTTGCAACATAGCAGCGCTGGAAGCTGGACTTGGTGTTGTTAGTCGGCCAGACCTTTCCTTATGCGCACCCTGAACAGTACCGTCGGCTTCAAATTTATTACGAATACGATAAATTATTGTACCTGTTGGTGGCTGAGTTCCGTACACATTACGCCATTGTCGTTGTGCCGCCATCTTGTTTTCGTACTTCCAGTACGCCTCTGTTGCTCAAACGACAATCTTACTTCATTCATCTGCTGGAAAACGCGCGCCAAGATCTTGAGAAAACAGTGGATTAAACTGCGAAAAATATCAACGATATGCAATTTTTTCCAAAGATATTAATTATCAAAGAGTGTCTACATTTTTCTGGACCCATCTGTACATTAGTTCACCCTCCAATGAGGCAGTTGTAAATAGGGGTGTTTCGGAGTAAGATCGCATAAGATTTTGTTAGAGGTCCAGCACTACTTCGTTGTCGTAACCAATAGCATATGCTTTGTGTACTCCATTTTGCTTATGATGGGCAATGCTTTATATAAATATATTAAAGATACCTGCAGTGCGAGAGGTAGGCTATGCTTGCTCCCCCAGCGCTACTCTTTCACCTTAGCAGTCTAAGTTCTCACTTGCTTACACCCACTGCCGATTGCCATGTTAAAGCGTCCGCACTATACAGCAATGATGTTTTGTACATAAATCGATTTACCGACAGAACGTAACACATCCACTTCACTAACTTTTTCCCCTGGAAGCGAAACATTTTGAAGTATAAATTAGGATGTGTTTGTTAGACATTTTGCTTATACTTTTCATAGGATACTGGTAAGTCTTTTCACTAGACATGCATCTTCATACGGCGATTCTGAAATTGTTATTTAATAACTTCAGTGACACAATGAGTGACGGAAAGGGAAGAACGCAGAAGGGGAGGAGAAACGAAATGAAACTTAACGAATTGAGAGGGAATGTGTTGTTATTTCAGTGATACAATCTGGAGTCAATTTTACGAAGAACTGAGCGGTATTAATCCACTTACCACTATTACGTTGCACCCTCTCTGGCCTGCATGGATGCACTGATTTGGTTGCAAAACGTGTCAAAAAAACCTCCATATCCTCTCCTGAGACAAGTTGGCCCACCATTGTTGTAACTGGTCCATAATATCCTGTCACTGGGACGGACTTGACGACATGTCATCCCACAGATTTTCTATTGGGGACAAATCTAGAGATCCTTCTGGCCACGTGAGTACCTAAACATCACACACACACAATTCATAGAGAGACGTGCAATGTGTGGAAGATCGTTATCCTGTTGAAAAATGGCAACACAGTACTGTTGCATGAGATGTAATACATTAGGACGCAAGACGACTACTGCCATTGTACCGTCTGAGTTCCCTCGGTCACCGACAGCCATGACATGATATCTTATCTGATGACTCCTCACACCATGACACTACTGTGCCTCTCCAGGGTCCTCTGCCCAGGTCACCTCCATACTCGCCGATGACGGTCAACAGGGGTAGTGCCGAACCCTAAATTCATCGCACAATGCGACCGTTCATCAGCAGTCCACGTCTCCCAGTCACGGCCCAACTTCAAACACAGCTGTTTGTGTTGTGTTGTCAATGGCAACATAGGACGTGTGGCTGCTGCTATTCGCTGAAATGGTGTGAGATGTTAGAGAATGTTGCAGGGAATCCATTGCTTGTTCTCGGGTGGCAGACGAAGATTTGAACGGGATATGACGTGCTTGATGCGCAGTTTGGTGCTCTTCACGTCTGGCGTCTGGGGAGGTGAGACATTTTCTACTGGAACCTAGACGCTGAGTATGACTGCACTGCTCACATTTCCATGCAATCCAACATTGCCCCAAATATCTGCATATTGCTCGATTTGACTAAGCAGCCAAATGGAGACATATAACGAGACCCTTTTCAAACTCTGTTAGATGCCGATAATGCTGTCTCACAACAGTACGCAGCGTCTCCATGTCCTTCACAGTGATCACTCAAAATCTGACTCTCGTACCCCATATATATTGTATCAGGCCTGGTAACACTAAACTCGAACAAGAGTAACAAACTCCAGTGGCCGTTCTACCTGTCACTGAGAAATGCAGCTCTTAATCATGAGCATACTCGTTGATGGTGTGTACGTTTATGAAGTAACATTTACATCCAACCACAGTAGCGCACCTAGGCTAGTTAGATTGCTATCTATGTAGGTAACCCGCACTATAGACTAAGAGTGATCAACAGTCTTCAAGATGCTGCAGTTTCAATGACCAGCACACATCACACCCTCAGACGTGACAGCTTATCTATCCCAACTGTCCTAAGTATTGATCAGTAAGAAATTCAAACATTAAGAGAACAATGTGGGTATGAAGACGATGATTTATGACTCTAACGTGAACAAACTGGACCTGTTCCCCCACCAGCCACATCTGCCACTAGGTCAAATAAGCATTCTGTGTTTATTTAGGATTTAATTTACGACCCTAGATGTAATACTACTGTCTGAAGGACAGATGTTGGTATTCATTTAAGATTAAATATTTTATTCAATTAATTATCCTTATCACTAACAAAATGGCTGCCTCTATATTTATGTGACCCTTATCTTTATCACCATAATTTAGCTTTATCTTAATTTGTACAATTTATGACCCAGTATGGCCAACACTGTCAGAACATATTTCCCCAAGGCTTTAAAAATACTATAAAGCATTGCCAAAACTGTGCTAAATATAAAATGGCATTAAATGCAAGACAGTTAACAATTACTGGTGTTAAGTAACTTTTTAATCTTTGTTCAACGCGAATAACGAACTTGTTGTTTAAATTATGTCAGGTACATTTTATAACCAAAGTACACTCTTACTACATAACAATTATATTGTAAAGGAGCAAGATTTATTTAGCACACTCTTGTTAAATAACAATTACACTGTCAATGTTCATAAACAGATTACACTGATAGCCCGTTGTTGCATGTTTAGCATGAACCACAGGTGTTTGTTTATTTATTTATTTTGTGGTCACGAATGTGTAGTCACCATTGTGACGATATGGAGGAATATACAATCGGGCTGAATAGCGGTCCATGGCACCTAATTATTGTTTGAGTCCTGTGACACATGGGCCAAGTGAGAGTACTTCATTGTTTAAAAGTGTGATCTGAAGATGACGCAAATGTAGCATTAAAACTGGTCGCATGAGTGGTAAATACAAATATGGCTGTGGTGTTCCATTTCCATTACTTACATTTTCAGCAGCTGTTCCACGTCTACAAGCAAATGGACTTTCACAAGCCATGAGATGAGGCTGCTGTAGCAGTGGCAGTGACGCGTGCTGCCTGTAGAGCCGGCATCGGCCTGGTGTGGACAGGTGCACCTATGAATTCATTGTGCGGTCTGCATGGGGGAGTCCCACACACATGTTGCTTGTTTTCAGTAAAGATTTAATTCAACCCCTCATTCCTACTACACTGACTGTTACAGCAAAATGAATCTGGCGTAATTGTAAATAACAAGTTCGTTGTTCATGTTTAAGAACACTAACAGGTTATATTACACACCTAATTGTTAACTGTCTAGCATTTCAGGTCATTTTATACTGTTTGCAGTGATTGCGATACTTGTAGGGTGTTTTTAATGTCTTGGGCAAGCATGTTTTGATAGTGTCGGCCATCTTGGTCATAAATTGTGTTAAATAAGATACAGTATCTTGAAAAAACATCTAGCAGCCGTATTGGGTCATAAATTTAGGCGATAACGATAAAGACGACATAAATTTAAGAGGCAGACACCTTGGTAGAGATAATCATAATTAATTGAATAAAAAAATTCTTAACAACTATCATCACCTCTCCTCCACCCAGTAAGGTCACACATAGGATCATAAATTAGATCATAAATAAACATGTAATAACAGCCCAGATGACCTACTGGGAGGGGTGGTTTTTGGGGTGACAGGAACAGTTTGTTTACATTAGGATAATAAGTCAATGTCTTCATACCAACTTTGGTCTCTGTGGTCACAGTGGTGACTACACTTTTGAAATATACACTTCTGATGAATAGCAGCCCATAACATCTAGTTATCGTATGGTGCATAAGCCAGTGACTGAAAATATTTATTTGGTTAATAGTAGGACCTGACGATGATGCAAATGCAATGCTGAAACAAGCCGTCTGACTAAAATATACTACGAAAATACCGCTGTGGTGTTCCATTCTTATTACTCTTCTCATGGCTAGCCATTGTAAGCTGCAAGCCCAGATTGAGAGGCGTCAGCCTGAAGCTGAACTGCGTCCTCTCATTTTTAATTTATTTCTTCACGTTGATATACTAATTTGCTAAATAATTGAATCGTGCTTGTGATATTAAACTGGTTTGTGGTTATTGATGAATGGTTACAGGGTCCATCCACAGTTTCATTTCATCCTTCCTTCTAATTTCTTTTAGATTGGTGCATGTTTTTGGCAACTCCTTGTGCATACCAGTTTCATGGAGCTGCAGTAACAAAAGGAAGCAGGAAGTTGATCGCAGCTTACCTGACGTCTGTTCCGAAGGGGACACCCTAGTGCAGTAAGGGTAGACTGGTCTGAGGCAACATAGGCTGCCAAGCGGTAGTCTAGCAGGCCCACGATTGGTGGAGAGAAGTGCATGAAGTGGTTCTACTGAAGTGCGGAGAAGCAGAGGGAGTCTCACGGGCGTTTACATGGCAGGCACTCTTGGAGTGGTGTTTTTTCATGTCTTGGCGTTAATTAACCACCCGTTGCTGTTGTTGTGGACTTACATAAATTTCGCAGTGCTGAGCTGCGGAGGCGGAAGGACGTCATCTGGCTGTCTGGCAACTCATGTTTGGGGCTCATTCGGCTGCTACAACACACATCCTGCAGCTGCAGTTTCCGTCATACAATTTGTAAGATGTATCTGTGGTGTGAGGGTTTGAGACTGATGAAATTTTGGCACTCTCGGACAATGAATGACTTCAAATGGCTCTGAGCACTGTGGGACTTAACTTCTAAGGTCGTCAGTCCCCTAGAACTTAGAACTACTTAAACCTAACTAACCTAAGAACATCACACACAACCATGCCCGAGGCAGGATTCGAACCTGTGACCGTAGCGGTCGCGCGGTTCCTGACTGTGGCGCCTAGAACCGGTGGGCCACCCCGGCCGGCTCGGACAATGAAGAGCACTCAATCTGAAATCGTCACGTAAGTATTTGTGTGGCTCACCAGTGATTTCTTGGGCAATGTGTGCGACAATGTATAACCATTCATGCAACTGGCTGCTAATGGTTAGTTTTGTGGTTGTTTTTCAGATCAAATATGGTTCTACCCATTCGTTCACCCATTACCATCGCAGTGTTGCAGCCCTTATATTGCATTTATTAACTATATCGATGATTGTATTTGGTTTGATCTTACTATTGTGTGATACGTCGTGATATCAAATTATTGTATCTTGTTGATCTCATGTGAACATACATAGGAAATAAATATTGTAATTTCACTGGATCTTGAATTTTATTTACATATTTAGAAATTCTATCCGTTTTCATGGTAGGTGTTGTAAGTGTAGACGTACCAGCACAATAACGCAGTTACCTGGGGCAGTTCTGATCTCATGTAATAATTAATTTTCATTCAAGTAATTTTCTGTTACGTAAAAGTTTTGATAAGTAGTTGGATTCATAGGAACAGTCAGGCACACTTAGGTCAGGCAGATCGGACACTTTTATCGAACTTTGGTTTTGGGGCTTAGTCATTATCCTTCCTTAAAATGCTTTCTCATGGCAGGATTTGTATAGAAGATTGCAAGTTCTTCTGCTAAGCAATCAGAGGCGTGTTAATTAAATGTGGACGTTTTTATCATTAAAAAAATTTTAATTCATGCTGTGACTTAAATCGTTTTATAACATCAACATTGATAGAATTACAGCGAAATTTTTAGTTGAATTCAAATTTAAAATGAAATACTAAAACAGGATAGATTACATTTATGTTGCTGCCGCAATCACTAATATATTTTTCTTTCGCCCTATATGTTCTGTGTTTTTGAATCCTGGTCCACACTGTCGCTACTTTCAGTATCGTATGATCAGATGCAGGACTGTCGAGAAATTTTCGCTGAACATTGTAATTTCAACAGAGCTATGCAAGGGGTGAGTTTAATATTGAACATGGAAGTAGGAGATAGTGATATGGAATTGGCCATATTACGAGAGCTGGATTTAATCTTTGCGGGACATACTGAAATGAGTGAGCATGATGAGATATTGAACATAGGAGTTCGACCTGAGGGCGCAGGGTCAGCGCATGGAATGGAAGAAAATCTATTTAGAGGATCGTTGAGTGTGGAAGAGAATGCAAAGACAGATTTTTTTCACTGGTGATGCCCAGTTGGGTCATCCTGGCATGCCATCAGTGCTCCCTGTTAGGAAATGGAATGAACTCGAAGTCCTTCTCGGCATCAGGACACAGATGTGTCGGGGAGCGAAAGAAAGATATAAAAAGCAGGAATGGAATCGAAAGAAAGGTGTGAAAAACAGGATCGGGAATCCAAAAACAGGCAAAAAACACTGTGTGAAAACTGTGAACAAACCAGAAAGAGTTTCGAGAAGCACAGCAAGGAGATGAAAGAGTTTTGGACAAACGAGAGGTGCGATTGCGAAAATTGGGGTGCAATTAGAACAGTTCCGAATCATGCAGTGGCAGATCGTCGGGGAGGAGCGTCAACAGGAATTGCAAGAGAGTAGGATGAGAGAGTTGATAGGCTCAAGGATATAATCAGTAAAATTGTTTAATCGGGTACATGAACACTCTACTGCATCCTGCAGACTAAAACCAGATCTTACCGAGTAACTACTAGTGGAACCAGATCATCGGAGGACGTACAATTGGACTACACATAATTCCTCTCGCTCTGAAAATTTCTGTCTTTTAGAGAAAGCGGTAGTTTACTCCATCCTGAAGCATGGAACGAACAGTTTGTTTATTCATTGCCACCTTGTGTATGGCCATTGCACTACAGTTTCAAGCCCACCTGCAGATCTCAATACGAATCCGCAATAGTAATGTCTTCAAAAACTCCTTTTACTTAGATACACACCCTGATCAATTACTGGTCATCAGATGTGCATATCAGACTAAAAGAGGGCATAATGATTGGGTTGAACTTAAAAGCAAGCTCGAGCTTCTGTAGCCTGGAAGAATACTTCAAAGCTATGTTGCAAAAACATCAGTTCCTGATCACTCCATTTAGCCTGGCCGAATTAATTCAGCGTTGCTGCATGAAATAAATTAATTCAGCGTAGCTGCATGAAATAGCCAGCAAACTATCAATAAACACTTGTAGGGAAATGCGAAGAGGACATCGAAGCATTCAAATCAGTTTTGCAAAAATCAGAATGTGTGCATGGTAACAACAATGAAGGAAATATATTGAGGGAACCACAACTGAATTCTACAATACCTCAGCGATTTTATAAAGAGCTGTGCAATGAGTGCTTCTGCTCTTGTGGCCATGGGCACTATCAGCAGCATCAAGAAAACAAATGTGGCAATGGGTGTAGGTGTGAAACAGGAGCTAACAGTCCCTGAGATTGCAGGCAACAAGCTGAGGTTGTGGAGATTCGAGGATCAGAATTCTAGTTCAAAAAATGGCTCTAAGCGCTATGGGACTTAACATCTGAGGTCATCAGTCCCCTAGACTTAAAACTAATTAAACCTAACTAACCTAAGAACATCACACACATCTATGCCCGAGGCAGGATTCGAACCTGCGACCGCAGCAGCAGCGCGGTTCCGGACTGAAGCGCCTAGAACCGCTCGGCCACAGCGGCCGGCTCAGAATTCTAGTACTCCACGATGCCAATGATGGGAGGACAACACGTGTGTAATGGAGCAAGACGATCCCATGGATTGCCTTGGAACAAAAAATCTAAATTTACTAGCTTTTGACGTTATAAGAGTGGCTTTGTTGGAGGATAAGGAGAGTGAGAGCACTCAGAGTATGCATCTGGCGATTATTGTTTCTGTTGGTGGAACCAGACTAGGAATTATCTGGGATGGCATTAGTCAGACTTCCGGCATATCCAATACTGAATCTCGGAAGTGTTCCAAGAGCAACAAATTGCCCATGCTGAGACTGCAATAGACAGAAGTGAAAGGAGTGATTGAAGAAAAAGTGTCGATATGAGTCATCATGTGTGACTAGAGTTTGCATGCCTAGGTCTCAGAATGGAAATTTTTTGTTGGTACTACAGTTGCCTATTAGCCTCTTGTTTGTTATGGATTTTATGTTTGAGGATTAAGTAATTGGTGTACAAATCCTGCCTTGTTGTTGAAAACTGCGTCAGAGGCTGATGGCAATGCAGGGAGCTTGATAGAAGGAGAAGTAGGGTTGAACATTGGGGAAAAGGATATCAGTGTGTGGTATAAGGACAAACTATGGTTTTGCGAGACATGCGACCATATTTTCATCTTAACTAAGGTCTATGAAGAATCTTCAACACAAGTTCAAGCTTAAAAAACATGCCAAATCTTGTGCACTTCCTTACTTGACGCTGCTGTCCTACAAAAGGAATGTTTTTTAACAGATCTAGGCAATGCTCGATCAAGGGGCAATCGAACCAGCAATTTCATCATATAACAGTCCACTTGTAGTATTTCCAAAAAGGCATAGCACAATTCATGTAGTTTTGGACTCATTTCAAATTAATAATGGTGCTCAAACTAGAAATGAACCGACTGGAAATCATGGAGGAGTTACTGGAAAAATTCCAGGAGGTATAAGCTTTCTGTTCACTCGACCTGTGTTAGATCTACTGGCAAGTTGATTTTGACCCTTCTTGTCGCCAGTACACTGCATTCTTGGTTTTCGGTATATGTTATCAGTTTAGACATCTTCATTTTAGGCGTAACATCTCGTCAATAGCATTCATACTCAGGATTGCTAATGTTCTTGATGAGTCGTTGCAGCACCGAGTAATGTGGTAGGTGGACAAAATCCGGATTGCCCAGAAGTTGTGTGAACTGATGAGTAACAATGTATTGCAGATGTGGGTGGGAACGTGGAGAGAGAATACCAGTTGTTGAAGAAAGCCCTTACGACTTGTATGACCCTTTTTCTGTCAATTATTTTTTCGTCTGTAAAATTTTGTGTATGCTTGTTCAAAGGATAGTGTAAGTTACATATCAGTTGAGGACCAAAGAGTCAGTATGGTAATATTTATACTGTCTATTCAAATAAACGAGGGCGCGGCCTTCTGCTTTCCTTTGAGGGCAGCTAAGAGATGCCTGGCTGTCCACTTTTGTTTTTTACCATCCTGATCTTGTGATGTATGCATTTTTGTCCATAGCTCGACTGATTTCTAGTATATTAAGCGAATTTTCACACAAAATGTGTCAGAATACTTTATTACAATACCAGTCCACATACTTATGTTAATAATTATTGTACTTCTAGCTCCAGTTTATAGTTTTTTGTGGAAGAGACTCAACAGTTTGACATGGCACCGAACTGCCACTAACGTGACTTTGTTGTTTTATTTTCAATATCTTGCTCTCTTATCATACAATCTGAACCTGCAGTCATTCGAAGAAGTCCAAGAATTTTCACTGATCATACAGCAAAGAACGATTATCAGATTGCAGTATACAGTTTGCATTTTCTGAATTTCCACTGGTCCACATCTTTAGTTGTGTTGGTTCCAATAACGATTTGGGACAATTACAACATGCATTCTTTGAACTACTTCAGAATTCATTTAGTGAATGGAGTGGAAGCCAACTCACAGACTATTCCCATATCAACTCATCCCAACCTGACACACGACTGTTGCATTACCACAGGTAGTGCGAAGATGGAAAATATTGAATTCTTGGTCCTCTGGAGCTTTATATATTTGTTAAAGGACAGCTTCTAAACACCATGAGCTGCACTTGAAGTGTTTATTTGCCAAACAGGTATTTAGGCTTATAATCTATCGTCAGTGGCCCCTGATACAGAGGAACAAACAATTGTACGTAGATAAATTTCCACATGACAGCTGCACACATAATAGCAGATACATAAGTTTACTTATAATATATATCTATATAGCAATCACATGCATTTCTGTTAATTTCATAGGATATGAAATCCATCCTCTTACCATCCTCTTACACAGTAACAGGTTGTCATCTACGTCGTTACTGTAAAATGCTAGGCAGCGGCAATCCTTGATCACATCTGACGTAAGTGTCATACAGTTTTACTGATTGGTCAAAGAGACTACATTAATTATCTTTTGTTAATTCTAGGATCATATTTAGATATATCTGTGACATGTATTCGTATATATAAAATACAATCTTTGAATACTTGGTATATGAAGGCAGAATAAACAAAAGGTATAAAATTACAAAAAAAATCCAATATATCTCGTCAAAATATACAGTTGCATGTACAGAATGTGAAGAGACACCAAACAGAATTGATTTGATTAAAACGCTGTGAAATATATGTATATACATCTTATTCTGTAACCCTGTTTGTTTGATAAGTATGTCGTCCGATTCTTTCGTTATGTGGGTGATATTTCAATTTCCTCTAGAACTTTTAATAATCTGCCTTTTTCTGCTGAATGAAGATGTTTTTATTAATGTCATTAAAGTAATACTTGTATTCTCTTAATTGAGCATTGAATTTTTGAAAGAAATTAGGCTTATAGAGAAGGTAATTTCAGATAATGAGCCACAGTTTTGGTAATGCCGGTGGGTGCCTCTGCTAAAACGTCGCGAAATTATCAGTGTTCACCTCGTCCTACCAGTTGTCATCAAACCTGGTAGAAAGAATTATGCGAGAATTAGGGAACCTGTGCACATTGTACTATGCAAAGCAGCATGCATCTTTGGATGTTCTTTTACATGAGTTCCAAAATATCATGAATGAATTCCTGTTTACTACCACATCACTGCTGCCGATCATAATTATGAAAAATCAACTACCATCAGATAGCATCCAGGAAATTATAGATTTTCCTCTTCAGTGAGCCCTACAGCATAATGGTATAGTGACGCTGGTGTTAGTCGTATTAAACAAGCTGCATTTAAGTGCATGGAGTGGGAAGATCAGAAGGGCTCTGTACAGGAGTACTGGGCAGGCCCGACAGTACTTGTGAGGTCCCATAGGCTGTCCAATAAGCAGCAAGCATTCTCCCATAAGTTTTTTGATTGTACAGTGGATCACTGCGGGTATGCAGACCTGTGCAAAGAAATGAAGTGGAAGCAAAATTGATTAAGACTAAGAAGTCATATGGTGTACACATGTTAGCAGCGTTAAGCCGTTCATTGAATAATTTTGTTTATTAGACCAACGGGAGACGAACTTACAGTGAAAATGACGTATCTTGAAATTTTGGGGGAATATGTGGTTGGAGGTGACTGGAAGCATTCAAGTACAGTGCTATACTGTGCCGTCTGACCAGAAAAATACTGCATTTGCGCCAAGTGTTGGCAAATGTATTACATTTGCAAGCAATTTTCGAATACATTGCGAGAAGTGGTTTCATGATGGCGTGGGCAGAAATGAATAAAATCGATAAAATTACGAAAAATGACGAAAATACGTGTACATTGAGGGAAAATACGTAGTTTGGAGACACACTGCAGTGCAGTAGCAAAATCCTCATTCTTCTTCTATCTGGTTCGTGTATGAGTGGAGTCTTCCTAATTTTCCCGATAAAGAACAATACTGTTACTGCTCTTGCTATATTTTCTACCACCACATGTTGCAGGAGAAAGCTTGGTTTGGCGCTGGCCGTACACATTGTACATGGTTGGCGGACAACATGTTCCCAGTTCCCTGAATGGACAAAACAGGGTCCTGTCGCATTAACACAGCTCACGCTGTTCCTCCATGGGCTGCGGAAGATCTCAAAAATAGCGCTCTCCGACTTCTGCTCAGTTCCAACTTAAATTGGGACGATCATATGGACAGAGCTTCAGGGAGGGCGGGGCAGAGACTGAGCAACAGTTACGAGATGCAGAAGGTCTGTCTAAAACCATGTTGGAGTTTGGCTGTATGGGATCCTAAGCAGATAAGTCTGGAAAAAAGATGACTCGTTTCAAGATATGAGAGTGTCACACATATGTTTCACCATTGGCTGTAATCATTGAAATACATCTCCATAGTATCCAATGCAAGTGTGTGGATGAATGGATAGACTTGATTCCAAATCACAGGCAGCATTTCTACCAGAAAGCTTAACACTATCAGCAACTATTGTGTGTGGCTGTGGAACCAAGACTGCTTTTTATGCAGGGTGACAGTAACATAGTCGTTGTGATTGAGTTTTTAATGGCACAATCGTTACGCAAAATGTATGTTGCCGGCGGTAGCAACCTTCAGCGGTCAGCTTCAAATGTCGGTTCTCAATAGTGTTCCTAAAAAGAACATCATCTTCCCTCCAGAGATTCCCAATTGAGCTACCTGGTGAGTGTAATCTGACTGCTGAAAAAAAATTACTCGTCATGCAAAGTAACTCTCAACATGAATTTAATTAATTAGTCTATCAGTTTGATATCAATGGCATGCCGCCTGGCGGGTGGATGCGATGGCTAGAGTACCAAGAGTACCAAGGATATGATTCTTGACTTGGACCGGTAATCAAGCTCTTTTTCGTTGCGGTGATATCTTTTAACGAAATTCCAATTTCCCATCTACACAGAGAGAGAGAGACGAACTTCGCAATAAAATCAGATGTATTACCGTATTTATAAAGTGATATTTAGTATAAACCTAATACTTACAACTTCTCTGTGCCCTTACTTTGTATGAGGCGGTGAGTTTGATTACTTTAAGGGAATTCGAAAGTGAGGAGGCGGTCCTTTGATAGCGGTAAACCTTAGCACTCCGTCATGAGCCAAAATGAGCTTGATGTTCGAGGCCTGGGATGCAGCACGTAACAGATTAGAACAGATTTTTTTCTACTTGATGGGAAAATACTAGGAGAAAATGTAGCCCATGCCGTGCTGTTACCAGGATTTCCACCACAAGTAATGATACTTTAGCGGTATGAAAAAGCGTGTATGCCCCAACTTCTTCTGTCTTCGAAAATAACTTGTTTAAAAGGGAGAAATCTACATCTCGTGTGAGAAATTCGAGGTATATGGCTAACCACATTGCTGTCTTTTTAGAATGTGAGGTTCTGTGTCAGAGTGGAATTTGTTAAACTACTGTATACATCCAAGCCACAGACTCTGATCTGAATCTGATGCTACCTGTAGCCTGGCATATGCGAGCAGCCCGTAGTGGCTTGCTCTTCACGCATTCTACTTTAAAATTGTGACTAAAGCTTTTTCGCTTAATATTTATTTTATACGTGACGTACTGTTAATCAGTTTTCAGTCTTCACACTGTATTTCTAAGCTTTTACATAAGCAAAAAGTTACCATGTCTGCCGTTGTGAAATAAAACTTTGCCTGTGAGTTCATGTACTAAATACTGTTCATTTTAACATTCAGCTGTCTATATTTTAAATGTTAAGTAGCCTACTTATATTTACGGCCACTAGATGGTACTCTTGATGTAATGTTCACCTGCCCGCACTTACTAATGCGGGCACCTCAGTCTGTTGCTACCTGTGGCTTTATAGGTATAAGTAGCCAGCAGAGGCTCGCCAATCATGTATTCTTTTTAAAATTTTTGTAACTGTTAGTCAGTACTTACACTTTTATATAAATAAAATTTTCCCGTAAATCTGTACTTACGTTATAGGCCACTTTAAATATTTAATTTCTGATGAAGGCACTCCTAGAAATGTTGACACCTGGTCAAAAAGACTAAAAAGTGTGACCGAGTGCTTATTTACTTCAGCTTTAAACTGCAAGAAGGTAGACATTTAAGGAGATAGGACCTGGATAAACTAAAAGAACCAGAGGTTGTAGAGAGTTTAAGAGAGAGCACTAGGGAACGATTGACAAGAAAGGGGGAAAGAAATGCTATAGAAGAAAAATGGGTTACGGCTACAAAATACTAACACGAATTCCCTACAGACGAATGAAAAAACTGGTAGAAGCCGATCTCAGGGAAGATCAGTTTGGATGCCATAGAAATGTTGGAAAACGCGAAGCAATACTGACCCTACGACTTATCTTAGAAGATAGATTAAGGAAAGTCAAACCGAAGTTTCTAGCGCTTGCTGACTTAGAGAAAGCTTTTGACGACGTTCACTAGAATATTCTCTTTCAAATTCCTTTCAATATGAAAGGGAAGCAGTGGCTGGGAGGGGAGTGAGACAGGGTTGTAGCCTATCCCCAATGTTGTTCAATCTGTATATTGAGCAAGAAGTAAAGGAAACAAAAAAAATTGGAGTAGGAATTAAAATACATGGAGAAGAAATCAAAACTTTGAAGTTTGCGGATGAGACTGTAATTCTGCCAGAGACAGCAAAGGACCTGGGAGAGCAGTTGAACGGAATGGACAGTCTCTTGAAAGAAGGATGTAAGATGAAAATCAACAAAAGCAAAACGACGATAATGGAATGTAGTCGAATTAAGTCGGGTGATGCTGAGGGAATTAGATTAGGAAATGAGACACTTAAAGTAGTAGATGAGCTTTGTTATTCGGAGGGAAAAATAACTGATGATGGTCGAAGTAGAGAGGATATAAAATGTAGACTGGCTATGGCAAGGAAAGCGTTTCTAAAGAATAGAAATTTGCTAACATCGAGTATAGATTTAAGTGTCAGGAAGTCTTTTCTGAAAGTATTTGAATGGAGTGTAGCCATGTATGAAAGTGAAACATGGACGATAAATAGTTGAGACAAGAAGAGAATAGAAGCTTTCAAAATGTGGAGCTACAGAATAATGCTGAAGATTAGATGGATAACTAATGAGGAGGTACTGAATAGAGTTGGAGAGAACAGGAATTTGTTGCACAACTTGAGTAGAAGGGCTCGATTGGCAGGGCATATTGTGAACAGCACTAAGGGTAAAAATCCTAGTGGGAGAGCAAGAGTGGAATACATTAAGCAGACTGCTTGCACAGGATATGATAGCATGGAGAGCTGCATCAAACGAGTCTCTGGACTGAAGACCACAAAAACAAAATAATATTTAGTTTCCTAAAGAGGCATTACTGCCACCATCTACATGTATACTCCGCAAACCACCTTGCGGTGTGTGGTGCAGTATATTTTTTGTATCATTGTCACTTCCCCCCCCCCCCCCCCCCCCAGTCCTGTTCAGTCCCGAAAGGTTCTCGGGAAGGACGATTGCCATTTAGTCTCCGGGAAGACCGAATCTCTCTAGTTTTATATTCATTGTGTTTTCGCGAGGTATACGTAGGAGGAAGCATTATGTTGGTTGACTTTTCTAGGAACTTAAGCTCTCGGAACTTTGACAGTAGACCATACCGTGATCCGGAATGCCTCTTTTGCAGCGTCTGTCGCTAAAGCTGGTCCATCGTCTCCGTGATGCTTTTATGCTCAAACGCTGAAACTAAGCGCGCTGCTCGTCTTAGGATCTTCTCTCATTTCTCTATAAATCCTGTCTGTTACGGATCACATATTAACAAGCAATATTCGAGTAACGGTCGAACGAGGAATGTGTAAGCTATCTACTTTATTAACGGTCAACATTTCCTGAGGACTCTTCAAATGAATCTCAGTCTGACATTTGCCTTTCCTGTGATTAGTTTCATGTTGTCGTTCCAGTTTAAGCCGCTCCGTGCGCATACACCTAGATATTTTATGGAAGTAACTGCTTCCAGTGACGGTTCTGCAGTCGTGGCATCATACAATAATGGGTCTTTCTGTCTATGTATACGCAACGGGTTACATTAGTGAGCGTCTAGCGTTGATTATTTGTAGGTTTTTCTCCGTGTCGTTACAATTTTCTAGCATCGCAACTGCTCTGTATACAACAGCTTTATCCGCGAAAAGCCTTATGCAACTTCCAATATTGTCTACTATTTCATTTATAAGTAAAAAGTAATGGATCTACATCATTCACTTGGGATACGCCCAATATTACTTTTACGTCTGAATATTTTCTTCAATTGAGAATGAAATTATCATCATTTCTGGCACTTGTAGACTTAGAGAAAGCTTTTGACGATGTTGACTGAAATACTCTCTTTCAAATTCTGGAGGTGGCAGTGATAAAACATAGGGAGCGAAAGACTATTTACAATTTGTACAGAAACCAGACCGCACTTATAAGAGTCAAGAGACATGAAAGGGAAGCAGTGGTCGAGAAGGGAGTGAGACGGGGTTGTAGCCTGTCCCCAGTGTTGTTCAATCTGTTCATTGAGCAAACAGTAAAGGAAACAAAAGAAAAATTTGGAGTAGGAATTAAAATCCATGGAGAAGAAATATAACCTTTGAGGTTTGGTGACGACGTTTTAATTCTGTCAAAGACAGCAAAGGACCTGGAAGAGCATTTGAACAGAATGGACAGTGTCTTGAAAGAAGGATATAAGGTGAACATCAACAAAAGCAAAACGAGGATAATGGAATGTAGCCGAATTAAATCAGGTTTAAATGGTTCAAATGGCTCTGAGCACTATGGGACTTAACTTCTAAAGTCATCAGTCCCCTAGAACTTAGAACTACTTAAACCTAACTAACCTAAGGACACCACATACATCCATGCCCGAGGCAGGATTCGAACCTGCGACCGTAGCGGCCACGCGGTTCCAGACTGTAGCGCCTTTAACCGCTTAGCCACATCGGCCGGCTTAAATCAGGTGATGCAGAGGGAATTAGATTAGGAAATGAGACACTTAAAGTAGGAGATGAGTTTTTCTATCTGGGGAGCAAAACAATTGACGTGGTCGAAGTAGAGGAGATATAAAATGTAGATTGGCTATGTCAAGGAAAGCGTGTCTAAAGAAGAGAAATTTGTTAACATCGAGTACAGTTTCAAGTGTCAGGCAGTCTTTTCTGAAAGTATTTGTATGAAGTGTAGCCATGTATGAAAGTGAAACAAGGACGATAAATAGTTTGGACAAGAAGAGAATAGAAGCTTTCGAAATGTGGTGCTACGGAAGAATGCTGATGATTAGATGGATAGATCACGTAACTAATGAGGAGGTACTGAACAGAATTGGGGAGAACAGGAATTTTTGGCACAATTTTACTAGGAGAGATCAGTTGGCAAGACACATTCAGATGCATCAAGGGATCACCAATTTAGTATTGGAGGGAAGCGGAGCGGATAAAAATAGTAGAGGGAGACCAAGAGATGAATATACTAAGCAAATTGAGAAGGATATAGGTTGCAGTAGTTACTCGGAGATGAAGCGGTTTGCGCAGAATAGAGTAGCTTGGACAGCTACTAACACATTTTCATAGCAGCTTTGTTAACTGCTGTGTAATTTTAGTGAATCCCTTCATGAGCTCACGGTAATAATTTTGTAATCCAATAAACGACTGTAATTGTTTAGTAGTTTCTGGCATCGGAAAACCACATACAGTGGAAGTAAAGTCGAGGATCAGTCCTCACTCTGCCTTGACTGACAATGTGCCCAGGATAACTTGAGACAGCAAAATATCATTTCTCCGCATTAAGTGTAAGGTGTGTTGCCTTTAACCTTAGTTGCCTTCATCCAGACGTTTAACATGATCTTCTGTAATTCTCGAACAGATGTTATATCTTCAAGATACGCCATACAGATTCTTAGTTTTAATCCGTGAAGTGTGAAAAGTGTTTTGTGTCTGTCTTCGGGAAACACTTCCAGTTGGTGATAACCAATGCTAAGATCAATCGTTCGAAAATCTTTATATCTTTCTAGGTTGTCTAATTTTTGCATGTGTTTGGGATCAGGATTGCATCCGTTGTGGTTTGTGCGCTCAGGTAATGGTAGTCGCAACAAAGTCGATATTTTCGAATACCGTCAGCTGACTTTTTGGGTACAATAATAATATTTGCTGACCACGAACTATCGCTGTGCTCACAATTGTTGATGTATAAGTTCGTTTACTAGTGGCTGTGGGTGTTTCTCTATTCTGTTCCGTTTCTTGTAGACTAATGGATTATCACCTGTTGGTATGTGGTTCAAATGGCTCTAAGCACTATGGGACTTAACAGCTGAGGTCATCAGTCCCCTAAACTTAGAACTACTTAAACCTAACTAACCTATGGACATCACATACACCAATTCCCGAGGCAGGATTCGAACCTACGACCGTGGCAGCAGCGCGGCTCCGGACTGGAGCTCCTAGAACCGCTCGGCCACCGCGATATGTGGTATTGCATGATACGAATTACTTGTAGTGGATCATCTGGACTTAATAAATCTGAATATCGTAACAACAAAGTCTCCAAGGCTGTCTTATATGTGACGAATCTTGGCACGTAGTATGGACGCAGTGACGGTTTGTTTGATGCTTCAATCACCTCGTAATCCATTGGCATCCTCATCCTCGAGTTCTCCTAACTCCCTATAATTAATCCTTTCGTGAGATTTACTTCATGTGTCCAAAAGTTTCCCAAATCACCAGTTCCCCAGTAGCGTTGGTTACGGTCACAACGCTCCTTCGTATAAAACAGTGCATTTCATCTAATGCTTCATTATTCTGCTGTGGCCCAACCACACATAACCTCGGCTGTAGCACGTCGCCATCTAAAGATACCCAAAACAAAATCCCTGTACCAGCAGGTACTTTGTCATGTGTAATTATGTTTAATGTATGTGTACGCAGTTCAGTTGGTGACACCTTAGCAATTGGTGTACTGTGCGACAGTGAAACATTTGCAGCCGTTGGACTCATCGGAAACAAGTTCCCACCAAGTTCAACTGTACGCTGTGCTAGATTACTTTTTGCATGATGCGTCCCCAGGAAATCAAGCTGGAGGACCGCGGGATACTCTTGTTCCACAATTGACAACATTTCCATATGCTCATTAAACTCTATAGTTCCTATCATAAAAATGAGCTGTGTTGCCCCTAATGATACCTAATCGTTATTTCCCATTCCACGTAAATTATACCTTGGGAGACTCCTTTTCTTCTGTTTTTCACGAGGTTTAGACTGATCACAGATACATATGCACCGGTATCGACTAAGAATTTACATTATTTACCATTTACAAAGCCCACCAAACAGCAACCCGTCTCTACATTAATGTCTCCATTTCTCTGACTCACTGGGAATGTTTACCGAAGGGCGAAACATCCCTGTTTATTTTTAACGTTTTCCGTTGCATATTTCCGTTACCCTGCCTTGTATAACCCACGTTCATTTGCCTTGTGGCCAAAACGTCCACACCTGTAACACTGAAGTTGATTGCATTGCGTCTTCAAATGCCCTTTCTTCCCACAACAATACCAGTTATTTTTCAGAAGCAGAAATTCGTTTATCATTGCATAGTTGTGTATGAATATCTGTTTCTGGCGAATGCGTGGCAACACCTAGTGCTGTAGCCAAATCCTCTGCATTTTCCTTTCTTGCACTTCACGAATACTCCTTAGGAATTCCCCGCAAAAACAAATCGAGAGCTCTGATTTTTCCTGCATGAGTATGACGCAATCCGCTTCTGGTTTTCCTGTCATACCATATGTTTGCGGATTTACTTCAAGGATTCTGTTCAAAAAGTCTCCACAGTCTCATTTGTCTTCTGTGTCAACCGACTCAACTTTTCTCTAAAAAACCTACCAGGGTGTTCTGCTTATGGCAAGTCTGACGCAAAACCTTCTGTTAGTTGTTCAAATGTACTTGCCTTGCACAGACTTTTGTGATACATCACGTGTGCCTTGGCTTCATTCGTAAGCCATCCGTAGAGTATTTTCTGACCAATTACTCATTGTGGTGGCAGCCAATACATCATTAATAAATACCGTTCCATCATGTGTTGTTTTGCCGAAAAGGTGATCAGGTTAGCTACTGAAAAATCTACTGAAAAGTAGGACTTTTCTACTGGCGAAGTAAATTCACTCGAACCTGACCGTGGCTCCTGCGCAGCTCGCAAAGATTCTAATTGAACCATCAATTTATCGTGGTGTAACTTTCTTCTAACAGCTGTGACACTTGCTACTTTAGAGCGGCTGTACTCTCATTAGTAACAACTGGCGTTGTGCCTAAAATTTTAGCGCGATTTACCACTATCTTATACTTATACTGAAAATACGTTCTTCCAACAGGGCAACATATACCAATCGAGATAAATACAACTTACAATGTACGAATCTAGACTCAACTACTTCCTTTGCCTGATCATCGCCCACTGACTCGCACTGCATTCGTGTGCTGCATGGCCATACCACATATAAATAGAAAAAGTTACTGTACGAACTTGGTATGAACTTAGTCTATTGTTCTCTACGACCCACTTAATTACAAACAGTGCATCTCACCAGTACCAAATATGTCTCTTTACAATTTCCTTTGAATTGTGATAGAACAACAAATTCCGTAGGTTTCAGAAAAGATACTTTGGACATAGCACGCCCATCAGTACGCGAAAACTCTGTGGCATATCATAAACAAAGAAAGAGAAAAATTCTTTTGTACTTACCGCTTTGTGAGATGTGTGAACTAGTAGATGCAGACCACTGCCTCCGAATTTCAGGTGTTGGAGTCAAACACTGCTGATGCCAAATCCTCTGATGACGGCGTGGGAGTGTATGCTTCTGGCACGAATTATATATAGGATCGAGCAGAGGCACCACTACGTGAAGTTAGGGTATCTGTTGGGAACATGTGAAACGTCGAAGATGCTGGTAAAACATTATTAGAGTCCAATGATTTATTCTCAGTGTTTACCTAGTCGTCATTATTCCGCACCGGCCTCGGCTGTTGCTCATTCATTTACATGTTGGATTCTACCTGACGTCTGTCCAGTCAGTTCCGCACTTGCACGTCCAGGTGAGGTTTAACAACCCCGGAGCCGCAGCGGGTTGCCAGCGACCAGGCGCGGTGCTGCACAGTGTGAAGTGGTCTCAGGATGGCTGCTGGAGTGTCCTCGGTCCCACTCCGAATTCTGTGACGACCCTTGATGATCCATCTGCGATGTACCTGGTGCCAGTAGTCATGTGGTCAGTTGATCTCCACCTTACCCCTGGTATGTTTCAGGATCCGGAAGCATCTGAGTGTTTAACAGGATTTTGGACCCCAAGAGGCGCTGTTGTTGGCTACCACACTGAAGTTCAGTGCTGGCAGTATCCTGCAATGTGATGTTGTCGGAAGACAGTAAGTTCCTCCATAAGTAGATGATAGATGGCAGCATGAAGTTCATCGGGTGACAGCTATCATCTCGATTGGCGCATGTAGGACATAGATTCACTACAGTATTGTAATCATTAAATTGACTGCTTTTACGGCGAATGCCATTGATCCCAGTGATAAGCTCACGTCGAGAGCTGGGATATTTAAAGGGAGCTAATGTGAGACTGTGACACAATCCTTGGTTCATAATGAACGAATTATCCTCTTCATTCCGCTATATTCGCTCAACAGGTTGTTTACTGCTGTGTCAGTTCCTCTCTGGGTGCTCTTGTGAAATAGATAGAGTTTCTTGCAACACCTCTTACGAGCCAACGAATCTTCGTGTCTGCTTTCTGCTGAATGTGTATTCTCACTCGACATATGGTGTCGTAATCTGTCGATGACCTGACCCACTTGCGATATATTGTCTTGCTTACTGGTTCCTCATCTGTCTCTGGCATGACTCGAGTTTGCCTGTAGCTATGTGAATGAGTATTAACAAAGTTTTCTCATTTTTTACCCTTTACTAGTCAGTATCTTACACTAGAATCATTCGTGCTGCCCTGTCAGTCCTATTTGGTATGTGTCCTAAACACTTTAGTGGTACTCAACGACGGGTCTCACGTGTGTTTTGCTAGCACTCTCCTCTGTAGACTAACTACATTCTCTCAGTACCCTACCAAAGAATCGATGTCTGCCACCTGTTTTGCCGATAACTGACGTTATGTGACTATTCCATTTCATACCCCAACGAATTGTTACAGCCAGTTGTGACTCATTATATTGTAGTACGGTTTTACACTTCTGAACATTTTAAAGCAAGTAACCAATCGCAGGCAATATCGACTGAGCTATCCAGGCACGACTCGTGACCCGGCCTCACAGCTTCATTTTTTCTAGTGCCTCTTTCCTACGTTCAAAACTGCACAGAAGTTCTCCCGCATATTTTGCAGGAATGATGCTCTTTGAAGAAAGGAACGACGGCTAATCCCGCAAAGTGTGCAGGAAAACTTCTACGAAGTAGGAGAAAGGTATTAGCAGGATTTCCGCTAATGCGGCTCGTGAGTCGCGCCTGGATAGGTCAGTTGATTAGAGCGTTGCCCACGAACAACAAGGTTCTGCATTCGAGTCCCGGTCCCGAACACAGTACAATCTACTTGTAAGATTGAAAATAGCGCAAACTCCGCTGCAGAGTGAAACATTCTTTCTTCAATTTACGAATATTTGCGCTACATTTTCGGATTGTCTTTCGCTACAGGTAGTTGTACCACCTGAAAAAAGAGACTACCATTGGCACTAGACGCATGATTTTCAGGAATTAATATGAGACGAGCAAGTATTCGATTTGCCAAGACCGTTGTTTCCGTAATCCATGCTGGTCCCGTATTATGTTTGAATTCAGAAGTTGCTCTTAGTTTCAACAACGTATGGGCGCCAGTGACAGTGGATGATAGTTTTGTGGGTCACATCTGCTGGTCTTGTAGATTAGTCTTTCTCTGCATCCTTTAAATCACTGGGCTAGGTCCCTTGGTTCGAGGGGTACAGTTTGTTTACGGTTATTCAGCTACAGGTTCTGATTAGAATGTTAAGTGGGATTCCATCAGACCTTAATATTTCTTAAATTTCAGCGATTTCATCTGTTTCTCAACGCCACTGACACTGATTTCAACATACACTATGTGGTCGAAACTATCCGGACACCCCCAAAAACATACGATTTTCATATTAGCAGCATTGTGCTGCCACCTACTGCCAGGTGCTCCGTATCAGCGACCTCAATAGTCATTAGACATCGTGAGAGAGCAGAATGGGGCTCTCCGCGGAACTCACGAACTTCGAACATGGTCAGGTGATTGGGTGTCACTTGTGTCATACGTCTGTACGCCAGATTTTCACGCTCCTAAACATCCATAGGTCCACTGTTTCCCATGTCATAGATAAGTGGAAACGTAAAGGAACACGTACAGCACAAAAGCGTAAAGGCCGACCTCGTCTGTTGACTGACTGAAACCGCCGACAGTAGAAGACGGTCGTAATGTGTAATAGGTACACATCTATCCATACCATCACACAGGAGTTCCAAACTGCATCAGGATCCACTGCAAGCACTATGACAGTTAGGCGGGAGGTGAGAAAACTCGGATTTCATGGTCGAGCAGCTGCTCATAAGCCACGCATCACGCCGGTAAATGCCAAGCGACCCCTCGCTTGGAGTAAGGAGAGTAAACGTTGAACGATTGAACAGTGGAAAAACGTGTGGAGTGACGAACCACGGTACACAATGTGGCGATCGGATGGTAGGGTGTGGGTATGGCGAATGCCCGGTGAACGTCATCTGCCAGCGTGTGTAATACGAACAGTAAAATTCGGAGGCGATGGTGTTATGATGTGGTCGTGTTTTTCATGGAGGGGGCTTGCACCCGTTGTTGTTTTGTGTGGCACTATCACAGCACAGGCCTACATTGATGTTTCAAGCACCTTCTTGCTTTGCACTGTTGAAGATTAATTCGCGGATGGCGAATGCATCTTTCAACACGTAATGAACGGCCTATGGCGGAGTGGTTACACGACAATAACGTCCCTGTAATAGACTGGCCTGCACAGAATCCTGACCTGAATCCTATAGAACACCTTTGGGGTGTTTTGGAACGTCGACTTCGTGTGAGGCCTCACCGACCGATATCGATACCTCTCCTCAGTGCAACACTCCGTGAAGAATGGGCTGCCATTCCCCAAGAAACCTTCCAGCACCTGACTGAAAGTATGCCTGCGAGAGTGGAAGCTGTCATCAAGGCTAAAAGGCTAAGAGTAGGCCAAGACCATACTGAATTCCAGCATTACCGATGGAGGGCGTCACAAACTTGTAAGTCATTTTCAGCCAGTTGTCTGGATACTTTTGATCACATTGTGTACCTCTTGTTCGCTGTAGTGCGAGAATTATGCTGGAACAGTTCCTAGATCTTTCTTTGTTTGTCCGCAGCTCGTAGTCGTGCGGTAGCCTTCTCGCTTCCCACGCCCGGGTTCCCGGGTTCGATTCCCGGCGGGGTCAGGGATTTTCTCTGCCTCGTGATGACTGTGTGTTGTGTGATGTCCTTAGGTTAGTTAGGTTTAAGTAGTTCTAAGTTCTAGGGGACTGATGACCATAGATGTTAAGTCCCATAGTGCTCAGAGCCATTTGAACCATTTTTTATCTTTCTTTGTAAACCAAAATTTGAGAACGTCGAGCATTTCTGTTTTACCTTTACTACCCCCAATTTCAGTTCTTCTGCCATCCCTGAGTGTCTAGACGTTAACTTTGGTGCCACTGGCAACCGTTTGTATACATCAAATTTTGTTTGGTTTTTATGAAAAGTCTTTCTGTTACAATAGTTCAATGAAGGCTTCATACCTGTCCCATTTTTCAACTAAATCTGTTTAATTTAGCATCTCTGTCTTTAGCCTTATGTTTTTCTTTATTATGCAGTAGTCACTGTTTCTTTAAAGTTTCTTTACAGAGAGTGTTTACCATGGGGTCGCGCCCTCTCACTTTGCATTTTTATGTACAGTTCTTAGTCAATTATTCTTATAAACTCGAAACACATGCTCCGTCACAGAGCTATATTTTTTTCCTGCCCAGTGCTAATTTTTCGAATTTCTTGTTGAGATAGACACTCTCTACCTTTTTAATTTAACGTTTTGTCTCTCTCAGTTTCGTAGGCCTCCGTACGCAGGTAACCATTGTTGTTACAATTGAGTCATGCTCACTGACCCCACATTCCATGTAGACAACCTCTAAGATGTCAAGTCTATTTGTTTCCATTAAGCCTAACACGCTGCCGAACTGTTCGTTCTTAGAAGTTTTGAGAGAAGCCATTTATTATTGTTCCGCAAAATTTGTCACCCAAACCTCTTTCAAAACCGCTATTAACACAAGCGATTTTTGGATAATTAAAGTCTCCACCGGTGACGACAACATGATTAGGGAATATATAGACTAGTGAGTTGAAGCTCTTTCTGGAATTTTCGGTGGTCGATAGAAGAAATCAATTTTCTTAGCCCTCCCTTGGTACTGTGTCTTCCCCAAACGTTCAGACTAGTATTTGCCTCAAAGATCTCACCACTGTCAACTTCTGGTTTAACAGGCTTTCTGTATCTAATATTAATAGTAGCTAGGAAACAATTCAGCCTTCGCCCTCTCGAATAGCAGTTATTTTCGTGCACAGTTTTTCAACTAACCATCGTAAATAAGTCTTATGACAAATATCGATGATAATTTCATTCTCAATTGAAGAAAATATTCAGACGTAAAAGTAATATTGGGCGTATCCCAAGTGAATGATGTAGATCCATTACTTTTTACTTATAAATGAAATAGTAGACAATATTGGAAGTTGCATAAGGCTTTTCGCGGATAAAGCTGTTGTATACAGAGCAGTTGCGATGCTAGAAAATTGTAACGACACGGAGAAAAACCTACAAATAATCAACGCTAGACGCTCACTAATGTAACCCGTTGCGTATACATAGACAGAAAGACCCATTATTGTATGATGCCACGACTGCAGAACCGTCACTGGAAGCAGTTACTTCCATAAAATATCTAGGTGTATGCGCACGGAGCGGCTTAAACTGGAACGACAACATGAAACTAATCACAGGAAAGGCAAATGTCAGACTGAGATTCATTTGAAGAGTCCTCAGGAAATGTTGACCGTTAATAAAGTAGATAGCTTACACATTCCTCGTTCGACCGTTACTCGAATATTGCTTGTTAATATGTGATCCGTAACAGACAGGATTTATAGAGAAATGAGAGAAGATCCTAAGACGAGCAGCGCGCTTAGTTTCAGCGTTTGAGCATAAAAGCATCACGGAGACGATGGACCAGCTTTAGCGACAGACGCTGCAAAAGAGGCATTCCGGATCACGGTATGGTCTACTGTCAAAGTTCCGAGAGCTTAAGTTCCTAGAAAAGTCAACCAACATAATGCTTCCTCCTACGTATACCTCGCGAAAACACAATGAATATAAAACTAGAGAGATTCGGTCTTCCCGGAGACTAAATGGCAATCGTCCTTCCCGAGAACCTTTCGGGACTGAACAGGACTGGGGGGGGGGGGGGGGGGGGGGGAAGTGACAATGATACAAAAAATATACTGCACCACACACCGCAAGGTGGTTTGCGGAGTATACATGTAGATGGTGGCAGTAATGCCTCTTTAGGAAACTAAATATTATTTTGTTTTTGTGGTCTTCAGTCCAGAGACTCGTTTGATGCAGCTCTCCATGCTATCATATCCTGTGCAAGCAGTCTGCTTAATGTATTCCACTCTTGCTCTCCCACTAGGATTTTTACCCTCAGTGCTGTTCACAATATGCCCTGCCAATCGAGCCCTTCTACTCAAGTTGTGCAACAAATTCCTGTTCTCTCCAACTCTATTCAGTACCTCCTCATTAGTTATCCATCTAATCTTCAGCATTATTCTGTAGCTCCACATTTTGAAAGCTTCTATTCTCTTCTTGTCTCAACTATTTATCGTCCATGTTTCACTTTCATACATGGCTACACTCCATTCAAATACTTTCAGAAAAGACTTCCTGACACTTAAATCTATACTCGATGTTAGCAAATTTCTATTCTTTAGAAACGCTTTCCTTGCCATAGCCAGTCTACATTTTATATCCTCTCTACTTCGACCATCATCAGTTATTTTTCCCTCCGAATAACAAAGCTCATCTACTACTTTAAGTGTCTCATTTCCTAATCTAATTCCCTCAGCATCACCCGACTTAATTCGACTACATTCCATTGTCGTCGTTTTGCTTTTGTTGATTTTCATCTTACATCCTTCTTTCAAAAGACTGTCCATTCCGTTCAACTGCTCTCCCAGGTCCTTTGCTGTCTCTGGCAGAATTACAGTCTCATCCGCAAACTTCAAAGTTTTGATTTCTTCTCCATGTATTTTAATTCCTACTCCAATTTTTTTTGTTTCCTTTACTTCTTGCTCAATATACAGATTGAACAACATTGGGGATAGGCTACAACCCTGTCTCACTCTCCTCCCAGCCACTGTCTCCCTTTCATATCCCTCGACTCTTATAAGTGCCATCTGGTTACTTTACAAATTGTAAATAGTCTTTCGTTCCCTGTATTCGACTCCTGCCAACTTAGGAATTTGAAAGAGAATATTCTAGTGAACGTCGTCAAAAGCTTTCTCTAAGTCAGCAAGCGCTAGAAACTTAGGTTTGACTTTACGTAATCTATCTTCTAAGATAAACCGTAGGGTTAGTATTGTCTCACGTGCCCCAATATTTCTACGGAATCCAAACTGATCTTCCCCGAGATCGGCTTCTACCAGCTTTTCCATTCGTTTGTAAAGAATAGAATTCGTGTTAGTATTTTGCAGCCGTGACTTATTAAAGGGAGCTGGAACGATGAAAATAACAAAATTAATGTGTTTTGGTTCATTTCATTATAAAATTATTTGTAGTTTTCGGAATAAAACAAGTCAAGTTTCACCCTTCTAAGTGAATTCTAAGTGTGTTTTTTATCGTTGCAAAGTTGTCGCGCCGCGTAAACGCGTCGTAGCGACTTAGTGTGTCACCTCTGACGGCGTCGCTCGCCGGCTGCAAGCAGGGTATCTTTGCGGAATTAGACAGTGTTTTGTTTTCCAACGTTGTATAGCTTTAGGTCTGGGACAAGTGACTGTTCATGTCGGTAACCATAAACGCTATACCCTGTGTGTTGACTTGTGGAGTTTGCTTTATGTTGTTTCGCTGTTCAATTTTGCGTATTTGAGGAATTTTGCTCGTGCCTGTTTTACGTACGAGGGCTATCCACAAAGTACATTACGTTTTGGAATTAAAAATAAATAAAGTATTGGAAATTTTTTTATTATAGAAAGATGAAAGCCACACTTCAATACTACTTTTCTACATAGTTGCCATTTAAATTAAGGCACTTTTTCGTAGCGATGGGCAGGCTTGGAAATTCCTTCGTCGTAAAATTCGGCCGTCTGCGCCTTCAACCACGTGGTTACCTCTTCTTGAAGCTGTGCGCCGTCATCAAAACGCTGCATAGCCAACCACTTCTTCATTGCTGGGAATAAGTGGAAGTCGCTCGGTGCCAGGTCGGGACTGTACGGCGGATGAGGAAACAACTCCCACTTAAAAGATTCGAGAACTTCACGAGTGGCATTTGCCGTGTGGGCCCGGGCGTTGTCGTGAATCAGCGAGATCTTTGAGCCCAACTTTCCCTTGCGCTTGTTTCGTATTGCTCTTCTGAGGTTGTGCAGAGCTTGGCAATACCTCTGAGAGTTTATTGTAGTTCCTATTTCCAGGAAATCCACAAAATCGTATTTCTACCGGGTTACTGATTAACCACGTGGTTGAAGGCGCAGGCGGCCGAATTTTACGACGGAGGAATTTCCAAGCTCGTCCATCGTTACGATAAGTGCCTTAATTTAAATGGCAACTATGTAGAAAAGTAGTATTTAAGTGTGGCTTTCATCTGTATATAATAAAAACATTTCCAATACTTTATTTGTTTTTAATTCCAAAACGTAATGTACTTTGTGGATAGCCCTCGTATTTGGTTTGTGGATATCGATATGCCCCGTTGCAGCAATCGAGTGTTTAAGAAAAGGCGCAATGAATGGCAGAAGAAATCTTTTGTTGTTTCGAAGGGAGATGCTGCTCAGACTGCTTCACCGACTATCCCAAATGAACGTGATAGAATTTCTGCCAGCAAGAAACTTTGTGACAGCAAAGAAAAATTTGAAAACTATGAAGGTGACAGTAATGATGTGAATGAAATAATTAACATTTTCTTGCGCTCTAATATTTTGAAACATAACGTATTATGCCAAGTTTGCAAAGAAAGAGGACTGGAATTGAAAATACCTTCACACATTGGTTTGGCATGTAAAATGTTATTGAAGTGTAACAAATGTGCTGAACAAATTTCGTTTTCTAATTCTAACAGTGTTCCTCGTAGTGGTAACGTTGGAAAGAAGTTGTGTTATATAAATGTTAGGCTAGAGTATGGCTTGTGTTGCATTGGCAAGGGCAGTGCTTCAAGGACAATGTTACGTGTAATTATGAAATTGCGAAAACCACCAACCAAGTTTGATTTTATAATGAATTGGTGGAATCTTCTGCTGAAGATATTGGTCAAGCAACAATGAAGAAAGTAGTTGTAGAAGCTGTGACAGATAATGGAAATTGTAGAGATTTAACTGTTGCTTTAGATGGATCATGGCAACGTAGAGGTCATAAATCTCTAAATGGAGTTGTGACAGCTACTAGTGGAGACAGTTGCAAAGTAGTTGATGTTGCATGGGGGCTTACTTATATAGAATGCAAATAGTTTTTAATTTTTTAGTAGCTAACTGTCCGGTTACGAAGTCTCGTAAACGGTTGGCCCTGACTAGTTTTAGTACGCAATCTGACTGCGTAGAACAACAACAAAGAATGAAAGAAAATTTCCGTTAACACAATTAATTAATTAAGTCCCCAGCAACTATAAAACCTAGGAAACAACAAAACACAAGTGTAGCTGTTCTGTGTGTGGAAGTGTGATTCAACGTACACTTCTGGCACGGTTCTTCGTCAATAAGACAAGATATTTTGAACACCATTTATTCTGAAGCAATTAAAAAAAATATAAATACTATAATTGCGTAAGGAAGCCAGAATTACACTCTAATACAAGAACACAAGCCAGATGCTTTGTTGACTGAACCTGTAATGACGCATTATTTAAGACATTGAAATAATGAAAAAAAAGGAATTTTTTTTACCTTCATATATATTGACGAAAAGCACTCTGATCATTACAATATCTCCACTCGAACAACATCCGCTGTGTAGCCCACCAAACAACTGCATAAAACATGGCCTCAAATAGTACAGCTATCAATATCCTCTCAGCAAGATCTGCACAACCACTCACTACGAGGACATCTCAACAACGACTTGACTCCTACTACTTCTCAACAAGCACTGACTACTGCCACATCTCGACAAGCACTGCCAGTGGAGGCGGCGGAATAATACTCTTTGGCGCAATCTCTGGCGCTGTGGCTCAGTGTAGCCACCTTTCATATGCCTTTCCTCCACGGGCCAGAATTTGATGGTATTTTTGCCAGCATTGGTGGTGAAAATACCACCAAAGTCGTCCACAAAAATACAGACAAAAATAAAAGATAATATTAATACGTAAATATCACATAATTAGATAAAATTTTGGCTTTGCACTGACCTTGCAATAACCTAATATATAAAATACAGTAAGCAATACAAATTCTTTCATACATGTGACTTTACATAATAGTTTACACAATACACAAAAAATCAGTTTATACAAACGTTCACATAAAATGTTTTCAATTATTCAAAAAAACAAGTAGTTGATAGTTCCAGCAGTAGCACCCAGCAATGGTCAACAGGTGCAAATACCAACAAGTGACATCACTTCAGCAGAAGCAGTCCATCAGTGGCACCCAGTAATGTTGAACGGGTGCAGACACCAACAAGTGACATCATTTCAGTAGAAGCAGTTCCATTAGTGACACCCAGTAATGTTGACAGGTGCAGACACCAACAAGTGACATCATTTCAGCAGAAGCAGTTCATCAGTGGCACCCAGTAATGTTGAACGGGTGCAGACACCAACAAGTGACATTTCAGTAGAAGCAGTTCCATCAGTGGCACCCAGCAATGTTGAACAGGTGCAGACACCAACAAGTGACATCATTCAGCAGAAACAATTCCATTAGTGGCACCCAGCAATGTTGAGCAGGTGCTGACACCAACAAGTGACATTATTCAGCAGAAGCAGTTCCATCAGTGGCACCCAGCAATCTTGAACAGGTGCAGACACCAACAAATGACATCATTCAGCAGAAACAGTTCCATTAGTGGCACCCAGCAATGTTGAGCAGGTGCAGACACCAACAAGTGACATTATTCAGCAGAAGCAGTTCCATCAGTGGCACCCAGCAATCTTGAACAGGTGCAGACAGCAGTCCATAATATTCACTATCACTAATCACACTGTTCATCAGCAGAAATTAAACATTTCTATGTGTCACACATCAATGTTGAACAGGTGCAGATGTGAACAACAGTTTGAATGCACACACAATTGCCTTTACAAAATTATTATCAATGCTCTTACACTAAACATACAAATTATAATAAACACACAAATGATATCAGATAATTGTCATATTAACTATTACAAATACACAAATATCAGTAAACCTATAATATTTATGGGTGTCAGTGCAAGCCACTACAAACAAGTAAGATAATATTTAGGAGATAGGTCGGTACCAATTATTTGGGGTTAGGAAAGGAAAACACACAAAACACACTGACTCATCTTTCATCCACATTAAGTGCTACTCTGTAGTTGAATAGTGTTAACTGTGTAAATGCAATTTTGTCAAAGATTTGATGATCGACATGTGTATCAAGTAGTAGTGGCAGCAATGTATAACAGTCAATAATAGTTAGTCAACGTCATAGTCATCATGTCAAGACCAATGTTTGCCAAGCCAATCAAATGTACGGTTGCTGAACAACTGTCAGTGTGCCAAGATATGCAAATACTTCCTCTCTCCAAAAAAAGTATATACTGCTTAGTGATTTAACAAAGTGTGTGTGTAGACAATCTTCCTTCTACTTGAGTGTTCTAGTCTGCCATCTTCATCCTCCTTGTTCCATATAAACCAACAAAAAAAATATGCTCCTCACTTACTTTACCTCTTATCCACCAAAACTCCAATAATCATCCGCATCACATAATCTCAATACTTCAATAATACCTCTTCAATACGTCGATACGTATAAACCTTATTACCAATATCATTTCACTTCCATAACAACTCTTTCCTCTAGTCAGTCTCCTCGAACAAGTACAGATAAAATCCTAGTGCAAACTTCAATTCATCATCCCATGCAATCCGAAGACACAGTGTCCACACACAACCTCTGTGTAATCCATCTGACCCAAATCTTCTACTCATTATGAATTATAAGATACATTTTGGTTACCTTGTCCATCATCAAACAAAAGAAATGCATACATGACTTCTAACAGCCTTTAGTTTGAATAACTCTCAGTAAGTAAGTACAAGTACGTAGTATGAAAGATCACATAAGACTTTGAGTGAATAAATCGTAATATTTCACAGTGTGTACACCACTTCAAAAATCATGGCAAATCAGAAACATACATGTGGAGTATTTCTTGTGTCAAGTGTCACTTCCTATTTCAATTGCTCACGAAGAATGCAGTGTAATAACTGTCAATGGTCTAACCCTAGTGTTGGTATGTCATGTCGTTAGCTTCCTTCCTATTAGCATAAATTTATACAGCTTCCATAAAACCTCCAGCTCATGTGACTTCTATGACGTTTCTTGTACTAATGTCGTTCGTCGAATTACTGCAGTTCATTTTCTTATCTTAAAATATAAAGCACTGAGCGTAAGCAAAACATGCATTAGCGAGTAAATATACCAGTGAAGAACATAATGTCAACAAGTGGATGCAGCACAATTCCTACCACGAGGCTCTGCCAAGCAAACAATCTATAATTAATACCATAGTGTGACCTAAACTCTATGTTCGTGCACAGTAGATCAGCATTTCTATATACCAAATTAAAGAGTAGTTATGACAACAAAACAGAAATGTGTAAATATGCAATCCATACGCACAGCAGCAAACATATATCTTACGTAATAAACAGGTCATTAGCATCATATCAGCATAAGCAAATAAATGTTCATATGTAATCTTAATAAGTAAACATTAAGGCGCAAGCAGATAAATCACAAAGTGCAACCTACATACATAACCACATCAGCACAATTAATCAGTTGACAATTATAATTTAAATAAATAAGCACAGCAGGCACATAATTAAAAAATATGACATCAGTGAAAAAGCATAGCAGCCAAGCGATGCATAATATACATAAGTAACAACCCTGTTCATTAATCAATCATTGTCAAAATCAGTAAACACAAAGTATAAATCACGTAATCGCGAGCAGCAAATTACGTCTAAAGTTCGTACCGAAGTGGAAATATGTTACCTGAAAAATAAACTCAATTAATAGTTACCTTTTTAGTTTATTACTTTCCTCTTCGAAATTACATTCTTCCTGAAATTTTCTCGATAGCAAGTCCTCTTAACGTCGGACACACACAGAATTTACCTGAAGTTCTTAAATATTTTATAGAACCGTATCCTGAAAAATACTGAACGTTAATAACATAATTCATCAAGTCACTATAGCTTTATACTGAATTTAGTCGGAGAAATTAGACTGTGTATTTGTTTACGGCTGTCAGTGCATTTGCACTGAGCGCTCGATCAGCTGTAGGCGCGTGACGTAGGAAGTAATTGTTTGCGGTCAACGACTGCCTTGTGCGGCGCGCAGACTTGACTGTTGCTTTGAGTATGCGCCGCCGCCGGAACACGGCGCGGTATCCTTGCATTCTCTGCGTGTTTACGGATAACTGTTGGTTTCTCGAAAATATGTCATTCCACAAAAATTTTAACGTTAGATATGTGATGTACTCCCTTAGAGCGTCGAGATTGAAGAGTTTCTACTTCGACAGTGTTAGCATGGATAATTTTGCGAACTCTATATGGACCATTATAAAGCAGAAAAAATTTGCGATACAAGCCTTTTCCTTTGTGAGACAAACGATGAGACTTAATTAACACCTTCTGACCAACTGACAAGGTTTTTAAACGACCAGGACGTTTAGCTGATTTCTCTCTTCTAGCAGCCGCAGATGCAATATTTCGTAGAGCCAGGTTGACAACTTCAGAATGCCGCAGTTTCCGTGAAGGCGGAAAAGGAACGATTTCAGAAATGCGATTTGTCGGTGCTTTATTTTTTAATGTCGATATAGGCGGTAAAGAAGTTGATTCATTAGGGAGTTCATTCAGAATGTTTTGAAAAATATGAAGATACTGATCCCATGTTCTGTGATTCTGATGACAATAAAGACGACACAATTCATTGATTTCCTTCATCCATCTCTCTGAAGCGTTAGATTGAGGGTGAAAAAGTGAAATGAAAATTGGTTTAATCTTATGACGCCGTAGAGTACGAAGCCAAATTTTAGAGCAAAACTGTGATCCATTATCTGATATAACCTTATCAACATGACCCACTTCTTTAAGAAAATGTTTGATGAAAGCATTAGATACTGAACGAGCTGTTGCTTTGCGTAAAGGTGTAAAACACATATATTTTGATGTCAATTCCACTCTACTAAAATGTACGCAAAACCATTAGTAGAACGAACCACTGGACCTAACAAATCGACTGCAGCCATGTCCTTTAATTTCGCTGGAATGATAGGAAACAACGGTGCTCTGTGAGAAATAGTTGGCGGCTTAGCCTTTTGACATAATTTGCATTTGGCAAGAACAGATCGAATACGTTTTTTCATATTACTGAAGTAGCAATTTTCTCGTAATTTATGAAAGCATTTTCTGGGACCAAAGTGTGCATAACTGAAATGTGTGTACCAAATCAATTTATTAACCCACTCATCAGGAATACAAACAAACCAAACAGAGTTGTCGGCCGATTTTCGTTTAAAAAGAATATCATTGCGAACTAGATAATACTGTCTAATCGCTACGCTTTCCTTTCTCCTCCACATTCTCCTTAATGTCCTTCCAGATTGGATCCTTATTTTGCTCCTTAGCGATGTCCTGGAGCGAAGACGAAATAAAATTCTCAAACGCAACACCTTGAATATACATCAAACAATAATTGTTTTCTTTGCAGTCCTCCTCAGCACTTTGTTTCAAACCCATAGGTGCACGTGACAAAGCATCAGCAATAATATTTGAAGAACCCTGTATGTAAACAATACTAAAATCAAATTCCTATAGATACAGCGCCCATCGTGACAATCTTTCATGTGTTAATTTTGTTGACATAAGAAATTCCAGAGCTCGGTGATCGGTGTAAACCTTAGTATGTCTCCCATATAAAAATATGCGAAATTTTGTGAAAGCCCAAATAACAGCCAAGGCTTCAAGTTCCGTAATCGAATAATTCTTTTCTGATTTAGAGAGAACACGACTTCCAAATGCAATAGTTTTTTGTACTACAACGCCGTTTTCTTCTATCTCTTGAAATAAATGTGCACCTAGGCCTTTGTATGATGAGTCCGTCGCCAAACAAAAATCTTTAGATAAATCCGGATGTGAAAGAAGTGGAGCAGCAACTAAAGCATCACGAAGTTGTTCAAATTCTGATTGAGCTTCCTCATCCCAACACCAATTAGAATTCTTTCCAGATAGTTCACATAAACGAGGTGTGGCCAAATCGTCCACTCTAACAAAGCGTCTAAGAAAATTACAGACACCAAGGAAACTACGAACATCACGTTTTGTAGTAGGAACAGCATAATTACGAATAGCGTCTAGTTTCTCTGGATCAGGAAGAATACCTTCTGTAGAAATAATATAACCAAGAAATTTCACCTGAGAACGACCAAATTCAGATTTTTCCAAGTTCACTGTAATGCCAACTCTTGCAAAAATACGTAATAATGAATCCAAAATTTTGTTATGCTCACTCCAGGAACGTTTAGCAATAAGAATATCGTCAACATATGAAGTAATATTGTCACGAAGATAAACACGTAAAATTTCTTTTAAACTACGAATCAACGCTGCAGAAAATATAGTAAGTCCAAATGGTAATTTCCGAAATCTCCTTTGGGTAAAATAGTCATATCCGGTTATTCTTTAACGACTCTATAGATAGACTGATAGTCGAAGAGTTGTTTTGACAGATGCAAAGAATAGTAAAAGAGTAGGCAGCGATGCAGAAAACTAAAAGGGAAATAGCACCACTACAGCTCGGGGCCCTATGCACGCTACGGCACATATTCACTTAGTGTAGTGAATCCCCTGAGGACTTTAATAGCCGCACATAATTTCCAGTTTGTGACTTAGTGGTCAGTTTCGTGGAAGTGCGTACATAAAGTGATCTATCCATGAACATGGATGTATGTCATTCTCAGAATTGCGAAAGATCTTAAATTTCCGAACAGTTAAGAAGTGTTTATCGTCAAAGTTTTCGCCTCGTGGCGACAAAGACCTACCGCGTCTGTCCCAGTCCCAATGACGATTATTGTCAAGTTCGCGCGCTTGGCGCTCTCTTGTTGCATCCCGTAAATGAAACAAATTACTTTCTTCAAACCCTTCTGCTATCTGTGATTCTAAATTTCTTTTGCTGTCTTTTCCTACGATTTCGCCTTCAATTTGTTTGACTTGCTTTTGTAATGCCTCAAATTCCCTTTTAACGCGTTCATTAAATTTTCCCTGATTTTCAACATGCTTATTTATGTTCTGGTACTCTTCGGTTTCTGCAAATGGTAATGGAGCTGTATCATCTGAATCTCTGTCCCCATGTAAACTAAGATTTGTCAATTTATCTGAAATCTCCTCCACTCTTTCCGATAAATCACCTATTTGTTCTTTCTGTTTATTTACGTCTTCTGTAAGTGTCGCGACTCGGGTTTCAGTATTGACACATTTATTAGTTAACTGTTCATATTGTTGTGATAGATTATTTATTCTGTCATTTGGTACGGATTCCTCGATTCTCTCAAATATTTCCTCCTTATCGTGTGCACGTTGTAAATTTAACTCTGAAAATTTTTGTACTATCACGCGATCTCTTTCTTCCTGTTCTCTATCCTGTTCCTTTTGTCTCATTTCTATCGAAATTAATCTATTATTGTGAGCATTCAAAATCGGTTGTACTTCTTCTCTGATTTCTTTCTTTAATTCATCTTTCGTATTTTTGAAACATGTCCCTATTCGTGAGTCTAACCGTGTTTCCATTGTTCCCATCTCAGTTTTAATTGTTCCTATCTCTGTTTTTAATTCAGATCCTAACTGTGATCCAAGTGAGTCTAACCGTATTTCCATTGTTCCCATATCAGTTTAAACGTGTTACCAAAGTTCCCATCTCTGTTTTAATTGTTCCTATTTGTGATCCCAGTGAGTCTAACCGTGTTTCCACTGTTCCCATCTCTATTTTTAATTCAGATCCCAAATTTAATATTACACCCATCAACTGCTCCATATTAACTGGTTCAAAATTCTTTTCGCCCCTAACATTTCCCACAAAACCAGCTTCCTTCGTCATAGCTGTAAAGCTATCTGTGTTCGATACTGTTCCAGAATCTTCTGTCATTAATCTCGAATTCCGAAAATTTTTAATTGTGAAAAGTTTTGAATTGGTTCCGGACTATTTTCCCGACTTATTAAATTGTTTTCAACTTCATTATTCATCACACTGTTCTCCTGTGTTGGCGATTTCGCCATGTTAACAATTTCGTCATTCTCACTATCCATCATTTTTGCCTTTTTCATCGATTGCGTAATCATTTACAAAACATACAAAACTCGTCACTATATGAAAAATAAACGCAATATGACACTTTATCTCCAACAATACCATTCACACGAAATGTTTCCCTCAAACACGATTAACGAACAATTGAAATAATTGCACTAAATTGTCAAACCCGTAGACAAGACAACAAAAATTAAATTCTGCAATATATATATATATATATATATATATATATATATATATATATATATATATATATATATATATATATATATACCATTAGAAGAATGACAATTGCCAAATCTACACATGCAATATAGACTACAATTACTAAACTACGAATTACTACAACACTACTACTGTCTGCTATTTATACAATCAGAAGAATTCCAAGGGACCATCCGAAGCAGCGGTCGCCAGGTGCATGGGGGCTTATTTATATAGAATGCAAATAGTTTTTTAATTTGTTAGTAGCTAACTGTCCGGTTACGAAGTCTCGTAAACGGTTGGCCCTGACTGGTTTTAGTACGCAATCTGACTGCATAGAACAACAACAAAGAATGAAAGAAAATTTCCGTTAACACAATTAATTAATTAAGTCCCCAGCAACTATAAAACCTAGGAAACAACAAAACACAAGTGTAGCTGTTCTGTGTGTGGAAGTGTGATTCAACGTACACATCTGGCACGGTTCTTCGTCAATAAGACAAGATATTTTGAACACCATTTATACTGAAGCAATTAAAAAAAATATAAATACTATAATTGCGTGAGGAAGCCAGAATTACACTCTAATACAAGAACACAAGCCAGATGCTTTGTTGACTGAACCTGTAATGACGCATTATTTAAGACATTGAAATAATGAAAAAAAAGGAATTTTTTTTACCTTCATATATATTGACGAAAAGCACTCTGATCATTACAATATCTCCACTCGAACAACATCCGCTGTGTAGCCCACCAAACAACTGCATAAAACAGGGCCTCAAATAGTACAGCTATCAATATCCTCTCAGCAAGATCTGCACAGCCACTCACTACGACATCTCAACAACGACTTGACTCCTACTACTTCTCAACAAGCACTGACTACTGCCACATCTCGACAAGCACTGCCAGTGGAGGCGGCGGAATAATACTCTTTGGCGCAATCTCTGGCGCTGTGGCTCAGTGTAGCCACCTTTCAATGTTGCAAGTAGAGGGAGTGAAAGCACTTTTTTCAGATCACAGGAGTGGTATAATGTACGATACACTATCTAGGAGATGGTGATTCTAAGGGATATAAAGCTGTAGAGGAACTCAAACCTTATGGCAATGAAATTCACATGGAGGCTCGCTTGTGCAAACTAAAGCAGACATTAGGACCCCAGAAGCTTAGTGATGGTAAGACCCTTGGAGAAAGAGAAAGATTGACAGATGGAGCAGTTGATAGATTTCAGAGGTATTATGGGTGCGCAATTAGGCAATACACAAGAAGCGCGGACCATATGAGAAGAGCAGCATGGGCATTATTTTTTCACACTGCATCAACAAATGAGCATTCACAACATGCACTGTGCCCCACAGGCGATGCCTCATGGTGTAAGTACCAATCAGGAAAGGAATATGCCCATAAAAACAGCTTGCCAAATGCTGTAATTGATGTAATTAAACCCATATTCAGAGGTTCATCACAGCCAAGTTTATTGGAAAAGTGCTTATATGGGGAAATACAAAATCCAAATGAAAGTGTAAATAATTTAATTTGGATTAGGATTCCCAAAAGAGTGTTTGTACAGATAAAACATTGCATTTTGGAGTGTATGATGCAGTGGCAACATACATTGAAAGAAATAGTATCAAATGCGATGTGCTGAAACGTTGTTTCCAACCAGGACACAACACCATTTCCATAATGCGCCTAATTGAAGAAGAATGACTAAGAGGTGCAGGAAGAAGAGACGAAAGCCTACAACATGCAGCAAAAGGGAGGAAAAGACCAGTGAAAAGGAAACTAACAGTGTTTGCTAAAATTAACATGGAGGAGATGAATCGTTCCGGCTCCCCATAAACTGATAGTTCGGTAATTTTCACATCTGTCAGCGCCTGCTTTCTTAGGTCTTGGAATTATTATATTCTTCTTGATGTCTGAGGGTATATTGCCTGCCTAATACATCTTGCTCACCATATGGTAGAGTTATGTCAGAGCTGGCTCTCCCAAGGCTATCATTAATTCTAATGGAGTGTTGTCTACTCCCAGGGCCTTGTTTCGACTCAGGTCTTTCAGTGCACTGCCAAACTCGACATGCAGTATCATATCTCCCATTTTGTCTTCATCTGCGTCCTCTTCCATTTCCATAATATTGCCCTCCATACATCGCCCTTGTATAGACCCTCTATGTACTCCTTCCATCTTTCTGCTTTCCCTTCTTTGCTTAGAACTGATTTTCCATCTGAGCTCTTGATATTCAGACATATGGTTCTCTTTTCTCCAAAGTTCTCTGTAATTTTCCTGTAGGCAGTATCTATCTTACTCCTAGTGATAGATGCGTCTACATCCTTACATTTGTCCTCTAGCCATCGCTGCTTAGCCATTTTTCTCTTCCTGTTGATCTCATTTTTCAGACTTTTGTATTCCTTTTTGCCTGCTTCATTTACTGCATTATGAATTTTCTTATTTCATCTATTAAATTCTGTATCTCTTCTGTTACCCAAGGATTTCTACAACCCTCTCGTCTTTTTACGTGTTTGATCCTTTGCTGCCTTCAGTATTTCATCTCCCAAAGCTACCCGTTCTTCTTCTACTGCATTTCTTTCCCCCTTTCTTGTCAATCGTTCCCTAGTGCTCTCTCTTAAACTCACTACAACCTCTCGTTCTTTCAGTTTATCCAGGTCCCATCTCCTTAAATTCCTATCTTTTTACAGTGTCTTCAGTTTTAGTCTACTGTTCATACCCAATAACACATCTGCCCCTGGAAATGTCTTACAATTTCTTGTCAATCGTTCCCTAGTGCTCTCTCTTAAACTCACTACAACCCCTCGTTCTTTCAGTTTATCCAGGTACCATCTCCTTAAATTCCTATCTTTTTAAAGTTTCTTCAGTTTTAGTCTACTGTTCATACCCAACAACACATCTGCCCCTGGAAATGCCTTACAATTTAAAACCTGGTTCTTAAATCTCTGTCTTACCATTATACAGGGCTATTACAAATGATTGAAGCGATTTCATAAATTCACTGTAGCTCCATTCATTGACATATGGTCACGACACACTACAGATACGTAGAAAGACTCATAAAGTTTTGTTCGGCTGAAGCCGCACTTCAGGTTTCTGCCGCCAGAGCGCTCGAGAGCGCAGTGAGACAAAATCGCGACAGGAGCCGAGAAAGCGTATGTCGTGCTTGAAATGCACTCACATCAGTCAGTCATAACAGTGCAACGACACTTCAGGACGAAGTTCAACAAAGATCCACGAACTGCTAACTCCATTCGGCGATGGTATGCGCAGTTTAAAGCTTCTGGATGTCTCTGTAAGGGGAAATCAACGGGTCGGCCTGCAGTGAGCGAAGAAACGGTTGAACGCGTGCGGGCAAGTTTCACGCGCAGCCCGCGGAAGTCGACGAATAAAGCAAGCAGGGAGCTAAACGTACCACAGCCGACGGTTTCGAAAATCTTATGGAAAAGGCTAAAGCAGAAGCCTTACCGTTTACAATTGCTACAAGCCCTGATACCCTATGACAAAGTGAAACGCTTTGAATTTTCGGCGCGGTTGCAACAGCTCATGGAAGAGGATGCGTTCAGTGCGAAACTTGTTTTCAGTGATGAAGCAACATTTTTTCTTAATGGTGAAGTGAACAGACACAATGTGCGAATCTGGGCGGTAGAGAATCCTCACGCATTCGTGCAGCAAATTCGCAATTCACCAAAAGTTAACGTGTTTTGTGCAATCTCACGGTTTAAAGTTTACGGCCCCTTTTTCTTCTGCGAAAAAAACGTTACAGGACACGTGTATCTGGACATGCTGGAAAATTGGCTCATGCCACAACTGGAGACCGACAGCGCCGACTTCATCTTTCAACAGGATGGTGCTCCACCGCACGTCCATCATGATGTTCGGTATTTCTTAAACAGGAGAGTGGAAAACCGATGGATCGGTCGTGGTGGAGATTATGATCAGCAATTCATGTCATGGCCTCCACGCTCTCCCGACTTAACCCCATGCGATTTCTTTCTGTGGGGTTATGTGAAAGATTCAGTGTTTAAACCTCCTCTACCAAGAAACGTGCCAGAACTGCGAGCTCGCATCAACGATGCTTTCGAACTCATTGATGGGGACATGCTGCGCCAAGTGTGGGAGGAACTTGATTATCGGTTTGATGTCTGCCGAATCACTAAAGCGGCACATATCGAACATTTGTGAATGCCTAAAAAAACTTTTTGAGTTTTTGTATGTGTGTACAAAGCATTGTGAAAATATCTCAAATAATAAAGTTATTGTAGAGCTGTGAAATCGCTTCAATCATTTGTAATAACCCTGTATAATCTATCTGAAACCTTCCAGTGTCTCCAGGCCACTTCCACGTACATAACCTTCTTTCATGATTCTTAAACCAAGTGTTAGCTATGATTAAGTTACGCTCTGTGCAAAATTCCACCAGGCGGCTTCCTCTTTCCTTCCTTAACCCTGATTCCATATTGACCTACTACTTTTCCTTCTCTTCCTTTTCCTACTATCGAATTCCAGTCCCCTGCGACTATAAAATTTTCGTCTCCCCTCACTAGCTGAATGATTGCTTTTATCTCATCATACATTTCTTCAATCTATTCGTCATCTGCGGAGCTAGTTGGCATGTAAACTTGTACTACTGGGGTAGGTGTGGGCTTCGCTTAAATTGGCTACAATAACACGTTCGCTATGCTGTTCGTAGTAGCTTACCTGCGCTCCTATTTTTTTATTCATTAGTAAGCCCACTCCTGCATTACCCCTCCTTGATTTTGTATTTGTAATCCTGTATTCACCTGACCGAAAGTCTTGTTCCTCCTGCCACTGAACTTCACTAATTCCCACTATATCTAGCTTTAACCTATCCATTCCCCTTTTTAAATTTTATAACCTACGTACCCAATTAAGGGATCTGACATTCCACGCTCCGATCCGTTGAACGCCAGTTTTGTTTCTCCTGATAATGACGTCTTCCTGAGTAGTGCCCGCCCGGAGACCCGAATGGGGGACTATTTTACCTCTGGAATATTTTAGCCAAGAGGACGCCATCATCATTTAACCATACAGTAAAGCTGCATGCCCTCGGGAAAAATTACGGCTGTAGTTTCCCCTTGCTTTCAGCCGTTCGCAGTACCAGCAAAGCAAGTTCGTTTTGATTAATGTTACATGGCCAGATCAGTCAGTCAACCAGACTGTTGCCCCTGCAACTGCTGAAAAGGCTGCTGCCCCTCTTCGGGAACCATACGTTTGTCTGGCCTCTCAACAGATATCCCTCCGTTGTGGTTGCACCTACGGCACTGCTATCTGTATCGCTGAGGCACACAAGCCTCCCCACCAACGGGAAGACCCTTGGTTTATGGGCGGAGGAGGGAGGGGGGCTAAATATTATAAATTAGCAATTAAGTGTTGTCTCCAAATGCACATGACTCATGTCAGTATAGGCCCGCGATATTTTTCTGGCATTTCATCTGACTAAAAAATTTCCATGTGTTTCAAACTGTTGATCAGGGACAAGATCGAATGAACGAGTTGACAGGTCGAAGGATTAAGAAGGGCAAATCGCATTCACTGGGTCAATGTTAGTAAGTTACCGTGATGTTCAGATAAACTCTGCAGCAACAGAACTAACCATCCAATGGGTGATTTTTTTTTTAATATAAATGAAGGAGACTTCACTTAAGGCACAAGGAAAGAGATAAAGAATTGTTAAATATGCAAAAACAAAAGCGGCGGTATAGTATTTTTAGCTTATTAAGTTTTCTGAGAAACAGCCATTAACAATTTATCTTTTGTGAAAATCGCAACACCCAGAAAGAACGACTCAGAGAATCAGAACACAGATAATGTGTAGAGCAGAGTACCGGCAATAAACGATGAGGATTGTGGTGAGGCGGCCCAGCATCACTAGTAAAGTCGGTTTTTCTCGGCAGCCCGTTTCCTGTTGGCTTGCAAGAGATACAACATGACTGTGTAGGATGTAGTTAATCCATAATCTGTTTGTCATGGTCGTTCACTGAATACTGTCACATACAAGTCAAATGGAAGATGATGGCCCAGGAATATTTTCAGAGCGTTGCATGTCACAATACCTACAGGCTCTCACTCAGCATGTGAATATCTGACACTGTAATGAATTCCCCGTGAGATATCATGTGTACTTCTGTTAATTTGTAGTATAAAGTTGATTTAAATTACTTGTATCACTTTTGGTGTTGCATTTCTCATTAACTATAGTATAATTTTGTTTCCTTGATCTCCTTGACCTGTTATACCATTTACTATACAAATTCCATCAGCTTTCCTTTGATAACTCACCAGGTGGACTAACCTAGCGTTTGTTTGCGAAAACGCTTCCTTGTGTATCAAGTCACCAAGTTGTTGTAACTACGTAGAAACCTTAAAAACTGACGTCGTTATCCAGATACTTTCCTCATACTATGGACATAAGTTAGAAGCACAATGTATTTTTACTTTAGAGGCAATTTCTTTCGGTTTCTACCACATTTTGAACTTCTACATGTCTGACAGGATCAAGTGAAATTACTTTAACAACGCAGAGCCAATGACGCGCCATTCACTGTAAGTGTAATGTGAAGATTGCGCTGATAACCACGGCCTTGAGCGCCCTAATTAAACAATAACAATGAGAAGAATGCTAAAGGACTTTGTTTTTGTAATGTACCTGGAGGATAAGAAGAAAAACAAAATTCTGTGTTATCCCTGTAGTCAAACCGGAGATGCATCTGGTCTGGAGAATTTGAATAACACTTTCAAGAGGAATGTTGATTTTACAAAGGGACACGCAAAATAAATGGAAGAATTCTATTCTGAAGTTTCTCGGTTAGTTCGAGATCTTTGGTTTCTACATCAGACGATTGCATTGTGCACAGTGAAATACACCACATTTCCAGAACAGAGAATTAGTGTGAACGAACAGATGGCAGTAAAGCAGGAAGCATCTTTTCTCTAACTCATGAGACAAAGAGCACGATAAAAGTATAGCTCTCAGTCAATGATAAACCACATAAATACATTTTTAAGTATTGTAAAAACTGAGCAACACCTTTTGTTGTTTGCGCTGTTCTTCATATACTGTACTGCCGGTTCTAGATCGCGTTTAGTAGTTTTCAGTTGTAACTCCCTCTCCCATATTTGTTGTGTGATTCCAAAAATGTATTTCTGTCGATCAAGGAAACCATAAAGTAGGATATTTCTTACATTTATGTTAATGAATTATTCGTTCGTTTCATGGTACAGAAATGGAATTTACTTCTCATTGCACGCTCTGAGGGTATGTTGTGGAAACCAAGTAGGCGCAATTGTGAAAAGGTCTTAATGTTCTGAAAGCATTGTGTCCGGTAGTTCATGAATAAACATATACATAGTGGACTTCATGTTCAGAAAGTATTGTTTCCGTAGTTCAGAAATAAACATATTTAGTGTATGTCTCTCCCATCTACTCGGTGAAAGAGAAGGTAGTAATTCACTGCGACTTCTGTAATCACTGTATTTCATTGCCAGCAGCAGAATAAGTAACCATTTGAAATCTAATGCTAGGAAATCAAATAAATAATATGATAACAATGTCCAACTCTTATCTCCGTGTTTTATATTTTTTTACGTTTTATATCTTCTTTGAGAACGGGATGCACACTATCTGGTGCGAGGCGGATATATTTTCCTTCATCTTTCCTTACAACCTATTTGAGCAAATTCCTTCCTTCCATCATGAGGAATATCACAGGATTGCCTCGAGCAGTTGTGTACAGCCCAGCACATCTGTTATCAACAACTGCGCATGCGTGTGGTACATCCCGCAAACGGCTGTTAACTCACTGTCGGACTTCCCAAGCGCAGCACTATCCACGCTTGCAGGCCTTGCATGCGAAAATGCGTCTAGGACACAATGAAAGAAGGCAGAGTGTACTTACACTCCAACTGCTATCATTTAAACTCTTTAGCAAAAATCACGAAGTATTCAGTTCATCAGTTTAACCAGTGAAGGGTGGCTAGTCCTTTGCGTTCGCCTCTCTTGCACCTAATTGATCCCATATGCAGATTAGGGCACTCTTGTAGCATCAAGAAGACACATTGACCAATTCAATGAACAGTATGGAGGATTGACATTGATTAGGCTTATTGTTGGTTGTGATGAAGTTTTGCATGCTGTATTTCGAGGTCAAGTCATTGTGCTCACGTTGGAAATACGTCTTCCTTATGGCAGCGGTCGCCGATAGCATAGATAGCGAAACAATCACCTTATGGCAGACAACTTACAAAATGCGAAGGGCTGAGCTCAGGTATGCTGGGCGACAGGCGGAGAAGAGTCTCGGTTAGGAGGTGTAGACCGATGTCCTGCAGGGACACGCAAATTGCGGACACGAGGCATTTCGCTCAGAGGCCGGCGCCAGAGTTTTTACTGCTCCTTCGCCGGACGGCACCGGCACAGGGCGCTAGTAATTGATCCCTGCAGAGGAGAGAGTGCGTCTCAGCTTTCGTAGGTAGCCCTGATATGTATTTTTTTTTTGAGCCTCTCGGAGAACACAGTTTTGGCCTGGGAAGGAAAACTTTTCGCTTCAGTCAGCAAAATGGGTCGGCACAGATTGACGACGGTACATGGTATCATTAAGCTGCTCCGTCTTGATGGGAATGTTCGATGTCAGTTGCTCACCACATACGCCGTTTGCCCCTGCACACAGTAGCAGCCGTAGCTCGACACACAGGGTTCGACATGTGCATGTAGTGTCAGTGGGCGTGCTGTCCGTGTGCAGAATTGGGAGGCGCGCGATCTATCTATTGACAGTGGGCCGGAGATGTGATGGCCCGGAGGCTCGGCACGATCATTTTGTCAACTGCATGACTTGTCGGGTGTTCGAGGAGTGCTGCGGTGAGTCTTCATGACGAGGCGCAACCAAGGTGAAAATACGTCCAGACATTGTGGAGTTGGGCAGCAAATTCGCATTAAAGATGTCGGACGTCGTAGGCTGGGCAGGCTGTCAAAAGAGGATAGGCGGCGATCTATGGCGGAACTAACTTCAAACTTCAATGCTGGGCATGTACAAGAGTGTCTGAACACACAGTGCACCAAGCACTTCTAACAGTGAGCTTCCGCAGTCGACGATCCATGCATGTGCGAATGTCAACAGCATGATGTTGGCAACTATGACTGAAATAGGCATGTGAGCATCGGCAATTGGCCGTTGGCGCAGTGGCAGAGGTTTACATGGTGTGAAGGATCTTGATACTTCCTCAACATGCTGATGAGAGGGCGCGAATCCGTTGTCTACCAGAGGAATAGCTCCTTGACACATGTACTGCGGGACGGAGACAAGCTGGCTGCGTCTCCATTATGCTCTGTGAAACATCCACGTGGGCATTCATGGGTCCAGTGAAGCTTGTGCAACGCACCATAACGACCAAGGAGTATCGTACACTGGTTGCAGACCACATATACTCCTTCTCGTCGATAATGTTTCCCGACGGCATTTTTCAGCAAGATAATGCGCCATGTCACAAAGCCAGGAGTGTGATGGAATGGTTCGAGGGACACACAGTGGCGAGTTCCAATTGATGTGCTAACACGCACAGTCTTCCCAGATCTGAAACCGATCGAACATATCTAGGATGTGACTGAATTTGGCGTCACCCCTCTCCCTTATGGGAATTAGGTGTCTTGTGTGTGCAGATGTGGCGCCAGCTCCCTCCAGCGACCTACGAAGGCCTCATTGCTTCCATACCATGATGCGTCACGGCTGTTATCTGTGCCAAAGATGGACATACCGGCTATCAGGTAGGTGGTCATAATGTTCTGGCTGATCTGTGTACATGTGCGTGTACATTAGCGTGTAGTATGAGTCCAGTGAATTATAGTCGCGTTTCGTTATCCACACACCAAGCGGGAACCGTGTTGTAGGGCTCCACCCATTCCCGACTTTGTCCGTTGCACTGCAGCACTAGTCATCTGCTTTCTAGTGATGAGTAATTATGTTAGCTCAGCGTATTTCACTCTTACGTTTTTCTGATAATAAATCAGTATAATCATATTCAACATCTTTCAGTAGAGATCAGCGGCTACAACGCATTATAAAATAATTTATGTGAGAGAAAGTTGAAGTAGTGGAGAATATGTTACATTACATTCACTTCAGTTTCACCATTAGGGCCAAAATATCAATTAGATAAAGGCAGATCTTCGTTACTCATAGTTTTATAGTGGTGTTGCTGAAGAGTAACGCTGTAACAGGAAGTACTACCTGACAGATTGAAGTAAGGAGTGGTTTCCCACATTACCAAAATAAACTCACACTACAGATGTTTTATACCATTCAGCGATCCACATCCCAAGTATTTTGTAGGATTAAAGTTTAGGAAACAAAGTAAACTACAGTTGACGACTCCTTTACTGAAAACTTGACGAAACTGTGAGACTGAACTTAGTCAACTCAAGTATTTCATAGTTTTGGGGATGTCCTTCACTAAACGTAACTTGGGAGATAACCATGTACGAGGTGTTTCACAGTGGAAGCAATATTGGCTGGAGCATCTGCAGTTTATGTTTCTCTGAAGTCTTTCCGTTCTGAGATACACATCGCCAATTTTGCTGCCCCTACACATGTGAGGGACTAGGGGAGGCCCTTAAAAAATAAAAAAGGCCTTGGAGAATTTGCCATAGTCGATTTAGGGCTGCACTCCTGCCACCTAATATGTTCATTACATTCACATGCCGCTCGGCCAACAGCGGCCTACTGCAGACCGACACTTAAGAGACGCCAAATGCAGATCGACATCGAGAGAGAGGCCCTGTCATATGGCACTCGCGGTGTATACGCTGAAATGAAATGTAAATAATACGTCTTTTGTAGTGGGCGTCGCTCTACTGCAGTGTCACACAAGCCGAATGAATAGGAAAACAGTAGAAAGTCTGCGTAGGGCCATGTTTTTACCTCCACTGTCACGTGGCTGAATGTGTATAAGGCTGTGTGGCATCATTCAAACACAGCCAAATTGTCACACTAGCTGTGTATCTCTATCAAAGTCGACATATGTCCTCACCTCGGTGGCGATTAAAATGATTTCGCCCCCGGGTGGGCTCGAAGCACCAACCTTTCGGTTAACAGCCGAACGCGCTAGCCGATTGGGCTACGGAGGCCTTGACTTTCATTCACTTCTGCTCTGTGAGAGTGTTAAAAAAATTGTTGAATATTTTGAGATGTGGTAGTACTCATCGAAACAAGAAAAATAAGTCCAATAAACATGGGTCCGGAAATACACATTTTCTGCAATAAACACGTGTGTACAGGATGTGTTCAAAGTGGCGCCCATTCTTGACAATGCACCTCTCAGCCCTCCGGCGTAAGGAATGATGCAGACTTTGAAGTATACCATGTTGTTGTTATACATGCTGGCAGGCATTGAAGATGTGACCCTGTGGTGTCCGCACATCATTGATTGGTGTGGGGTAGACCAGTTCCCATAACCAGAAGTCCAGGGGACTGAAGCCCGGGGAACGAGCAGGCAAAGATGTGGATGCCCGTATGACCAATCCAGTGGTCCTGGAATGCCTGTGTCAGATGTTCGCTCACATTGTGACGAAAGCGTGGTGGTGCGCCATCATGCATGAACCACATTTGCGTTCGTTGCTACAGTGGCACAGCCTCCAACATGGTAGGCAATATGTTAATGAGAAAGCCCAGATAATGCGCCCCAATTAATCCTTGTGGTAGCAAGTATGGCCCTATTAATCTGTCGCCAAGTACACCTGCCCATTCGTTCATTGAGAATCGGTGTTGACGCCCTCATTCCCGAATTGCTTGGGGCTTTACATATGCCCACACATGCTGATTATGGAAATTTACATCATCATTTTTTGTGGACTCTGCCTCATCCGTGAATAAAATCTTGGATGGGAACTGTGGATCTGCTGCACACTTCTGCAATAGCCATTGACAAACCCGCAGTCTACCGTGATGATCCTGTGGCCTTAAGGCCTGAACGCGCTGTAGATGATGTGGGTACAGGAACTGTTAATGAAGTACCTCCCCATAGAGCGAGACAAGCCTTCTCGTGTCGCTAATCGTCGCACGCTGGTCCCAGGGGTTTCTTACACCGAACGTAGCACATGCCCCTCCATGTCAGACGTGCGGACTGTGCAGAAGCATCCACTGTCAGTCTTCCGAGGTGCAAGGGTACCTGTGTCCCTCAGACGCTGGAAAAGCCTGCCGAAGAGCTTATCAGATGGCACTCTGCGCTGTGGATGTTTTTTCAGCGTAGAGGGCACGAGCTCACAGGTTACATGCATTTGCTAAACCATCGCAGAATATCATATCCATCATTCCACTTGTCGAGTAGTAGGCTTCCATTGCTAAGAAGTGGTGGAAGAGAGAAAATGGAAATTTACTACACTACTACACCATTTATAACAGTAAACACATAACTCAAACCACGTTTGGAAGAAGGTAGAACACCATGATACGTACCCAGGAGTGACAGTACTGTGCAATAAGGCACACCAACACGGTGAAAACAAACGTAGCCTACAACACGACTTGAACGACACAACTGGCTGCAGACCACCTAATGACGAGTAGAGTGCTGTGAGTAGGACGTAATACCCTCCCGACACATTTGACAGACCGTCAGTGCAACGACTGTGCTAATATCCGAAACCAAGCGTCACGCAGCCCTTCCTACAAACGCTTGTTTATCTCAGAAAGTATGCGTTTCTGGACCCATGTTTATTGGACTCATTTTTCTTGTTTTTATGAGTACTATCACCTCTCAAAGTGTTCGACACGTTTTTTAGCCCTGTATAAAGTCGTTAAAATGGCATAGCTAATCACATACAATAGCTTATGAAATAGTAAGATTTTGTCTTATGCAGGTCATATAAAGCATGGGAAAATTTGTAGTATCAAAAAAATTGTAGTATCCTGAAGGACTAAGCTCGGTGGTACCAGGGTATATGATGTGTGCATAAAGAGCGGTTGTAATGCTAGCGATTCGTTTGTCACAGTCATCGGCGATCAGATGGCGCGCAGAATGCTCGTCTGCGAACGCTCTGTTTTTCCTGTGCAGACAATTACTGTGCTGAGTTTAGATGTGAACAGCGACTGCAGCTTTCATTCTAGGAACAACCATGCCCCATCCACGAACACATGCTCCTATTGAACAACTGCAACCATTTAAACGAGCTCATGTTATGGGCCCGCTGGAAACTGGGTAGACGCATCGACGGACTGCTGCACATGTTGGTCACAATGTATCGGTGGTGTGACGCTGCTTTGAGTAGTAGTCTACGGAACACTTACCACACCTGTAGACCAGGTTCTGGGAGCTCGCGTTGTACAGACGCAAGTCAAGATCGACGCACTCTTGGAGCAGTGGTGGCCGACCGAACATCATTCAGGTAGGAAATTCTGGCACATATTGCATCCTCTGTGTCACCGAGGGATATGAAAACTGCTCCAGTGAAATTTGCACCCAACCAGAAATCTGCGAAATTTGCAACCAGTTTACCTGCGAACTACGTCACGGCCTACCTGCGCCCCGAGTCCTCCTCGCTCGCTCCCTCACTCCGGCTGCAGCGAGGTGCTGCGCTGCCCTGTCCGAGCGGCATCGAAGGCGACATGCAAATTACCAACGCGAGAAAATGTCCTGCTGCCGAAAGAAGAGCAAGAGTGCTACCAATTGCCGACATAACGCTCTGCGATATTCCGTTTTACATACGCATATGACACTGGTCCTTCGTGTTTCAATGCTTATATTCTACTTTCCTTCTTTTATGGTGCATATCTGCATCTACAGCTACGTGACTACTCTGCTGTTCACACTTAAGTGTCTGGAGGATGGTTCATCGAACCAGTTTCCCACTATTTCTCTACCGTTCCACTTTTGAACAGCGCGGGAAAAACGAACACCCGAGTCTTCCTTACGAGCTTTTTACGTTCTCTGCTTTCCCTTATTTTATTACAATGATCATTTTTCACAAACCATTTTCGCAATAGGGAGAGAAAGTTCGAGACTGGAATTTCCTGAAGAGAACCAGCCGCAACGAAGTTTAAACGAGCTCATGTTATGGGCCCGCTGGAAACTGGGTAGACGCATCGACGGACTGCTGCACATGTTGGTCACAATGTATCGGTGGTGTGACGCTGCTTTGAGTAGTAGTCTACGGAACACTTACCACACCTGTAGACCAGGTTCTGGGAGCTCGCGTTGTACAGACGCAAGTCAAGATCGACGCACTCTTGGAGCAGTGGTGGCCGACCGAACATCATTCAGGTAGGAAATTCTGGCACATATTGCATCCTCTGTGTCACCGAGGGATATGAAAACTGCTCCAGTGAAATTTGCACCCAACCAGAAATCTGCGAAATTTGCAACCAGTTTACCTGCGAACTACGTCACGGCCTACCTGCGCCCCGAGTCCTCCTCGCTCGCTCCCTCACTCCGGCTGCAGCGAGGTGCTGCGCGGCCCTGTCCGAGCGGCATCGAAGGCGACATGCAAATTACCAACGCGAGAAAATGTCCTGCTGCCGAAAGAAGAGCAAGAGTGCTACCAATTGTCGACATAACGCTCTGCGATATTCCGTTTTACATACGCATATGACACTGGTCCTTCGTGTTTCAATGCTTATATTCTACTTTCCTTCTTTTATGGTGCATATCTGCATCTACAGCTACGTGACTACTCTGCTGTTCACACTTAAGTGTCTGGAGGATGGTTCATCGAACCAGTTTCCCACTATTTCTCTACCGTTCCACTTTTGAACAGCGCGGGAAAAACGAACACCTGAGTCTTCCTTACGAGCTTTTTACGTTCTCTGCTTTCCCTTATTTTATTACAATGATCATTTTTCACAAACCATTTTCGCAATAGGGAGAGAAAGTTCGAGACTGGAATTTCCTGAAGAGAACCAGCCGCAACGAAGAACGTCCTTTTTAATGACTGCCACCCGAACTCGCCTATCATATCCGTGACTGTCTCCCATATTTCACGAGCCCTCCATATTTGGACTTTTTCGGAGTCCTCTGTCAATCCTATTTGGTAAGGATCCCCTAACGCACAGCAATACTCTAGCAGAGAACGGACAAACGTAGTGTAGCGAGTCTCTTTAGCAAACCTGTTGCATCTTCTGTTCCGGCAATAAAGCGCAGTCTTTGATTTTCCTTCCATGCAAGATTAGATAAGCGACCTTTCCAATTAAATTAGTTCGTAAACTCTTATCCCTAAGTTGAAATGATAGCCTTTGGAGTTGTGTGATTCGTCGTTTAACCGAAATTTAAGGGTCCTTTCAGTACTCATGTAGATAACCTCACATTTTTCATTATTTATAGTCAATTACCACTTTTTGCACCGTACAGATATTTCGGCTAAATCATTTCGCAGTTGGTTTTGAAAGTCTCATGATTTTAGTGGATGATCTTCAGTGCGGATACACAATTACGTCCGACCTCCTGCGCGAATCTCTAAGTAGCGAGCGTTTATGGCAAGGACGATGATTGCTGATAGTTGGCGCTAGATAGGCGAATGGGTCGGCCGAGAGCGTGCTGAGACAGTTCACGCAATTGCGATAAACACTGTGTTGCGATAAACACTTTGTCCGGGTGGCAGGAGATCCAGGGTTTGAATGCCGGTTGCCTCAGATTCCACGAAAAGCCCCTGTGCAACCGACAACAGCAGTCCTTTCCCTTTCATTTCCTTTCTCTCCCTTCCAACTTCCATTTACATAGTATGTATCTCAGCAGCGGATTCCGCGTGGTGTCTGTTGGTTCAAATGGCTCTGAGCACTATGGGACTCAACTTCTGAGGTCATTAGTCCCCTAGAACTTAGAACTAGTTAAACCTAACTAACCTAACGACATCACACACATCCATGCCCGAGGCAGGATTCGAACCTGCGACCGTAGCGGTCTCGCGGTTCCAGACTGCAGCGCCTAGAACCGCACGGCCACTTCGGCCGGTGTGGTGTCTGTTCTTTCGGACATGTCCGAAGGAACAGACACAATGCGTTCATAGAATACCTTGCTGTAACACTTAGCAGGGATATGAAATGGAAATATCACACAGACTCAGTCGTAGATAAAGCAGAGGCAGACTTCGGTTCATTGTTAGGGTACTGTGGAAATTCAGTCGGTAAGCGAAGGACACTGCATAGGAAACACTCGTGCGACCCGTCCTAGAACACTGCTCAAGTGTGTGGGACCTTTACCAAATAGGACTAACAGGGAATGTCCAACCAAAAAGACGAAGGCAGCACTAATGATAACAGGTATGTTTGATCAGTGGAAGACTGTGACAGAGATACTGATGAAACTGAACTGGCAGACACTTGGAGATGGTGGCAAACTATCCCGAGAAAGCCTAGTTAGTAAGAGTCAAGAACCAGCTTTAAATTATGAATCTTGGAATGTACTACAACCCGCTACGTATCTGCCCCGTAGGGATACCGAGAACAGTTTGACTAACTACGGTGCCCAATGAAGCGTTTAAGAAATCGTTCTTTCTCCGCTCCATATGTGAAAGGAACGGGAAGAAATATTAATAACTGTTACAGTAGGAAGTGCCTGAGCTAGTGCACTTCACAGTGTTTTGTACAGTGTGGCTGTAGCTGTAGAATTATTTTTATAAAAAAAATCGAGTTCATGTTTTACCCCACGCGTAGAGGACGCGCACACGTAGTGCTGGGGGTGGGAGAAGAAGCTACGCACAACTCATGTCAGTTATACAGGATGAATCGGAACTCCATCGACAAAATTTCAGGAGTTTGTTCAGGGATATTTTCTGAGTATTTTGGTACATAAAGACCCGTGGTCTTAGGTGGCGCGTTATGAAATAATAATGCAATTATTACATAACAACCTCTGTTACTAGAGTTACCTTTGTTTCTGTGAAAATACTTCCATAACAGTGAAAAACACTGTAATATCCAATCACCAAAACGTAATAACACGAAAGTATATGGCTGTACGTAAAGATGCAAAACTGCTGTTACGGGGTTAGCGTCGCAGCGGAAACAGCTGAGCATATCGTCTTCGTGCCGCTTATCCGTTGTGTTCAACGTGAACTCACAGACGAAATGCATATCGACCGATTCTCATTAATCAACCTATCCATACCCTTGTGTAACACAGTTAACATACTAACACTGCTGAAAAGAAACAACCCGAGACTGGACCAAGCAGCACTGAATGCAAGCTTGAGGACCAAGAGTAAAATAGGCCTTAATGTTGTCAACATCAAGTTCCATGAGATTTTGTCTCCAAACAAGATATACAACGCATACTGTCAACAATGTCACTGTTGTGCAGATATTTCTAATGCAATACCGATGCAAAGGGTAAGAAAACTAATGGAATGTAATCACTCTGTAACGAACCACTGAATGCAACCTCATACCAAAATAGTCGGAAAATATCCCTAGCGAGCGGAGTGACCGCATGGTTTGAGGCGCCATGTCACGGACTGCGTGGCCCCTCCCACCGGTGATTCGAGTCCTCCCTAGGGCATCGGTGTGTGCGTGTTGTCCTTAACATAAGTTAGTTTAAGTCAGTTTAAGTATTGTGTAAGTCTAGGGACCGATGACCTCAGCAGTTTGGTCCCTTTTGGAATTCACACACATTTGAACATTTGAAATATCTCTATACAACTTGCGAAATTTTGTTGTTGAAGTTATGGTTCATCCTGTCTACGTCCAAAACGACCATTTCGTTAGATTGGCAACGAACGCATCTTATGCACATTACATGTAACATATGCTGATCCACAGGAACAGACTGTACTTTATTTTAAAGTATTCTTTGCCCAATAGAAGAGATACGATTTTTAAAATCCGTGTTTGTAATTCGCATTTTATGTTTGTGATTCAGGTTTTATTTTTCCGTTGTATTTTCTGAAGATCTGGTTGCAAGTAAAAGAAAAAAAATATTGGGACCGACAGAAAAAAATCTGTTACCATTTCCGACTGTAAAAATTTTGACTTTACAGTTCTCATTCGAGCAACTCCAGCCCTCTTCATCTTCATCAGGACACCATATACGGACGGGCCTGCCGCGCAAGTCGCGTAGTTGGTGCGGGGGGGGGGGGGGGGGGGTTGTCTAGTGGACCCTTGATCTTTTCTGGGAGCGAATTTCACTGTGTGCAATTTACAGGCTACGGTCACTGAGGATCATTGGGAACCGTGTGCTTGTAGCAGGACCAAGATCACGTGTGCCTGTGGCCTAGCAGCCACTGACAACAAGACATCATCACCGAGCACGGCTACTCTTGTGTCGTGAAAGAGTTGACTGGGCAGTGGAATGGCGCTCTGTCGCCTTCAGTGGTGAGAGTAGGGTCTGTGTGTACAGGAATGATCGACGTACACGTGTACGGCGTAGACATGGTGAGCGGCCGATACTGGAATGTATGCAACTACCCCAGGCCTCCTGCTGTCGCCGTTACATTTGGTGTTTCTGTAGGGTAGAGTAACTAGAGTGCCCGCTATATTGCACACGTAATCACTGTGCTGCTGCTGTTTCTTCGGCAGGACCATGATGTGTTTCGGTAGGTCAATGCTTTACCAGGTAAGTTGCTGCTACTCAACGTGCTTTTCGTGGTGTACAAGAGCCCTGGCCAAAAGGAGCAACATATCTCCCGCCAGTACACATAGGGGACATGGTCTTTACTTGTCCTCCAGAGCCTGCAAGAACCTTTGCCAAACTGCAGCAAATGGTGCAATATGCTCGGTACCAATTACTGCTGGATGTCATTCAGCACCTTTATGATCGTTTGCATGCGAGAATACACGCCTGCGTCGCTGTCAGAGGGGGTAAACGATGTATTGATGCGACTGTTTTGGCTCACTTTACTGTGACATGTGTGTTTCATTTGGTCTGAATTTATCATCTTATATTCCTACAATGATAAACTACCTGTCACGTCACTTGTTCATAAAATGACCTTGTTCTTGTGAGTGTTCCTTTTCTTCTGGCAGTGAATTGTATGTTACGATTTTTTTAATTGAAGATGTATTTTACTTATCACTTTCTTTAAGGTACGCAATGCACTATATGTAATTTATTTGATCCGTTTCATAATCGTTAAATCTGAATGTCTGTATTGCATCTTCCATTCTTATCACAACGAAGAGCACACCAATAAACCAGTCTTACATTTTGGACCACGATTGCGTCCACCGTGTTTGGAAACCATTGACACGTCACTGAAGGAACGACAAGCCCAATTTACGTGGCACTACATAACAATTGATAAGAAATGAAATTTTGTCTTTAATTCCTCATTACTGAGTTTTTTTCTGGGAACGGGAGTCTCTTGTGCATATGATAATGTTCCCGTCACTGTTTCGACATCAGGAAAGTACCAGCGTTTAACTTGAAGACTTTTGTTTAATTGAAAGAATTAACATTAATTCGTTGAGAATTAGTTTCATGCTCGTACATGAAAGCTTACGGTTTCAGTCGGATTCAGTACCGCCACCACAGCCGAGAAGAGGGCGCTGTCCGTCGGATTGTCGCAGTTGCACCAGCTGCCGCTAGATGTCAGGGCGGTGGAGTCGCGCGCGAAGAGTTGGCAACAGTCCCCGCTGGCTGGCGGTGCGGAGGGGAATTCATTGATCTGCATTCTGCAGGCGAGGCGGTAGAGGCGGTGGGGCAGTCTGAAGGTAGCAGCCAAGTCGGGAAAGTGAAGTGTGCTGCCGGCCCGCGCGAGTGTGTGAGTGTGCAGTCGCTTACCGTTTCGCGTCCCCTCGCCTTACGAGCGTGCCTAACCTGCTGCCCGGCTATCGTAGTCACAGTTCTGCGGCGCTTGTTACCGTGTTCCCGACCGAGAGAGTGGCCAGTCCGTGTAGCTCCGTCGCCGGTTGAACGTGACGTGTTGTGAACGGTGTTTCCGTCCAGGCTGGTCGTAAGCCGGGCAAGGGCGAGTGCGGTGTGCCGTCGGTACAGAGATTTCTATGTGCTAGCCGTTCATCACCAACAGCCAAACTGTGGGGCTCAGGGGCATTTTTTCTTCCGCCGCAGGGAATGTATTACCCAGTAAGTACGCCCACTACTTATGTCGATTAGTGCTCTAGGATAACGCAATACGTCTGAGCAATCGACCGCTGCTCCGCAGCGGTGTGGTCGCTGAGTTCACATTGTTCATCAATTCGTCAAAAATCAGAAGCTTATTTTGTGTGTGTGTGTGTGTGTGTGTGTGTGTTTTGTTTATCTGTGTAGGTGCTGTCAGACGAAGTTAGTAAACTGTATGAGGAGTGTTCTACGTAGAGGAATAGTAGTTGAGAGCTAGGAGAAATGACCATAGCTGTTGAGTGTGATATAATACTGTTTAAACTGTTCGTGCATCGTTGATAGCGATACTGGTTGCACGCTATTGCGTTCGTGCATTTCTTATTTAGTTTACCATCGCGCAGCGAATGAGCTTTTGAGACTCAGTCCATAGATGTGATTTACGATTTTTACTTGATATGCTATCCGTATCAATTATCGTTCTTTCTTGTAACATTTATTTTTTGCTCTTGAATTAGCAGGAATATTGGTAAATTAGGGGCGTATTGACAGTGTAATGTATGGTCAAAAGCACACGTAATTTTCCTTTTGCAAGGCAGGAGCCTCATTTAGTAAATGATTACCGGAAATGTATTGAGATTAACGAGCAAGAATGCCGGAACGGGAACTGACGACACAGTACTACTAGTAGTACGCCGGCGGTTGAGAGTTATTCGTGTTTACGGCGAGTGACGAAGTGTGATCAGAGAGCTTCGTAAGCGAAGAGTGTACATTCGCTTGGCGGGTCAGCGGCTGAAGGCCATTTTGCTCTCTGGCATCAAACGCCGCCCAAATATTGCGGAGTCAGACTGGAGATGGGATCAGTGATGCTCGGGGATTCCTTTTTGAAGGGGAATTTACGTAGTTACAGTATGGATTTCCCTTGTTTTCTGTAGCACTCACGGGAACGTCAGTTATTTGGACGAAATATCCATTTTAGATTCGTTCAATGTATAAACGCTTCCTATAAAAATTTAATGTGGATAGTATCCATCCCCTGTCTTGATTTAGTTTGGGTGCTATATTGGCATTGTTTGTGATATGTTATTGTTTTGTTCTCGCGATTCAACAATACATTATTAAAAAACTGACTTTGTGTTTCTATCGTGACGTATTAGCGTAAACAGCAATTGTGTACCATATGGAAGAGCAACTAGCTCATTTGTTCTGCGTGACACAAGATTTCGTTGGAGATACAGTTTTCACAATATGGAGAAAAACCGAATAATGTTTCATTTTATTTTTGTTCGTAAAGTGCTGTGCTATTGTCAAATTGTGATATGCTTCTTCCAGTAGTGATTGGAACATGCTTTATTTAACATTTTGGTAACTGTTTCTCAAAGGTAATCAGCCTAGATTACAAAATTACACTAATGCATCTGTCCGCAGCGACAGTAGCCACCAAAGAGATGCGTCGAACTTCCCCTGAACGAAAATTGATTGCGCAGTACATCTTAAGTCCTACAGTGTCGCCCTGCTCTCTGTAAGACATGCGCACGGGCGACAGTTACACTTTAGGACTGTAAATCTAGTTCGATCATTGCGGATATGGTACTGTTTGAGAAAAAGACATTCTCGTGTTATCGTGTCTTTAAGTGTGATAAAAGAAAGCCTTTGACCAAGATGGCCCATTAATAATCAATAGACATTAACAGTTATTTTTGTGGCTAGCTAATTATTGTACGTGCTCATTTAATTTTATGTAATGTTCGTGAGCATGAATTTAAAGAGTGGATACGCTGCGATAGTCTTGTTGGATGAATGACGTAAGCCATAAGGGAGAACTCGTCTTTCAGAGTAGAGCAGTTCGCAAGATAAGTTTCAAGGAAAGTCAGTTTCTGGTTTTCCGTGAAATTGGGGCCAACAGACGCGTGGAAGAGCGTCTCGCGGCGGTGTTTTCATCGTGAAGCTTCAACGTGCCACCTGTTAGCAGTACGCCCATATGCACCAGTCTGACTCACCCAGTCCGTCTGCTGTTTGCGAAAAAAGTCCCGGCGTTGAAACTGCTACGGGCGATGCCTCTTTCTTGCCCTTGATTCATACCTTTAATCAAATTGATTGGTTATTTCAGTCGCTGATAACTTTTTGCAGATCCGTATGGGCGATAGTTCAGTTTGCGTGGAAGTAGGATCGAAAGCATTTTTGCAATCGACTCCACGCGCTTGCTGATATTATGAACTTCATGTTTTGAAAGTAGTTGTAAACACTCTTTTTAACAGTTGAGACCAGTTGAATTTGTTTCCCACCGTTTAGGCAATTGAGAAAACGGCTCAATTCAGTCTGTTTGCAGGAGACGAGCTGAATTGTTACTCTTTAGTGTTGCGACTGCATATTGTAGAGGTGCTCGTGGAAGGAGTAGAGTTTGCAAAATAATATCGGGAAAGGATAAATTCTGAACCAGGAGAAACTGCACAGTATTTTTGTTTGAAAACCCGGGGTGGTCTTAAATGGTGCTTGAAGATAAAACAGCGGAAATATTAGATACGTCTGTCAAGCTTTATGAACTTTGGGTTCATTCTAACGTGCCAGTTGCCCTCTTTCATTGCAGACTGAAGTTGCAGCATAATGTAAACTGGTTTTTTTGTGAAAGTACTTTACCTGCTCATTGTTAAATGGTTCTTAACAAGCTTGGGGAGCATGTGTAGTCAGTGTTCTTCGCAGCATGTCTCCATTTCCCATATTTTTTCTACACCAAATTACGTGATCGCTTTAGGTTGTCTGTTTTGAGCGAATTTGAGTTAGTTTCAAAATACATCTGAATACGAAAAATGTCTAATTTTTTAGTAAACAGATTATCACTACGCCAACTCTGTAAATCTAAATTTGCGTGAATTTTATAAATATTGTAGCAGCGAGTTTGCTTACAGTAACTTCGATGATAGAATAAAGTTTGGTGACAATATACAAATTAGCATGTTCAGCGAAATACCTAATAAAATTGCTCTCAGTATTTGAGCTTTGGTGTAAACTTCCGTAGTCTGTTTTTAGTTTGGGTATATTTCTAGCTATCCGCTAGTAATACATAAAAACTGGAGTTTCAAAAGCAGTTAATCTGTTTTGTGAGAGAACCTTTGCGTTTTGGCAGGACGTAGGTAACGAATATAAGGCAGCGGAGATTAAATTTGAACGATTGGCGGACTGACGCGATGATTGTGACTGCGGCGAGAGAATGGAGGACGCTGCGTGCAGCTGCCTGGAGGGATTGTTTAATAGAACATGTGCATGTGGCGCAGGCCGTCATGCTACCAGACTTCTGTGCCCGCCTCGTTGCCAGATGTCCAGCCGAACTTCGCGCCCAAGCCGTCGTCCGCTGCTGGTACGCAGAGGGCATCCCCCGATCACATAACCACGTGTTAGCTCTGTGTATGCCTGCGAATGCGTCATCACACATTTACGGACTGATGACACATGTCAGTGTAATTCCACTGCAGTTACTCACTTTAATGGCGCCGGAGAGCAGCTTTTACTTCGATTCAGTTATTTAGGACACCGGTTTAGATTATTCTGACCATACGCCGGCTTAGCGTACATCTAAGAAAGGAGTGAGGGAAGATTTTGTATGTGTTGTTGGAGAACTCTATAATACTTTTATTTATTCTTCTAGGAGCTGACTTGAACCCAGATACCATGGGTGGGGGGGAAAGTGGAGACTTTCGGTAGAGTACGGATCAAGGAAGAGAAGTACGTGCTCTCCAGTTAATTAGTGTTTGACTCCTTGCAGAGAATGTTTATATATCGATCAGTGTGGTATTTAATGAACCACCATAGCATACAAAGTACACACATTTTTCTATGGCGTTATGAAACGAGCACACACCTGTACACCAGAAACGACATGACATTGACTTACAGGAAATTTATTTCTTGTGTGAAAATGTGACCATAAGGGCATCCAATACCATATGTGCGGTGCACGCTTGCTGTTAGAGAAGTGTAATTAGTGACTGGTCGATTACGACCCGCCGCAAATGTATATAGTGCCTGTCTCCTGCTGGGTTCAGCATCGTGGACATTGAGCTTAGCAAGCAACGCTGAGAAAAGATAAGGTCCCAGGCAGAAGAAGCTGGATGTAAACGAGGCAAAACAAACGTGTTTACATTAGCTCTGTATACAAAGGCTTTCAGCGCGCGGTGGCCCGTAGATGTTTATTGTGAACAGTTGCAATAGCCCATACTTCCTTTTTAAATAATTGTAAGTTGCGCAGTGCTTCTCTTTATGCTCGCTCATGATTTCGTAATATGCTTCGGTAATTGTAATTCATAAGAGTGGCCTTCGTTTCGATATAACATAAGGTAGGTGAGCCCCTTAAAATGAATAGTCTTCAGAATTCTTTGTGCGTGCGCGCAGGTCGGTTGAATTTTCTGCCCGTGCGTCCTGCTTCCCTTGCAGTGCACTTCCCAAGTTTCACTCATCAGGATGAAGTTCTGAAAGCTTCTTCATTGATGGAATAGTTGATGGGACGCTATCGGCGTCACTTTTGCTCGCTTGGAAAGAAACTGGACGCGAAGCGAACCACGAAAATCGCGTAACGCTTTCGGACTTCTCTAATGGGGAAGGTTGCCGTTTCGAAATACAAAGACTCGGGGCGTTTATCTGATAGTCCACAACCAGCGGCGTATCAGCTAACGACCTCCGTGCGTCGCGTCCGCCCCGCTGCTCGTTTCTCATTCGACCTTGGCCGCCTGCTTCCGAGCAACGAGCGGCACCTGCCGCCAAGTTCGCCCGATAGACTGTTATACAAGCACTGACGTGGCTGAATTCCCAGCGTAAAAATTTTCTATTTTTTTATGCGAACTCTACGTGGTAGCAAAATCTTTTCGCTACCCACCCCACCTCCCCTCATTCAAAAGAATGTTTCTTTAATTTGATTGCATTTGTTTAATCTGCAGTAGTTTTTAGACACACCAACTTCGATGTCCCGTCTTACGTTACTGACCCACTTCAAAATACTTGCATTCGTTAAAGGTTAGGGGCATTAATTAATTTGTCTTGGTTGTGGTTGTGGATCTTCTGTCTGCCTCAGATATATGCAAGAAGTGGTTTAAAGTCTCTAGGGCAACAATCCGCTACTTGGGGTGAGTTCAAGCACTCAGCATTAAACACTGGAATAACACGCTCAGTTGAATAGGTATGGAAAAGTAATGGATCGTTCATTTTTCTTGCCTGACGCACGATGACTTAGTATAGGTACATATAAACGTTTGACGGACGCTTGGTGCTTCCAGAGTCTTCGTATTTCAATATGGCAACCTTCCCCATTAGAGAAGTCCGAAAGCGTTAAGCGATTTTCATGGTTTGCTTCGCGTCCAGTTTCTTTCCAAGCGAGTAAAAGTGACGCCGATGGCGTCACATCAACTATTCCATCAATGAAGAAGCCTTCAGAACTTCACCCTGATGAGTGAAACTTTCGGAAGTGCACTGCAGGGGACGCAGGAGAGACGGGCAGACATTGCTGACTGCAGTTGTGGTGCATCTTTCTACAGACATCAGTTTACCTACGAAGAGTAATACCAATTCAGTTTTATCGAACAAAGCCAGCTTCTTTCGGAGAGAAAGTGAGTTTTATGGATGCTCACCGAGAAAGGTCTCGCTGTTTTTCAAGACAGTGAGGTTCCGGAGCAAAGCACGACTATCATACTTTTGATTTTAGAGTGTTTCACAGTCACTTCAGTCTTGTACCGGAATTGTTCGTTCAAGAAAACCAGGGCAGATTTCCTCTCCCATTCGTGCCCAAATAAATCAAAATTTCTCTTTTGACATTGAAGCGACCGCAAACTTCCTTTCACTGAGTTTTCATAATGATGGAAGACGATGTAATACCAGCTGCGAAGAAATTCTTGGAGAAAAGATATATTTCCACAGAGCTCCATTGTCAATCATATGGATATCAATACATCAGTTACTATTATACGACCATTTTTCCGTCTGCGAAACAATAGTACGTCCGGAATTAATTGCGAACGTCTTTGCAGCACTGCTCCTACCGCAAACACTTTGATGTTATTCTGGACAGAGTCATAACGTACGTTTAAGCAGCACTGCGCCAACACCAATAGGAGTCAGTGAAACACTATCCCCTGTAAAATTACAGGCACAAACTCGGGTGCTCAGACACCAAGTAGTAGAAAGAGCAGAATAGGCTGTTTGCTAAACAAGTTGATACCAGATGTACTTACGCGATCCCTTCCCAAAACTTCCCTGTTTTTCTGCGTTCCAGTGAGAACATAGAAATACAGATTTTAGGAAGTAAAGTACTAATTAGCATATTACATACATACATACATTATTTAACAAAGTGAGCCATGCATCTGAAACTAGGTATTTAGTTGAGTACACCATTTACCAGGACGTTGTGGAAAGTAATTTTTCCTAATTTTTATGTAAAACTTCTTACAAGTTTTCACATAAAACCAACTTGGTTAACATTCTACGTCATCATTTTTAAAGTGTACATATTTATTTCTCAACGTAGTCAGCCTGGCGACGAACATATTTCTCCCACCGAGAGGCCGGCCAGTTTGTTGATACCGTCACGATAGAATGTTTGACTTTGTTGGCAGAGCCACAACTGTACTACTGTTTCACTATGAAAGTGAAGTCGTCGTAGGTGTTCTTTACGTTTGGAAACGGTTGCAAATCGGATGTGAGCAAGTCGGCACTGTGTAGAGGATGGTCGATGACAGTGAACCCAAGGCGTCGGATTGTTGCAAAATGTCGCAGCGCTCTTGCGTGGCCTAGGATTGTCATGCTGAAGGAGGGTGCTCAGTGGATGGACGAAGTCTTTGAATTAGTGCTTTCAGTTTTCTGAATGTCTAGCAATATACCGACACAGTTACGTCACGCACCACCATGCTACATACTAAAATTCGGAGCCCTCTAGCGAAACGTGGAAGTCAACCGAGTAATATGCATGGGACGTAACATCCTATCTTGTGAACAGAATGAAAATTCGGAGGTATTACTTTTCAGCACGCTTTCGTATTACTTAGTACATTTAAAAATTGTTAATTTTGATAGCAAAAAATGTATTAATCACGCCTGTCCGCCGCCATCTGATGTAATTACTATCAGGAACGACGGAAAAGTACTGCAAAACATGTAACAAAGAACTGGTATTGTGGAGGGTATTTTGGAAGGGATGGCAGAATAAAAGCAGATTATTTGCCTCTTAAGCTGTCCTGTTTTGTAAGGGTGACGTATCTGAAGCAGTTAAGAGCCCACCTAAACAATCTTCGGTTGTCTGAAGGCTACTGCCGGTTGAAAACTGTGTTCGGTTAAGCAACAGAAGCAAGCCTTACGTCTTTCGTCGGCACGAGGAGAAAGCCGTGAGAGGACGTCGGGTCGAGCGGCCTTAAAGAGCAGCCGACAGGAATGCGCCCAGTGTGCCGCGGGACCGGTTTTCAGCGGCAAGACGGCCTAGCCTCCCCCGCCCGCTACTCTGGTTGAGCGTTTCCTCACAGCGAGTAGCCGCCGCCAGCGCGCCGTTCGTGTCACGCCGCTCACGTCAACTTGCTCGTGACAGGCTCCATCCAGACTGCTTCGGGCGCTTCGAACATAGTTCCAGCTATTGGCCCTTTTTGTGAAACTGTCGCCCTCTTCCCGTCTTGTGCTAACAGAGGGTTCAAATTCGGAAATAATCGCCGATGCTTGCAACTTACTATCCATTGTGGAGTGTACGGGATATTGTGCTGCAGTAGACCTTGCGAGAATCCTGATTATGTCGAACACATGTGTGGTTAGTTGCATTACCCCTTTCCTTAATATGTTTTGTCCGGTGGCACCCGTCGGGTAGAAAGCATTCACTGTGGGCATTTGGCATAAAGTCATTAGATAGGGAAACGAAGCAGTCCGTACATTTTCAAATGAAAAATGCTGACATTTGCTTTAAGTGATTTAATGAAACAACGGTAACCTAAATCTGGATTACTACTAGGAAATTTGAGTCACCTCCTTCCCGCATGCGAGCCTAGTCTTTCAAACTTTGCGCCACCTACTTGGTATCTTGATGGAATAATACTAGGGATTAAGATTGAAGTTACGACAAATTGTAAACCTCATTTTAGCCTCTGCGTGACCATGACCTATGGGCAGTGAACGAATCGTTTTTGGATTACATCTGTTCCATGAGCCAAATGCAGTAAGGCAGTTAGCATTTTGATCTCAGAAGGTATATATATTTGGGAAAATATTAGTCACTCCAGAAGACATCACGGTAATACTGTATGACATCGCATATAGCTTTGATAATGGCCTCAATTTGGCGAGGAAGATCCCTTAGGGCTAGCAAATCGCGGGGGATGTTTCACTTTATGTTCCAAATAGTCCCAGACATTCTCTGTGGGATCAATAGAGGATGATTCCCGACAATGTATCCAGGAGTGCGTGAGTACTGAAGCCAAAAACTCACATATGCAGTCCTCTGAAATTGCTGTTCTTCGGGGGGGGGGGGGGGGGGGGGGAGAAACGGGAATGTCCACGGCATAGTCATTATGAAGACGTAGATGAAAAGGTTAATGGTTCACAAATCATGGTATGAAAACACGCCAAAACATCACAGAACCACCTTAGCCTAAAATACACTTTTCTCACAAGCGGGTCAAACATCTCATCGGCCGAAGAGCGCCCTCGACTCCATGTAGGGTTTGAAAAGAGGCGAAATCTAGACTCTTCGTTTCACACTACTGGTCTTCAGTCGGCTATAGCCTAGTTACCATGTTTTATCCACCGAAGAGTCTGCCTGGTGCCAACTCTACACAATTTACGGCGCTCCAAAGCAACCAGCCTACTTCTTTAAGGGTGAGTAATATTTTGTCCAGTGATCATATTTTCTAACCCACCAACGCACCAGGTTGAAGATACACTTTTGACAAAATATCGTTTCCTGCTGCTTGAAGAAGTCAGGAACTGCCTGCTGCACATCCTGCACCAACATGCATCGTCGATCCTTCAAGGCCATATTTGAGGGACCTAAGGCTCGATAATCTCATAGGGAGAGATCAGGACTGAGGCTTCCCCATGAGTTGGTGTAACTTGCGCGTTACGACATTTGCAATGTGAGGACGCGCGTTATCATGAAGCAGCAGCACCCCACCATTCCACAACGGTAGTTCTCGATATACATGCAACCCCATACACTTTCTTCATTCTCCGATGGGTGTCTATCGGTGTTTGTCCTTCGGCAGTCAAGAAACGAGTAACAGCACAGCACGTTCATCCTGTTCCGACGCATTTGTGGTAATGACGTAACCAGAGTTCACATTTCTCATTTATCGCACGCGGATCGGAAAGACACAAAGGCCACACTAAACCCCGTAAAATCAGACGAGACCTTCCCTCCTTAGATACAAAAGTATAAAAGGAAGCTGAAAAACCAAATCAGAGGATAATAAGTTTCTAGAAAGCTTTCCAGTTGCGATGAGATAATATATACCAGCAGTGCTTCAAACTTTTCAGTTGGCTGCAAGAAAAGCAAGGGGAAGATAGCATCTCAATGAGACGCATAACTTAAGGTTCAAATGACTCTGAGCACTATGGGACTTAACAGCTGAGGTCATCAGTCCCCTAGAACTTAGAACTAGTTAAACCTAACTAACCTAAGGACATCGTACACATCCATGCCCGAGGCAGGATTCGAACCTGCGACGTAGCGGTCGCGCGGTTCCAGACTGAAGCGCCTAGAACCGCTCGACCACACCGACCGGCGTAACTTACGGACGCCAATGTAACAATGAATCGTTTGTTACTGTGTTTGTGGTTGGATGTGAGCCAGATAAGTTGAGGATTTGACGCATGGGGTCATAGGCTATCATTATCGCGTCCGCCCCTCATTTTTACAGTAATCCAATTCCTCTGCGGGGCAACTGTCCCATCCACAGACGCCGATCTGACGAAGTCGTTGATTCTACATCCCGACCCACCGACTGCAAGCGTAGATTGGAGCAAAAGTCACAATGGAGGGTCGAAGTGTTATACACATGTACAGCTGGATATCTCACTTGAATGCAGAGGAAATTGCATTTGTTGAACGTACAAGAAATCCTCTCTGTTAGATGTCAACCTTTTATGATGCCACTTTCATGTGAACATTTATAAAACTAAAAATAATTAAAAACTCACTGTTATAGTTATAAATACTGGATCTCTTCACTACATTTCTGTTAAAGTATCTAAGGTGCAACCTTTGTCTGTTCAGTAATACTGCAGTGTGCTGGATTGAAGATGATGTTGATGTAGTGTATTACTACCGGACGTACTTCTAAAACGCAGCTAACATTCGGCAGCAGTCTCTTGAGTCACGACACATTTCAGTGAAATCAAATCCTCGTTGACAGACAAAAACTGAAAGAAAACAAAGAACAATGTGATTTTGGTTGTAAAATTTTGCAGACCGAACTGACGTCTTATCCTTCAGCACAGACAACGGGAGATGAACTCAAGACAGCTAGCAGCGTTGTTCCCAGTTTTTCGGCTGTGAAACGCAAACGGCTGCGACAACATAATGACGCTTTTGGAGACGTATACAAAACTGCGTTGGGTGAATTGTTGAGGTAGACACGCGCGAAACAGCCGCGCCAAGCGTCAGAGAACTTCTCTCGCTTACTCTACAACGAGGTCATGCTATAAAGTAATGCTTCCGAATTCTTTTTTGTGGAAAATATTAAAGCTTTTAAAATAAAACCAGCGTTATTAACAGTCACCATATTTGCAGCCCTTTGCCGCTAGAGGGCTCCGCATTGTAGCGTGTAACATTGCGGTGTTTGTCAGTGCGTGAGAAACAGCGTTTTGTAATCGAGTTTCGAATTCGAAGAGTTCGTCCACACATGGTGCAGCCACCCTCTCCTTCAGCATGACAATGCCAGACCACACATGAGCGCAGGGATATCTGCAACAGTCCCACGACTTGGGGTCACTGTCATCCTCCATACAATCGCGACTTGGACCCATTCGATTTGTATCTGTCTCCGAAACATACATAACATCCGCGAGTGTTGGAATGGTGCATGCAGAAGTAAGGGTGTGGGTCCGTGAACAAAGTCAAACATTCTACAGTGACGATATATACAAACTGGTTTCTCGTTGGGAGGAATAAATTGGTTTCTCGTTGGGAGAGACGTGCTCGTCGCCAGGGTGACTGTGTTGGGAAGTAAGGTGCACACATGAAGAATAAAGATGTAGAATATTACTGAGTTTTCTCTTTCAAAATTGAGGCATATCGGCGGTTTCAGTCATGTGTGAAGTCAGGAGTTACGTATACAGCTGTTCAGTAATAGTACTGGCACCGAAACTGGGATGCCGCAGAGAATCTGGAAATCAGTTCCTTCTTTCGAAATGGATTCATTGTGAAAGATGGTAAAATAGTACCTCCTTCCACTCGTTCCTCGAATGTCGAAATGAAAATCAAGTAAATAACTGCGGAATAGAAAATTAGTTAAAATATGCATAGTAGCAAAGGCTATAGCATCTTCTGATGTACTTGCACGATTCTGTAATGGGAAGAAAGTTGCCCACGTTCTCCGAGCAGTTTATCGTACGTCGCTGGGCAAAATAAGCCTTCCAAGCGATTGGCAAAAAGTAGTTCGTTTTCACAGAAAGCCTCATTGGATCGGTACGCATAACTATAGATTGTACTGCTGACCTTAATTAATTTATTCATTAAAAACTGCAGAAGCTCTGTCAATTTGTTCATAGTTGATGAGATATGCACAGGACGCTCGGAGTAACAAGAATGTGACGTTCTTGCAAAATTAGGCGGAAGATTCCACTAATGTTAGGTGCAGGATTTGGAAGCAGGAACTGGAAACAGCAACAACCCTCATATATCCAATGTGTAAATGTGGAGCGATTTAACGACCACCTAAAAAATATTGCCAGGAAAGAGTAACTTAAACTCACTTTATACTGACTCGTTGGTATTACTCGTGAGTCTGCAGTCTTTACCAGGTAAGATTAAAGGAAAAAATAGGGAACATACGGGTTAGTTTAATAAGGCCAAGAGCCTCACGGAGACACTCATTGGGTATCGGAAGCTTTTTAAGTCAGATGACATATTTCTTCTACATTCGTGTAGCCAGCTATGACGGATAAATCAAATTCTAGCTCTTCTGGAGGTTTAAGAGGGAAGGAGGGAAATAGTAGATTTAGTACTGCGCATCGCATCCCGTAAAGTGGCTTGCTCATAGACAACAGTTTCTGAATTTTACTGCATGTCGTTGAGTAATTGTTAATTGACAATCCTGTACTGCCATTTTGTGGGTGGTTCATGCACGTATTCTTCGTAAGTTGTAATTCCTTTAACATTTCACAGTGGATTATCGGCGTTTCTAATTCGATAGATCACAGTAACTCTAGCATTCTAACAGCAAGGTGAAAACCATTGTGCAAATTGTTAGTAACTTAGACGTCTTAGCGACCTAGTTTCCTGGTCACTACACTCGAGGAGGCATTCCGTAAATAATGCAGCACTTTTTTTTCTCTGAAAGCATGTTGTTTTAATTCAGGATTACAATATACCGTACTACTCCCCACCCTTTCGACGACAAAACCTTACTTTTCAACATAATCTCCTTTGATACGCCGGCCTTCTGTCATCTTATTGGGAGGGCCTGTATGCTCGCACAGCACCACTCTACTGGTCGACGTCGGAGCCAATTTATTGCTGCATCAGTAAACTCCCAGACATCCACATACTGCTGCCCGCGGAGTGCATCCTTCATTGGGCCAAACAGATGGAAGTGCGAGATCCGGTGGATGAGAAAGAACAGTCCAACGTAGTTTTGTTAGCTCCTTTTGGGTGTGCAGACATGTGGGGGGTCTTGGGGTTATCAGGGAGAATAAGTTAGTTTGCGTTTTTGCGGCGATGACCACACCGAAGTCGTTTGTTCAATATTCTCAGGGTAGCACAATACACTTCAGAGTTGATCGTTTCATCATGAGGCAGGACATCAAACAGAATAATCCTTTCAGACTACCAGGAGACCGTCGCCATGATCTTACCGGTTGAGGCTGCGTCTTTGAAAATTTTCTCCGGAGGGGAGGTGATATGGCGCCACAGCATGGATTACTGTTTTGTATCCAATTCGAAGTGGTAAACCGATGTTTCATCGCCAGTGACGATGTTCGGCAAAGATTTTCACGGTCAACCCCATAAGACGTAAGCAATCCCGCACAGATGATTCTTCGTTGCTCTTAATGGTCTTTCGTTACGTGGCGAAGAACCCAGTGGGCACTCACCTTAGAGTACTGGGGGATGAATGTGACAGCACTACCAACAGAGACGTCCAGTTGTGCAGCAGGGTATTGGGTTGTGGTCAGTCGATCACGCACGAATGGGTGCATCCGCACTTTCAAACATTGCAGAAGTCGTAGGTGTGTGCGACCTTGTTGCGATTACAGACGCGTCCCCGAACGACTCACCAGCTTCTATTCACTGACAGGTCTCTGTAGACATCCCGAAAGCGCCCATGAATATCTACGATGCTCTATTCCTTCATAAAAAAACTCAGTGACAGCCGTGCTTGGAGCAATTTTGAAAGCTTCGTGTAGCGTCGCCACCTGGCGGAACTTCATGGAACTGTAGTTAACAGTTGCGTCCTTTCATTTAGTACTTCGTACCAATTATTTTACGTAGCTCTAATCCGACAATTGTAATCGATAAATGTGTTGGGATGTGAAATAAAATCCTACCACTTACACAAAAATAGTACAAAATCTAATTAAAATCTTAAGCAGATATTTGCATTGTTTTGTCCGTTAAAAAGTAATATAAAAATTAGACTTTCACGTTGTCAGTTTTTAATTGCGAATTCGTTGTTACGTAATGATAGTTACAAATAAAAGTTGTTTCTACACATCACCGTAGTTGTCGCGATGGCAATAAATGAGATTTGGATACGAAATGGTTTCTCTTACAGATGTGTCAGGTCACTACTGTGTTGAAATTGAGTTTACTGAAACAGTCAAGCCTGTACACGAAATGAATACATGCGAAAAATACCGAGGAATACAGTAGCAGAACGTATTCTAAAATCTTAAACGACGAATAACATAGCCCACTCTGGCCTCCGGAATTAACGGTTTGCAACAGAATGCCATCCGTTGTCTGCTCGTAACAGATATGCTGGCAGCCAACAAAAGAACCATTCATGTGCTCGCCCTTTGCACTTATCAGCGAGTAAGTCAGCTGACTACAGTCCGACCGGTGCTTTTTTTTGTCTCGTCGTAAACCCTTCCTGTTCTTGGACTAGTGTGTATATTACACCAAGAACTTTCTGCTCGCAGCGGCGAGCAGAGTGTATATTGCGATGCTGTCTAATTTATGACTGTGATGGGTGCTATTCAAAGACGGCAATAGCTAAGTGTAACAAGATCGTCTAATGTTTCGAAGTTGCTTATGCACATTTAGTACGGATGGCGTTACCTCATACTTCGGTTAATTTTGTGTCATACAAACCATTTACAAAGAATCACTCGCATCTGGATGCAATCTCATAGACCGTGCTTCGTACTTCATTAACAGCGCAGCGTTAGAATGAAAGGAAAAAAATGGATTACTTACAACTTTTTTAAAATACTTCGTTGTTGTTGTACATTGTAAACTAAAGAGACTAATGAGGGAGTAACACATTTCGTAATGAAGCTGGAAATCCTGTTAGAAAAAACCATCTCACTACCAAAACTAATAATCATTGCTCTTTACAAACACAACCAGCCAGCTAACCCCATTTCAAGTATGTTCGCCAAATCTGCGGGCTGAAAATGGATCTTCATCAAGTAGTTCACTTCACCGGGACACGTGTAACTTAGTGGTTTATATACGGGATGAAAGCGATAATTGTTTACAAAGTACCACAGTTTTGTGGAGGAAGTAGAGACGAATAGTTTTGTGTATGGCACTTGTGGTCTATCAAGTCGGGAAAAGCCTCAAATTGGTCTACAGAACCCACATAAACTGCAGTGCAAGCGCGTCGGGCAAGGGTTTCACATATTCTCTCGCACTCTACGCTCAAACTGTTCGTTCTGAAGTAAAAATGAATAGGACATTTTATGCTGAAAATTTAATGTAGTTAAAAATTGTACTCTGATAAATTTTCGTTGGAGGCTGCAGTTTTCGAATTAATCAAGAAAAGGTACATGAGGATCTTCTAACATACTCCGACCCCCACAGCCGATCCTCACCAGTGAGTTTTAGTGTGTTATTCATAATACTCTCTGTCCTACCGTCGTACAAAAATTTGTGGCCGCACAATTGGTTTCCCTTACATTCGACCATAGTGACATACGGTCAGGAGAACGGTGTGCGGACCACATGCCCCTCCGTACCCGTATCCAGTGACGCCTGTGGGCTGAGGATCACACCGCAGCAGGTCGGTACCGTTGGGCCTTCATGGCATTTTCGGGCAGAGTTTTAGTTTTTATTATTTTAAACGTACCAGTGAGGGTAATCAACGTTACTCAGAACTAATTACGAAGAAAATTCGATCGAAACTAAGAAATGAGCAAAGTAGTTCCGTAGTCATAAGGCAAGGCAATTTAAACGATTTATTCGGCGGTATTATAATGTTCAAATTCACGAAATTGTTAGGTAAAATTGACTTCAGACGTCAATTTACAATTTGTACGTGCACGATTTTGCCGGTGGCGTAATAAGCACAGCCAGTCGCTGATGACATTGTTCTCCTCAGTAAAAGTGAAGAATAATTACAGAACCTCTTGAATGGAACGGTGGACGGACTATTGAATTGAGAATTAACCGAAGAAAGACGAAAGTAATGAGGATGACAGAAGTGAGATTAGCGATAAATTTTACGTAAAAATTGTTGTGAACTAATTGAGAAGTAGTAAAATAATATGTGGCCCGCAAAGCAATGACGACATAAAAAGCAACTAGCACAGGCGAAGAGGGAATTCCTGACCAGGAGATGGTTTCGGGCAGGGGCTTCAGTGTTACAATTTTTTTTTTTTTTTTTTTTTCGTAATGTGAGTTCAGAGAACAGCATGCAGGGTAGTAATAGATTGTGTGGAAACGGCATAAGAGGAGGATCGAAGGGTTTGATATACGGTGCCAAAGAAAGATGTTGAAAAATTAGGTGGATTGATATGAAATGATTCTCCACGGAATCTGAGAACCTATGGAAAATACCGACAAGATGAAGGGACAGGCTGTTATAGGACATGTATTAAAACACCAGGAAATTAAAAAAAAACTATAGGGTAAGCGAGATTGGAATACATCCAACAAATAGAGGACATAATGTGTATGCATGCAAATTCTACCCTGACTCTTGCTACCTACCCTGCAACGAAATTCGGCTCACTGATTTACGTCAGACTTAGTGTACTTGTAATAGTCCATTAGGAGAACTTAGTATGCAAGTAGTAAGGGTTACTATGTAAGCGATTTAGAGGTAATTACTACAAGAGACGGTTTACGCGTCAGTGACGTACCGGTGCGTTGCGACTTTAGCACGAGCTGGCGGCGGTCATGTGATATAGCGTTCCAGCTCACTTACTGTGGACCGCTGGATCTATACTGCTCATGTTATATTTTTTTTCAATTTATATTTTTTCAACACTAGTCATACTATCGGGTACATATTACATTTGAAAGGTGACACAACTCTGATGACTACGGAAACACAGTGTTGTAAATAATTGAAGCCTTCTAAATTTGAAAGTACACAGAGCTCAGATGAAGTTCAAGATAAGTGTAATGTGTGGTATTCTTGAACGCTCCTAGAACCTAGCTGGGATGCGCAGGAGGGCGCTATAGCAGCCAACACGATTGGCCGATCTGAGGTCGAGAGGCGCGCTACGGACAGCTGTTGTATCAGGGTCTCCTCGCGTAGCGGCTTCGCTCCCGTATCGAACGGCTCGCTCGAAAAGGCACAGGTCAGCTTAGCCGCCGGCGCAGCGGCAGCTTCTCTGTCCGCCCATTCGCTTGTCTCTCCCGGAAATTGGGGGACTGTTCGACAACCGTACTCGTACCGGTGCGACATTTCGATTGACTTTGGAAATTTCATGGTCTCCGGAATCCGACGCTGTTATTAGAATCTACCTCTTTATTGAGAATTTGATTAGATATCTATCTGAGGCTTCAGAAAATAAGACAAACACATTTCAGCCGTGCTCAGTCGGGCGTCGTCATTCACCAAAAATTGAATTTCTGAGGTAATTATGAGCCCCAGTACGGGCTCTAATTTCTCTTATGCTTTATGTATCAAGTCATTAATATAAGCATCTTTTTGTTGAAATTTGCCAAACTTGTTTACAGAAAATGATTTTAATGTAAGCAGTGTCATATCGTGAAGTATTTACTCTGATAATAGATTTACACAATGAATTAGCAGTGTTATGTGGAATTACTTTGAACTGAAACTGTATCACTGTTTGGAAAAAAATGAAAAACCAAGACCGATAGATGTGATCACAGTGAACTTTATTCCGATTAGGGACGTGACACTACACAAATGATTGGCAATATAGACCTATACATGCTACGTTACTATGGAAATTCGGTATGGAGTAGCGCCACGACCTGCTGCAATCAGAGCGTGCGTGGGTATTCTGCTGGGGAATACTCTGCCACGTGGTTTGTTAGCGCATCCATAAAACATCAACTGTGACTGGGTGACGACCTGAGCGAACAAGATGCCGACTGACCATACCCTAGACGTGTTAGACATTTCAGGCGAACAGACAGGCCGGGGCAGCAGTGATACCCGTTCTTCGAAGAATGCTTGCACATTCCTTACCACATGCGGCCGAGCGTTGCTCTGCTCAGGTATAGCATGTGGAACGGCGTATAGGAGAGGCAGTGTAAAACGTCCATGATGTAGCTGTTTACATTGCCCTCAGGAGGTAGGAGGCGAGATCCTTGTTACAGGCAATGGCGCCACCAAACAATCCTACCTGGCGTTTTGTCCGCTAGGTCGTTCAACAGTGCGGTCTACCCGACTGCGTTCACTCACTACCGCGGCGTCGAACGCATACGCGGCCATTGCTGTAGGTAACTTAAAACGGAACTCGACCGAAAACACTACATTTTGCCATTCAGCACACCATTGTCGGCGTTCACTGCCCATTGCAGTCTGCGGCGTTGGTGGGTCCTGGTCAGTGGAAGCCTATGTACTGTCATGCGTGATGCCAGACCAGCTCGCAAAAGACGGCGTCGAACCGACGACGCAGAGAAGACCATACTCGTTGCAGTGCTCCAAACGTCGCGCCAGCACTGAACGAAGCTGTTCTATCGGTTATGGCCAAGATGGCTGTCATTTCGCGCTGCGGTCACATTGTGTCGTCTAGTACCCTGTCGGCACTGTGTGCGGCCCTCTTCTCCCCACAGGTTCCACATACACCCCACTGTTGAAGGCATTGTGCTCTGTACGGGCCGCATTGTCAGGGAACGACAGACCCACCTCCCGGAGACCAATCGTTCTGCCCCATTCGAACGTACTCACATGCCGATGTTTCACCATGTGAAATGAAATGGGCGAGGCGTAGTGGCACGTAGTTACACGTTTCCACTTAATATGACAGCAACGCACAGAATGATCGTTGCCTAACACTGAACTGCCCGTTCACATAAGAGGGCACTATTTAGGCCTACGTGCACGCCATCTCTCGGCCATTTAAATCACGTATGGTCCCGCTGTTCTACACGTCCTCTTATTGTGACATGTTGCATCTGAGCGTTTCGCTTTCTACAAAAAAGTGGTGTTCCTATTAACAATATTTTGACATTGAAATAACAGTAAGCTGCATGGCGCTAATATACTTTTGAAATCATTACATGACATATTTTTTACAGAATCAGTTATTTTCACCGTAGAAATCTGTTCTGCTTCGAAACGGGAAATGTTTTACGTGTTCGAATATTTTATAATTATACATGAACAAAAAAATTATTCTGTGCTAACAAAAAGCGCGACACGACGTAACATTAGTATCTTAAGCTACGGTTGATGGAGGTATTACAGCGTTCTGTTTGTGTCATCCCACGCGTGCTTTGGTTTCTCGCGATATCTACTGAAGCTTTGTAATATTTTGAAGTTCGAGTGAGAATCACAGCGTTAGTTTCTTAACGGTTTGAACTTCGTTTTTATCCTCATTATTTGGAGAAAGCAGTTCAAAGTAACTGGTTGAGCGAAATGGGCAACGGGTCGCTGGACATGACATTTGGGAGTAGCGGAGTTTTTATTCGTATCTTACCCGCCAGATACATGGCTTCTGTAGTTTACTTGGATCCGTTACGGTAGATGTTGGGATGACTCTTACGAAAATTCCACGCCCAGATCCGTGTCGACACACACACACACACACACACACACACACACACACACATACACACAGGTCCACAGTCAGTGTCATAACCCAAACTTTTTCTCAGTGACATCATCGTTGGCACTTTTTGACACTTTTTCTTGGAACCTCACACAAGTTTTAATTCTGTGCAGGAATGAAACTCGAACCTGATACATTTGCCCGCGAATGACTAAGGTTCCGGGTTCCGAGTACTTGTGCGGCACGCAGTTAGAATCAGTCAGGAAATTTCGATCACGGCATACTAAGCTGCAGAGTGAAAATTCATTCAGGACCTTTTATCATTTCTTTGTGTATAAGTATTAACAACACTTGAAGGAGAAGAGAAACTTAAGAGAGAAAATTCAGTAGATTTTATTATGTGCACTTAATAGTAATACAGCATTCTGTTGCAAAATTATTTCCTTCGCGTGACAGTTACGACCACTCCTGCATTTACGTTCTGGCAGGAGCAAATACTTCTGCAGTTGTATTGCAGTACGTATGAAACACATCGGGCTAGAGCAGCTAACTTCTCAGTGAGTCAACAGAAACAGTAGTAAGGCTTTGTCGCGGCGCAACAGATGGGGTCAGAAGATACGGTGGCACTTAAGTTTGTCCACAGGCTTCAGTCACCTTCCCCCACCTGTTACATGCGGTAACTCCGCACTCGATTAAAGGGTCCGATGTGGTGGGTAAATTACTGTGTTCGTAAACTGAGCTCTCTGAGCGAGACGGCGTGGAATCGCGCAGCGACACGGCATGCGTCAGTGTGTTTGTGCTCTAGGGAGGGACGGCGGGCATCACTTGTGCTGCTTCGCGTAACCGGCCGAAGCCTGCAAGCGCCGCCATGGGGGCACGTGTTGCGTAGCGAATCAGTCGTCGCCCACGGCTGGCGTCGCTCAGGCTGTGAGCGGGTCAGTGATTCCTGGTGGCGCCCACGTGGGACCAGATATCCCACTGCGCCTCGTGCTGGCCTTGACCGCCTTACACGGCGTGCGCTGGTGCGCCGCTCCCCCCGCCGACTTCTCGCTCTTCATGCTCGTGGCGCCTTCCACGAACAGCCGCCGGGAAGCGACCAACCACCAGTGTAACTATACGGCCGGGCGAGATATCTACCACATACGGGGGCATTGTGGAAAGTTCTCGATCTGGCACGGTGTCAACATCAACGGAAAATCATGCTGGTGCTGTTACAAAGTGTCTACTTGACCTACGGATCGACTGACGTTAAATACTAATCTTCCTTCCTTCGCACGTATGCGAAGCAGTTCCATTTACACTATCTTTTAAAGTCGCCTTCGTTTAAATGGATAATCTTGAGTGTTATATCGTCATAAAAACATTGTTTTGAACTGTTTAGCCGGCCGGAGTGGCCTAGCGGTTAAAGGCACTACAGTCTGGAACCGCACGACCGCTACGGTCGCAGGTTCGAATCCTGCCTCGGGCATGGATGTGTGTGATGTCCTTAGGTTAGTTAGGTTTAAGTAGTTCTAGGGGGCTTATGACCACAGCAGTTGAGTCCCATAGTGCTCAGAACCATTTGAACCAATTTTTTTTTTAACTGTGTATTAGCAACTGAAGTTCCTAAAAAGTTGCCAAATATTTATAGAGTGACAGTTGTTTCATTCTCTGCAATTTAGTAACGCGGGCCGCTTAATCCAAAGGTGGCCGTAGATCTTTTGGATATGATCCACGTGAAAGTCGTCGAAGACGGCGAACACAGAGTGCACGATGTAGCTTTGAACTACGAATTTCTGAGCAGTGTTTCTTCGTTTTAAATTAATCCAACGCATTGTTCGCTCCGGCTTATTGCTGTGATAAAGACGTCTTACCTTAAATCACATGAGAAACGATTGAAGCAGTGATGAAAGTTTGCGCTAAAAGAATGTCATTTACCGGGAAGATTATGGTCAGTATTTTCTGGGATGCAAAGTTTTGTTCTTACTGATTACGTGCCGCGCGGTTAGAGGCGCCACGTCACGGTTTGCGCGGCCCCTCCCGCCGGAGGTTCGAGTCCTCTCTCGGGCATGGCTGTGTGTGATCTTAGCGTAAGTTAAAGTAGTGTGTAAGTCTAGGGACCGATGACCTCAGCAGTTTGGTCCGTTAAGAATTCACACACATATGAACATTTACTGATTACGTTGCGCCGGGTAAAAAAAGTGAGAACCCGCCTGCATTGCGGAAGCTGAAACAGATGACCATCAGGAAACAGCACTGAGCAGAAAATTTCTTTGGAGGAACTGCGAGCGAAACCCCACGTAATGGGCATAAAGTACAGTCATGAGCCACAACATTATGATCACCCGCTTTATCCTAGATCATTAAACCCTCGTAAAATTTACGATTGGTACCAATCTGGTACAGTCAATATAGGGTGAAAAACAGGACGTTTTGTATGTGACATACCATTAGAGACTTTCTAATTGTAATTAATTAGCGTATGAACTATATATTTCGATTCCTGGAGCTGTAAAATTTACGGCGGTTTAGGGACACTTTCACATTCGCTGTTGAATCACCTTTCGAACTTAACGGAGCAGCGAGCCTGCTTGGCACGGCTTCCACAAATATTTCCTAGGTTTCCAGACGAATGTGGCATGAAATGTTTACTGATAGGTCACGCAATTTCCGTTGAATTGCGGTTTGCCCGCATGTGCTTGGCGTCAAATAGCGTCCCAGTAGGGCCCTATCCTCCTCCTCCTCCTCCTCCTCCTCCTCCTCCTCTCTCCCCCCCCCCCCCCCATGAAAAACGACATAATGCGAGTTTGCTACCTCACACCACCGTAGCACTATTCTGGCCTCGTGACAAAGGGAGTTATCCTGCTGGAAACTGCGCGCAGTCCACAGCAGTCATAGTGTCTTTAATTACTCTGTAATTCCCATGGAAGCCCAGGTGAACGAACGTGCTCCATAGCACAGTACATCATCCATCGGCCCGTGACCGTGACGAGGTGAATGTTTCGAGCAACCGTTCATCTGGATGACAGCATATCGGTAAAGGACCACTGATCTTGTGTACCAAGAAACGTTTTTCACCCGACCGCGTGACTCGTTTCCATTTATCCACGTTCCATTTTCAATGCTTTCGTAACCACTACGGTTGTAAACATTGCGTCAACATGGGTCTCGCTCGTTAGCTGTGGAACCCTACCTGCAGGTTTAATCTCTTTTTTGCGGTGCGCAGCTTGAAAGTCTCGAAGCATAATATTTTAAAAGCAGTCGTTTTGTTGCTATTCTCCACAGGTGCCAAAGTACTGCATCAACACTTCAGCGATAGGCCGGTATCATTCGCATTCCATACTTATTCCGAACAGTATTTATATTGCTCAGAACTTGGCGACCCGACAGATTACGCAACAAGTGTCATAGCGTCTGCCAAGTGAAGAAATGTCTTGGAATGGGTGTTTCATCCATAATTAAGTTGAATGCTAAATTATATATTCGTTCATTCAGTTGGGGAAATGTAGAGTGGACACAGCGGTATTGAGCAATCGTAACAATCTGTTTTTTGAACCACAACCTCTGAGTCCACCAACAAAACGTATTACTATGATGCAGAATATTACAGGAGCCACGCAACATAATGACAATGAGTTAATGAGGATTGTGTGACCGTATAAGTGATAATGTGTGTTCCCTACAGCATTAAGATTTTGTTACATACAGGGAATCACAAAGGAGCTCTTGTTTTGGATAGCCTTAATTTCGGTCTCCGTCTTCATAGACGAATTGTATGTTGCAGTTCATGTGTGTATGTCCTGGTACAGATGATCCCTCTTTTCGCCGCCAGTAATTTACGGGGATGGCGGGGGAGGGAGATTTAATGAACGTGGGAATGAACATCACCCTTCACTCTACCATGGTTTTCGCACTCTGAGACCAGTGCAGATTTTATTTCCTGTAATCGCTGACTGAACTGGGTGGTGCAGCTTACGGAGAATACTGCCAAAATTATAATAATTCTCAAGACGTAAACATCCATTCTGCCATTAACAGTAATAGTAGTAAGACTTTTTGATGTACCAATCTCGATTGTAGTGTTAGCTCAGGTCTCTCACGTCACGACCTTTGACGGATTACATGTGAAGTAATTCGTAACGGCTGCTTATCGTCTGCAGGCGATGCTTGAATTTGGTTGTTGAACGAGACCGTTGGAGGGCTGGGGTACCATCTCATCAGATTTGGCGCCGTAGCAGCAGCAGTAGTAGTAGTAGTAGTAGTAGTAGAAGGAGAAGACCTGTAGTTTCCGTGATACATGGTACTGTGAGTACCCTTACATCAGAGTGAAAAGTGCTAGTTTAAATAGGTTACAACCAGACTTGCCAATTTAAAGTTGTTGAACGATGCGTGCAAGCCTGTGAAGGCCAGCCGTAGACTGCTGGGACTAAGCGGCGCTTCGATCGGCCGCATTCTGTATGCCGCGGGTAGGCACGGCGTTTAAATTTAGCAGCTGCCGCCACACGTTTGTTCCATAGCTTAATGTAAGCCAGCCACCATAGCGGCACTTACATGCTGCCGTTGACACTGTTGCATCCGAAACCAACGCACAACAGTGTTTTGTGTCCAACATCTGGGAAGTAAATTAAGCAGCAGGTTTACATTACATCAGGCATGCTAGAACGTTAACCGTTTACGTTGGGTAAACGGCTTGGTGCCACGATTGAATGTCATAGCTCCATCTATTTACGCAGCTCCTATAGTGGTATACCCAAATTCTTCATGCCTGATTAAAACTGTTGGTGAAAACATCAGAGGGGACATGGGATCTTTTGGTCCGTTCGTGCCAGTATTTCAATATAAAGTAGTTGTCAGACTGTGATTAATGCAACAGCTAGCAGATGGATTTAGCATTCTTAGGCTCGATTCACACGGTGGGCAACGTCACGTCAACGTCAGTGACGTCACATACCGTCAAAAATCCACTTGCATTCACACTGGACGGACCGTCAAGCGACGGCAAAACTTCAACCACGTTTTGGCGCGTTGTTGGAAACTCGCAGAAGTGTTCACGAGAGAGGATGGCGGACATTGTATTTAGTCTTGATGAACTTGCTACGATTGCAATTGCTTTAGATGATGAGGAAACAGAGCGGAAATTGGCAAGGTAATCAAAACTAACGTGGGTGAAGAAAATGATTTTGGAGAGAGTGTGTGAAGGCGAATATAACACATTGTATAGAGAGCTGGAGAAGAGGAGACGTCATTTTATAAATATTTACGAATGTCGAGACAGCAATTTTTTAATTTGCTGTCTTTGATAAGCAGCAGCATCAAGAAAGCAGACACAAACATGCGCCGTGCAATGTCTCCACGAGAGAAACTAATGGTTTGTTTGAGGTTAGTCTGATGCTTCAGCTTTACCTATTCCTTTGAGGGTTCCTGTTCTTCCCCTTCACGTATTTTATAGAACAGAATATTTATTGTAATACTGCACACTATCAACAAATTGATCTATAGGCTAAACAGTCACAATTTATGGCCCCTTGTTATGTAGATCTAAATCTGCTACAGTTCGCCCTGCATAAACTTTGGTACTGCAGAGAACCATCTGCACACTGTATATGAATGTGGAACATCGGAGTTTTTACTGCAGTTGTACTTAAATAAGCTGTATCCATACGAAATGTTGAGTGAGACTCAGTTCCAGAAAGTATGTAAATAAATGTTATACATAAGTAAACTACTAGCCAAAATGACTATGTGGCGTAGAATACTCATATTTGCTTCGGAATGATAAGTATTACATATAAACATGGTCGAAATAAACTTTCACGACTCGCGAATAATTGTGAAATTGGGAAGCAGGAAGGCTCTAACCTCTGCTAAGCGTTTTTCCTCCTAATCGTGAATACATACATTACATACAAAGTAAATATAATATGCAGTAGGCCTGCAATATTCAGTTATTTACCTGTGCGACCGATAACCAATCCAATGTTTTCCATATTTCTTCTTTAAACAAAGTGTCGCTGTATTTTTTGCAGCTCATGTCGTACAACTCCACATTTTGGCGAACAAGTTCGATTAAATTCTCGTCGTTCATGTTTATATAAAAACATTTTATAACCAAAAACTCAGTAGATGTTTTCGATGTGGAGAACACTGCTAGCAGAATCTAACTCGTGCCATGCGAGCAGCCGCAAAATAGACAGAAAAGTAACAGCCAATCGTAAGCAGTTCGCCAACCACGTGACCCCCACCGAAAACGTCAAACTATTCTTTCGAAGCATACCGGCCGGCAGGCAAACTGACGTTGACGTGACGTTGCCCACCGTGTGAATTGAGCCTTATCTGATGTCGGAGCTGCGAAGTACTTCCACGAAATAATGTGTAACTGTACACGATGACTTTCTGCGAAGACGGACGCGATTTGATACCGTCAATGTGACCCGCAGGCTCGAAAAAAATACAGTAACAGTGTGATTAATCTTCCACTCTGCAGTGGAGTGTGCTGTGTTCTTAAAAACATTATCAGTGTTCAAAAATGGCTCTGAGCTCTATGGGACTTTTAACATCTGTGGTCATCAGTCCCCTAGAACTTAGAACTACTTAAACCTAACTAACCTAAGGACATCACACACATCCATGCCCGAGGCAGAATTCGAACCTGCGACCGTAGCGGTCGCGCGGTTCCGGACTGAGCGCCTAGAACCGCTAGACCACCGCGGCCGGCCATTATCAGTGTAAGGCAAAGTATCGGATTAGGGGTCCGGTGCAGAACTTAGTTATAATCTGTAATTAAATTTAATTACTTACACCTTTTGTCGTGTGACTCGGTGGCTGAATGAGTGTCAGACTACAAAGCCAAAGGTTCAGAGTCGATCCAAAGAATCATTTGTTATTAGCTGGTACTTCCACATTTGAAGAGATGTGTATACTTGTGCAGGGGTTCGACAAAAATATGGAAACACGATAAGAAACACGTGCTTCAGTATAAATGCAGATGCTAGTAAAGCCTGAAGGTGTTTGACCACGAATGGCACCTGTGCAGTGTTCTCAACACGTTGCAAGAGTGTCATAACAGGATGTGTAGTTATAAATGTATTATGAATTCGAACGCGTGTAAATTGTCGTTGCTCGTATGATGTGTACTTTCATAACCAAGGTAGCCGAAGTGTTTGATGTTTCAAGAGGCACAACATCGAAAATTTCTACTGCATACATGGAAAGCGGAAAAACAACATCCGCTAATCACAACGCGAACGAAAGTGCGAGTTAGGTGAACGTGACGGACAGTCACTTAAGGGCATTGTGATGGAAAAATGAGGGAACGGCATGTGCAAAAGTCGCTGCAGAACTGAATGTCGCACTCGCAAACCCTGTCAGCACCAAAAACACACGAAGGGAGCTTCATAAGCAGGGAATTGCAGGGCGAACTGGAATTCCAAAGCCACTCATTAGTGATGCAAATACCCAAACAGGAAGCCATAAAGTTGGACCGTGGAGCAGTGAATGTGGTAGGATGAGTCTTGTTTCATACTGTGGCCAACTTCTAGCAGAGTTTAGTTCCCAGAGGGAAAAATGGCGGGGGTTCGGTGGTGACGGCAGCCATATCATGGCATTCAATGGGTCCCATGGTTAATCTGCCAAGGATTGTGAGACCATTTTAGGTGATAAAGTCCATCCTGTAGTACCATGTTCGTTCCCCAGTTGTGATGCAGTGTATCAAGTGACAGGTCCCGTGTACTCACAGCCACCTCGTCAAGGACTAGTTTTTTGAGGGCGCGGATGAATTGTCGCGTCGCCCCTTGCCACCATAGAAAACAGATCTCAATGTCATTGAGACCTCGTGGTCTACTTCGGAGAATGGGGTGCGTGATTACTATCCATCATCGTTAGCTTCAGTGGACACTGTGTTGCAGGAAGGATGGTACAAGATTCCCTTCAAAACCATACAGCACGTTTATTTATTTGTTCCATGACTACCGAAAGCGGTTTTTAGTGCTACCGTGTTAGGCATGATAACGTGTTGTGTTTTTGGTGTTTTCATAGTTTTCTCCACCACTGTATGTGACAAAAACAGCAAGTTGCGCTGTGGTTCGTAATTCACGTAATACTGTAAACCTCTCTACGATTGGTTAGATGTAGATACTCGTACGTCAGCCCAAATGTAGGTTGTCCAAGGGCATACCATCTTCAGTAGGGCAGCCTACATCCATTCTGTGCAAAACCACTGTGAAGTGCGTCGCAAACGGTACTTCTCATTGTACCACGCATCAGGGCTGCTTTTCGTTTCATTCACGTCTCGATCATGGTGTATCTAGGCGCGGATCCAGAGATAAGTTTATTGGTCACATTTTGTTCGTGATTTTGTTCGATTTTCGAAACGATTAATCTTTGGTGTCTGTTGAGGGGAGGAAGGATAAGAGTGACGTCTAAACCTGCTTCATACTTTCGTGCTGCTACTCAGAACATAAGTTGCTACCACTGTAAATAAGGCTTTCCCAAACTGTGTTCCGTGGGTCCTTGGTGTTCCACAGACAGTGTGAAGTAGTTATCCGCGAACAATTATTAATAATGTGGCCTTTTCTTTCGAGTTATTTAAAAAAAATTTTATAATGGTTTTGATGATTAGTGTATTCCTGGAATAAATCATTATTTAATCATGTTATAAACCTTAAAAATAGATCAGATGTTCCATCAAAGTACTAAGATACCAAAAGTGTTCTGTCAGAGGGCAGGGTGCCCTCCGCTTCGCTTCGTATGGTGGCTTGCGGAGTATATATGTAGACGTAGAAATTTGTGATCACCTGCTGTGGATTATCAGTGTCCATAATTTCTCTCTCTCTCTCTCCCCCCCCCCCCCTACTTTTCCATCCTTCCCTACAAATATAACTTGTCATACCAGGTTCTAACATGCCACAGATGCCCAGAGTGTTAATAGTAATAACAATAAAAAATTAATTATATAACATAAAACTTCCTGGCAGATTAAAACTGTGTGCCCGACCGAGACTCGAATTCGGGACCTTTGTCTTTCGCGGGCAAGTGCTCTACCAACTGAGCTACCGAAGCACGACTCACGCCCGGTACTCACAGCTTTACTTCTGCCAGTATCTCGTCTCCTACCTTCCAAACTGGTAGAGCACTTGCCCGCGAAAGGCAAAGGTCCCGAGTTCGAGTCTCGGTCGGGCACACAGTTTTAATCTGCTAGGAAGTTTCATATCAGCGCACACTCCGCTGCAGAGTGAAAATCTCATTCTGGAATTATATAACATGTTTGAATATAATAATTTACTGTCAATCCTTGAATTGAAATTCAGAGAAACCCATCATTTGAAGAGTGCTCTTCTCAGTTAATTGATCCCCCCAGGGGGTCCTCAACTCTTCTGTGGACACGTGCGTAGCTAGCACGGGACCCGAGCTAATGTGGCCCTCCTTCCTTTCCGGGCTGCATACCTTCCCTTCCCTTTCCGCATCCTTCCCCGTCCCACATCTTCGCCCCCCCCCCCCCCCCTCACCTCTGGCTCTTTCCTTCCCTTTCTCCCCCTCTGGGAGCATGGTTTGTGCCTACGTCCGGAGACGGACGCTCGAAACTGTTCCAAATTCCTTGCTTTCTACACTTGCAAGTCCTCGTCCTTCCTCTGTCCTTCTCTTTTCCTTCCCTCTTCTCATTGCCCTTTTCTCCGCTGCGGCGTTTGAGACCCCCCCTCTTCTTTCCTTTCCCTTTCTCTTTTTTCCGCCCTGTGCGTGTCTGAAGGCCGACCCACGCACTTCCATGCGTAGCCGGTGACGGGGTAACGCGTAATTCCCCGCCCCGGGTAGACAGGTAGGACACGTACGTACCCCCTGGTAACGGCCAGGCCCAGGGAGGGGTGATTACCCGAGCTGATACCTTCCGAAAGTGCCGATTGGTCCCTCCGTCCGTTTGTCGGGAGGTGTGACTTGAGGTGTGAACAATCACCTAAGGCGGGTGTGCCCTCAGTGTGGGCCCCCACAAGGGAGGAGCGCGCCATCGGAGACGCCGGTAATCATGGGGGATTCTTCCGCAATGGTTTCCTCACCTTCCACTATGTTTGCTCACAAACGTAAGTTCACTGAGTCTCAGCCACAGACGGTTCTTCCATCGTTGCCACAGTTCCTTGTTGTTTCTCGGTCTGACGAAGGTCACGACTTCTCCACGGTCAACCCTTTCATTATTCAGAAAGGTGTCGACGCAATTGCAGGTCCTGTAAAGTCTTGTTCCAGATTACGGAATGGCACCCTGTTGTTAGAAACACACAGTGCCCTCCAGGCACAAAAATTGCTGCGTACTTCTCTGCTCCACACCTTCCCTGTCCGGGTGGAACCGCACCGTACCTTAAATTCCTCACGTGGAGTCGTTTATACACGCTCCCTCGATGGATTGTCTGACTAAGAAATTCAGCACTACCTATCTGACCAGGGCGTAACGGCTGTACATAGGGTTATGAAAAGGGTTGACACGAACATCATTCCAACCCGCACTGTCTTCTTGACATTTGACAAAGTTCAACTACCATCGAAAATCAAAGCAGGCTATGAGATAATTTCCGTTCGCCCTTACGTCCCAAACCCTACGCGTTGCTATCGATGCCAGCGGTTCAATCACACCAGCCAGTCCTGTTCCAATCCGGCCAAATGTGTTACGTGTGGCAAGGATGCCCATGAGGGTGCTTGTCCACCTCCTTCCCCTCGCTGCATCAACTGTATGGGTGACCACGCTGCTTCCTCTCGAGATTGTCCCGTTTTTAAGGACGAAAAGCTCATCCAGGAAATTGCTGCTCGAAAATTATTCGCCAGTCGACAGCCCACCGTGACTCAGAAAGGAAAATACAGCACTGTCCTTGCTTCTCCTCGGCCAACAAAGGAGGCGGCCACGCAGACTTGTGACCTCACCTTTAGTACCACGGTCGTCAGATCGGCCAGCGCAAAGATCGCCCGTTCAACCTCACCACTTTCGCCTGCCCACTCTATGGCTCACTCTTCATCGGGTTCTGCTAAATCTCGAGCCCAAAAGTCAGACGCCAAGTCTTCGAAAAAAGAGCATACTCGTGAAGAGTTTTTACGTACCCCAACTTCACAACCATCGGTTCCTCCTTCATCTAAACATCATACTTCCAAGAAGGCTACAAAGAAACACAGTTCCTCTCCTTCTCCGCCAAGGCGTGTCCCATCTACAGCCCACCTGGCGGAAATAGCCCCCGGCCGTCTTTGTGTCCCCGAGGCGCACTGCTGGTGGCCGGTCAACCGGCCGATCGCTGGTGGCAGGAGCTGCTCCTGACCAACCTATGGATCAGGATCTTCTGCCTTCGACTGAATGCCATTCCATGCTGTCGGTCGCAAGCTCAGAGCAGTCGTTGAGTTGACAGCGACCTTGGTCACATTCCTCCATTTTCTGTTCACCCTATGTCCATTATCCACTGGAATATCCGCGGCATTCGAGCCAATCGGGATGAATTGTCGATCCTCTTACGATCCTACTCGCCGGTCATCTTCTGTCTTCAGGAAACAAAGCTGCGTCCCCATGACCGATTTGTTCTCCCTCATTTTCAGTCCGTCCGATATGACCTCCCCTCTGTTGAAGGCACTCCAGCCCATGGAGGACTCATGATTCTTCTCCATGATACTCTCCATTATCACCCTTCCTTCCAAGCTGTCGCCGTCCGTCTTTCCCTTTCTGGATACACGATACACGTTCTCTCTTTGTACGGTATACATTCTATCGTCCACACCAATGGCACGAGCTGATCTCCTTCATCTTCTTGGTCAGCTTCCACCCCCCTATTTGCTGGTTGGGGACTTCAATGCCCACCACCCGCTTTGGGGATCTCCACATCCTTGTCCACGTGGCTCACTATTGCTAGACGTCTTCCACCAAGGGGATCTAGTTTGCCTCAACACTGGGGTCCCCACATTTTTGTCTGCCTCCACGACAAATTTATCTCATTTGGACCTTGCGGTCGGTACTGTTCCGCTAGCTCGGCGCTTCGAATGGTTCGCCCTTGATGATACACACTCGAGTGACCACTTTCCATGTGTCCTTAGACTGCAGTCTCAACTGCCATATATGCGCTCGCGACGCTGGAAGTTTGCCCAAGCCGATTGGACACTTTTTTCGTCTCTAGCGACATTCGATGACCGTCGCTTTCCCAGCGTCGACGATAAGGTCACACATATTACCGACGTTATTCTTACAGCTGCGGAACGTTCAATACCACGCACCTCCGAATTGCCCTGGCGCCCCCCAGTTCCTTGGTGGAACGAGGCATGCCGTGACGCAATACGTGAGCGGCGACGTGCTCTTCGCATTTTCCGTGACCATCCAACTTTGGCCAACTGTATCCGATATAAGCAGCTCCGTGCGCGATGCCGTCGCGTCATCCGCGATAGCAAGAAGGCAAGCTGGAAATTCTTTATTAGCTCATTTAACACCTTCACTCCCTCGTCGGAAGTTTGGAGTCGGCTTCGACGGTTCTCAGGCGCGCCTAGTTTCTCCCCGGTCTCTGGGCTCACTGTCGCGCATGATACCTTAGTGGACCCCGTCGCAATTTCTAACTCATTGGGTCAGCACTTTGCTGAGATTTCGAGCTCTTCAAATTACCCGCCAGCGTTTCTCCCGAAGAAACGTGCAGCGGAAGTGCGACATCTTGCTTTCTCCTCTCAAAATCACGAAAGCTACAATACTGTTTTCTCCATGCGGGAACTCCAACATGCCTCTCTTCTTCTCGATCCTCCGCCCCAGGACCGGATGGTATCCACGTCCAAATGTTGCTGCATTTATCAACCCATAGTCTGCGTTACCTCCTTCGCCTTTATAATCGAATTTGGACCGACAGTACCTTTCCCAGACGATGGCGGGAAGCTATTGTCGTTCCCGTTCCGAAACCTGGAAAGGACAAACATCTCCCCTCTAGCTATCGCCCCATTTCTCTCACGAGTAGTGTCTGTAAGGTTTTGGAGCGTATGGTGAATTACCGTTTAGCTTGGTGGCTGGAGTCCCACAGTCTTTTAACACCAGCCCAATGCGGATTCTACTCTCTCCCGTACTTACTCCCAAGAAAATGGGGTACCCCAGGGCTCCGTGCTGAGTGTTGTACTGTTTGCCATTGCCATAAATCCAATTATGGATTGTCTCCTTCCTGATGTCTCGGGCTCCCTCTTTGTGGACGATTTTGCGATCTACTTACAGCTGTCAACGGACCAGCCTTCTTGAACGACGTCTTCAAGGATGTCTCGATCGCCTCCACTCGTGGAGCATCGAAACCGGCTTCCGTTTCTCACCCAGTAAGACCGTTTGTGTTAATTTTTGGCGACGTAAGGAGTTTCTTCCGCCCTCCTTACATCTAGGTCCTGTCAACCTTCCGTTCTCAGACGTCGCTAAATTCTTGGGTCTTATGTTTGACAGAAAACTGTGCTGGTCCTCCCACGTTTCCTATCTTTCGGCTCGCTGTCTGCGATCCCTTAACACCCTCCGTGTCCTGAATGGTACCTCCTGGGGAGCGGACCGAGTGGTCCTTCTCCGCCTCTATCGCGCCTTAGTGCGCTCGAAATTGGATTATGGAAGCATAGTCTACTCCTCTGCTCGGCCGTCTATTCTTCGGCGTGTCGACTCTATCCACCACCGTGGATTACGTTTAGTGTCTGGAGCTTTTTACACCAGCCCTGTGGAAAGCCTTTATGCTGAGACTGCTGAATCTCCGCTGTCCAATCGGCGAGCAGTCCTTCTGAGTCGTTATGCTAGCCATCTGTCTTCCATGCCTGCTAATCCAGCCCATGACCTTTTTTTCGACGCCTCCTTTGATGTAGGGTATGCAGGCCGCTCCTCCTCCCTACTACCCCCGGGAGTCCGCTTCCGTCAACTGCTCCATTCTCTTTCCTTCCGCTTTCCTAATACCTTCTTGACAACTTGGGGTACAGCACCGCCTTGGCTCCGTCCCCGGATCTGCTTGCTCCGTGTCCTATGTCAATTTCCCAAGGATGGTACCCCTACTCTTGTTTATCGTCGGGCATTTGCTGCTCTATGTGCACAAATGACGGACGCCACATTTATTTACATAGACGGCTCGAAAACATCGTTAGGTGTAGGGAGTGCCTATATTGTTGGCGACACCCCAAATCACTTTCGGCTTCCCGACCAGTGTTCGGTTTATACTGCGGAGCTTTACGCTGTTCTCCAGGCTGTCCACTACATCCGCCGCCATCAGCGGATACAGTACGTAATCTGCTCAGATTCTCTCAGCTCTCTCCTCAGTCTCCAAGCTCTTTACCCTGTGCACCCTCTGGTCCACCGGATTCAGGACTGTCTGCGCTTGCTCCACCTGGGGGGCGTCTCGGTGGCGTTCCTCTGGCTCCCGGGACACGCTGGTATCTGTGGGAATGAGGCGGCCGATATAGCGGCCAAGGCTGCAGTCTCTCTTCCTCGGCCAGCTATTCAGTCGCTTCCCTTCACCGATCTACGGAGCGGTTTATGTCGCAAAGTTGCTCATTTATGGCATGCGCATTGGTCAACACTTCCCCATAATAAATTGCGGGAAGTGAAAGCCCTTCCTTGCGCTTGGACCTCTTCCTCCCGAACGCGTCGTCGGGAGGAGATAATTTTAGCTAGACTCCGGATAGGGCACTGTCTTTTTAGCCATCGACATCTTTCAAGCGGCGATCCTCCCCCACTCTGTCCCCACTGCTCTCAGCTGTGGACGGTAAGACACCTTTTAATTGAATGCCCCTATTTTAATCCGTTACGCTCCCGTCTACAGCTATCGCCTGATCTATCGTCGATTTTAGCAGATGACACGCGCCCAGCCGACCGCGTTCTCCAGTTTATTAGTGACAGTGAAATGACGTCAGTCATTTGAAGCTTTTTTGGGGACAACCAACCCATTTCTGTAGTAGATTTTTAAGCATTCCTTCTGTTTTTAGTTTCTCCAATTTTATGACTTTGTTCCCATTGCTGCTGGTTTTCAATTTCGGTTTTTTACTGTTTCCTAAGTCACGGGCTGGGCGCTAATGACCATAGAAGTTTCGCGCCCTAAAACAAAAAAAAAAAACGGTTAATTGATACTTTCATGTGTTGTGCAGTTCATGGAATAATTTTAATAGCAGCAAGCCCTCACAACTTTGTCAACGCCATAATTTACACGATATAAAATCAAAATATGCAATCTCAATTACTATTGCTAATACTTCACTTGGCACAACGATTAAGAAGTTAATATGTCAAATGTCATTGTTGGCTGGGATGTCCCACGGGTATTCTGTCTAGCATCTTCCCTTGCGGCTATAGGGAGCGTAGGTTAGTGTAATGAGTAAACGTGCTCCTTAGTGTGGTGGTGGTGGTGGTGGTGGTGATGGTAATAATAATAATCGAAGAGAAAGGGTGAAACGCGGTCCCGGCAAGTAGCCCACCCCTCTCGAATAGCCTACGGAACTTAACGTCCCCAGGCGACGGACGGATCAGCAACAACAGTGTCACATGCTCTCAATTCATGAGACACTGCGAACAGATACAGAATGTAATCCGGGACTTGGCGCAAAGACTAGTATACACCGCCACCGCCTTTCTCTCCAAACATGCGCAGTGAAAATTTTATCAGCCACCAGAATTCGAAGCGAAGTACCTCAGAGTCGCGTGCCACCGCACAGTCGTGCGTTTGCGACCTCAGCTACGGAGGCGGGTAGCACTAACAAAGATTTTGAAGACAGGTCTGCAGACTGTATTAGCATGTAAATTTAGGGAATGGTGTTTGTTTCAGCCGTTTCCGTCTACGTTTAGGAAACGTCAGTCTTACTGTTATTTTCTTGGCGGGTGGCCTTTCCTTTCTCCACTTCTTTGGACTCAGGAACATACAGGATCTGTTGTTGGCAGCCGTCTGTGGTCGCCATTAGCTGGCTGAAATGTGTTTCGGGAGCAAGTAAGCCGCGAGCCTATCCACGGTTGCCAGCCCTCAGATAAGCTGCTAAAAAAGTGGAGTTTCTTGCCGTTACCAAGGCCTTTCGTTTTCATTGTTCTTCACAAGCTGGCCAGAAGGGTTTTGAAACTGAAATAATTAATTAGTAAGCAGTACTTTGAAGGGGTCTCGATCCCAATGACGTTCCCTTATGATCTGCGCATGTGTGTGTCACTTCTGTTACCTTTCTCGTAGACGACTATGGCTTGTGCTTTCTTCCAATTCCAGGAACAATTTTTATTGTTCAAAGGATCTTCAGTATATCATCATCGAGAGAGAGAGGCTAAGTTGTCATATCTGTAGCTAATCTTACAGAGATTCCAGTGGGGCATGGGATATTGTTGTTCAGTTGTAGCTATTTCAGCTGTTCGTCCAAATCTCTGACACTATTACCTACAGCATTCATCTTTGTAGTTCTGCTAGAATTACATTGGGACAGTATCCTCCCTTTGTAAAGGCACATCTGAAAACAGAGTTTAGTATTTCTGATTTTCCTTTGGTACTCTGGTTCCCTCCTCGGTCACCCATGATTGTTTCGACACTAATTTTAATAATTTGACTGCCTTAACTTATGACTAGAATTTCATTGAGATTTGTGATAAGTCTTTCTATAATATTCTGCCGTGGTAGTCGTTGAAGGCTTGACGCATTGCCCTATTGACAGCTAAACACATTTCATTTAGCATCTCTGTCTCTCGACCTAAGATTTGTCTTAAACTTGCTGTGCAGTGATTGCTCTTTCTTTAGAAGTTTATGTACATAGAAATCAGGAATTATTATACTCGATACATAAATAATGCCTAGTAAAGCATTGTTGTTCTCAAAAGTGCCTTGGCGTTGAAGATAAATTCAATTTTGAAACAGAGGTGTAGGTAATGGAATGAATAAAAAATAACGTTTTAATCCATGAGAGCCCCCCCCCCCCCCCCCCAGATTTGCCGTAAGCGTGTTAAAGGTGCATTCTTCTTCAAAACGTTGCACTAAATTATTTGTGTAATTTGTATGTAATTGAACTAGTAACACACCAATGGTACCATACTACCATAAGAAAAGTGTTAAAGAAAACCGCTAGGTGAATAATAATTGTTGCGTGTCTCGAAAGAGACCTGGAACATCGTTAAAGGGAAATTGAAGATGTCAAAAACACTCCCTAAGATATACATATACAAGAAAAGTGAGAAAACACAGAAAGAACGTAGCAGGCAACAGTGTTGAATTAAATTTTAAAAAATAAATTTGGAAGAAGGCGTGTGATATATGCGCTATCCCACTTCTTGAGCAACAAGAGTCACCACTTAACTCTTACCTATGCGTCAGTTTTAAAACTCAGAAAGAAATATAGTTATTAAGAGTTCGTGTAAAAGATTTCCCCAGCGTCGGACTGAGAGCAATTCTTCAAGACAAAGGTCACTTTATTCGGGGGCTAACTGATGCACAACGACAAGTTGATACGTGTATACCAGGCATAACATAATAAAAAAATCTTTTTCTGAAGATATTATTACCAGTCTCAGTGGAACCACCACCTCTTAAGAATAATACGGAACAAAAGTCAGCATTTCAGCCTCGTCTGTGTTAAATTTTATGTGACGCTTACCGAAACTAGTTTGAAGTGTGCACTTCTGTCTAAGGCACGCTTCTTTACACTTCATTGGATAAAAGTTTTTCAGTGCAGTGTCTGAAGATACACCTCTCACATTCAACCTGGTCATTAAAAGAAAAATGTGATCCAAACTATGTTTCCTTTCGTTGTAAGCAATTGGTTGATTCGAAGTGTCATAATTGATAAAAGTATTCGTCTTGTTTTAAGATTTGACTTCAACTTTAAGTTCTCAAAACAGTGTTCCACGCATCTTTGTGTCTTACTGCAAGTATTAATTCTCAGGGAAGATCACTAATGTCTGAAGATTGTTCCTGATAGCCTCCGTTCTAACATCAGTCACAAAGCTCAGAATGTGGTTGGAAAGATGGTCATGCATCCATATCGGGTGGAAGTGAAATATTTATTCCTCGTTACTACTCATCACAGGTGCAAAATACTGCTTTTTTGCAGTTTTACTAAGTTTCAGGCTTACTGCAAATTTTCAACTATAAAGTGAGGGTGTTAAGTTCCTGGATCCATATCTTCCTTTACATGCATTTCTTTTCGAAGAATGCAGAAACCCTTTTACGCCTTTGAGGCTGCGTTGATTCTGTAGGAGAGTGATTGTTCTCCGTTGCCTGATATTTGCTTGGCGGCTCATGTAGACAATTGGAAGCCTGTGATGCCGACTTAGGAGCAGAGGACGGGGCACATCGGAAGGGCCATTTACTGGCAAAGCCGATTGTCTCAAGCCCCTCCGGGCTTCAAGCTGCAATTCAGCTGCTACCTAATGACCTTCTCTTTTCTCAGGCTACACGTACGCTTTATTTTTTTAGCCTTCCCTTACAAACTGTGCCCCAGAATTAATATTAGGACGGTTGTGTTAAGATCATAGTTGCTTTTGTTGTAGCTGTCTTCAGTGGTTTGAAGCAGCTGTCGATACTGCTCTATCCTTCGCAAGCCCCTTCTTCCCGGAACAGCTACTGCAGCCTACATCCATTTGAACCTGCTTACAGTATTCATCTCTTGGACTTCCTCTTCAATTTTTGCCTTCCTATCTCCACTTCAGTTCTAAACTGGTGATTCCTTGATGTCTCGGGATGGATCTTATCAACCGATCCCTTCTTTTAGTCAAGTTTTGCCACAGATTTGTTCTCTCTCCAATTCTATTCAGTACCACGTTATTAATTACGTGATCTATCCATCTGATATTCAGCATTTTTCTGTAGCACCGTTGTTCAAAAGCATTTATTCAGTTGTTTGAACTGCGTATCGTCCACTTTTCACATCCGTGCAAGGCTACACTCCAGACACGTACATCCAGAAAAGACTTCCTAACAATCGAACCGATAGTCGATGTTAGCAAACGTAGAGCCCTCGAAAAAAAAGGGATAAGTCATAATTTGTACATTTTTCAGGAGAGGATATTTGTACTTTCCAAGACCACAAAAATACTTAACACGCCTATCGAGTTAACCAATATAATTTTGATGCTGAATTTAACGATTATAGAGGAAGTACATCAGTAAAAATTAGAACTGAAATAATATTTTAAAAAAGACAAAAACTTCGTAGAAAGTACATCTTTGCCACGAAAAGACGGTATCAAGTTCATCACGTTTTACTAGGCTTTCGTCCCGTTTTGTGTTGTTTAGCTTTGGAAGTTTCTGTGTTAGTCTTGGATTTGCGTTCGTTATGTGGTAGGTTGGAAGAGAAGTTTCTTGTGTCTTGCCCACAACAGTGTGTAATTTCTTGAAGGTCTGCTTATCTTTAATAAGATATTGACAGGATCTCAGAAAATATATCCATGGAATTAGTTATTTGCAAAACAATGTTGATTTACATTAGAAAGAGTTTCATATTACAATATTTACCATAGTGTACTCGATAAGGCCATAAGAATTCGTTCGGTCCCTGGGATTGATAATCGAAGTTTTTCTGTAGATCATCAGAACGTTCCAAATCTACTGGTGTGCAGGCCCCATTGCATGTAATTTTCTGTTTGAAGCAAAACTGTATTTCAACAGCTTATATCCTTTCACAATTACAGCATCTCTTAAAACAGTTGTGACCTGAAAGAACACTTCAGTTTGTAATATGCTTTTAAAAAATCGTCCGCGCTCGTATAATTTCTTGTTGACTTTGCAAGGCCTTGGATTTCCTCTTGCGATTTCAGAAACATTACACCAGGTTTCTGATAACTCTGCAGTATTTTCTTTTTTGTCAAACCAAAGTTCATGTTGCTGTTAAATATTTTTCGCTATGTCTCACATGCAACAGGAAGTTCAGGATATTTTTCTGTATACAACCTACGGCGTTTTGCTATTGATAGTTCTTCTGGAAGGCAAATTCTGACTGTCCTGCCTTGCCATAGTGGCTCTTTCTTCCCTTAAATGTACCTGTGTGGTTAATAACGGCTACCAAATTTTCTTCGTCATAAGGCCTTTTGTCAAACAGGAATTTCACTCAAGGTGTCATTTCTTTTGATTCTTACAGTGTTTCGGAAAGAACAGTGTCTAGCACTGGGCTTGTCATGGCTAGGCTTTGCACGAGGAGTGTATGTCACAGAAATTAGGCTGGTTGTGTAGGAAGATCGATCAGTCCTGTTACCTAACACATTAAAATTCTTGATAAGCTGTTCACTTTGGTGGGATCTAATTTGTTGGAAACTTTCAGACAATGAGCATTTGCTGTCACTGCCTAAGTCTTCAGACATTGCTCGAAGGTCCCTAAAAACATAACAAATTCTGCCATAACTTTTTCTCTTATTAGCTGATTAACAGATGGCTTCTCACGTTCATCACGTGATCCACACATATCAAAGATCTTAAGAGGACAACACTATCATCACGCTTCAAACTAAACACTATTACTGTTCAGGGAACAACACAGAGGAAGAAGCTCAACCAATCACGTTTGCGGTCGCAACCCGACTTACCTAACAGGTGTAATGTAAGCAGTGGAAGCAAGCCTTGGACTGGCCCCATTCTTTCCGTGAGAAGACTGACTTCGAACGTTCTTTCAGTTACCTCTAAAAATGAAATCCTTTGTCTTTCGGTGACTTGCTACGTTATTTGAAAGTCATTTCAACTGTCTTGTAGTACCGATGGATGGCCACCAGAATGTGCCAGAAACTCATTTCTTAGTTAAATGGTCTTACCCCGTTATTTCCGTGGGTCTTCAAATTTCTCTTGTTCAGAAAGATTGTCCTGCCATTGACAGTCTAAATTTTATATCCGCTCCGCTTCGGGCATCAATCATTTTATTTAACTGTCCAAATAGGAAAACTCCTCTACGTCTAGTGTCGCATTTCCTAATCTAATTGCCTCATCATGTTCGTCTTAAAAGCTCCTTTCAAGACACTCCATTAAGTTCAGCTGCTATTCCAAGTCTTTTCTTGCCTCTAATAGAATTACAGTGTTATCGGCAAACGGCAAAAAATTTTATTTCTTCTCTGTGAACCTCAATTCCTTCTCCAAATTTTTTCTTTGGTTTCCCTTACTGCTTTCCTTTCATGCCCATCGACTCTTACAACTGTCATATAGCTTCTGTACAAGTTGTAAATAACGTTTCGCTCCCTGTATTTTATCCCTGTTACCGAAAAAGTCAAAGTGCTTTACAGTCAGCATTTGCAAAAGTTTTCTGTAAATCAACAAATGCTTTAAACGTATTTTTGCCTTCCCTTAATCTATCTTACGCGAGAAGTCAGAGATTCAATATTGCTTCCTAAACAAAACGGATCTTTCTCTAGGCGGGCTTCTAACGGTTTTTCAATTTTTCTATCAATTATTTGTGGCAGTATTTTGCAACCGTCACTTATTTAATTGATAATTCAATAATAATCACACATGCCAGCACCTGAAATTATTACATTCTTCTTGAAGTATGAGCATATTCCAACTGTATCATATATCTTGCATACCACGTAGAATAGTTTTGTATGTCTGGCTCTGTCAGTAATGACAGAATGTCGTCTATTCGAGGGGCCTTATTTGACTTAAGTCTTTCAGTGCTCTGTCGAAATTTTGTGGCAGTATTATCTCATATCATGTTGGTTAGCCGTTTTGCACACACAGTTGGTTTCATTTCTTACGTATCAGTATTCCTTTTCGACGGTTTCATTTCCTGCACCTTTATATTTTCTTGTTATTTCAGGTGTGATCCTCTTCTGCGAGCCACCAGTTTTGGTGTCAGCCTGACTCAAATCTAATAGTGTTCGCGTCAGCAAGACTCACATGTAAATGCGTCAATATGTTAAGAGAACGTGTCGTAAAACATACCAATAAATGCAACACTCTCTACTAAATTTACCGTTATGTGACAGGTGAGATAAAAGCACGCGAAATGAAACATGTGCTTACTGCACATATCAGTAACGATCAGCGTACGGGTCAAAATAGGTTGAAAAGAGCACCAGCGAATTTACGCCATCTGCAAAGACTACAGTTACGACACCGCAGGTGTCCTGATACATAACCTTTGCCAACATGGAGCAGTTTATTCTTAGGTGCTAATCTGACCGTAATAGGAAACAGAGGTCAGTAACACTTCATTAACTATGCTAAGACATTGGCATGAAACGCACATAAACTAGCGAATTTCTTGAGCACTGCCTGGTTATGAAGACATACACAGTAACAAGGCATTGTAAAAAAAAGTTCTCATATTACATAGTGATCTTATTTTACTTAATATTCAGGTGACACGCTACAGCAACGCCAAGCAGCCAAAATACATTCGCAAATGTCATACATTGAAGCACAGTGATGATATCTCCCTTTATCGTTGAATACAAGTAACTCTTTTCATGATCGTCCAATGAAATTGTTAAATGAAATGTGAGACTCGCGCAGATGCCGTGCCCCAAAGGCATTAAACAAGGTGAATATGTTGTTGTGCGGTAGGTATAAAAGAACAGCCATGAAATATTTTGTTAAAAATTTCATCTACACATTTGAGGACGATAAAGCACATCATGCTGCTGCACATAACATGCCGTGTTTATATCTTGCTGAAAGAATGAGCTGTGCGGATTAGAGGTCGCGCGTATGCAACATCTAGAAGAAACGCACGGCGGCCGCTGTGGACGACCGGTTCTAGGCGCTTCAGTCCGGAACCACGCGCCTGCTACAGTCGCAGGTTCGAATCCTGTCTCGGGCATTGATGTGTGTGATGTCCTTAAGTTAGTTACGTTCAAGTAGTTCTAAGTCTAGGGGACTGATGACCTCAGATGTTAAGTCCCATAGTGCTTAGAGCCATTTGAACTATTTGAAGAAACGCCACTACCTTTTAGAGAAGGGCAATCACCATATAAACATAGCAAAAGAAAAACAATTTTAGTTTTGAAAATAATCAAAGTAATCTATGATAGTATTGGATATAGTTATTCACCAATAAATTTTGTGATGGTCCACATGTGCGCCTGGAAATGTATTACAGTGAAAATCTGATTCCGAAATTTCTGCATTAGCATCATACAGGGTGGTCAGAAACAGTATGAAAAGCTGTAAGAGCGTTGTAGGATAGCTTTTGCTGAGAAACAACTGATACCAATAAAATTCGATACGTTGAAGTTAGACAGTCAGGCCGTTGCGCGCAAGTTCAACCGGCACGCCGGAGACGGTGTACCGAGCGAGGTGGCGCGGTGGTCAGCACACTGGACTCGCATTCGGGAGGACGACAGTTCAAACCCGCGTCTGGCCTTGCTGATTTAGGTTTTCCGTGATTTCCCTAAATCTGTTCAGGCAAATGCCGTGATGGTTCCTTTGAAGAGGCCTGGCCGATTTCCTTCCCCGTCATTCCCTAATCCGATGGGACCGATGACCTCGCTGTTTGGTCCCTTCCCCCAAACCAACCAACCAACCAACCAATCAACCAGAGACGGTGTCAGAAACATGATCTTTATTTGCTTTTCTAAAACCGAACAAAAGACCGATACAAAAATTGGACATTAGATGGTAGTCAGGATGGAAACAGAGCCAAAGGCTGGGCAGTATCCTGCGCAGTCATGTACGCTCAACTGACATTAATGGAGGTGGTCAGAACCAAAGGGGTACATTCCCAGAAAACTGAGATAAGGGCACGTAGAGCAGTGGCCGTCATCAAGTGTTCGTGTGGCTTGCGGTTTTCAGCCGGATTTTATAATAAGCAGCGACTAACAACCGCATCCAGAAACGTCAGCTAACATCAAGAACCTTCCAGCTAACATCAAGAACCTTCAAATATTTGGAGCAAGGAAAGTAATACTAAATTGAGGTTATTGTAATACAACGGAGTGAGTTGAACAACGTAATTAAAAACATATGCAGGGTGAGTCAGGAGGAAAGGTACATGCCTTCAGGGATGATATTGGTGATTCTATACAAAAAAAGCTACAAACGAACATATGACCTTTCTTTAATCGTACCCAACATAGAGCTGTTCGAAAATTGGGGGTCAGTCGCATGTCCACCTTCACCAGCACTCTCATGCAAATACAACCAAAACGACAGTTAGCTACCCAATGTTGTCTTTACTTACCACAAGAGTGGACACACAATAGGAACTAGTCGCTCTTGTTTTACGTGCATGTGCTCATGTAAAGGACTGTACTAGTGAACTCCGATCAGCAATACAGCAGCTGCCTACAAGGGCTGCAAAATGCATTGCAGTTAACCTTGAACTTACGAACCTCTTTTGTTCGGAAATGTAAACAATTAAACGAAACTTGAGATCAAAATATGTCATTTACTATCGCCTGCATCTGCCCTGTTCACCACACTTTCCATTACTTTCCTCGGAAAGCACAGAACATATTGTCATAAGGCTTTTTTTGTTCATAATAACAGTTCCAAGTACCTTTTAAAGCACCTGCTGACTCCACTTCCTGACTGAATGCCCATTTTTAACCATTTACGTTCCCGCGTGGGTTTGCTATCTGAATTACCGGCCTGTTTATCAAATGACGCGCGGGCTGTCGACCGCGTTTTACTTTTTATCCGTGAAATCAATATGGCGAAGACCATTTAATTTTTAGTTTTGGACCTCTGTTTCTTTATGGCGTGTTTTGTATTCCTTTCTCCACGTCCCTATTTTAAGCTGTCCTCTCGTACGTCAGTTGGGACTGCGGTATAGTCGTTTTTGAGCTCCTCTACGACTTGGGCGCGTATGACACCAGTTGTTTTTGCGCCCCAGAACAAAACAAAGACCCTGGACCGGTTGACTTACACAGAGGCTAAACGTAAATTTGAAAGATTACACCCCATTCGGTTGACGTCGACATATGCTGCAGCTACATCACCATCGCCGTCCCAAGTGCCAGTGGTTCCTCACTCGATGCCACGAACTGTAGGCCCTCTGGGCCACCAGAATACATCCGCCCCTTGGTGGTAGGGGGCAAATCTTTCTCCGTTGCTCCCAAAGCACCTTCTTCGGGAGCAAGCCCCTCCCCCCCCCCCAAATGCAGAGGACAACTGTGTCCTCGTACCCTGCCGGAAAAGCCTTCTCCGTCTCCTCTCGTCTGGAAGTGGTCCCTTGGGACCCTCTCTCCAAGGTGTCCACTAATGCCACGTCAGACACTGGCCAGTGGCTCAAGAAGCCAAAAGCTGCTGGGCGAAGAGCTTCGCCACCCAGGGGGTCCACAACTCTTTTGTGGATAGGTGCGTGGCGAGCACGGGGCCCCGAGCCATTGCAGCCTTCTTTCTCTCCAGTGCTGCATTTCCTTTCCCTTCCCCTCCTTGCTCCTTTCCCCTCGCCCTCTCCTCTCCCTCTCTTGGTGTCCTTGCTTATGTTGGCCCCCGCTATCCTCCTGGTTCTGTTGGTTTTACACTCCGGCTTTGTTGCGTAATCATCTCCTCCTCTTGGCATTCCTTGGTCCCCCTCTGGGGTTTGACCTCCATTACAAAATTTCTCCTCCGTAGTGAGAGCCATTTGGGGAAGAGCACCTTACCTAGTGTCTCCGACGTGCGCCGTCCTAGTACATTCCACCTTTCCTTTCACGTCGTTGTCTGATACTAGGGTGCATAGCCAGCACGGTAGCCAGCCCGTGTGGTGGGGTCGCTATGTGCCCTTTTGGTTGGCCCCCTGAACACACTTCTGATACCTGAGCTGTGACCACCTCATGCAGGCCTTGGAGTGGTTGCTCGTCATCCTGGAGCATCGGAACTCCCGGCAATGGCCGCCGTGCCAGATGGCCCTTGTTGTGGCTGGGTGGCGCTCGTGAGGAGAGCCCTTGATCGGAGTGGGTGTTATCAGGGCGGACGCTATGCAAATGAAACGCATGTGGGTCCAGAACTCTGGCCGTTCTTCTGCGGCCGTCTCTCTGCGTGGAACTGATTCCTCAAGTGCTGCTTCTCTTGCCCCTTCAGCCTTCCCTTCATGGCTACCCCCTGGGAAGAGGGTCAGGCCCGTCAGGTAGGGGTAAAACCTTTCCCCGTTATCTAGTTTGCACCGGGACTGATGGAGATACTTTCACCAATACCAAACCTTTATTCTTTGTGGAACACATTGAAGACAAGTTTGGCGAAGTGGACTCCCTGAGCAAGATGCGGTCGGGTTCGTTGCTGATAAAAACTGCTTCAGCTGCCCAATCTGCGGCCCTTCGTGCCTGTACCCATCTTGGCACAATTCGTGTGTCCATTACCCCCCATCAGTCTGTAAATATGGTACAAGGTGTGATTTTTCACAGGGACCTCATCCTTCAAACAGATTAGGAACTTCGGGACAATCTCGGACGGCGGGGTGTTCACTTTGTTCGGCGTGTTCAGAAGGGTCCTAAAGACAATCGTATTGATACTGGTGCCTTTATCCTGGCCTTTGAAGGGGATACCCTCCCCGAGAAAGTTAAGATTATGGTCTATCGCTGTGATGTGAAGCCGTACATCCCACCTCCTATGAGGTGTTTTAAGTGCTTGCGTTTTGGACACGTCTTCCCACTGTTCACAGGCCCTTCTCTGTGGTGACTGGACGTCCACTCCATGAGGGGAGTCCCTGTGTTCCCCCTCCTGTGTGTGTAAATTGTCATGGTAGTCATTCTCCACGTCCCCCCCTGCGGGTCCGGGGTAAGAATAGGCCCGAGGTATTCCTGCCTGTCGTAAGAGGCGACTAAAAGGAGTTTCAACCGTTTCGGCCTTCTATGTGATGGTCCCCCTTGGGGTTTGACCTCCATTTTTCAAAATTATACAGAAGTACGAGCCTTTAGGGGAAGGACACCTTACATGGTGTACCACTGGTCCTAAGTGCACTAAGACCTTGGCACTCAGCATTGCACTGGCGTTGTAACCATACCCACTATTCCTCCAATTGGGCCTAAACGCCTGATGGGTTGTCCAAGTTACGCCCATAGTGCATCTCCATCTGCACCAGCGATCATGATGGACTTTCCATGGCACCAGAAATCCAGCACGGTAGCCAGCCCGTTGTGGTGGGGTCGTCATGTACCCTCCAGGTTGTAGCCCCCTGACAACACAGGGATCGTACTGCCGATACCTGAGCTGCACCCTCCCCACGTCGGCCAAGGAGTAGATGCCCGTCTCCTTGGGGCATCAGGACTCCCGGCAATGGTCATCCTGCCAGGTGGCCCTTGCTGCGGCTGGGTGGCGCCCGTGGGGAGAGCCCCTGGTCGGAGTGGGTGGTATCAGGGCGGACGTTTCGCAGATGAAACGTCAACATGTATCAGGTCGCTCTGCGGCCGAGTCTTTCAAAAGAAAAGGTACCATTTCTAGTTCTAGTTCTGGTTCTCCTGCCCTTTCCCCCTTGGCCACTCCATGGGAGGAGGGACAGGCCCGCCGGCTTGGGACGAAGTACTTCCCCCGCTATTTGGTCTGTTCTCGAACCGATGGGGGGACGTTCGCCACCTCCATGCAACCGGATCCGCCTCCCGTTGGTTGTAGCGTTGTTCCCTCGCAACCTGGCCCTCCGCGGCCGTCGAGGTGACAAGCTCTTCCCCCGTCTCGTTCCCCCAACCTTTTGACTAGCGATGGCGTTGTTTCATTAGAACATAAGAGGTATTCGAACTAATCGGGAGGAATTACAACTGCTCCTCCGCCTGCACTGTCCACTCGTCCTTGGTCTCCAGGAAACCAAGTTGCGCCCGACTGACCGTATTGCCTTTACCCACTATACCTCGGAGCGGTATGACCTCACTCCTGTGGACGGTATCCCAGCCCATGGTGGGGTCATGTTGCTCGTTCGGGACGATGTTTATTACCATCCCATCCCATTGACCACCCCACTCCAAGCAATAGCTGTCCGCATTACTCTTTCTGCTTTTACTTTTTCAGTTTGTACCATCTACACTCCACCGTCATCTGCTGTTAGTCGGGCTGACATGATGCACCTGATCGTTCAGCTTCCCCCGCCGTTCTTATTGTTTGGCGACTTCAATGCCCATCATCCCCTTTGGGGCTCTCCTGCATCCTGTCCAAGAGGCTCACTCTTGGCGGATGTCTTCAACCATCTCACTCTTGTCTGCCTCAATACCGGCGCCCCGACTTTCCTGGACTTTACTCCTCCCTGGCGACCTTTCCGGACCACGATTTTCCCAGTTGTGACAGTCAGGTCGAATACCTCACGGCCGTTATCATCAATGCTGCCGAACGTTCCATTCCTCGTTCTACTTCTTCTTCACGTCGCATTTCCGTCCCCTGGTGGAACGAGGTTGTAGGGACGGTATCCGTGCTCGACGACGTGCTTTACGCACCTTTCGCCGCCATCCTACTTTGGCGAATTGTATTGAATACAAACGACTCCGAGCGCAATGCCGTAGAGTCATCAAAGACAGCAAAAAAGCTTGTTGGGCCTCTTTCACCAGCTCCTTTAACAGTTTTACTCCCTCTTCCGTCGTTTGGGGTAGCCTGCGCCGGCTGTCGGGCATTAAGGCCCACTCCTCAGTACCTGGCCTGACCTCAGGTAATGAGGTCCTTGTTGATCCTGTGGCTGTCTCCAACGCCTTTGACCGCTTTTTCGCGGAGGTTTCAAGCTCCGCCCATTACCATCCTGCCTTCCTTCCCAGGAAAGAGGCAGGCCCATTACCATCCTGCCTTCCTTCCCAGGAAAGAGGCAGAAGGGGCTCGGCGACCTTCCTTCCACTCACTGAATCTGGAAACTTATAATGCCCCCTTTACTATGCGGGAACTCGAACGTGCGCTTGCACTGTCCCGGTCCTCTGCTCCAGGGCCAGATGCCATTCACGTTCAGATGCTGGCACACCTTTCTCCGGCGGGCAAAAGCTTCCTTCTTCGTACCTACAATCGCGTATGGACTGAAGGTAAAGTCCCCATGCGTTGGCGTGACGCCGTTGTTGTTCCTATACCCAAACCCGGGAAGGATAGACACCTTCCTTCTAGTTACCGCCCCATTTCTCTTACAAGCTGTGTCTGTAAGGTGATGGAGCACATGGTTAATGCTCGGTTAGTCTGGATTCTTGAATCTCGACGACTACTTACTAATGTCCAATGCGGCTTTCGTCGCCGCCGCTCCGCTGTTGACCACCTTGTGACCTTGTCGACATTCATCATGAACAACTTTTTGCGAAGGCGCCAAACGGTAGCCGTGTTCTTCGACTTGGAGAAGGCTTATGATACCTGTTGGAGAGGAGGTATCCTCCGCACTATGCACAGGTGGGGCCTACGCGGTCGCCTGCCCCTTTTTATTGATTCCTTTTTAACGGATCGAAACTTTAGGGTACGTGTGGGTTCCGTATTGTCCGACGTCTTCCTCCAGGAGAACGGAGTGCCTCAGGGCTCCGTCTTGAGCGTAGCCCTTTTTGCCATCGCGATCAATCCAATTATGGATTGTATTCCACCTAATGTCTCAGGCTCTCTCTTTGTCGATGACTTCGCGATCTACTGCAGTGCCCAGAGAACATGCCTCCTGGAGCGCTGCCTTCAGCGTTGTCTAGACAGCCTCTACTCATGGAGCGTGGCAAATGGCTTCCGGTTCTCTGAAGAGAAGACGGTTTGTATCAACTTTTGGCGCTATAAAGCGTTCCTTCCGCCATCCTTACATCTCGGTCCCGTTGTTCTCCCATTCGTGGAAACAACTAAGTTTCTAGGGCTCACGTTGGACAGGAAACTGTGTTGGTCTCCACATGTCTCTTATTTGGTGGCCCGTTGTACACGTTCCCTTAATGTCCTCAGAGTTCTTAGCGGTTCATCTTGGGGAGCGGATCGCACTGTGCTGCTTCGCTTGTATCGGTCCATAGTCCGATCGAAGCTGGATTATGGGAGCTTCGTCTACTCGTCCGCTCGGCCATCTCTCTTACGCCGGCTCAACTCCATCCACCATCGGGGGATACGTCTTGCGACCGGAGCCTTCTACACTAGTCCTGTCGAGAGTCTTTATGCTGAAGCTGCCGAGTTACCATTGACCTACCGGCGCGACGTACTGCTGTGTCGGTATGCCTGCCGGCTGTTGTCTATGCCCGACCACCCCTCTTGCGAGTTCTTCTTCGCCGATTCTCTCGACCGTCAGTACGGGTTGTATGTGTCTGCCCTGCTGCCCCCCGGAGTCCGCTTCCGTCGCCTGCTTCGACAATTGGATTTTGCCCTCCCTACCACCTTCAGAGAGGGTGAGAGCCCGACACCACCTTGGCTCCAGGCTCCGGTTCCTATTTATCTCGACCTCAGCTCACTCCCGAAGGAGAGTACTCCGGCTGCAGTGTATTGCTCACGGTTTGTCGAACTTCGTGCTCGACTTGCCGGTCACACCTTTATTTACACCGATGGCTCCAAAACTGACGACGGTGTCGGCTGTGCCTTTGTCGTCGGGGCCGCCACCTTTAAATACCGGCTCCTCGACCAATGTTCCAGCTTTACGGCCGAGCTTTTTGCTCTCCATCAGGCCGTTCAGTATGCCCGCCGCCACCGCCATTCATCGTATGTACTCTGCTCTGACTCACTCAGTGCTCTGCAGAGCCTTGGAGCTCCCTATCCGGTCCATCCCTTGATTCAACGGATACAGCAGTCCCTCCATTCTTTCGCTGATAACGGTGGTTCTGTCAGCTTTCTGTGGGTTCCCGGACATGTAGGAGTGCCTGGGAATGAGGCTGCGGATGCTGCAGCCAAGGCTGCAGTCCTCCTGCCTCGGCCAGCCTCCCATTGTGTCCCGTCATCTGACGTTCGTGGGGATGTATGTAAGAGGCTTGTGTCGTTGTGGTGGGATGCTTGGTCATCCCTCCAAGGAAACAAGCTCCGGGCAGTAAAACCGCTCCCAACTGCTTGGACAACATCCTCCCGACCATCTCGGCGCGAGGAGGTCCTTCTGACCAGGTTGCGGATTGGGCATTGCCGGTTTAGCCACCGCTACCTGCTCTCCGGTGACCCAGCCCCGCAGTGCCCTTGTGGTCAGGCATTAACAGTGCGCCATGTTTTATTGTCGTGTCCCCGTTTTAGTCAATTTCGTGTTATCCTGTCTCTGCCATCTACTTTACCGGATGTTTTAGCTGATGACGCTCGAGCAGCTGCTCGTATTCTGCGTTTTATAACTTTAACTGGCTTGTCCAAAGACATTTAACCTTTCTACTTATTTTATCTGCATCTTTGTCAGGTCCTTCTGATGTCCCCCCATCCCCTTGAGTTTTAGCAGATTCCATGTGCTCTAACACCAGTGACTGGGCGCTAATGACCTCAGCAGTTGAGCGCCCTTAAACCCTACCAAAAAAAAAAAAAATTTCTCCACGTTCACCAGATTGCCCAGTATATAAGAAGGAAAAAAAGATACAGGAGTGTAAGTCCCTCGATCGTTTAACCTACACAGTGGCCCGTAAGAAATATACACGACTTCACCCTGTGTCCATGACATCTAGTTACGCCTTGGTTACATCTACACCCCTTCCTCCCCCTTCCTTACCCCCATCCCGGACCCCTCTCCTCCCCCCCCCCCCCACACCACTGCGGCTCCCACACCTTCTCCTCTGGGCGCTGCTCCCCCTCCACAGCCGGAGAAGTGTCCCACTCCTTCGGCGTCTGCCGGTCAAGGGCGCCTCTCCCGGGATGCCCCTTCCCGGCACCTTCCAGGCCAAAGGTCTGCTGCCGCGCGACGACCGCGAGAGCCGCGGCCTGTCGGCCCCCAGGTCGCCCGGTCTCTTTCTGTTCCTGATCTTGCTGCAGCTGGGTCCTTTATGCCACACAGCCCTCCTCGATCTCAGCCTGAAAAGAAGAAGAAACATAAGTCCCGGGACAAAGAGCCTCTGGTGTCACCGGAGGTCCCTTCCCCGACTTCACAACCGGATTCTGACCTGTCGTTCATGGATTTCGCCCCCTCCTTGTCGGTGACAGGTGGGGACCCGGCGGTATGACTGGATTTAGCGTGTTCAGCCTCCATTTAAACCATCGTTCTGTGGTTCTCCAATGGAATTGTAATGGATACTATCGTCACCTTCCGGAATTGAAATCCCTTCTTTCGTCCCACTCTGCAGCTTGTGTGGTTCTCCAGGAATCTCATTTTACTGATGCTCACTCACCGACCCTCCGTGGGTTCCGTGTTTTCTGTCGAAATCGGGTCGGACCCCTGCGGGCTTCTGGTGGCGTTTGTACGTTGGTCCGTACAGACATTGCTAGCACGTGGATTCCTCTTCAAACTACATTGGAAGCGGTTGCTGTTATGGTCCACTTAGACTCTGTGGTCACAGTTTGCAATCTTTATCTCCCTCCTGACAGGACTCTTTCACCTGCTCCCTTAACTGCCCTTCTTCAGCAACTTCCTCCTCCCTTCCTCCTCCTTGGGGATTTTAATGCTCATCATCCCTTGTGGGGCAGTGCTTTTCCATCTAGACGAAGTCTTCTTATAGACCAGTTTATTGCAGACCACGACTTGTGCCTTCTTAATGATGGCTCCCCTACTCATTTCAGTGCCGGTCATGGTACCTTTTCTGCCATTGATCTTTCTCTTTCTTCTCCCTCTCTCCTCCCTTCATTACACTGGTCGCCACACGACGACCTTTGTGATAGTGACCATTTCCCGTTGATTATCACTCTCCCTTCCCGCTCCCCGATGGACAGGTTACCTCGTTGGTCTATCCAACGCGCCGATTGGCCTCTATCCACTGCACAGGTCGTATTTTCTCCATCTTTGTCGGGTTGTATTGATGACGTCCTACGTGACGCGTCTGACGCGATTGTTCGCGCTGCTAGCCTTGCTGTCCCGCGCTCATCTGGACCGTTTCGTCGCCGGCAAGTCCCACGGTGGAGTACGGCCATTGCCATCCGTGATCGCCGTCGAGCTTTGCAACACTTTAAGAGGCACCCATCCGTAGCCAGCCTTACTACCTTTAAACGCCTCCGCGCTAAAGCCCATTATTTAATCAAACAGAGCAAGCGGATATGTTGGGAACGATTCGTTTCTTCTCTTGGTTCTACTGTCCCTCTGTCACGGGTATGGGCTACACTTTGCTCTCTCCAAGGTTGCCATCGGCAGTCCACCCTCCCAGGCCTTCACCTCCCAGATGGCATTTGTACGGACCCATTAGTTCTTGCAGAACATATCGACCCATTTTACAGTGGCATCAGCGTCAGCCTCCTATCCAGCTGCTTTCCTTCACCAAAAACAGCGGGCTGAAGCTTCCACCTTATGTTTCACCCCTTGTGAGTCAGAATTTTACAACGAACCTTTTACTGAATGGGAATTTCTTTCTGCTCTATCTTTTTCTCATGATACGGCCCCTGGCCCAGATTCCATTCATAACCAACTGCTTCAACATCTCAGTGCTCCACAACGGCAACTTCTTCTTCGGGTGTTTAACCGTATCTGGCTCCAGGGTGACTTCCCTTCTCAGTGGAGGGATGGCATTGTGGTTCCTGTCCTTAAGCCTGGTAAGAACCCCCTATCTGTTGACAGCTATCGGCCAATTAGTTTGACCAATGTTGTTTGTAAGTTACTTAATAAAACGAAGAGCTTCACGGACTTCCTCCATGCCTGAAGCTACTTAAGAGAAATATTCCCAGCAAGCCCCTAAAGAGAAGCGAGAGGGAGTGTAAAAATAGAAGTCTGCTAAGAAAAAGGACCTTCCGGTGGCCCCAAAACCACCACTCCCCACCAATTCTGCATATGAGGATGAGTTGAGATCTTAGCGCCCCCTGCGGATCTAGATCTCACTGATGCCTCATCCACCACAGAAATGGCTACAAATTCTTAATTGGTGGCAGCAGGTGACCCTGAGGCATAACGTGCCCCCTTGCGCGCTTCATGCCTTCCCAGTCTCACGATAGCGTCATCCGCAGTGGAATTGCGGCGGTTTTTTCCACCACCTGGCTGAGCTACGGCGACTCTTGAGCTTTACACTTGTTCTGCATTGCCCTCCATGAGACCTCGTTCCCGGCAATGCGGACTCCTGCCCTTCGCAGCTATAGGGGATGTTACAAGAACCGTAGCGACTATTGTGTCAGGTTTAGTTTATGTCTAAGTCCTGAACTCAGTATGCAGTGAACCTGTGCCCCTTCAAACCCCTTTTTGAAGCTGCGGTTGTCAGGATAAGGACGACACAGGAAATAACTGTCTGCAATGTAGCCCTGTCCGCATTGGCTGCACTGATTGATCAACTTCCTAAACCTACTGCTTAAACCTTTCCTACTTTCGTGAGATTTTAACGCCCATCGTGCTTACTGGCCGAGGCAGAGATGTCGAAAATTTACTGTCACAACTCGACCTCTGCCTCTTAAATACAGGTGTCCCCCCCACATTTCAGTGTGGCACATATTCGGCCATTGATCTCTCTCTTTGCAGTCCTGGACTTCTGCCATCTATTCACTGGAGAGCACATGACGACCTGTGTGGTAGTGACCACTTCCCCATCTTCCTGTCACTGTCCCGGCGTCAGGCCCACGGACGCCTACCCAGATGGGCTTTAAACAAGGCAGACTGGGACACTTTCACCTCTACTGTCACTACTGTATCTTCCCCACATGTGGTGGTTGAGCATGTAACCGCAACGATTGCTTCTGCGGCGGAAAACGCGATCCCTCATTCTCTAGGGTGCCCTGGCGAAAGACAGTCGCTTGGTGGTCGCCGGAAGTCGCGGGGGCAACCAAGGAGCGTCGACGAGCTCTACAGCAGCTTAAGCGGCACCCTTCCCTGGAGCACACCATAGCCTTTAGACGGCTCCGTGCCCGCGTTCGCCAGCTTATCAAACGACTGAAGCAGGAGTGTTATGAGAGATACGTCTCGACCATTGGGTGCCATACGTCACTGTCCCAAGTATGGTCAAAGATCAAACGAGTTTTTAGGTACCAGACCCCAACAGGTGTTTCCAGACTTAACATAAATAGCGTGTTATCTACCGACACAAACGCGATTGCCGAACACTTTGTTGAGCACTATGCTCGAGACTCTGCATCGGGAAACTACCCTCCAGCCTTTCGCACACACAAAAGGTGGATGGAAAGGAAAGTCCTCTCGTTCACTACACCCCACAGTGAACCTTACAACGCCCCATTTACTGAGTGGGAGCTCCTCAGTGCCTTTGCACATTACCCCAACACAGCTCCTGGGCCAGATCGGGTCCAGTCTTTCGTCTGACTATAAGCGACATCTCCTCATGATCTTCAACCGAATCTGGTGCGATGGCGTCTTCCCATAGCACGGGCGGGAGAGCACCATCATACCAGTGCTCAAATCCAGCAAAAACCCGCTTGACGTGGATAGCTGTTAGCCTCACCATCGTTCTTTCTAAGCAGCTGGAACGTATGGTGTGTCAGAAGTTCTGTTGGGTCCTGGGGTCACGTGACCTACTGGCTACGTGCTAGAGCGGTTTCCGCCTGGGTCGTTCTACCACTGATAATCTTGTGTGCCTCGAGTCTGCCATTCGAACAGCCTTTTCCAGAAGCCAACACCTTGTTGCCGTCTTTTTTGATTTACGAAAAGCGTATGATAACCCCTGGTGAAGTCATATCCTTGCCACATTATAGGGATGGGGTCTCCGAGGCCCACTCCCGATTTTTATCCAGAATTACCTGTCGCTCCATACTTCCTGTGTCAAAGTTGGTGCCTCCCATAGTTCCCCCCCCCCCCCCCCCCCACATATCCAGGAGAATGGGGTCCCGCAGGGTCCTGTATTGAGTGTATATCTATGTTTAGTGGCCATTAACGGTCTAGCAGCAGCTGTAGGACTTTTCTGTGTGCAGATGACTTACGCATTTCGTACAACTCCACCAGTACTGTATCCATCTACATGCTCCAGTTGTGGGCTCAAGCCCACGGCTTCCAGTTTTCAGCTGCTAAGTCGTGTGTCACGCATTTCTGTCGGCGTCGCACCGTTCATGCAGAACCAGAACTTTGCCTCAATGACGATCCACTTACTGTATTGGAGACAAATCGGTTTTTAGGTTTGGTTTTTGACGCCCAATTGACTTGGCTTCCTCGCCTTCGTCAGCTTAAGCAGAAGTGCTGGCAGCACCTCAAAGCCCTCCGCTGCCTGAGCAACACCAACTGGGGTGCAGATAGCTCTACGCAGCTGCAGGTCTACAGAGCCCTTGTTCAATCCCGCCTTTACTATGGGCGTCTGGTTTATGGTTCGGCGGCGTTCTCAGTGTTTGGTTTACTCGACCCAGTGCACCACTGTGGCGTTCGACTAGGGACGGGAACTTACAGGATGAGTCCGGTGACCAGCGTCCTGGCGGAGGCTGGAGTCCCTCCAGGTCAGGCGTGCGCAACTGCTCGCCAGTACCGTTGCACAAGTTCGTAGTTCTCCTGTGCATCCGAATTACCGTCTCCTTTTCCCACCCAAGGTGGTTCTGTACCAGAGGTCCATTCACGTACACCTCCATGGTGTACACCTAGGCCACGGCTTCTGGACCTTTCACAGGTCCCAAAGTATTCAGTTCACCCCGCGGCTCTTTGCTGACACTTCCTCTCTATTCTTGACATGAAGTGGTTTACACCGACGGCTGAATAACAGCATTCCTTGCCCGATGGCTGCAGTGTTTCCACTGCAGAGCTGGTGGTTATATCTCGTGCTCTTGACCACACCCGTTTATGCCTTGGCGAGTCATTTCACTTGTTTACTGACTCCTTGAGCAGTCTACAAGCTATCGACCAGCGCTACTCTCGCCATCCTTTGGTAGCGTTCATTCAGGAGTCCATCTGTGCCCTGGAACGGTTCGGTCGTTCAGTGTTGTTTGTGTGGACCCCAGGACACGTAGGAATTCAGGCAGCGAAATTGCTGACAGGCTGGCCAAACAGGCTAAGTGGATACCGCTTGTGGAGATCGGCATTCCAATAACCTGCGGTCCTTTTTACGCCTCCAGGTTTTTCGGCTTTTGGAGAGTGAGTGGCATAGTCTCAGTACGCAAAACAAACTGTGTGCCGTTAAGGAGAATACGCATGTGTGGCAGTCCTCCATGCAGGCATCTCGCAGGACTCTGGTCATGTGCCGGCTCCGCATTGGCTAGGGCGACCCACGGCTACCTCCTTCGCCGTGAAGACCCGCCTCAGTGTCGTTGCGGCGCACTGTCCCACTTTGACAGCCCTGCGACGAAATATTCGGTTACCGGACTCTTTACCGCCAATTTTATCTGACAACGCCTCATCGGCTAATTTAGTTTTAAGTTTTATTCGTGAGAGTGGGTTTTATCATTTGATCTACGTTTTAGTGCATGTCCTTTGTCCCTCTGTGTCCTCCACCCTACTGCTTTTAGGGTGGCGGTTTTAATGTGTTTGCAGAGTGGCTGGTTTCTCCGTTTCATTTTCATGGTCAGCCAGCCATGGTAATCTGTTTTGTCGTTTTAACCTCTTCTACCTGTTTCTTGCAGTCCTGTGGTTTTCTTGCCACTTAAATGGACAAATATTTAAGTGTTGGTTGCCTTCCGATGTTCTTGTCGTTTTTCCCCTCTCTCCGTTTTGTGTTGTCAGTCGCGCTTATTTTACTCTCACCCATGTGGCATTGTTTTATGCGGAACAAGGGACCGATGACCCAGCAGTTTGGTCCCTTCCCCCCTCCTTTAAACGAACCACCATGCCAGCATTGACTCTTTAGCAAGAAACAGATCGACGAACACTGATCAGTTGTAGTAAAAGGATGTTCATGTAAGGTTACATTGGTTTTTTTGGTTGTTTATCACCTAAATAACCGTTTTATGGTACACGACAAGAGGGAAGTGAACCAGGTGTTGCGAAATATTTTCAGTGTGGGAGAGTGCGTTGAACAGTATTCTTTTTTGTTTCACTATTGCAGGCCACCAGTGGCCATGGTGTTTATGTAACGTTGCGTAAATATTTCATTACAGCTCTAAATAGCAGTTTCATGATCACAGAATTGATAACAACCAATAATAAAGCATTATAGAGATAACATAAATCATTCTTCTTAATTCACGATATTCTGGAAGCAAAGAGATACAAATGCATACAGATTTCTACGAATTGTGATATAAAACTGATCATATTCCTTTTATTCAAAAAAGGTAAACAGAAAAATTCTACGAAGTATTTTTATGTCTAATATACACAAAAATAATTTGAAATTCCTTTTCGCAATCTCAAGCCAATTCTGATACTTCGTGAACGTTTTCAGTTTTCTCACAACAACAAGACGTGTCGTTACATCCCCTTGTTTCTGACCTGTTGTGCGGCGATCGATTGAATCTGTGCGCAACGGCTTGATTGGTTAACTTCAGTGCTAATTATCTCGGAAACGGCGCGACGTATCGATTGTTTTCTTAAGTCATTTCTCAGCTAAACGTATCCTGCAACACTCTTAAAAGTTTTTCATACGGTTTCTGACCACCTTGTAGACAAACGTCTTCTATTTTTGTTAAGTGTTCGCGTTTATTAAATTATGCTCTGCATAAAACTGTACAAGGCGGATCCTCGATCGATATTATCCTACTATTTTTTCTACCAAGTTTAAATCCCACGTCACAATTTAATGTGTTTATCCGAACTGTCTGATTCAATTTTTTTATCTCATCATTATTTCTTTCATACTCATCAGCAGACATAGTTTACATATAAACTTAAAACACTATTGTGGGTGTTGGCTTCATGTCGATCTTGGCTACAATAATGCGCTCACTTTCATATTTACAACTCTGTCTGACTTGACCAGAAGCCCTGTTCCTCCTCCTACTGACCTTCACTAAATGTCACGGGAACTTCAACATATCCAGTTCCCTTGTTAAATTTTCTAAACTATCTGCTCTATTAAAGGTTCCAGAATTCCGCGCTCCGACCCGTAGAATACTAGTTACGTAACAAGTTTGTTTGCGTGGCCATCCTCCGTAGCAAGCATAGAAATACTTGTTTTGTAAATAAAACCGCCTTTTCTTTCTGCCACTTACTTTATTTTTCCCAGACGCGCTTCACTGTTTTCTTATTGTAAGGCATCATCAGTGGGATCTATAACGATAAGTTTTGTTATTTTTAGATTATACAACAGTTCACGTCACGATTTTTTTATGTAAAAAAAGTAATTACTTAAGATTTGCTGATCTGAAATTCGTCTCATTCGGTATGGAGGTCGCACTGCCACTTCATTACCGACAAATAAGCACATATGTGAATTCTGCCTTTTTCACGCTGTTCACCATGTTTCTCCTTCGTTTTTGTGGTGTAATATCGTTGTTTTGAACATATACTTCGTTAGATTGGCAACAAGCAGCTAAACACGTCAAAGAGGAGGAAATACGTAATGGCGTTTCAGTAGTTACGTTGTTAAAAGCAGTGTCCGAAGAAATAGTTATATCGAGTGGCAAAAGACAATAGTACTCGTATACCACAATAAAGGAGAAGAAACGTGGTGAACAGTGTGAAAAAGGTCAGAACTGAAAGTTGTGCTAATATGGCGGTAATAAAGTCGTAGTGCGACCACCGGACTAGATAAGAGGAAACGCAGATCGGCAAATCGTAAGTAATTACTTTTTTACATAAAAAATCGTGACGTTAACTGTTTGATAATCTAAATATAACAAAACTGTATCGTTATAGATCCCACTAATTATGCCTTTTGTTACAATAAGAAAAAGGCAAAATGCGTCTGGGAAAAATATATTAAGTGGCAAGAGGAAAAGTCGGTTTTATTTACAAAACAAGTACTAGTTCGTTTTTCTGGAAGACGATGCCCTCCTCAGTAGCCAACGCCCGGAGATACGAATGGAGGACTGTTTCACCTCCGGAATATTTAGCGCGAGAGGATATCGTAGTCATTTGATCAAGCAGTAGAGTTGCATATCCTCGGGAAAAAGTCTTTAGTTTCCCCTTACTTTCTGCCGTCGGTAATACCAGCACAGAAAAAGCCGTGCTGACCGATATTACAGGGCCAGATGAGTCAGTCATTCAGACTGTTGCCCCTGCGACTAATGAAAAGGTTGCTGCCACTCTTCAGGAACCACATGTTTGTCTGGTCTCTCCGCAGATACTCTTCCGTTGTGGTTGCATCTGCGGCATTATATTACAGCAGGTGATAGCACAAATTTGTCCACTTTACTTCACGCTCGTATTTGGAGACCACGTGATCACAGTATTTTCTCATGCGCGGTGGTAATTTTACCTTCGAAAATTTCTGGAGTAGGGGGAAAGAATTGGCATGCTAAAGTAATTGAAACGTAAAATTACAAACATAGAGATGAAACAACGTGCTCAATGACATTTTGGAGGTATCTAAAGATGTGGGCGCTTTGTAGTTACTCGTTACTTCATATTTCCTGATGCAAGGCCTATGTTTCTGGCTGATTTCGAAATCATCTTTAAAATTTACGTCAACCATGTTTAATATTTTTTTCTATTTTACTTACGTAAGATCATGTTTATTTTAATAGTAGTAAATATAACTTTTGGTCGCCTCTGTTTAAGGCGTGCAAAATGACAGCTCGACTGCACCATTAAATATTATCAAGTCCTAATTAATTTGATACTTTGCTGAGTTAAAGAGCATTGAATTAGAGTTCCTGTAAACGCCGCACCCACTTCTTTTCACGGATAACGTTTACTGTATGGAAATACCTCGAATAAGTGTGATTTGAAATACGTGCTTTAACGTTAAAAATGAACACACATCTCATAACTGTATGTTAAGAGAAGACAGAGCCTTACTCTGTACTGTTATCAAGTCGTCATGCAGTTCTTTTAATAAATGTCACGTTGTAAAACTGTGGTGAAGGAATCAAATGTCCATGACAGGAGAGTGGCTCCAAGAGGCTAAAATAATATGGTACGTCTATTGCGCAAATATTCGCCGGACGGTGTTATCGTTTATGGTGACATTCGTCTTGATGGTTAAAAATGTTTACTTAATCACATGATGATAGGTCTCTCAGGCAGCCTCGTGACTGTAAAGTGAGAAGCGTAAGTGCATCCTTAACTGGAATCAGCAATAGTTGGCAGTATGAAGAAAATACTGAAACGAAAAATTGATATGTTAGAAGAAATGCTCATTCACGGTGTGTTAGGAATGAGATGAGGTTTTTAGTCTGTGGTCCCCCTAACGAAAATTTCCCGAAAACTCTTCATCCTTGACTACCAAACGCGAGAAATTAGCAGTGGTTAGCATCTTCTTAACTGTTGTTATAAGAGTTCACTATAGTCTGAAACCTGTTAAAAGTCATAGTTCGAATAAACTGACTGAGGTATTGATTGAAGCATACATACTTCTCAAACCAGTTGTGTGTCAGTAGATTATTGCAAAATGGCAACGATCTGCAGTGTCGAGATGTAGTAATGTTTTTTCTGAAATATCTGCGTCCATTTAAAAGTAACCTGGCTTGTCTTCTTACTGTAGCTTACCCGATGATAAGAGGAATGGCATTTCAGTTAACGCGTGGAGCGCTCAAGGTGCGTAGTCAGCTGGCCGCAGTGGATGTGGCTTCTTTGGTCACGTACTGCTCGCGCACAGCATGTCACGGCCAACCTTCGCAAGTGGACCTACTCATTTTCCATTCGGATTCGTAAGCCATTTCCAGTTCACAGCCTCCTGACGGGAAATAAGGGGCACATCTCATGCAGAGTAAACGACGATTGACCTTAATACGAAAAATAACCACGCGGCGGTGCTGCATTAGAAAAGGCTGAAGTTTTATGCTGCAAAAACGCACTTATTCATATAACGGGGAAAAAATTGCCACCTCAGTTATGTGTTCGTGCGTTTCCTTAGACATTACAGTTCGGAAGGAACCCTGCAGTGCCTGCTGCATGTCCGCCATCTTTCACTGAGTGGCTTTCTTTGCAACAAAGAGAATCAATAATACTGATGTTATTCTACGAGAATGGCCAAATAAATAGTTTTCGCCCACCTGGCAATCAGTTACACAATCCTTCCATTCAGTGGGGTGACTCAGACGTTGGTTGTCTCTTTGCATATTTACCGTACGCCACGTCCTCAGGAGTTGGAATAGTCACTGCTATTACAAAAGCACCAACTACGTAACTGGTGTCGTCGAAGAAATTATTTTTGTATATTGCATTGTTTAAACTTAGAGACAAATTTCCTATTAATTTCTGATACAGTGAAGACGAAATTTTTCATTCTTCGCTAGGAATAATGAACATTTGTTGGCAAGTTTCTTTCGCAAGGTGAAAGCTCATGCAAATGTCGCTTTACTTGATTTATGATGCTATGTTCCATTACATTGACATAGGGGCTTTGGAGAGGTCAATCCAATAAAGCGTCCCGTTCGAAACATGATACGTCTGCGCAATTTTCGACAGTCCCGTTACCATGGTGATACAAGAAAATTCTGAATGCATATATTATAAAATTTTATGAACACCTTGTATTCATGTTGTCATTTATTGTGATCTGAGCTCCCACGTCTCTGCTCCAGCAATAAGTACAACTCGCCAGGTATTCGCCAGAGCCATACACGCTTATCAGGATGCCATGATCCATCATCTCCTGCAGCTCCACTGACCATTGATAGCGTTGTCTGCATCACTGTAAGCTACGCTGCGCATCCCTTGTTGTGATCAGTTGCTCTAGTCGTTCTCTCAATGGGTTATTCTACGCCTGTACTTTGCGAACTAAAGTCTTCCAGAATACATGAAAAGGATATCTGACTGCTGGTTCGTACATAACACATTAGAGACCAGGCGTTCCTGTCAGTTAAGTTGTTGCGCGTAGCAAAGCACGTAATCTCGACAGTAGTAATAAATAAGAACATACTAGTCTGTTTTAAGATACTTTTTTCTATTTGTTCCTTTTATTTGGTGGCAATTGTTACTTACTATATTTTAGTGAAAGTCTAGAAGCTCAACGAATATTTTCTTAAGGAATCTTAGTGTAATATATGTGTCGAGCGTACTGTCATAGTTCGTAGTAGTGACATTTTTGCACGTGAGTTTGATGGCAGATAAAATTCTTTGAAATATTGTTTGTATGGTTTTATCTTTGGAACTTTTAGCGGAAAGTGACGCTTAAATAACGGAATGTTTTGCACAGTTTTTCGAAACATACTTCTCCTGTGAACTGGCGAAATTGGGATTTGTGGGAACAAGAATGTAGGCGTCAAACGTGAGGTGAAAAATTTGGAAAAATACAATACATTTTACTAGATTTATACCGACTAGTCTAGGGTATTTGCTCCTATCGTGGCATCGCATTTCTTAATTTCTGCTCATATGGACTCTACTTTTATCTGGTAATATAATTGTCGTAGGCATTACTAGTCACGTTAACAAGGCATATATTTTAATCGATAATTTGAAGCCGAACCTCTGAATCCAGAACTAAAAAGTAGGCGTTCGGAGCTGATGAAGTAAACTATTCTCGTAAAATAGTGTAAGATTTCCGCTGTTCCTCTAAGTACGACGATGATACGGTTCCCTTTTTGGCATTTGATACTCTTTCATATATTGAAGTGGGCATATACAACGCGCCATGGACTTGAAGGTATGTGGCTTATGGTTATCTAAAAGTGACAAAGCTTCTCGGCGCGTCCGTCTAGCGAACTACCGCGTGTACCATTAAATATTCAGTCTGCCGACAACAGCAGGTCACACAGGCAGGGTCATTCTGAAGCAGTGCGTAGCGTTAAAGTTTAATACTTCGTTTACGAGACTGGGGAGCTCCTCCAGGGAAGTCCTAAAATATGATCCTTACTTACTAGGTGAACCGACTCCATATTTTACTCGCTTCGAAGACTGCCGAAGAGGATCGATGACACGGAATTAACGTGTGGCAGGTCTGAGCATAATAATATGCTCTTGTTGTTTAGGCGCTCTCTTCATATAGGCCCCATAGTACTGTTGTTTCAAATCACGAACTTTCCCATATCGATCTGCTTGAGCTAGTAGGTGCAGCAGGTGAAGTTACTGTGGCGTTACGTAAGCAGGCAGCTAGCCAGTTGAAATGCGTCTAAACATTGGTGAGCGGAGACCGGTTGTCCTTGGGACAGTATCCGCGACATGGCACGATTTCCCTTTAGAGGAAAGGAACCTGGCGTCCTTGTCCTAACCAGGACACTAGCAATATGTCTCTTTCAATGAAATCTATGATCACACTTATTTTTTAAATTGGTTAATGGTTTCGATCTGATGTGACCATCTTCGGATCAGTCGTAATAGGAGAGCAAACAATTGTTTTGTGCCATGATCAGCGCCCAGAAGTTGCTAATGCAGATAGCTTATCATTGGCTGTGGAAAGATGGTTACCTGAGTACGTTAGCCGCAAACGTTTACATGAGTTGTAAACGAACGTAACTTTGGAAGTACTGGTATATAGGGATTCATTCCTAGCAATATATTCTGATAGGCATTTGTAAGGGAGGACCTGTGGAAGGATGTTACCAGAATCATCAAGGAAATTTTGGAGAACATTCTCTGGTTGGTGCAGTTATTCATTATACCAGATAAAATATGCGGAAAGTAAATGCAGCTTGTTCGTGAGATTGTCTACTTAGCAATGAATAACGGGGACAAGTTGGAATATATTACATTCTAAAAACGTACCACAGATAACTCGTTATACATATCATGTCATGTCTCTTTATAGTAGCGTACTTTATTGTACGGTTGTCTATCAGAACAAAAGAAGACAACGAACGAAAGACACAGGAAAGAAGAATAAATGTCTACAGCTGTTGGCAGATTAGGTCTATCTTCACTTTCCTTGTTCTCCGTTCACGCTGTACTCAGCACAAAATTGAAAACTACTATCAAATGTGAAGTCACTTTTCCTCTTTGGTGAGGTGCCGTATTTAAACTTCATGGAAAATTTCAAATCTCTCGCCGGAACCGCGCGACTGCTACGGTCGCAGTTTCGCATCCTGCCTCGGGCATGGATGTGTGTGATGTCCTAGGTTAGTTAGGTTTAAATAGTTCCAAGTTCTAGGTGACTGATGACCTCAGATAGTGCTCAGCGCCATTTGAACCATCAAATCTCTCTAAGATTATGTGCAGTAGAATCGAATGTTCTCGGATGATTATTTCTCTATATAGGCGACATTATTCCAGGCATTCATTAGAAAAATGCGAGGATACCGATGAAGCCATGGTAAATACGGACATCCACGTAATTGTGATTGTAGTAATGTGTATAAATACACACACTGAAAGCAAATTCATGTGCTGTCCCAAGCTAGTTAAAATTACACGGGTACTTCGTAAGAATCGAACCAAAGATTGTCATCAGCCACAGAGGTCAAGGTAGCGCGCGAAATTGAATCGTAGCAGCGGAAGCGCTTGCTGGCGACACGACGTTGAGTCAGCGACAGGCGAGGACGTTGGCCTCGGCGCCACGCAGCAGGCAGCCGTTCGCGCCACGCTCTTTCTTGGTACTGCCACTGTCCTTGCGGACTGTCGACGCTCTTCCAGGAGCGTGCCGTCGCGACAGAAGATCCACTGGGAACATTTCATCTTCTCAGAAGTAACGCTTTTCGTATGAAGCATGTGCATTACTTTGACGACGCAGTGTATTCAACGCCCGACCTAAATTGAGTGTAAACGAAGTTGGCATAGCATACAAGCGGAGGAGGACTGTCAATTTAAGGAGAGGAGGAAAGGAAGGTGGGAAACTGCAGTGTATAGAGGAACAGACATAGTTTGAGGCTGCCACTAAAGTAAGTTCGGCGATAACGTTTTCATTTCAAAAATGTCTGTCATCTTGCTCTGATGTTTATCTTTCAGAAACTTTCCACCATGATGAATTAGGTCAGGCAACGTGAGACATCGCAAATGTGATGGAAAGCTAAAGTCACGCTGTAACTTACTGATCACAAAAAGTTTCAAAAAATCCAGTGCATCGGCGGTTTTAATCGAAAAATCAAAGAACAATGGATGATGGTTCTTGCTCCTCTGCTTCTTCATCTCCTCTGTAAACACTATCGCCCGTACAGATGAAGCAACACAGCTGAACAAATTAACACTTTATTTGGAAATCAGTGGAAAGAACTTGGACTAATGCTGGTGAACGTCATCCATCAGCGTGCTGCACATAAAGAATCTGTCACAAAAGAAGCTTATTTATATTTCTCCATATTAGATTCACTGTTTTTTCGGTATCTAGTTCAAATTTATGTGAAAGCAGTGTAATTTGTGTGTTTACGTGAAAATAAATATGACGTGTTACTTTATGGCATTAACCCATGTCGTTCTCATTTTTTTCTGGATTTTCATTTTATCCACATTCTCTATAATGTACATGACGTTTGGCCACACCACTATGGGTAACGCAGGTTCCACTATAGATTGTTCCCGAAACGTAATTAGGATCTGAGTGCGGCCTTAGTTTTCATGTAATAAAGGTTTTTGTAAAAGCTTTCGGCAGCATATGTAGTATACGTTCTAGTTATACGTAAACTTCGGCTTACCACAAAAAAGGAAAACGGAAAAAAACGAATGAAACTTAGTTGAGAGAATCACATTTTAATATCCGCGTGAGACGGTAACATTTGTTACCGGTTAATTAAGTACCATTTTTACGATCCATGTTACAAACGTTGATCAATGTGACGACCAAATGCATCCACGACAGCCTGGAACACCACTAGAGATTCCCCTCTTGCTGCCCGAAACATTTCAGGTGGGCTGTTGGCTGCCTACTTACCTACCTACCTCGCTGTGCTCATCTTCAACCTCCAAATTCTGTTAATGTCCCATTGATAACCCTTGTACTTCAGGTAACCACACAGCCAAAAATCACACGGGTTCAAATCTGGTGATCTTGGTGGCCACGAGGTTTGAAACGATCGGCCAATGATTTGGTTATCTCCAAATGTGTTACTGAGTAATAGTGACCTCAGGAGCAGCGAAGCAGATCACAGTAACGTGTTCCTTGATCCTTGGGATCAGACTTCTTAAAAAAAAAAAAAAAAAAGTGGGCGTCTGCATATTCCTTTAATGTCTCGATACTCGTGAAGAACAGCGGTACTTTTGCTGTCGTTTCGATAAAACAACGTTACGAGTAAATCCTTGCCCAGCTTGTCCACATCCATGTTGACTGTTTGTAACAGTAATGCACATGGATCCTTGGGTTTCAACCTTACGTCGCCTTACCAGTACTGGCTGATAAAGACTGATCACTACACTAACACTGCTAACAACACAAATCCTGCAGCACACTGCCTGAACACCATTCCTATAAGGGTGGGCATCCATTCGGTAAATAGTTTTTCATCAACACTGGCCCAGGTAAAGAATTCACTGAGAACTACCCTGATGTATATATCTGGCAAAAACGTATGCTCTTACAACGTGTCTTCCAAATGATGGCAATGAACACCATCATCCGTGTTCACTGGTTTGCCCAGTATTAAAAAAATTACAAGAATACATAAATTAAGGACACGACACCTGCCAATGGCTGAAGAAACCCCAGTCTGTGGGTCTCAGAGCTATCTGCTCTTCATCCGTCCCCATGCCTGCATTGGAAAAGCCGTTGCAAGAATATTTGCAACCAATAGTTCCTAAAGATCAGGAGGAGGAGAGGCTGTCACATTTTTAACCAGTGTTCTTTTATGTTCTCCCGCTTGGCCTCCTGACGCTGGTCCTGGAACGGTACTGGTCATCTTGCCCCTTCGCACGTAATCAGGACACCCTCAACGTGATGAGACTTTACTACTAATGAATACTATTATTATCTGCTGGAACTGCAACAGCTAATTTCCTCTTATTCTACTGTCCGTATTGTCCTCCAAGAAAATCACTTCACTGATGACCATTCATGAGCACTTCTGTCAGACTCATACTGGCTCCGTGAGGGCGAGTAGAATGGTCTGGTTTGCAGAGATATCTCCAGTGAGTGGATACCTCTCCATATCAGAGCGGAGGCGATAGCAGTGCGAGTACAGACTACGAGCGATCGCCATTTATTCTCATGAGAACCTTACCTTAATCCAACAGCTCCCTCCCGGCCGCCTCCTTGTCTTTTCAGTGCGCACCTTCCCCACCCACCCATCCGCCCGCCCACATGGGTGGTTCTGGAAATACGCTGTTTTTGTGACCGCCGGCTAATAGGTTTCACTGTACATTTTACTTGGGATGGCGATGGTTTTTTTTTTTTCCCCTCAGAACTACTAACGCGAGGACGTCCTGTGGGTTTAATGTCTACCGGTTTTCTCATGTTTACTAACCATGAAGAAAAAACGTGAAAAGCATGCGACATTCTGTGCTGTCAGCTTACTAGAACAGAAACGGCAGTAATTTCAAAATTTGCATTCCTTGCGGTACACCCTACGGAACAACAGACATCGAGCTGTATACTCCATACAACTGTAGCTTTATTACATTGGCGTTATCGTACTTTGCTACTAACGTGAAATACCACATTACCAAGTTACTTCAGAACTAGAATAATGTCCACGAAGCCAAGGGAACTAAGATTCTCCAGTCTGTACCTCGAAGAACGAGAAGCAATGTGCTCACATGTATTACGTTCATAAATACTGTATACAAGGGTTATTATTTCAGTTACAATTAGACTTAGCAAGAAAAGTACTGTAGAGCACTTTTACCTTGGAAGCCGGATTTGAAAGACACCATATTACATGAATAAACTGTATCTGAAGAGCAACCCGTACTTCTAGGGATGGCATTTTGTCAAGAGTTCTACGGGAAAATGGCGTTTTGGAATTTAAGCAGCCAGCGGTTAATATGGAAGAGGAGTGGATTGACGCACATATTTTGTAAATACGTGATATCAGATTAAACTCCCAGTATGCGATGAGCATTGTCGAACAAAAATTATTAATTTTTAACTTTTAGCGCAGGACAGCGATATGTTGGACACACACACACACACACACACACACACACACACACACACACACACACACACAGACAGCGAGTTTTCCAGATTGGTGACTGTATGTATTTTGAAATAAATGAACTGTCGCTCTACCGATATGACAGGAAATAAAAGAATTCCCACTAGAAACGCCTTTGGGAGCCTGCGGACTCTGGTAAAGTCAGTGGGTCCTGTCGTCACACGGTCGTGGGGCCCAGATGGTGATAACGCGATTACGCTCCAGCTCGGGCGCCAGCCACGGTTGCTTCGTCTCCTACGCCATTGGCGGGAGCGCGACAGCGAAGCTTCAGCCTCGCCTGGCCTCGACGTAATTGGGTTACCGGCGACGGCAGAGCGCGTGCTTTGTGCGCCACCGGAAGCTGCAATTAACGGCGCCGCCAGTGCCAAACGCAATCGTCGTCGTCGTCCTCAAAGTCTGCTCCTTTGTCGAATATTTTCCCAGCACCCCTCCTCTGTTTCTCATCTTCCATATGTTGAGAACCAGATGGATTCTGTAGAAATAGACTTCCACACTGCTTCCGATAGATGACTATTTTAATGCCTGATTAGCAAAATCAAGCGCTGACTCAACAGTGAAGAGATATGTGATGCGATAGTTGTGGGTGTCAGAGACGCTCTATATAGAAATAACTGGTGCGGAAATGATGCGGCTTGTTGCGCTTACTCCTACACTCATGTCCTGTCTGTATCACCTCTAAATCAAATGGATTCTTTGATTGCGCTACTGTCATTGGATATGACATATACTGTTGACTTTCGAGCAAGTTTGGAAGTAGGCATGATGCCTCACTGCATACTGTTAACGAAGGTGCGAGCATAGGGAATAGGTTCCCAGATTTGTGAGTGGCTCGAAGACTTAAATAACGGAACACAGTACGTTGTCTGCGACGGCGAGTGTTTGTCAGAGATTAGGGTATCGTCGGGAGTGTTCCAAGGACGTGTGATAGGACCGCAGTTATTTTCTATATACATAAACGATCTGCCGGACAGGGTGAGCAGCAATCTACAGCTTTTCGGTGGCGATGCTGTGGTGTACGGGAAGTGTCGTCGTTTAATGAGTGTGGGAGGATAAAAGAGACGTGGACAAAATTTCTAGTTGGTGTGATGAAAGCCAGCTTGCTTTTAAAGCAGGGAAGTGAAGTTAATGGAAATAAGTAAGGCAAAACGAACCCATAATATTCGGATACAACATTAAGAGTGTACTACCTAACATACGTCGATTAAATATATCGGCACCGTAACGTGACAGAGCGATATGAAATGGAACGAGCATGTGAGTAGTGTGGTAGGGGAGGCGAATGGTCTGTTTAGGATCATTGATTTCACAAAAGTGTGGTTCATCTTTAAAGGAGACCAGGTATAGGTTACTAGTGCGGCATACTATTGACTACTGCTCAAGTGTTCAGGATAAGCACTAACAAGGGGACCCTCCATACTCTAAATCACGGATTGTGATGCGCTTCAAATATGTTGTAGAGGCACTTACCGTGAGACCTGGCTATCCGGTTTTTTAGCGACGGCCCTTGGTTTTTGAGAAAATCGATTGCGCCAGCGGTAAAGGTTCACGGCTACAGCGCTGGAGGTACCGTGTTCGAATCCTTCTCGTGTACTTTTTTTTCGAAATTCACCGAATTTTTCAGTTTTATTTCAAAGAATATCAACAAACAGTGTAAGGTGTGCGAAATTATAAAGATATATTCAGTTATTAATGTCTTCTAATATTCATTCCGTTTGTGGTTCGCATCATATTCTCTCAATTCATCTTCTTCGTTGAAATCTATCAATTCATCATCAATAATGACCTGTCTTTCGACCAAGAGATCATGTATTGCGATACATATCTGATCGCCAATGTCAACGGAATTGGCAGAGATCGCGCTAGGCGTTGTATTCGTTAAGAGATTCAAATCGCGGAGTAGATTTTCGGCGTACCTAATGGCATTTGTGATTTCGCCTTTGATACTTCGTTCAACTCTGATACTTGTGGATCTTCTTCTTCCGGCTGCACCACTGTAGAAACACTTGGTTCTTCCATTTCACAGAATCTTTCTAACACACGGCACTAGACGCTTTGCGAGCTACTGACGCTATAGTAAGATGCCAACGTAAAGAAATGCAGCTCGCATCCTCATTGGCGTAGGATCTGGGGTTCCCGTTACGGCTAACGGTATTCGCGGGAGAGGGGACGATAATGGGCGGAGATCGATTTCAGGTAATACAAGAAGCGACCGTTGTAAGAACATTTGGAACTCCAAGTGCGAACCACAAACGGAATGAATATTTGAAAAAGTTAATAACTCAATACACTTTATAATTTCGCATACCCTACACTGTTTGTTGATATTCTTTGAAATAAAATTGAAAAATTCGGTCGATTTTGAAAATAACAGTACCCAAGCAGGATTCGAACACGGTACGTCTAGCGCTGTAGCCGTGAACCTTTACCGCTGCGCTACGCTGACTTGCTCGAAATATATGTAATGTTACGGATGAACAAATGGTGCAATAAACTTCAAAATTGATTTTCTCAAAAATCAAGGCCCGTCGCTAAAAAACCGGATACCCAGGTACTCAGGGTAAGTGCCTCTACAACATATTTGAAGCGCATCACAATCCAGGGTAAGTGCCTCTACAACTTATTTGAAGCGCATCTCAATCCGTGATTTACAGTATGGAGGGTCCCCTTGTAAGTCGGATTAAAGTACGGCACCGAACCAATTCAGACGCGGGCTGCTAGATTTTCTACCGGTAGATTCGAACATCACGCCAGTGCTACGCAGGTGCTTCGAGAACTCAAAATGGAATCCGTACAGGGAAGGTGACTTCCTTTTCGAGGGACACGTTGATAAGAAAATTTTGAGGACCGTCATTTGAAGCTATCTGCAGAACGATTCTGCCGTCACCTTACAATTCGCGCAGGGACCATGAGAATAAAGGAAACTGCAGCTCGAACGGAGCCTTATACACTGGTGTCCAAAATTAAAGCAACAAACGGAAATTTTGCAAAGTTGCGTTTATGTTGGCATAAAACCGTATAAATAGGTGATAGTAAAGTAGAAACATTGTAAAGAATACAGAACATAATCAACTGCAATATGCATAACGGTGAAAAGAAATGTCCTTCGTTTTCTTTCTTATTCTTCCTCTCTCTCTCTCTCTCTCTCTCTCTCTCTCTCTCTCTCTCTCTCTCTCTCAACTTTGCGTATTTGCGCACACATTCTGACAACTGATTAATGTGCCCAGTGTGAGGTGCGACCAACTCCTGTAACATTACAGGCCTGCCGCCGACGGGCATGCTATGAATTGTCATCAATCTCATGTTGAGTAAATAATGCCCATTCTTCCGGCAGAGCTGCTCACAGGTCTTGGAGAGTGGTTGGTGGATGCTGACGTGAGGCAACCCGTCTTCCTAGTGCATCTCAGACATGCTCTATGGGATTCGAATCGGGAGAGCGAGCAGGCCACGCCATGTGAGCAGTATCTCTTCCCCCCCCCCCCCCCCCACCCCCCACCCCCCAAAAAAAATTAATTTAATTAATTCAGCCGCTTGTGCTGTTAATTCTTGCTGATTCACCCGTACGATTTCATGAAGTGAAATGGTGTTAGAGTGGCCAACATAATCCCTGTCCACACCATCAGGGATTCTCGTCAATACCGGTCTCTTTCCACAATGTTTGGGTCCCTAAATCGTATTCCACGTGTCCTCCAGACGCGAATCCGTCGAGAATCACTCTCCAGACCAAAGCGGGGATTATTTGTGAAAAGAACATTAGCCCACTGGTCGACCGTCCGGGAGGCACGTTGACGACTCCCCTCTAGACGATCCTTTCTGTGAGGACGTGTCTGACAATAAAGGCCACTTTCCCGAAGCCTTCTGTACACCGTTTGCCTCAATACAACACGTCCTGTGGATGCTGCGAGGCCAGATAAAAGTCGCTGTGCAGTACTAAGGCGGTACCGTCGTGCCTTTACAGCCAAATAATGATGGTCTCTTTCTGACGTCACACGTGGTCAGCCCTACCCCGGTCTTCGTGATACATTTTCGGTCTTCATAAACTGTCGCGTAGACGATTCACATTAAGCCGTCTGGCCACATCAGTTAGCGACTCTCCTGCTTCCATTCTTCCTATGGCCCTCCACAGCAGAGTGTCTGTAGGCGTCTTCTCTGTGCCACACTGCACAGTGTATGACTGTGTACACAGCGATTATGAATTTGAGACTACCCTGCAAACACTACATCCCTGATAGGTGCCCTGACGTCATTGCTGGCGTGGTTGCCCATTGATCAGAATGCAATCTTCCTCGCAGGACTCGATCGTAACGACATCTTTTGACAGTTTGTGTGATTATATCGTGAATTAGACACAGGATGGGGAAATAGCGGTTTGTTGCTTTAATTTTGCTTTTTAATTAGGTAGTCACTTTTCCCTGGCTCTATTTGTGAGTGCAGCAGGAAAGGAAATGACTGGTAGTGGCGCGAAGTACCTCCGCCACGCACCGTACGGTGGCTTCCGAAGTATATATGTAGATGTATAAATAAATTAAAATAATGTGTAATCATCACTCCGGGAGAAAATACTACAAATTAAGAGTGAAGTCATAAAAGAAGTTGAATTATTGTATTTTGTTTAGTTGAAGGCAATAGTAGAAGACATCTGATGCAAGAGAAAAAAAAGACGTTGTAATCGGTTTGGAGTATTTTTGTTAAACTAAATAGTTTGTGAACTTTGTGTCCGGCAACTTTGTTTTGCAGTCAGTGTATATTAACACTTTGGCGCGAGAGAGAGAGAGAGAGAAACAAACATACGGGTCATGAAACGGACTGCAGCAAGAGTCGTAGCTATGAGTGGCATATAGGGCATTAATAAAATTTAGGTGAGTAGAACATAGGCGAATTTATGGTGAACTGGTCGAGGAATATCCAAGCTGGATTCGATGAGAAAACGGTAGATAGATACGACGACCTATCAGAAATGATTTTATGATATTAGACAGCACCTAAGGGTAAGAGCGTCAAATCGAGCTTGGTGATGCGTTGACATTAGGATAATTTCGTACTGTGTTAACTGGCCAGTGTTTGAAGTTAGAGAACACAGTAAGAATAAACATTATAAATTGGAATCTGAAACAGCAGTGAGGAACGACAAAATGAAGAATAACGTATGAAAAAGTATACGCGAAAAAGTATACTGCCAGTTAACTCTTCCAGTGGTGCCAAAATAAAACTTTTCAGTTGCCTTGAAGTACACCTATGATATTAATGCAATATCGTTAGCACGTATCAACGAACTTACTCTTGTATGAAGAGTTTTTATTGCTATTATTAACGCTGCAACGAAGAACAAATATCTCCACTTGACTTTTTTTAATCAAAATGGAGTTGCAGAGGGAAAAGTATCTCGCTGTGTGCCTTGGCTGATACGCCACGCATTTTGCAAATAGAGGTACAATAATTAAGCGAAGTAAATAGTCCCCATATTATCCAACGATAAATGTTTTGTAGTACGTCTTCGCCGAAAACTTCAAGGGAGTGATTTGTTCATTGATTGCAAGGAGTCATTATTTAACACACACAAATCTTACGCGATCGACCCTTTGTTGTAATTCAAATAAACAATCAGTATATGAAGACTCTAAGTCAGCCTTTTCTTTGAAAAGATCAAACACCAGAGTGTGCGTCGACAAAAAGTATAACTCCATAATTAACAATTGCATGTGCCAAAAACAGCATGAGCAATTTAGTGTAACAGCAAATAAACGTAAAACAAAGGAATGTATAAAGATATTAACGATTAAATATTAAACTGGTACGTGCAGTAGACAGAGCTCCATTTATAACCATACATACATTGTTGCGTAGACTGAGCTGCTCCAATAACGACACATAGGAAATCTGGGACCTTGCTGCCAAATATCAGGCGAAGTGGTAGTGAGACAAAGATGTGGTAATATTTGGGAGGAAATTACCAGTTCCAGCATTTGTCTCCAAGCAAGAAGAACCTCCCGGAAACTTTGGGAACTATTTTTAATTTAATTCTTTGACAGTATGTTACAGATAGAGATACGAAATTTTAAATGATAACCTCGCAGCAATATGAAATACTTCGGAGATATGGGTAGTCGTGTCATGGCATGAATTGCAATGTACGTTTGTCTATAGGCATTCTCTTGCACGTAGCCGTCTATAGAGGCTGCCATCGACCAAGATGTGATTTGTAGTAGGAGGACGACCTTCGAAACTGTGCTGACTCATTGCACCCGCTGCTGCTGCTACTCGTCTACTCCCCGTGTAGCGTAACCGTACCGTGTTCCAGTCGGCCTTGGTGGTCTACTGGTGAAGTGCGAACATGTCACGCACTGGAATTTTTCAGTCTGCATTCACGCTAGTTGCCACCTCTCAGTGTTATGAAAATAGGAACCACAAGTGGTTAGGATTCCAGTTCAGACTGCAGGTGACCTTTCCGCGGTAGGATTACCGGGGTAGGTGTCTAGTTGAAAGAATTTCCAAACAGGCGACTGAAGATCCCTCTTGAGGAATGTAACAGCCAGTTACGCCATACGAAGATACGTTGAACCAGACTGTCCACGTATGTATCTCCACATTTACCTTTGTTAGCTGAAATTACAAGCTTGTGCACATTAACCACGAAAATGTACGCTAACTAATGCGTTTTTGACGTTCCTAGCGGTTTATCATTCAGCTGTCAACCGCGAACATCCTATTAATGCAAGTAAAAAGCTTTGAAGAACATAGTTACATAATCCTCAGCTTTCATCATGTTAAAAACAAACCATGTTGTGTTGACCTTGAAATTTCAAAGCTATTCCGGCTGATGAGATAAGTCTAATTGATGTCCTTGTTAATCATTCCATTTTAATTTTCTTTGGGCCTTTGTCCCGCTTCAACGCAGGGTCGGCCGTGTCACCAGGATTTGGCAGTATTGGTTGCAGAGGGTGGCCGGATGCCCTTCCTGTCGCCACCCCAAACCCCTCGCGATGGAATTAGTGTACCTCAGCTGTTTGCGTCTAGTGTAAGCCATGAAATAGTCCAAACATTTTCAAGTGTCTGCGAGTCGTGTAACTGAGGCGGAACGTGGGGACCAGCCCGGTGTTCACCTAGCAGGATGTGGAAAACCGCCTAAAAACCACCTCCAGGCTGGCCGGCATACCGCCCCTCGTCGATAATCCGCCGGGCAAATTCGATTCGGGGCCTGCGCGCCTACCCGAGTCCAGGAAGCAGCGCATTAGCGCTCTCGGTTACCCTGGTGGGTGGAAGTCCTTGTTAATCGTGAGGTACTTGTTTCATTTATTGTAAGTTTCTAGTCAGTAAGTCAGTGTGTGACTAAATTTGTAGTGAGGACCAAGACGGTTAAGTCTCGCGTAGGAATTCGTGTCCGAAACCGTACTATTTTCCCACTATACGCAAAATAACCTAACACAGATCACTTTCTGACTCCAGCTTGTCTGGGTCCACTTAGAAGTAGAACTCGATGGGATGACCACCGACGTCAACCCAGATACAGTTCCTTCGTACAGTGTTCTGATACAGACGATCACCAATCCCTGGTTCTCTAGCAACCGCGATGCCATAACCCGCGCCACTATGTCACCGGACAAAAGATTAGTCACGCCTAGAAAAATCATTAGAAGCTTTATTTAATACCATGTAATTCCGCCCCTGGACATAATAATCGTAGAGATTCGGGTGGGATTTGAGTCCAGGAGGTTGTGCAGGTACGTCACATCCAGGTTCAGCCTCTCGCCGACTATTTGATTTCGCAATTCCATCAATTTTCGGGGATGCTGATGTTGTCGTCTTACCTGTTGCTTCAACATGTCCCACAGATTTTCTAAATGGTTCTGTCAGGTGGTTTTTGCAGGCCAGTCGAAATGTAATATGGTGGGAGAGTGTTCAGAAAAGTCACATATTCCTCAGCACGATGAAACCTGCTGTTGGCGAGAAATAAGAGTGTCAATATCATACTCATCATGTTTATGTTCACTGAAAGACAACACGTGATCATTCATAATGTTTAAATAGACATGGTGGTTCATATTAGTAGTCACCTCAGTGAGCAGGCCCATTTCATGATACAAAGAACCCCAAAACAGAGCGCGCACACGCACACATTTCCATCGTGATCGTGACATTGCTCACTTTCAGGAGGGAATGCTTCATTTGGCCTTCGGTGCACTCGACGACATGAGTCATTTGAATATAGGCGAAAACGTAATTCGTAGGACAGCATTACGTTCCGCCAGTCGGCTCTGCTGGTGGTGAATATACCCTTCTCTGAGGCCCGTTGGTACACCGTAGTAACTGGATAGCGAAGGTGTCTAGCTTTGTGGAAACGCTCCAAATACAACTGACGTACAGTCCTCCCACTGTAACGAGCTTCGCGGTAGAGTACCGTCACGTCGGCGTAATCAGCAAACGTGTAATTCACCATGCTCACTACCAGCACACTAAAAACGAAGTATACGTACAGCTTGCATTCTGTACTGTAATGAATGTTTACTACTCTACAGTAGTTAAATATTAACAAGAACCATAAGCACAACAGCAAATATGGATTTCGGTGCGCTGATCACAAACTTAGCCGAATGGCTTGCAAACAAATGTGTAGTGGGTATGGAACATACGGTGATAGGTGTATGACGTTTGTAATGCCGTAGTCAGTTGCGCCGAAAATGCAGTAGATTTGAACATGAGTCTTCGTATTTTGCATGCGGCGGGGAAACGATACGTTTCCGGGGAGGAGTTCCCATGCTATAATTAACCATCTTGGTCCCCATAACAATTCGTCAAAGTCTGTAAAGGGAATTTAATTACACCCTATACATTGTTTGGGAGTTTACAGGCACTTGTACTTGGCTGCATGTACTAACAAGCAACGGACATCTATAATTTGTCTGGAAAGTGAGCTTCAATTACTTGCGTAACGTTTTTAATAATTGTAATTACAGGTGGCTAGTAATTAATTTTTTGATAGTGTATTAAAGTAAAGGGGATAATCATACTTTCCTTAAGCAGTACGGTATGAAAGTCAAATATCTGCAAGTTTTTTTTTCTTTTTCTGCTCAGCATTTGGTTTTCCATTGTGACCTAGCTGTACTTAGTTGCTTCGAGCGTTGCGATTGAAATTCCCACCGAAAACGATTTGTCTTATTTATGTGACCGATCTTGAAACGCTTTTGCGAAAACACAGTTTGCCTCGAAGTAGTCCTCGTCATACATCTTTAATTTGATAACCAATCGGTGTAATGCGGCGGATTTATTGTTTTGTTAAAATGCGTAGCACCACGCTGTAGAATAATCCTCTGCAGTTCAGCCGCTGTTCTAACGTAATTGCACAGATTAGGCAGATTGTGAGTTCGATTTTTTTTTTCGGTTCAGTAGATCTATCTATACAAATCTGTGGATAATTCTTGGGACAAGCCAACGGCTTTTTCTGCCTCTCCGTTCTTGCTCAACTGAGCCAGCACTTTCACCGTAACAACCTCAACTTAAACGCGACGGTAAACTCTTCAAACATTACTGCCTGCCTTCATTCATTCATTCATTCCCTCGCTGTAAGGAGGATCCATATTGGTACGTGATATATGAACTATCGAAACCGATCTCGTAAGTCATCTGCACATAGACAAATAGCTGGAACTGACAAAAGAAAGTCTCTGTAAATACTGAGAGTGTGGTCGTCGACGTGTAGGTTCTTGTCTCAGTAGAAATGATGCTGAAAACTGAGTACATGAGAATGAGTAGGTATTCGAGAAAGTGCTATTGGAATAATGGCGTTGATACGCACACTGTGCCCCATTCCGTTCGGCTACATGTAGTTACGGTTATTCTGAGACACCGTTATCTAATAGTGACTTACGAAGACTGTGTCGCCATTTTCTGTTAAATATAAGAGAACAGTAGCCAATTAGCAGAATTTTATATTAATATCAACACATTAAGAGAGATTGTAATTTGGATGCCACTAAACTGTAAAGACCGTAGCAGAACGTACGGTAATTGCACTGTCTACAAAGATTTTCTTGTTATATGTTGCATACTCTCTCCAAAAAATGGAATGAAAAGTAATTAAGGAAGATTCCGTGATTGTTAGAAAATTTGTTGACTCAAAATACAGTGCACAATGTGCTTCACATATTCATCGTGTTAGTCTCCTCAACCTCCTAATGTCGCAGCAATTGGCTGGAGCATGGGTTTGCACGCAGGAGCTCTGTTGTTTTCATTGTAATCGGGGTGCTGGAAAGAAACAGCACAATGCACGTTCAAGATAAACTACGCAGATTAACGATACACCAGCAAATGCTTGATCGTGCGACATCTTTTAGAGACGTTTAGTGTTTAATCTTCCGTCGCTTTTCCCGGTGAGGTAGACTACCTGCGTTACAGCCGCGAGCTGATCTTTGCATAACTGGAAATGCAAGGAGGGTGTGTCTATTGCAGACTCGGCTCTACACTTTCCATAACCTATTATTTTCTCGTGGATAATTTATCGTTTAAAAGTGATGACAACGTCGAACTGCAGGTAAAGATCTAAAAAATGCAGTAGACCCTTATTTAAATTCTTATTGTCTCTCCCTTTTATTTTTTACCAAACTAGTAATAGAATTTGAGCGGGTAGCAAACAAATATTTAGTCGTTCCGTAAAATTTCGGGTGTGCAGCCGCATAAATTTCACTTATTCTTCTTCTGATATTTCGGCTGTATACCGTCCAGCCATCTTCAGAGTGAGCCGAGATGACTGACGCTCCAGTACGCGCTCCTTCCTTTTAAACCCGTGGGGCGCCCCAGTGCGGATGCGGCCATAGATACACAAGCCGCCAGAGACGTTGATCGGCGGCCAAGAGGTATAACATGTGCATGAAATTACGAGGGTAATCCCAAAAGTAAGGTCTCATATTTTTTTTATAAGTACATAGATCTGTTTATTTCTACAATGGTTTATATCGGTTTACAGCTTGAAAATTTAGCTATTTTTCGACATAATACCCATTTCAGTCTGTTCATGAAATTCGTTATTGAATAAAAAGATATGTCTAGGTCAAAATATGTTCAACTGAAGGTGAAATCTCATTCCCAAAGGTTTTGCGAATTAGAAATAATAATTCTGAAAGAGAAACTTTTGTGAACAACGACACTATATAGAAACTGACTAACATATCAGAAATGTCAAGTTTGAGTGATTGTAGTTTGACAATGGAATCCGCAGAGTTACGCATGCAATGAACGCTTTTTCCCAGCAGAGGCCTTAATAACGACGCTAAGTGTTCGATACAGTCATAGGTTGGAGAGACAATCCTATCGGACGCTGCGGATAGACGTTCCTTATAGACCTTTGGAAATCCATAAATTAAAATATTTTTAAATCGTCAGAATTACATCCATAGACAAATTCAGTTGTCGATGGAAATCGAAAAGGATGGGTACCTTCCATTTTTGGATGTTTTGGTACGATGCAAAGATGATGGCACCTTGAGACATGCAGTATATCGGAAACCTACCCATACGGATTTATATATACGTGCAAACAGATGCCACCATCCTTCGCAGGCGATGAGTGTTCTCAGAACTCGGGTACACAGAGTCAATGGCAGATACATACCGGGAACGCTCGGGCCGCCCCCCACCCCACGCACTTGCGGTGGCGCCCGCATTGCCACTCGTGCCGCACCCGCCAGTCAGCCCGCACGATATTCGTTCGTTTCTTTCGTCAGTCGACTCGACTGAATAAAGTTGTCGAGTAGTTGTACTTTCCTCGTCATCTTATTTTATACGATTCTGTCTGGCACATGGATAGCTAACACATACTTACGAGGAAAGTCGCTACCATTCTAGTGATCTCGATACGTTACTCTGTCTGGCATTTGTTCGAGAAAAGTGGCGAATATTATAATGTGGCTGAGGTCGACAGTGGACGAGGATCGACATAACGGCTTAACGCTGTTGAACACTCACCCTGACTTTGATTGTCCTATTGACGATGTAATTAATCAATTTGCCAGGATGAACAGGCGCATAGAATTCATCGTTTAAGGAAGAGAGCCACAATTACTACTTTGTTATATCATAAGATGGCATTGTCTTGTATATGTGTGTAATCAGTTAAAAAGAAACTTGATTATGTTTTATTGCAGTAAAAGTAAAGGTAGCTCAAGATATCTTTAGCGCCCCCTCCTTGAGGTTTTTCTGTATCCACTACTGCACAGAGCACATGTTATTGCCGACTAGAGTAGTCTGTAGGACGAGCTTCTACACTTCAGAAGAGTTTTCGAAGCCAACGGGTACTCTGCACAGCACATACGTAAGGCACTACGAATGAAACCAACAGCGAGCATAAGGAATGCAGAAAAATACACGGTACGTTTTAAATTCATGGCATTTTTGCCATACGTGGGGAGCCTATCGTAGGACGTATCCTCAGCAAAGACAAAGTGGAAGTGACTTTTCGCCCCCCACCAAAAACAGCCGCACAGATGACACGTTCAATCCATGAGAGATCGCACAGAGCACCGCAGGTACACCTTATCTTACAACCTAATAAATCTGTGGTGGCGGAGCACTGTATTGTCACTGGGCGAACTATTGTGTACGATAACGTCTAAATTTTAGCCTCGACTTCATCGTTCTGGGTCTAAGTACTGAAAGAGGCAATTGCAATTCGGTTGACGACGAATTTAATATAGAGGCTTTAGCTTGGGCTAATCATGGAATCCGGCACATTCTGTGAAGCAAAGACGTCGCGACGGTGCAGCTCGCAGTGATACATCGATATCTCCGTGTGGATCGCGCGCGCAGCCATAGATGTAATTTCATGCACAGATTATACCTCTTGGCCGCCGATCAACGTCTCTGGCGGCTTGTGTATCTGTGGCCGCATCCGCATTGGCGCGGCCCACGGGTTTAAAAGGAAGGAGCACGCGCTGAAGCGTCAGTCATCTCGGCTCACTCTGGAGACGTCTGGACGGTACACAGCCGAAATATCAGAAGTAGTGAAATTTGCGCAGCTACACGCGAGAAATTTTATGAACAGTCATTGCGCTGCGAAATTATGAAGTTGGACAACATATTTAATTATCGTCTTGATTGATAAATTAGGGTGAAGCAAGGGCGTGAATTCATATAGGGCACGTGAAGCGCCAGTTCGATTTCCACTTGCCCATGAAAGCGGCCTGTGTCGTATGGTACCGTAGTGCACCACCACAATTGATTGGATGACCACGATTTTTTCATGGAGCAGTGCAGAAAATAATTCTCTACTCCAGCTGACGCCATTTAAGCAAACTGGTTGAAATGGCTCTGAGCACTATGCGACTTCACTTCTGAGGTCATCAGTCGCCTAGAACTAATTAAACCTAACTAACCTAAGGACATCACACACATCCATGTCCGAGGCAAGATGCGAACCTGCGACCGTAGCGTTCGCTCGGCTCTAGACTGTAGCGCCCAGAACCGACCGGCCACTCCGGCCGGCTTTAAGCAAACTACCAACATCTAGTGCTGAGATGGGTCATTAGGTTATGATGCGTCTGTCTGGTTTACTTTTTCAAGGATAAGACTTAAAGAAGGAATAATATTTGATAATAGGCCTACAAAACCAAAGCTGGATAAGTGGAGCAATGCATTAAAGAGTCGTACGGTTATTGCCAGGGGCTGAAATGTTCCACCAACCTCTTTTTTTGCCACCGACGCCAGCCGATGTTTGCGAATTTCACTGAAAGCGAATCGTGTGGTGCTTCATTAAATGGCCATGACATGTTTCTTTCTTTCTTCTTTCTTCTTCTTCTTCTTCTTCTTCTTCTTCTTCTTCTTATTATTATTATTCAGTGAGCTTGTGCATCGTCTTCTACTTGCTTGATCCTTTACATGGCCAAAACCGGATCTTTGCTTCCGAAGTGTACTAGGTATGTACTACTTTAGCAAATAATTAAACTAACTACTGTCAGTTGATAGTACTTCGTGGTGGTGATCTATTAATTGTCTTCGGTCTGAACAATGGTTTGATGCAGCTCACGTTGTTAGTCTGACCTGCGAAAACCTTTTCCATCCCAGTATAAATACCACATGGACTCGCAGTCGGGAGGACGACTGTTCAATCCCGCGTCCGGCCATCCTGATTTAGGTTTTCCGTGATTTACCTAAATCGCTCCGGGCAAATGCCGGGATGGTTCCTTTGAAAGGGCACGGCCGACTTCCTTCCCCATCCTTCCCTAATCCGATGAGACCGATGACCTTGCTGTCTGGTCTCCTTCCCCAAACAACATCAAACAACAACATAAATATCACAACACCCATTTGAACCTGCTTGCTGTATTCACGCTGTGGGGTCTCTCTCTCTCTCTCTCTCTCTCTCTCTCTCTCTCTCTCTCTCACTCACTCACACACACACACACACACACACACACACACAAAAGTCTTAACACAACACATTGTAGTCTATCTTAACATGCAGTAAAGATTTCGGACTATCAGATTTTGTAATTATTCATATCGTTGCGTTCATCCTTCGATAACCAGCGTGCTGACAACTTCTCTTATGGAAAAGTACATTCCAGAGAATTACAGATCTAAAACTGAAGATTGTGTAATGGATAGCGTAGAGGTGGTACTACTTTGCGTAGCTCCATGTGAAATGTAATTCGTGACACATTGTTGGATGCTATGCGGGAAGTACGTAAAGGGAAAATAAATTCCAATGACTTGTAGGATAATCTAGATTTCATTAACACCTGAGGTTTAATTGAATACTGATTTCGTTTACTTACACGAGTGTTGGAAAAACTCGTCGCTTGAAAAATTAATTTTGTGTAACCCGTTCATGGTGATCCCTCGATAGCAGCCGGCTGCAGATCAAAAGCTAGCCGCCCCCTCCACTACTTGTTGAGAGACCCTCCTCCGTGTCAGTTACAGGATCTGTCGCAAAAAAGGCTTGGGCACAGGAACGCCACGTCCGGGTGCGTTTCGCTCTCCCACGAGTAGTACTCCCTCTAAGAGCGCTGATGTTAAAGCGGGAAAAATATGGAGTTTCTCATAATCATCAGTATTACCTCGGAGAGTTCCTCGTTCATCGTTGTAGCAAATACTCCCGGGGATGCGGGGTGAGAGAGAGAGAGAGAGAGAGAGAGAGAGAGAGAGAGAGAGAGAATGGGGAATTAAAGCAATAGCAGACGGGTTCTCGGGTATTTGTTCTGCGACTTAAGACTTACACCGGAAGAGCTAGTAACTTCAAAGTTTTATTTTGTCGTCCCCAGAATTATTTAACTACACTTGAAAATCTTATTCATATTTTCATTTCTTTTCTGTTTCTCAGGTCGCTTGATTGCATTTTAGTAACACAAGTGCAGTAAGTAGCGCTCTCTCTCTCTCTCTCTCTCTCTCTCTCTCTCTCTCTCTCTCTCTTTTGTGTGTGTGTGTGTGTGTGTGTGTGTGTGTGTGTGTGTGTGTCGGGGGGGACTTGGGGCTTATAATTGGAGTTAAAATGCTACCTGTCGCTAAATTGCCCTTGAGCAACGGTAGTTGGCAACAGCGTCCGACCTCTCGGGAAATGTAAAAGGCGAATAGAATCATACCATGTCGACCTGCATGTCTAGTTAGTTGATGGAATGCGTATGCTTACGCTGCTGCTTCCGTGTGGCGCGAGTGGAAAGGAGTTAGAATCCGAAGGTCAACCACGGCAGAGTGCTCGGCCTTGCCCACCCCAGTCTTATACCTGCTGCACGGCTGCCAACCTCTCAACTTCAACACCAAGATGCCCAAAGAAAAAAGATCGTTCTTAAGACTGCATTATTGCGAATGTCAGATGATACATAAAGTTTTCACGATTTGACTGTTGCTGCGTTTTGTTGTGGTCACAAGACGGTCTCTTCTGGTTGCTGTCGAAAACAACTAGGTCAGTCGTCGAATATTGTTTAGGAAAATATTTTGTGATCGGAAATACTGTTAATAATTCTACCAGATATACAATCATTGAGAGACAATGTTAACCGATACTTTGTCGTTTCTTTCGTGGATAATTTGACGAATGCGTTCAGTAGCTTCATTAGTAATGGAAGTGGATGGGCCGCCGAATTATCACGGTCAAATCTTCTGCGACCTTCAGGAAGCTGCCTGTGCTACTAGAACATTCGTGTTCTTCCGAATATCCTTCCAGTTGCTTCCCATTAACGTCTGAAGTCAGAGATAATTACTTAGGAACATACTGACGTGAATGGTCCTTCGCCGTTTAGAAGAGGTCATTTTGGAATCATACTAAGGCGTTGCAGTCAATCTATCTCCGTCCCCACCGTCTTTTCATTGAAGACGACTGCCATCACAGTTACTCTGCTACTGGTACAAAATATGAAGTCCTGTTGATGATGGACCTTCACCTTCTCCAAATCGATTCCGTTAATGTCTCGTTGCACAGCTGGCGATGTTAGCTGCAATCCTGAATCATTATAACTACTATAACATTTTCGGAAAACGCTATTTTGAGAGAAAGTTGGAGGACATTGACGTAATTATCATTTGTAATTTCACTAAAGAAAAGTAGTCATTAATTTTTGTTAGACATGAATTATTCTTTTGCATTGCGTTCGGATTCTGAAGAGTAGTGTAGATATTTGCAGCCGCTGTAGAACGCAACAACAAGCAAATGTGGAAATCTGAATCAGAAGGCCTTATCTGCACAGTAGTCTTACACAGCTCGACGGAGCGAGCTTTTAGTCCAGCACGGCGACTGGAAGCCTTTTGAAACTGGAGAGCCGTCGAGCTCTGTCAGAAAGTTCAGTACGGTGTCCATAATAGAGTTAGCTCTCCATTAGGGTTGCATTAAGCACTGTTGTTCGGTTGCCTTTGAGCTGGCGAGCTCAGCGTAATTTCATTACTTACTGTTGTCATGTCTGTGAGACCAGACTTCAAAAGTCTGGACTTTCTTTTCCTCGCAGACGGTGTTTTGTTTTTTCTGGTGTGGCACCGTTGCTTCTTCAAAGTTAAATCGGTTTTCAGGGTGCTTTTTAACGGAAGCTCTCTTCTATTTCTCCCAAGGTCGGGGGCGCACTGACGAAGACAGAGCACTCGCGTCCGAGATGAACGGAGTCCAAATCCCCTTTGCACTATATTTGTGTCGCTAAATCGTTCCAGACGAAAATTGGCATGGTTTTCTCAGGAAGGTCGTGACTGACTGCCCCGATCTTCTGTGTGAAGCTGTCGGAGCTCCCTCCCTTGTTTGCTGTGCTGAATGGAAGTGCCTATGGTAGTCCTAATATCAACACATCATCTCTGCACAGAGTTTGATTTGATGGTAGCTACCAGCACTTTGAGCCGGACACCTTCGTAACTACGGACGGAGAACCAAAATTCTAGCAAATATTTTCCCCTAGAACTATGGAAAAAAGTCAAGCCCATATATACCGAAGGCCCGCTAAGCAAATACGGGCGAGAACGCGCTTGTTAGCATCCTGTTAAAAGAAACAAAGGAAAATTTTTTTCACCGGAAATTATCAGACAGCAGAGTTAACAGGTGCCCTACAGGTCCCCAGTGTGCTTCCTAAGAAGGTGAATAACCTGTTCCGAAGAATTTACACACTGGAAGAACTAATCATCTCACCGCATATGCCTTATAGGAACATCTAACATTATTCCACAATCGCCCTCTGCAGTAAAAAGACACAGTGCGGCATTAAGGGAAACGAAATTGTGGATGCTGTTACGAAACAAGCCATTCGCAATAGAGATCCTACTCGTTGTGGAATCCTAATTACCGATTTTTCTACGGAGAATGAGACGTCCAGCCGGGAAGGGAACAAAGAATGACAGAGTGTTCTAAAAGTAGAACAAGAGATTTCGCACTAACATACCCGTTGTCACCAATGACATAACGTGATACTGATTACATAATCAACGCATTACTAAATTTTGTATGAATACGTTCATGGGCAAGGTAATATACTAACCTTTATAAAACGAAGTACTGTGAATGTTGCAACGCTTCCTTATAGACAGAATTAAAGATACACAGCTTCCCTTCATAGATTCTCTGAAGCCTGCTTATATAATTAAAAAAGGTGTGCTTTGCTACTATATCAGTTTTTATATCTAGAAGGAAATGTCTCTAAGGATAGGACCTTGAAATTTGAAGATTGTGTTGATCTTACAAGGTAGGCATCGGTTAAGGCGGGATTTTTCGAAATTCCGTCGTGTAAGGGGGTGAAATAGGGGATGAAAGGCTTTTGAAAATACGTCTCTTACGGAAGTTTTGAAGCTAAAACTACGGAAATTGGTAATTGGATCTCGGTCAGAAATAAAAGAATACGTGTTCCAGAGTTTGTGGAAATTCAGCCACTAAGGGGGTGAAATAGGAAATAAATTTTTTTAATGAAAATGTTTCGTTACATTGAAACATTTAAGTTCAGTCTATGAAACTTGGTATTTGACTTCTCGGTTAGAAATCAAGAAATATCCGTTAGGAGATGATAGTTTCAGTGGAAATATCACCAAAAGAGCTCAGTACGCAGAATTAACAAAAATCTCCGGCTCCAGCTACCCGAATCGTATTTTGGTCAGAAGTACATTCGGAAAAGGCCGTACTTCTGTGGCCTTAATTAGCGTGAGAAGTTTAGGTGGTGTTGCAATTTGTGAATTAAATCAAGGAAAGCTGCTTAACAATCATCACTACAGATCGACTTTGTCAGACATTCATATACGTAAAAAGAAATGCAAGCGAAGCAGTGGACGTTAAGTTAATACAGATACATGCACATAATATCCTAAGTTTTTCTAGTAGTCGCAAAACCGCTTTACTTCCATGTTACCGTGACCAGACACTGGTGTGGTATCGGAGTACTGCGGTTTGACACGAGAACGCTATTTCTAATGCCGTCTCACAAGGGAAACTCCCCATAGCCACCGCCCCCCCCCCTCAGATTTAGTGGTAAGAGGGCCCAGTTGACAGCCCATCAAAAACTGAACGCAGATCAAGCATGGAAACAGGAAGAAGGTTTATTGGACTATGAAAAAAATGGAAAATAAAAACAATGGACGGTCCAAGAGTAACAAATGTTATATAGAGCACACGGGGAGACAAATTGCGTCATGGTTAAGTGGTGGTTAAGGCGTTCGACTGCCAAGCGAGTGAGCCATGTTCAAAACTAGCTTTGTGTCGTGATTTAACGTCCGTTTGCAACTGTGAGGTGTAAGGTAGGGACATATATTGAATGTTGATTCTGCACAACTATTCTGTTGGCAGCCGAAATGAAGTGGCTTTCGAACAGGAACCGCAAACGTGTTATGACAGGGCGACAAATCAAACTAATCCTCCACCGAAAAATACGTCTGGTGTGTCATACACGGCATTTGTACATGTGTCATATGATAGCAATCTCTTATCGACGCAACGGTTCAAACCCACGTCCGCCCATCATGATTTAGGTATTCCGTGATTTCCCTATATCGCTTCAGGCAAATGCCGGGATGGTTCTTCTGAGAGGGCACGGCCGATTTCCATCTCCATCCTTCCCTAATCCGAGCTTGTGCTCCGCCTCCAATGATCTCGTTGTTGACGGGACGTTAAACACTAATCTCCACTTCCACCACCACCTCCTCCTCCACCACCACCTCCTCCTCCTCATCTTATCGACGCACCTAATTTGTACGACTGGTGAGTGAGTGAGATGTTCCTCCTTACCCGATATAGCTTAGGTGTTCGTATGAATGTAAACGTAATCACTCCCAAGGAAACGATGAAAATATAATCGTTTGTCACATAAGTTGCGACAAATGAACCGAACAGTTTCACAACCACGCAGATTCTCTGTGATGTGCCAAAACATATGCTTTAAACGTTTTTGGCGTTCCGTTTTAGATGTCCTGACTCTTCAATTCCTTTGCACGTAGTTCATGCCAGGTTAATTGTTTCCATTTCTGTGAGACGTCTTTATGGTATCTCGACTGCTCTCACTACTCATTACATTTACTTGCGACGGTTTTTACCACATGACGTATTCTACAACCAATATTTAGTATGACAAGTGCAAAGAGAGGACAAACATTTCAATGACCGGACTGGGACAGTTCATAATGTTGTGGAGAGAAACAGGTGGCACGATGAGGTTCTGAACACGGCACGCCCGCTTAGCAGTCCAACACCATGACCACTTACCTGCGACGCCATTGCTGTTTCAGGCGCTCTTCATTACACTTCTTGTTCTTGGACGTTCACTGTTTCCATCCTCTGGCCCATTGTATCACCAAATCTAAGGAATGTGCGATGGGGAGTTTGCCTTATCACGAACATGATTTGCATGGCGAACTAGTACGGGCGTTCCTTTGCTTGGACAACGAATTTATATTAAAACAGTTCCACAGCCTTGGGAGCCGCGTGCGCCTAATGAAAAGCTACGGAATGTGTGCACAAAAGATAAGGAAGGATTTTTCTCACAGCAGCGTAAAGGCGAGATTTTGGAGGTGAGAGAGAATATTTTTTCAGCATTAACGACTTTCGAAATGAACGTCTCTGATATAGAAACTCAAGATATATTTTTCTTGACTCTGTCTTGAAATAGCCCAACTACCTTACGAAACATTTCCGACTGTGAAGAACACAAAGGTTAACTATGAAATTTCTCCCCTTTAGGACGGAATGTTGACAATAGCGCGGGGAACAGTAGTGGGTAGCTCATCATAACCAGCTGCAGTGTGTAGTGTTTCCATCGATTACCTTCTGCACGTTATCTAGTAACTCCTAAAGTGACTGGAAGCTGAAATCGATATAAAATCTTGCTTCTCAGAGAAATTTCTTATATATCTTCAAACTGTTCAAAAAGTCGGCGCTTGCGCAGAGCCGCTTTCTGATTTTAGCAAGCACCTTGCTATATAAGAAATCACACAGTTCTGCTCCTACAGAATGAGGCTGATGCAAAAGTGCCTGGATTAGGAACACATCATGATGCTACATATTTTACTTCTGTTTGGCGAAACAGGATGGTGTTGAGGATGGTCTTCGCCCTCTTCATAAAGATTCTTTCGGTAAAACTTCGCGAGGCATACTCAACCACATCAAAGTTCATCCTTTTCTGTCGTAATGTGATCAATGATGATGGTAGGTTTAACTTTTCCTAATATTCCAGCTTTTTAGCAAATGGGGAAGTTTGAGGCGCTCAAAAATATTCCACTTCCCGCGCTGTGGGTGACAGCTATTGAAATTTTACTGAAACGTTATTGAAACTTGTAGTAGACCGGACTGACTGAATAGTGTTTCTTTACTTGGAACAATCTCGTACCCAGGCTGTTGAGTAGTTTGTAAAAAAAGTTTGTAACGAACTTCTATCATTAGATCGAAATTTAGATCTATCATTTTGAACTGACACAGAAGCAAGGAAACTTACAACTACGCATGTTTTATGGTATTCGATTGTAGGTGGAATACTTTCAGTTGATGGATAGTCATGTACAGCTCACCCGATGAAAGTTTTACATGTAAATATTTGATAATTACGCCGATTATTCTTTAAAATTAGTATGTTTCACATAATTTTGGAGTAGAATACAATTTCTTGATATTAAATTACTTCAGCTTTTCCCTTTTCCTACGATGACAGTACACGAAGTTATTGTAAAAAAAAAAAGTAATTTTTATGCAGCGCAATCTATTTTCCGACATCGCTTTACGGATGCACCTGGAATGGCCCCAAGGCCATTTATTTTCATTTCTCGTTTAAGCCCACCCCCACCCACTCCTGCCCCATCACTGGTTTTAGTACCTAACTAAACTTTAGAATGAAAGATTTTTCTTTGAGCACTTTTATCTCATCTCTAACATGACGAAAAATGAATTCCAGCTAGTTTTGTGTTTTACTAAGTCACCGACTAATGAGTCAATGAGACGATTCGTACTGTTTGTGTCTAAAACCTCTCTTATATTTCAGTGTTTCTTAATTACTACAGATCTTAAAACGCGTTCGAAATCCATTCAGTTCCATGTTTTTATTTTATCTGTTACCAAAGTCAAAAAATGTACTTTCGCTTCTATAAATCTTGGACACCACGTGTGTGTGTGTGTGTGTGTGTGTGTGTGTGTGTGTGTGTGTGTGTGTGTGTTTACGATGAATGATGAAGCTGTTCCCGGTGCATTACGACTGCTACTACAACTTCTTCTCGGATGAGAAAGCTAACTATCCACAGTGAGGGTAGTCACTTGTTGCTAAACTTGCTTCCTCTGCATTAGTCCTCTCCCTAGCGGCAACCACTTCACCTACAGCCCCATTTCAAATCAACCAATTTAAAATGTGTGCAATGTACTTACTATATGAAAATCATTTGATTGTAGGACTCTGTACTCCTGTGGTGGCAGAAACAGTTGTCATGCTGTCAGTCCATTTACCGGTTTCGAAGTGAGTAATGAAGCAATTTCTGGTCTGTTGCATGAAATATCCTCAGCTTGGAGAAGACTTTTCATCATGTATCTAGCGTTTGTTTTGTACAGGCATCTATGTCATGCTTTTACGGTCATCGGTGTAGGGTAAAAATCACAAAGTATGTGTATACTTGGAGTAGGTGAGGAACCTGTAATATGCACAGCATAGTATCACGTGATTAAGAAAAAGTGATTATTAATAACTTACATAATCAGTGTTGACCTTTTAAAAATTGTAGTTCCACGACTGAAACATAGTCAAACCCTTTTCGTTTTTATCCCTCAAAAAAATTGGCTTTACCCTTCAAGGGTAGTTACCCTCGGTTGGGAACCACTGGCCTAGAGGGAAGACCTTCCTTTAAGAAGAGTGTTATTACTGAGGGGCCAGACACCTTACATGTAGAAGCTCTTAATGTCATGAAGTATTTCTGCCTGCAGAGGGATGGCGCTTCACACGAGGCCAAAACCGCCTCATGTTTCGAAAAGTCGAATCATAATCTGAAGCCCTTCGGCGTCTTTATGTGGCCACGGGTAAAACATTGATCCCATTTGAGTGCGTTTTTTTTATCCATTCTGCCAATTTAGCGGCGTATGTCCATATAGTATGTAGATCAGTGGTTTATGGCAAATGATCGGTTATTGTTTTTATGCTTGAACTTTACATTATCTAAAAGTTGAGAAACGATGATGTGTTACGAAAACCTTTGATTGTGGTTTACTTATAAAGCAGTGGTAAAGGAACTGGACTATTTTTCTTTCTTTCGTTCCTTCTATCTGCTTCTCATTAATAGTAGATGAACCAGTACTTTTTAAATGAATGATGATGCTGCAGACCGGTCTTTTGTTTTTTGTGTGAGGTACATAGCGATTCGGAACTTAATTCCGATATTTGTCGTAGAGGCACATCGTTACAATATGCGACTCTATTGTTCGGAGAAATCGCTTAGGTCTCTATGTAGTAGCTACTAACACCATCCCCTGTGCTCGCTTTTCGCCTTAGAGTCCGATAATTTATTTACAGTTAATCGTAGCAGAGCACAATAGGTCTCAGTTTCTTGCCACAACAGTTTTTTAAGCTTTACTGTGTTGAGCGACTAGTACTATACATTCGGGTCACATTATGATCACATTGCGAGTGGAACGCTCGGAGATCCGGCAACATGTTATTCCCCCTTGTCGGCTAGTTGGCCGCCTCCCTGTACAGTTCAGGGGTCGAACGCGGTAGGGGAGGATGGCACCATTGTGTGCGCCCAGGACGAGCTCTCCATCGCAGCTGTCCACGACAGAGGCCCGCTCTGGGCGCCTATTGTTCCCTCATCTCTGATCCGTGCACTCGATCTCGCGGCACGGGTGGAGCTTAAATTTTTTGAATCGATATTTTCCTACTTGACAGTACTACTGCCGAAGTGAGGTAATTGTAACTACATGAGGTAATTGTAACTACAGACAAATCATAGTGCAGAAAAACTTATATAATCACAGTGCGGCGCGGTGCTTACAGTTGTGCAAATCAGCATTACGTGGATCTATGAAATTATTTTTTTAATTCTTGTAGGTAACACACAGAAGTTAATTGTTGCCTGTGGTCACTTTTCGAAGAGGCAACTTGTGTACTACTACACAGAGTTACTGTAAATTCAGTGGAAGAATTGAAAGTGGAAAAAATATTAGATAGAAATGTTGAAATCACAAGTCTCTGGAAAAAAAACAAGTAATTGATGAGACATGATTTGTAACATAGAAACATTACTAACTAGTCGATAGAAGAGTGATGATTACGGTTATTTGAAGATTGTAGTGGCCTTGTAGTTCCCGGTGTAGTGCAACAAGAAAGACGTAAACGCTGACGGTACGGAATAATTATTTATGTGCACTAACGATCCATCTCGTGACTGCAGCTTCAGTGATGGCAATTGCAGAGTGAAAAGTTTCAAGGCATAAAGGCTCCAAATCTTCAATTTACCCTGCACAGTACAGCATCTCCGCACCAAACTGGCTGCCTGAAGTCGAAAGGCGGACAGCCATCGAAGACACTGCACTATTCTATGAAGAAAAAACTATTCTGCAGGCAGATAGATGAATTCAGTCATTGGACATCTTAGGAAATATCAAGTATAGATTCAGTACCAATTCACCAGAAAATTACGTTAATTTTATGATGTTCTCTTCCACAGGTTCGCCCGTAGACTGAATGTGGATGATGATTGTGATATACATTTATTTTGAAGCTGTCGTGAAAACAGTGCATTACTAGAGTTATAATAAAACAATATTATTATTGTTGCAGAAAATAATACTGTCTGACGGCTTTATCTGTCTGGCCCACTTTTAAAGCCACACACAATGAAACGTGTTGCTTATTTGTATTATTAAAAAAATTGTTATTGACACCTAACCGTACATAGTTGACGATGGCGCAGGATGGAATGGAAGCGAATGGAGAATCACAACAAATAACTTTTAAAGGTGTGATCCCTTGTCAAAAGATCTCAGGTGTTTGTAGCAGATGGACTGTGGTCTCAAAGCAAGAAATGGCAGGGCTGTGAGCAGTGCTCCAGTTGGCTAGCTGGCAACTCTTGGCGACATACCAAGAACGCCTTCTTGGCCTGCGTCTTAATTATACAACAGGAGGAGGTGCGCAGCGCATTAGCGGCACACATTGGCCCGTTCTACCCATTAGGGAGATGGTCACGGGGCTCTGCACTATAAATACATAATTAGTTAAAAGCAAACGATAGACTGCTATTTTTCAGAAATAATGTTTCGTGCATAACTGTGATTTGTAACTTAGACTGCTCAAAGATAGTATCTGTTTACGAAATACTATTGGTATTTTAAATATTTTGAAAACGAACAAGTAAATCCCAACATAAGATAGTAAATTTTACTGCGCCTTTGCCAAAGAAACTCTTCGTTAAAAGTTACTTTCGCCAATGTCAGGGGTATCACAAAGTTTTCCAAAGAACAACACTAAACTGCTTTACTATCGGAATAAAGTCACAACATTGAATTAGCTACAGGTTGGATGCATGTTGATGTCTTGCGTGTTGTAAATACTCAAATGAGAACGAGTCGTATAACTCATTTACAGAAAACCTTATCTTCTGCAAATTTTTGTGCAAATAATCGACTAAGTTCAAAAATTCAAATGGCTCCAAGCACTATGGGACTTAACATCTGAGGTAGTCATTCCCCTAGACTTAGGTTAGTAAGGTTTAAGTAGTTCTAAGGACATCACACACATCCAGGCCCGAGGCAGGATTCGAATCTGCGACCGTAGCAGACCGTAGCAGCAGCAGCGCGGTTCCGGACTGAAGCGCCTAGAACCGCTCGGCCACAGCGGTCGGCTAATAATCGATTCGGTATTCGGATTTTTTGTAACATTTGAGCATGTGATTACCCACAAGTCGCTTTATGATAAGGACACAGTTGATTATTCATGTCCTTAACAGGAAGGTTGAAATCTTTGTCGGTATATTTTTTAAATTTTATAAATTTTTTAAAATTTCTTATTAGTGACGATAGAAACCAGTCCATTCAAAAACTGAGGTGGCTCAGGGAGTTTACGAGATACTAAAGGATCAAAGTTCGCAACGTCGTATGAGCATTTGTCGTAGCTATCTCACTTGGAGCCAGTGGCCCTATAGTTCCTTCTACAAGGCCGCGACCTGTTGCTTCTCTTCCTTTATGACATCGGTGTCGATGAGGAAAAGGGAACCGTTTTCCTTTCGTAACTCTTCTGGATGTTAGCATTTCTGAGCTTGAATGTTATCTCAGCGTTTCTAGAAACTCTTGTGGCGGTTTCAACAAAATTTCCACCATTTCATTTTTAGCCCTTCAATCTCCTCCGTGATTTGGGATTGCGACGTTTTAGTGCGGGAAACCTATTTAAAAATCTTCGACCACAGCCACATTAAAACGAATTTCGGTTCATTACGGGTTGCTGAACAATGTTTTATATTTCAGATTAATGCATGTGTGAAGAAGGAACGTGTACGAATTGCACTGTCGAAAATCACCAGGAGACGTGTTTCAGAATCCACCACTAATTATACGTCTGCAACTACTCATGGTGGTTCAAGCTTAAAAGTTCCTTCCTGCTCGAAAATTACCGTCGTACCTAAAGTGCCCATATTAACTGGTGAGTTGCAGGAGAGATGACACTGTTTTATGCCATTTTTAAATGTGTAGCTATATTCACATTATGTAGGAGTGTAGGCCTTTGCGACCTGAGACTATTTCAGTAAAGTTCTTTAGGGTAAGTGTGTTTACATAGCAAATGATACAAGTTACTGATTACATAGCAAGTGATAATAATTATTGACGTTACTACAGCTGCTATTACAGGCAGTTATCAGCAAGGTGACGAAGTTCACTATAAATCACATTTTTCAGTAGTAACTGAATTGTCTGTGGTTTTATCACAGACTACGCAGTCACATAACCTAAAGAATTTTTTGAAACTTCAGACGTAATTCAGTTGAAACCACTGAGTGCCATTGTGAAACGCTTGTACCCGCATGTTAAGAGGTTCAAAATTCGAAGCAACGAGGTGTCATTCTGCCGGGAACCAGAGCACGTGGGAACTCTGGAACCATTATCAGATGTGGCAGTCAAGGAGACAAGTAGTGGTAAATAAGCGGTCCATTGTTTTGTCCCTATACATGCTGTCACCTCACTGTTAAGATCGACCTGGGTCGTGCAAAGAGGAGTTGATGGAATTGTGTGGTAAGCTGCGGGTAGTAAAGTGAATAACTTGGCCAAGGCGGATTTCCTTCCGGCCACAAGTACGAGATGTCTTCCACACTCGACAACGTGCAGGACACACAGTCAGATGACAATGGGTTTCTTGCACCGATGAATGATTACTGCATGTGTTATAAATATCACTGTACATAACATACACTCCTGGAAATGGAAAAAAGAACACATTGACACCGGTGTGTCAGACCCACCATACTTGCTCCGGACACTGCGAGAGGGCTGTACAAGCAATGATCACACGCACGGCACAGCGGACACACCAGGAACCGCGGTGTTGGCTGTCGAATGGCGCTAGCTGCGCAGCATTTGTGCACCGCCGCCGTCAGTGTCAGCTGGTTTGCCGTGGCATACGGAGCTCCATCGCAGTCTTGAACACTGGTAGCATGCCGCGACAGCGTGGACGTGAACCGTATGTGCAGTTGACGGACTTTGAGCGAGGGCGTATAGTGGGCATGCGGGAGGCCGGGTGGACGTACCGCCGAATTGCTCAACACGTGGGGCGTGAGGTCTCCACAGTACATCGATGTTGTCGCCAGTGGTCGGCGGAAGGTGCACGTGCCCGTTGACCTGGGACCGGACCACAGCGACGCACGGATGCACGCCAAGACCGTAGGTTCCTACGCAGTGCCATAGGGGACCGCACCGCCACTTCCCAGCAAATTAGAGACACTGTTGCTCCTGGAGTATCGGCGAGGACCATTCGCAACCGTCTCCATGAGGCTGGGCTATGGTCCCGCACACCGTTAGGCCGTCTTCCGCTCACGCCCCAACATCGTGCAGCCCGCCTCCAGTGGTGTCGCGACAGGCGTGAATGGAGGGACGAATGGAGACGTGTCGTCTTCAGCGATGAGAGTCGCTTTTGCCTTGGTGCCAATGATGGTCGTATGCGTGTTTGGCGCCGTGCAGGTGAGCGCCACAATCAGGACTGCATACGACCGAGGCACACAGGGCCAACACCCGGCATCATCGTGTGGGGAGCGATCTCCTACACTGGCCGTACACCACTGGTGATCGTCGAGGGGACACTGAATAGTGCACAGTACATCCAAACCGTCATCGAACCCATCGTTCTACCATTCCTAGACCGGCAAGGGAACTTGCTGTTCCAACAGGACAATGCACGTCCGCATGTATCCCGTGCCACCCAACGTGCTCTAGAAGGTGTAAGTCAACTACCCTGGCCAGCAAGATCTCCGGATCTGTCCCCCATTGAGCATGTTTGGGACTGGAAGAAGCGTCGTCTCACGCGGTCTGCACGTCCAGCACGAACGCTGGTCCAACGGAGGCGCCAGGTGGAAATGGCATGGCAAGTCGTTCCACAGGACTACATCCAGCATCTCTACGATCGTCTCCATGGGAGAATAGCAGCCTGCATTGCTGCGAAAGGTCGATATACACTGTACTAGTGCCGACATTGTGCATGCTCTGTTGCCTGTGTCTATGTGCCTGTGGTTCTGTCAGTGTGATCATGTGATGTATCTGACCCCAGGAATGTGTCAATAAAGTTTCCCCTTCCTGGGACAATGAATTCACGGTGTTCTTATTTCAATTTCCAGGAGTGTATTAATCAACTTGTTTCTATTCATTTTCCTGCCAGTCTGCCTGCAGTTCTGGCAAACCATACGTCACGTACACGCACGCGTGAATTAGTGACCCACAACGCAATGCCATTACTGAGAAATACACTGCCCAGTGACATTAATGTGGTATCCTGTCAAAATCCAACAGACTTCTGTAGTGCGAACAGCTGCGAGACCTGCAGGGAGTGTCGGTTAGGTTCTGGAAGGTACCCCCAGCGATGCGGAGCCATGTCGCATCCATATACACAAGATTTGTCCATTAAGAATCCATTGCGCGTACAGCTCGATCGAGTTTGTCCTGCGAACTGTGTGATACGTTGCATTGACCTACTGGGAGATAACCGAGGAAAAGCAAATTGCATGTAGGAGTGGACATGCTCACCAAGGATAGATGCCTTCTGAAATTGATCCGTTGTGCCTTGCAGAGTGAAGAGATCACCCAGAGAATGACACGAAAACAGTCCCCAGACCACAATGCTCCCGTCTCCGACCTGGACCCTTCCGACGAGTGTTGCAGGCTGTTTGCTTTTCAGACGTTTCACGCCGTACTCGCCAACCAAATTCCAACCTTCGTCGACGATGAACAGCAGTCAGCATGGATGCATGAACCAGGCGCCAGCTGCAAGGGCCCATACGCAGCAGCAGTCGCTGAACGGTCGTTGAGACGCTGTTGGTAGCCCTCTTAGTTGATGTGGGCGGTCAGTTGCGCAACAAATGCAAGTTTGTTCGCCCGTACACATCTTCGCAGCAGCCGTTCACCCTTGTGATTTACGGCGCTTGGTTCACCACAGTGCGTCGGTGCCGGGTTTGGATGCCGCCATTTTGCCATGCACTGTATATTTAACCACGGCGGCACACTTAAGAGTTCACAAACTTAGCCGTTTCGTAAATGCTTATACCCTCGGCCCGAAAGCCAGTGATCATTAAGACTTTCTGGACGTCAGATAAATCGCTCCAAAACCACATTACGACATCGACTGCACTGCTTCCCGCGTCCTCCCGCACGTTTATAATATACTCCACTGCTTAGTGCTGGCACCTGCCGTCTGTGAGTGGTGACAGCACATCGACGTTGACCATAAGACACATTATTGTGGTGCTGCTAGGGAGCTCCTCGTGCTAAGGTTTGAGAAAAGTGGGGAAGAAAAATCAGCTTGCGATGATGTATCAGAATGATAATAGGTAAACAGGTGGTTTCGCCGAAGTAAGCATGAGTGATGCCTTAGGAGAATGCAGGGGGAAAAAACCATTGACTGGTCCTATGGTCTGAGCACGAAAGAGCAGGGATAAGAGACAATCGCAAATTGTCTTCGCTGAAGTACATAGTCACCAGCATCGTTATGAAACTGGTACGTGCATTTTTTCAGCTACAGTTATTTTACTTCAGCAGACAAAGAACACGTGATGTCGGTGCAGGTTTAGCGTTAAAAATGTGAACATTCTTGTGGGTGGCACCTGACATCAAATGTTCAAATGTGTGTGAAATCTTATGGGACTTAACTGCTAAGGTCACCAGTCCCTAAGCTTACACACTACTTAACCTAAATTAGCCTAAGGACACACACACACACACACACACACACACACACACACACACACACACACACACACACACACACACACACACGATCGCCCGATGGAGGACTCGAACCTCCGCCGGGACCCACCTGACATCGAATGGCAATATCCGAACTTGTTCTATATGCACCACTACGCCGTCTGAAGCAGTTGGTGAGCTGTAGTTCGTTGTCGCTGCATGCATTTATTTCTACCATATGAAAATTTTTTGTAGTGTTACGGAAATCAGGCTGGACCGTTGTTGCAGTCGGTGATTTTGACTTCATAAGTGGTCTATTTATTTCGTTTTAATGGTAAGTACGTTATTTCAGTATTCATTCATTTTTCGTGCCTCTGTATAGCATGTGGTTATGAAGCGAGCTTACTATGGGGTAGCTAGTGATACGTAATATGGGGTACCCCATATTTGGAGGAGCTTGTTTAGAAATTTATTTCTATTGTCGAATACGTTCTTTATAATTTCTGAAATTGAAAAGATATGTTTTTTCTTATTAGATGGTTTCAGTGAAGAAATGAAAGGCTTAAGACAAAGGCAAATTGAACGGAGCTGTGAAAGCCGTTTTAAGGAAAGAAATGGGCTAGTTAAAAGCGGACGGATATTTCTTTGTACCACAGACAATGTTAAAAAGGTGTCTAAAACAAAGGTGAGAATCTGACAATAAAGATGTTACTATAAAGTTCCGAAGAAAGCCTATATTTCCACCAGATCTTGAATCTGACTTAGTAAGGCATTGTCTGTTAATGGAGGAATGAACTTTTGGGGTAACCAGGACTGATTTAAGACGATTGGCTTAATACGTTGCCTTGGCAAATGATATCCCAAATAAGTTCAATGAAGAAACCCAATCTGCCGGTAAAAAAGAATGACACACGGAATTTCGACGGTTCGTGTGAAATCCTTTCTTCAGGAGAACGTGAATACGTGTTTCAGTATATTGGAATCGGAAATGCAGAAAATTAATTTCTATCCTATTCGGGTATATAAGTGCGATGAAACGGGGATCAGTATAATGCAACACAGAAACACTAAAGTGATTGCTTTAGAAGGAAAAAGATCAGTAGCGTCATTGCTATCTGCAGATTGTGGCAGCCTCATTATTCTTGTAGCTTCTAGGACTGCTTCTGGACAGTATGTTCCACCCTTAATTGTATTTCCACTCAAAAACATGCGGCCGCGAGGTTAGTGGCGCCATGTCACGGATTGCGCGGTCCCTCCCGCCGGAGGTTAGAGTCCTCCCTCGGACATGGGTGTATGTTGTTCTTAGCATACACGCAAAAACATGCAAGTAGAGCTAGTGGAACTCCACCACGGTCAATCCATGCCTGTCGTATTTCAGGGTGGATACAGGCAGATCTTTTCACACAGTGGTTCAGAAATTTTATCGCAGTGATAAAACCGACAAAATAAGACCCTGTCGGCCTCATACTTGGCGGACATTACTCCCACACCAGAAATATGGATGTAATTGACCTGGGTAGGGGAAATGAGGTTTCAATTTTGCCTTCCACCCCACGACTTTCATGAGATACAATCCCTAGACCTTGGTTAATGAAACCGCTCAAGACTTTCTACGGTCAGGTAACTGAGTTATGGTTAAAAAATAATTTCCCTTGCACAGCTACAATGCGACAGGTGGGAAAATTATTTGGCAATGGATATCTCCGCGCTGCGGCTGTTGAAACGGCAGTTAACGGTTTCAGAAAACGTGGAATCTATCCTCTGAACCGAAATGTGTTCAGGAGCCGTATCTTGGCTGTACACTCCGGAAATAAGAGCTTACCGAGCGCCAAGATCAACAGTCACCTGTCAACGGACTTCAAACAACTGATGGTAGGCCTATAGCTTCAACATGGGATATTGTGAGTGCTGCAGACGTGTGTTTCCTGTCATCCAGCTCTAATGCCACTGCTGACGACTTGGCAGGTTATTCTGAATAAAACTCACTGTCTTAGAGATCACAAATTGTTGGCAGAAGATTCAGAATTTTCTTCTCTGTCAGAGGACGATGATTGGAGAAATAAAAGCGTAGATGGAGCTGATGCTGAATGTGTGTATTGTGCAGGTTTGTTTTCAGATGATCGGTCAGTTGAAGAGTAGATCAGTTGTCAAAAATGCCTGATGTGAGCTCACATAAACTGTGCAGTTAATCCGAAAAAGAATTTCGTGTGCTTGAAGTGCAAATAAATGAATAATAAACCCTGTGTGATGATTTTAGTTGTTTTCCATTTATTTACTTGACTGAAAGCTAGAAAATGATTCTCATTGTTTTCTTTTTGTGGCTGAAGAACTTACGGCAGTGCATTACCTGTTCATGGAAACTGTTAAACTATTTCTAGTAAACTCATTTTATTGTCATACTTCTAACAAAAAATTGTAAGAAAAGATGGTACCTCGAAATAGAAGCCACCCCCCACCCCCCTAAGGAACCGTTTGAGATTTGCTAAAAATAAACCGCAACAGAATGATTTTACATTCAACAGCCTAAAAACTAAATAAACCTAATCTTAGAATCACACATTTTAGTATAAGTGTAAAAGCAGTGTTTAATTCGTAATGGTGTTGGCGGTATGAGACAAAATCAAAATCTATTCCATATTAGGACACTTAACTCTACAAATTTATATTAGAGAACCATCCTCAACCTGAGTAATTAATCGCAATGGGAGAAATTAATTGATATTACATGTACGAGTGATTGTTAGTTTCTGTAGTGATCGTAAACAGGATTAAAAGTTCGTTTGTGTGGCCATCATCCACAGCAACCACAGAAATAATCGTTTTGTAAATAAAAATCGTCGTTTCTCTTTCTGCAAAGTATTTTATTTGTTCCAGGCGCGCTTCGCCTTTAACGTACATTAAGGCTCTTTGATTGGCATCTGCGCTTCCTCTCGTGTGGTCACACGCTGGACGTCGAACTATAACTGCACCTACGAAACGCAAATACATAGTCAAGTTACGAACTTTTTTCTTCACGGTTTTCATGTTGTTTGCGCTAATTGCTGTGAAGCACTATTAATCTTCTGTCAATAGTTGTACATATTTTACCGAAAACTGGTGTGTGTGTTCACTTCGTCTTTTGCTATCTGGTTTGTTTGAAACGCGAACTGTTCTGTTGTCTACAAATAACGCATATCAAAATAAAATGGTATGTTTCCAGATTCCACTGATGTTGCCTTAAACTAAAAGGCGTAATGCGGCTGGTAAAAATAAAATACATTGCGGCAAGAAAAAGGCGGTTTTGATTGACAAAACGAATAATAAAGAATTCAATGCTGGTTGGAAATACGGAAATGTTTCGAGGCACACGAAGATAGAGGAGCAGTAGCAGCGGTGCTCCAAGAGAAGAGACTCACTGAAGCAGACGGCGATACGAGAGACAAATAAGCCACAAAGCCGCTGTTCTAAAGCCTCTGAAGGAGATCTCGCTTTGCCGCGTTTTTCGTTTTATGTTGAACAAGACTGACTGACTGATCAAAATTCGCCTTAGAAAGCTTGTGTTCCCTCCTCTGGACTATGCTTTACTTGGTTAGCCACTGATCTCCGGTCTCCCATTCTCCTCTGAAAAAAAGTTGTTGCTCACTATTCCTGTCTCTCTCCTAAATCCATGCGGGAGCTTACCATCGTCACTGCCTTGCTCCTCTGTTTCCCTGGAAAAGTTGATAAGATCTTATGTCTGTAGGTCTTAATCCTAAAGCAATGTTTTCTGTAAGAGCTACGCATTCAGTGGCGTCTCATAATTTTCAACGAACTAGCTTGTGGCTCTCTTTCCACCTGCACGATACCAATCTCCACCATCCATCCCACAAGTCGGATTTCCATGTTCAGGTGACAATGGAACCTTTCGCTAAAAATTCTCCCTCACTACACTCACTTGCGCGAGCGGTCGCTACAGCATGTCCAAACGTCGTCCATCTGCAAGGCCGCGCTGTGGGGTCATAAAAGAGCTGGTGAGCACGGCCGTGGCAATGGTCGCCTCTTTTCGTTAACCTTCCAAGAAGGGTTCCTGACTGCTTCGGCGTTAAAATCATTTCATGATTTTACAATCTCAGAGCTCACTTTCAAGATTTGTCTTGTGAAGTCATGAACAGTTTGCCTTCAAAATCCACAACGGGTGTGACGTATTGCCATCAGTAGTTCTTTTCTGTATTAAGCGGTTTCACGATAGTAATTACGTACTTCCGCCATTGTTCTGTTTTCCACCCGACCCTCGTATTACATTCGTCAGATTTGTATTCCAACATGTTGCCATTATTAAATATTCTCAGTGTATTGAATATCGGTCTGCCTTAGTTGTCTGATTTTTAATAAGGAAATACACGCATTCTAATTACTTGCGTGTATCACATCACATTTTACCGTCCCCTTATAACCAAGGTGTATTATTACTCTTGCACTAATTCTGCTTTTGTGTAAATCGCACTAGGAGTTATTGAACTTTTGTGATCCGAGGTTGGGATCCAGGGAACTAGTACACATAATTGCACAACTCGAAGATAACTGGATCGGTCGTCGAAATTATGTGCGTAAATGGAAACAAGTAGGGTGAACACCTAGTACACGCTTTGTTTATATTTCAAAAGTGAGTGCAGATAACATTACGCTGGTAACGATTTCAAGCGTCCGTTAATATACTGCACATCTGAATAGTAAACTAGTTCATGCTTGCAGTCCATTGTGCAAATTGTAAGTGGTGAATGGCGAATCAGCTGGTCTCCTCCAGTTGTTTACCAGTGACGCCGTTCCCGCAGACGTGGTTTTTTTCCGGGCGTGCAGGCGGCGTCAGGGCGCTCGATTAGGAGGGCAGCGGTGCGCGCCGCCGGCTCCGCCACGCCGCTTTGTTTCTCCTGTTATGCGTTTCCGTTGGCTTTGCGTGTCAGCAGCTGCCCCACCCACGCGAAAGTGTTCACGGTTGACAGCTTTCTGTGATGGTCACTGTCTCCTCTGGTCTTCACTACAACAGCGACAGATCTGGTAGCGGACTGCCCGCTAACCTGCCATTTTGTCACGTTCTTTGCACACCCACCAGGCGACCCCAGACTCTGACTTGAAATGTCAAGGAACTAAACCAGACGCCCCTTGTGGGGAAAACATCCATCGTCTCTGCGATGTAGTACGCAGTAATTCACAGTTAGTATTAAAGTTCTCTTCGTATTTCACACTAAGAGTTGTTTGTGTATAGCTGAAGACTTTTATCACATCAGAAAAGAAGAAGAAATAGTAAGAAAATGAAAGTTTGTATATTTGTGTTGTCAGTGATATACAATGAAGAAAGAATCAGATTCATCGAAACTTCACTGTAAACGTAACAAATGAATATGTAATTCGTAAGAGTAATATCAGTGTACCTGACTAAGTAGTTTGGTAGTTAGAGCCATATAAATTAAAAAGAAAATACTGTCAACATACCAAGTTGGCAGTACAATGAGAGTGGCAATGTGTTGTGGTCTGGTTTGAGGCAACTCGCCACGATAGTTCATAAAGTTCAGCTCTCTTCGCATCGCTACGAAACTACATCCATTTGCACATGAGTACTGCATTGTTATAAACCATGGTCTTTGTCGACTATTTTTTACCTCCCTGCCCTCCTCCAACTTCTCCTCCAACTTCTCCTCCAACTTCTCCTCCAACTTCTCCTCCAACTTCTCCTCCAACTTCTCCTCCAACTTCTCCTCCAACTTCTCCTCCAACTTCTCCTCCAACTTCTCCTCCAACTTCTCCTCCAACTTCTCCTCCAACTTCTCCTCCAACTTCTCCTCCAACTTCTCCTCCAACTTCTCCTCCAACTTCTCCTCCAACTTCTCCTCCAACTTCTCCTCCAACTTCTCCTCCAACTTCTCCTCCAACTTCTCCTCCAACTTCTCCTCCAACTTCTCCTCCTCCTCCTCCTCCTTCTATTACTAAATTGACGATTGCCTGATGCCTCAAGAAGTGCCCTATCCACCGGTAACTTCTTTTAGTCACATAATGCCGTACATTTATTTTGTCCCCAGTTCGATTCAATTTACCTTCTGATTGTCCACACTAACTTTAAACGTCCATCTGTAGTACCCTTTTTCGAGAGCGCTTTTTCTTTCTATCTCAAACGTTTATCGTCCACCTTTCACTTCTGTGCAAGGCTACACTCCAAACACACTTCTAGAAAAGACTACCCAGCATTTAAACTTGTGTGTGAAGTTAGCAAACTGCCGGTCTGCATTTTATTCCGACTACCGTCAGATATTTGACTGCCCAAATAGCAGAACACTCATACTACTTGTAGTGTCTCATTTTCTAATCAAATTTCCTTAGCATCGCCTGATTTGGTTTGACTACTTTCCACTACCCTTATGTTAGCTTTGTACGTCTTATAACCCTTTTTTCAATACACTAAGTATTCTGTTCGACTGCTTATCGAAGTTCTTCTCTATCTCGATCGGAATTATGTCGTTTGCAAATCTCAGACTTTATATTTCTTTTTCCCTCAGCTTCAATTCCCTCTCCAAATTCCCTTTGGTTTTCTTTCATTCTTGCTTGTACAGTGTACAGATCGAATATTATCAGCTACTGCTTCCTTTTTATATCCTTCGATTCATAATTGTGCTCCGATTTCTGTACAGGTTATAAATAATCTTTCTTTCCCTGTATTTTATCCCATCTATTTCCAGAAATTAAAGAACTGTATTCCAGTCAACATTGTAAAAAGTTTCCTCTAAAACTACTAGTACAATAAACGCATGTTTCGCTTTTTTCCAACCTACCCTCTAAGATGCGTTCTTAGGCCTAGTATTCTTTGCATGTTTCTACATTTCTGCATTACGCAAATTGATCTTTCCATAAGCCAGCCTCTTGCAGGCATTCCGTTCTTTTGTAAGCAATTTGTATTAGCCTATAGCAACAATGATTTATTAAATATAGTTCTGTAAGATTCACTTCTGTCAGCACCTATCTTCTTTAGAATTATGAAAGTCTTCTTGAAATGTCTCGTACATCTAGCAGGCCAGGTGGAACGGTTTCATCATGATTGGTACTACCAAAGATCTAAAAAATTCCGATTGAATATTGGCCATTCCAGGTGCGTTGTTTCAGTTTAGAGCTTTCATATTTTTCACAAATCATCATCTACGCCTTGGCCCTATTCAATTGACGAGCTGCTCATTAGTTTATAGTAAGTCGAAACCGAAAATCAAATCACTTGTTCGATAAGAGGAGGTGTGTTTCTCTAAGGCAACATATTTAACATGTAAGTAATATTAAAACCCAGTCTATCATAGTTCTAAAAACGGCTCATAAGTAAATAAAGTCGAAGAAAGACTTACGCTGTTAAACTTGCTTTAAAAAATCTGCTGTTATCATGCACGAGAACAAAAAAATCAGTGCCCGTTCTTTGCTCTTTCCAAATCATTACACGCAAAATGAAATCAGTCGGTGAATAATCACTGGGTTTAGTATAACTTTGATTGTTGCTACTGTGGGCTTTTGTGTGATTATATCCGATTAAACTCGTAATTTTGGCGAAAATCTTTCTTAAACGGTAGGATGGAAAAAATTTGAAATGTCAATCTGAGGTCTACTTCCAGCGTAGGCCATATATTATTCCTCACTCAAATATCGATTATCACTACTGGTTTGTTTAGATGCGCTATCCACTAACAGTGCTACATATTTTGAGCACTAGCCAACAGCATGCGTGTTAATTTATTGGATATGGAAATTTGTTTATAATTCCTGTGACAACTTTTGAGGGCGCGGTGGGGGTGAACTCGGACTTGTTTTGTCTGATGAAATTAGATTGATTAGAAATAAATTCGATGAATCCTACTTAACATCACTAAATAAGGAAGCACACATCGACTGTCTCCTTTTGTTCCATACATTTTTATTGAGAACAATGTGAAGTCGCCGACAATCGACGATTGCGTCTACCCCACCGCGCCTCCCGCCAGATAGTGGCGTGCTGGCAAGCGTACGTTTCACTCCGCCGTGTCTGTGCCACAAACGTTGCCCGAAACTTCACTACACACTCATAAGTTTGTATCATTTATGTACTTGAAGCTTGTTACAGTTGTCATGGTTTCATTTGTTTCTGTTGTCTATTCCTTTTCATTGTGCGCGTGCTAATAATCAAGCGTCCGGAAAAATAATCCTACTTGACCCAAATGTCAGATGTTCGAAACCTTTGCCCAGGGTCGGCACTCTTTTGGCAAGCCTAAAAGTGGCTCTTCTCAAATAAATGTCATTGACAGAACAAGAGCTTGTGCAACCACTTTCATCTTGATGAAGTGGATTTGATCTTTACTTTATTCACTGCACAATTGTTGCTAGCCATCCCTGTTTCAGACAAGGTTTTTTTTAATAAGTAATTAGATAAACTGTTGTATCACGTGCACTAACTTATTTGTGTGTTACCGTGTTACTTGTAGTTCTGCCTTGAACTATAAACTAAATTAAAAATTTCCTTGCTACAGCATTTGTAACTGTTATCACGTTTTTGTATGTCTCGCTGCTTGATGCATTCTTACTTGTCTTCTGTTCGCAGGTGAGTATCCGGCCTGTGGTTCCATCCGGTGACGTCGCTACAGTAAGTGAAACGTATATTTGGGACTGCTTTGCAAACTACTAGGCAATTATTCACTTCCCTCTTGCACACGCATAATGTCTTTGCCTGCTTAGGAAGCACTAACCAAACTTCTCAGGAGTTAATACACCTCGCAAGATCAGAACCTTTCACAAAATTCTTCTTTCGGCGCCAACAGAAACGAGAATGAGATGAAGAGAGAAGGGAATTACAAAGCTAAAACGTCCTTGCATTTCCCTACGCGGGAGAATAATTTAATATGCTCCTCAGGACACTAATGATAGAGTAGAACATTAAATTTACGAATTCACTTCGAAGTAACTGGTTCGTGCTGATTGTTAAGTACCGTATTCTTCAAGTCGAGGTCACTATTCTTCAAGTCGAGGTAACTGCTGCCCTTGAGGGGTTACAGTCTATAAATGGGTTCATCGTAAACGGTTTGAATATACGTGTTACAAAAGCAAACGATGTTAGATCATGTGTGGAATGTGAATGATGTTAGTCTTCAGATATGTCTGTAATTTAGTGTAAATTGTGTATTGCTAATAAAATGGTTCACTCTAAAAATGCGAGAAAGGATTGTAGAATTTGTTTCGGCCTTGCTGCTCTCTTCTATAGTTCGGCCAGCTGTAGCCGTAAAAATATATTTTAGAAGATATCGAAAGAAAGAAGAACGTTGACTGATGTTTTAGTTTAAAGTTTTTACCAGTAGTATATCCTTATATTTCGGTAAAATTAAGAGTACATAAGCGCTTTTTTCCCGCCTAGGCAACGCGTAAGATTAAATCTAAGTTGTAACAAAATCAAAATGCCAATAATATAACGGTTGCAGCTAACAGACACGTTTATCCTCCATAGACAATTACCTCTCGGTTTACTTGCCAAATGTTGATAATGCTCTTCCTTTAGTAGGAAACTCCAAATGGAACAACCACATTTATGACCAAGAAGTGTGGGAATAGGTCAGTGAAAGACGGTGGAAGCATTCTGGTGTATTGAGTTGTCGCGTCTTACGTTTAACTTTTGAAAAACGAGTGTTCCGCTTTTGTGACACCACAATTCGTCGTTTCACAAACTTGAACTGAAGCACGCACATGGTGGTCGTTGTCAACCACACACTCTCATCAATATCGTGATGCAGCGCCTTTTTTCCCCCTTACAATCAATCATGTAAGGCAGTTTCTTGTTGTTGTTGTTGTTGTTGTTGTTGTTGTTGCTGCTGCTGGATTTTATCAGACCTTTAGGTCTTCGTTTTTTAAATAGGTTTGATTTTGTAAGTGGACATAGTGGTAAACTATTTCTTCCTCTAGTAAATCTCAGCGTTGTGTGTAAACTGCGACGTTGTGTAGTGGTTAGTATTGCTGGCTGCTGACAGGGAGATTCTGTTTCCTAGCGTGGAAAGATGCATAATGTCGTGAAGTAATTTTGTAACAGCAGTGCATAAGAATCAAGGATGTTGTGTCTTCTAGGTGATGCTACTGAAAATTCTGTTGGAAGTAATCAATTATTGATTAGTTACAGGCGATGGTAAGCTTTGTTTGTCATAGTAAATACGTAATCCTGCTGGATGAGGCCAGGTAGCACGTGAAGTTGTTGCCTGAGCTAACTCGTTTTCTCCAACTGAGATGGTGTTGCCGTGTTGTATATCCCTGAGCGTAATTTGTGTGCCCCAATGCCGTCTTTCAGGGGCTGCAGTTCATTGAATGCTAGCAGAAATTGAATAGACTAGGGCAATAACACTACTCTGATTAATTGAATTCTATGGCTATGCTCAGCAGCGTGTCGTCATTAAAGATTTCCACAATGAGGTTAGAAGAGTGTTACTTAAATTTCATAAACCTTGTAGTAGGAATAGTGCATACAGCCTCTCATGCAGCTTGTATAGGAAAACAGCTACTGATACTGAATTCTCTTCAGACTGGAATCACCTAAATTCTTAAACCGATGGGAACCCTGAGGTGTCGTGAAGGTGATAAAGCTTTTTTTGACTTTGTTCTGACTATATACCACGCTTATGATGATCAGTGCTAGGTTCTGCTTTCAGCCCAGGTTGGAATACGGCATCTCTCTTAATTTCAGAAGAAACACACGCAGTTAATAATTCTTTTCTTCAACTGTTCTATCAGTGTTTTCATTTTTACATGATACAAAGGAAAAATTTAAAGCAACAGCACTGTAATAAAAACTGTGTATAAGATGAGCTCTGTAGTTCTTACTGTGGTATTTTAAGTGGCTGCCTTTGGGACCCACACTTTACGGTTATACATTTTTTTTAAAGAAACAAGTAAAATTTTCTAGTATTAATTGGGTGATCTATAGTCACTGTGATACCTTTCGATACTGCTGTGATGAATGTGCATTATGTTGGCAAAGAGTCAGGCGTGCCCGTACCCGTTAAGAGTTCAGTGAAAGAGATTTACTTGTCAGTTTTTCCAGATAATGTGGGTGAGTTAATATCAATATATTGGGTACTACTTAGAGCTACTGGCCCTGTTTACATACAAATACAAAACTTCTTATATATATTCGGTGTAGTGTGTTCGAATACCTATTAGTTGCTTCGCGTTGAGTCAGTACCCCCACATTATGGATCGACACAATTTCAATTCGATACTGACTCTTCTCCCTAACAATTCTTTCTAAATGTTTTTACTGGTCCGAGTCCTGGTTCGGTGTAGTGTGAATTCGTCGCACACCACCAACATAGCTAATGTGGCGCGAAGAGTATAATATCCCCGTACAACAGTTCTCAGAAAATTGCATCCATGATTCAATGGTTAGTATCGATGGTTGCCGGCTTCAGCACCCAGGTTCAGTTTCCTCAAAGTTTGTTGATGGGAAAGTCTGTAAAGTGGAAAGCTCATCCTGGTCAAGCTAAATTAAAATACCGGCAAGTGAATAAGCACAGAAATTTATAAGCAAGCTGCTGAAGTGACATCAGATCGAAACACTAAAATCATGCTGTGACCCATTACGCATTAATTAGTTCCTAAGATGTGGAAACAAAAGGTCACAATGTTCTTTAATGAAAAAGCACTAAATCGTCCGGTTCTCTTCTGCGTTCATACATTACTGTCGTGTTGGTAGGGAACGACGTCGCACAAAAAATTGGTGTGCGTCATAAGGGAAGCATACACGCAGCCGATCAGATTTTGTTCCTCTCACGCACGATTGCAGTATACACTTGATGTAAAAAACGTTGCTCTATTACGATGATCTTCTCATGCAGGGCAAGGCAGCAGGCTAGAAGTCTGCTCGTATTGCGTTACGACTTTCTTTTGTGTGTGTGTGTGTGTGTGTGTGTGTGTGTGTGTGTGTGTGTGTGTGTGTGAGAAATTTTCTGATTAACTCTCATACAATTCTTCATTCGCCGTTGAAGATTCTGGTGCTGGCTCAATTTCAAAAACACAGCAATCTTCTGTTTACAGTGACTGTTGACGAACGATTGTTGTGAGCGGTTGTGACCTGTTGAGTAACAAACTGTATCACTTCCAAAAGCACAATGAAACGGTCTATCAACGGAAGGGAGACAACGTCGGCCTGTCACGAACAGAGAAACAGCTACTTCCTATTATCAAAAGCTGTGTAAATACAGTTTTAACTATTTTATGTGTAGGTCGCTCAAACACGGTGTTCACCAGCGCCGTGCATGAATTTTAGCCCGATACGACTCGATGGACATGCGCATGATTCACCCACCAGAAAATGCTATTATATCGCAATCCCTTACTGTACAACGAATATACTTCGGCCCAAATGTGCCACTACAATTGTCATTGTTATTACTAGTTAGGTGCGTAAGTTCAACATTTTTGTTTTGCATTTTGGTATTTCTGCTTCTCTAGGTTTATTCATAGATTGTCATTTTTTATTTGTGGTTCACCGTTGCTGTTTGAATTTACGTATTGTCTTTTTTATTCGGAGACAGTGAGTGGAACTGTGGACGCTAGAAAATGGAGTGCCAAGTGGAAAATTCGGAACATTTCCGACATTCTTCTGTTTGAGTTCAGTAGCGGGGTGAGAGCAGCGGGGGCAGCTAGGAATATTTGCGCCGTATATGGGGATAATGCCATTGGACAGAGCATGGCAAGAATATGGTTCTCGTTTTGAGGAGGATCGTTACGATATTAGTAACTCGCCACGACCAGGAAGACTGGGGGTTTGATGAAGATCGTTTAAACGCAATAACCCACAATGATCGACGTCAGTGTACTGAAGAAGAGGCAGATATGGTGAACTGTGATCATTCTATCGTGCAACGTTTGCATTCAAAGGAAAAGGTTCAAAAATGAGATGTATGGCTACCACATGCTGTAAGTCAAAATCACAAAAAGCGGGAGCGATATGGACATCTCTGCTTGCTAGTCATCAGTTGGCTCTTGGAAAACACCCGACCATTCCTATCCTGTATCGTGACTGGTGACGAGAAGATTGGTGACGAAAGATTGAGCCCAAACAAAGCAGCAACTTCCCGTACAAAGACCTGCGCGCATCCACAAAAGATGTTGTTTCGCACATGGCGGAACAGCGACGGTCCGGTGTACAACGATTTGCTTCCTCGTGTAACCATCGCTGCTGAAATTTATTGTCAACATCTGAGATGTCTTGCGGCCGCAGTCCAAGAACACTGACCAGGAAGATTGCATGAAGTGATGGTAGTTCAGTATAAGGCCCGGTCACATTCCCATAGACTGACAAAAGCACTATACAGAAAGTTCGTTTGGGAAGTCAATTTGCACCCGCCTTATACCTCATATCTTGCGCCGAATAACCATCAAGGACCTTAGTTTCCGGATGAAAGTTCACTCCGAAGATGACTCGACGAGTTCTTCGTCTGAAAACACGTGATTTCTGCAGTCGTAGACTCGAAAAGTAACCCCAGTGTTGGCAGACTTGTAAATAGTGAAGGATAATATAATATCGATGACTAAAAGTCTCTGTTATGAGTATCTGTTGTGTTTATTGACTTATGGATAAACACAAAGAACTTAAGAACCAACTTGATACTATTGTTGATTTACCGAGAAACGTGATGTGTTGCACTGGTAAAAGTATTTCTTGGCGGTAAATCAGGAAAAAAAAGACTAAAACTCAAATGCAGTATATGAAGACATCTGGTGTGCCACCTCAGCCGGTTGCATTAACGTTGCTGTTCGGCGGCTAGCGTTTTCATATAGTTACATTCAACATGAACATCAACAAAAGCAAAACGAGGATAATGGAATGTAGTCGAATTAAATCGGGTGATGCTGAGGGAATTAGACTAGGAAATGAGACACTTAAAGTAGTAAAGGAATTTTGCTATTTGGGGAGCAAAATAACTGATGATGGTCGAAGTAGAGAGGATATAAAATGTAGACTGGCAATGGCAAGGAAAGCGTTTCAGAAGAAGAGAAATTTACTAACATCAAGTATAGATTTAAGTGTCAGGAAGTCGTTTCTGAAAGTTTGTATGGAGTGTAGCCATGTATGGAGTGTAGCCATGTATGTAAGTGAAACATGGACGATAAATAGTTTGGACAAGAAGAGAATAGAAGCTTTTGAAACGTGGTGAAGAATGCTGAAGATTAGATGGGTAGATCACATAACTAATGAGGAAGTACTGAATAGGATTGGGGAGAAGAGGAGTTCGTGGCACAACTTGACAAGAAGAATGGATCGGTTGGTAGGACATGTTCTGAGAAATCGAGGGGTCACCAATTTAGTATTGGAGGGCAGCGTGGAGGGTAAAAATCGTAGAGGGAGACCAAGAGATGAATACACTAAACAGATTCAGAAGGATGTAGGTTGCAGTAAGTACTGGGAGATGAAGAAGCTTGCACAGGATAGAGTAGCATGGAGAGCTGCATCAAACCAGTCTCAGGACTGAAGAAAACAACAACAACATTCAACCGGATTGTAAAACTCTGGATCTTGATTTTTCGAGAACCCTTGAGAAGAGTCATTTGTTGCCTCTCAGTATGGAGTAAAAGCGTGCGGAAGATGAGCAATATCGGTGACCCGTTGGCCGTATTCTTCCCTTGTCTGTGAGTTGACTTCGTTGCCGGGAGCGCCTGGGGCTGCAAGACTGCAAGAGGGATCTGGTAAGGCAAGGCAGAGCGCCGTGGGCCGCGCCGCGCCGCTCCGCGCGGTGTCGGCGCCGCCTAATTTTAGCCGCTTACAGGAATAGCGGGCGGCCCGCTCTGCTCTGCTCTGCTCTGCTCTGCTGTGCAGCGCCGTTCCCCCGCTGCGCTTCCCGCGGCTCCTCCCTCTGGCAACGCGTCTTCCGTCACGTCTCTCATTTATTCACTCCAGGTGCCGTGCGGTGCACTGCCGCACCGCGCCCAGGGGAAGGCTTTCGCCGTATTGGGTGTGTCTGTCCAGGGAAGTGGCGTGAATTGATGAATCGTGTGCGCCCACTGAGAAACAGCCTTTTTCGTATTAACATAATTTTAAAACGAGAACAGCACATACGTGCAAGTGGAGTAATGTGTGGTACTGTGTGGATACAGTATTATTGAGGCTTTAACTGGTGTTCTTGAATTACTTTAGGCAATTACTGGGATGTCCACTCTACAAAGCCGCGACCGGTTTCATACGACATAATTAGCACTCGGGTTGCAGACTTCTGTTTCTCAGATATAAACCGTAATTTTTCTTTATTAATCATATGCCAAGTGGATGAAGTTGGGTCAGTAAAACGTGCCTCATTTGAACAAGTGTGATGAAGCTACAACCGATGAAGGATTTGTCGCCTCATTGGCTTTGTTCGTATCTGCTGTCTTAGCGATGCTGCTCGAAAAGTTTTATTCTGGAACAGGATAATATTAACAACCACATTGTTCTGGCACAGCGCTTCCCAACCTGGCGGACCCCTTCTACAGTCGGAAATCCATGGCGGACCTCTAGTCAGTCAAGAGCACAGTAACTTTAAATTTCCGAGCTAAACCTATTTGAACTGAAAGCTTCTTAATGCAAGTGCCGTGTTCCCAATGACCCCCCCCCCCCCCCCACGAAGTATCAATAGTCTTTGGAGCTTCTTGTGATTGTTCATCCTTTGGTCGTCCTCCCTCCTCATTCATTTCAAGTGGAAACTTCCCTTGTTGTGAAGGCGATGGAGAAACCGCACCCATCTTCAATGATCCCGACTTCAGCCACGGACCCATGTTAGAAGTAATAAACTGGTCAAAAATCGACTTATGAAATAGGTAGTGCACTGACAAAGCAAGTTTAACATTTAACGCTGCCTGGGGCCGCATACGTGCCAGCGAGCGCTGTGATGGTCGACGAAGCTAGCTCCGCGCATGCGTAAAAGGTTTAAGCGCATCTAGCGCCGTGAGCCGGGGCACAAACGACCCCCGTATTGTTGCGAAACAGTCGATCAGAGAAGCCGCATTCTCCAGCACTAAACTGTGTATACGTTCTCAGTTAGGAACCGCAAAGGCTGCTTGGGGATACGACCTGAAGTAAAAGTACACGTGATGAATTTGATTTCCACATTTTTATTCAATAATTTTACTCATTATTTTACACGATTTAGTGAAAGGTGGCCGTGGACCCCCTAGAAAGAGCTGGAGGACCCCTAAGGGGTCCGCGGACCACACTTTGGGAAGCCCTGTTCTGGCATATTGTCATTTCTTTCTGTTGGTATACAAAGAAATTAACAAGTCTAAAAGTAGTCATAAAACAGTACAGTCGTATACATTATGCACGTAAGTATTTAGGCTTACTACGTATTAGTAACACCGTCCCGCTAGTATAGCGGAGAGCGCTAACGCACACGCTTAAGGGACACGGAACCTGCCACCTGGATTAACGGCAAGTGCTGGTGCACTGGCTAAACTGGCTGTGAATTTTAGACGGTTTCCCCACACCTAACTATGTAAATACTGGGCTGTTACCCGCGTCCCGATCAGGTACACACTGCACATACTCATAGAAAACGTTCTCACACTTAACTACGAGCTCTACACTAGCCGCAGATAGTCAGTGCACATAAATTTTTCCCGAGTGTGACTGGTGGCCTCGGGAAGGGCAGCCATCCCATCAGATGCCACTAACGCTGTCAATCCGATGTACAACGTGATTCACAAGAAACTGTACACACTTCATGGTTGTTAATATACGGATCAAAATACGAGTGAAATATTAAATAAAGTTTCATCTGAAACTGCTTTCTTTCAAATTCAAATGGCTCTGAGCACTGTGGGACTTAACATCTGAGGCCATCAGTTCCCTCGAACTTAGAACTACTTAAACCTAACTAACCCAAGGACATCACACACTTCCATTCCGGAGGCAGGATTCGAACCTGCGACCGTAGCGGTCGCGCGGTTCCAGACTGATGCGCCTAGAACCGCACCACCACACCGACCGGCACTGCTTACTTTCCGAGTTACGATCCATATAGCATTAGTGGTAGACATTACGTCATGAACCAATACAGTCTTTCCCGCGTCGTGTTCCACGCGCATGTCAACTGTTACAGCTTTGTTGACGGTGCCTCTGCACTTTTCAGACGGGAAGCAAGATAATATCTCAAAATTCAATAAGCGGTCAGGTCGTATAGGACTAGGGTGCTTGGCCCACCAAATCTCCGGATACAAACCCCTGGACTTCCAAATTTGCGATCGTCTCAAGGAGCTCCGGTATGGTGTTCCAATGCAGAATGTAGCACAACAACAACAGCGAATTGAAAATAGCTGTGCAACTGTTAAGAATGAGATGAACGGATAATGCAACATTCCGAGAGCAGTAAGAAGTTGAGTCTTCGCCTACATGAACATAATTTTGAACATGTCCAGAGGTATTATCCTAAGGACACACACACACACACACACACACACACACACACACACACACACACACACACACACACACACACACACGCCCGAGGGAGGACTCGAACCTCCGCCGGACCAGCCGCACAGTCCGTGACTGCAACGCCCTGGACCGCTCGGCTAATCCCGCGCTGCTGGCGGTCCCTTCGTGTCTTTGCTTTCTGAGAGGACTTCATTTTGTGTTGATTCCTACTCTACTACTTAACTCTGAAATAAAGCAATTTCATACAAAACTTACACGTTTCTCTATGTTTTGATACACACATTAACCCACGAATCGTGTACAGTTGCTTTTGAATCATCCTATATGTGAGTCACGAACTCATACAGAAACGGGAGAAAGCAAAGGAGAAACAAAATATTAACAAGTTTCAGCCCCGTTCACCTTGACTACGGTTGCAACACGTTGTGACATACACAGATAGTGTTGAAGAGACCTTGTAGTTCAGCCGGCTCATCTGCCGCCCGTTATGATGCAAAGTTGGGGTTACTGCGTCCACGACGCGCATCATCCACATGACCGTTAAATGTGTCTCAAAACACAGTTCAGGTGCGATGCGATAGTGCATAATTCTTGCTGAAGATACAGGTCAGCTATGGAGGAAGCCCACTACCACCAGCAGGAACTCGGCACAGTTGGCTAGCGGTATGCATCTCGTGTTGTTCTTCGATAAACTCGCGCCGAATTGTAGGGGTGTACTAATGTGGTAGCATTGTACCAGTCCAGGCGAGTCTTTCAGGTACGAATCTGTTCACAGCGTTGCAGAAGCATTATTCACATAAGTAGTGTCCAACTTTCTCTGAATAGGTGACTCATGTCGTTGTGGTGATGATGTAACCGATGTGGTCTCATTAGTTTACATTGTATTTCGTCTTCTGTTTCAGATACGATCTGAAACATTTTTTTCTCGTGACACCTAGTAGGCTTTTGGCAGTTATTTGTTCGAAAACTACATTGACATAAAAAATTGATGGCAAAGCATTGTTTTCTTGTTCAGTTGCATTTGTACGTATAATCTCTCTTCCCAGCTGCTTTCGAGTATCATGTTATTGGGGGCGTTTTCCTTCTTCCTTGGCAACGGCTGTTCTATTTCGTCGAGTATTCCATTACATTGTGTTCCTGTGATGTCACTGTCTCCGACGTAATTTTTACTGGCCGTTGTATTGTCATAAACTTTCGTCATATCTGTTGTTGTTTCTGTTTGTCATATCTGGAATTAAATATGCCATTTCGTTTTGGTATGAACAAATGAGCATGCTACTTTCAGTAACTAATGCAATTTGTATACTACAATTCCTCTGCTATCTTCCCCTCCGTATTTCTTCCTTTGACTTTTACTTATGCAAACCAGATGACCGCTATCACAACACACTAGGTATCTCGACCTAAGTGAATCAGCTATTCCGTCATTAAACGCTGTTAATGTGAAAACAGAAAGTGAACTGAGGCTGCAGGCGCGCAGACTGCCGCCGAAAGTGGCAGAGGCAGAGGAAAACGGACGGACGCCTGCCCTACGCTTCTGCTGTGTCCTTACAGCCCACTCAACGAAAAGTAAAAAAGGTCTATTAAGGGAAAAAAATCGTGCGCATTCGGCGGGAGGGAAATTTATAGGCTTCCCCAGAAAAGTGTGCAAAGATTTACGTACTCTCTGTCCATACCTATGTGTTATAAGTAATTAGTTATTATCGCAGATTAGCATTCTCGGTAGTGTTAATGCATTTTGTGCAAAATAACCCTCCCTCACCTGTGCACAGCGTCGCCAGTGATTCATAAGGAACGCTGTGGAGGACCCGTATAACTTTGTGAAAGACACTGTAGTTGCTTCTTGTGACTTAGTGGGGTCTAGAGTGGGCAATGACCGGCTCGTCCTTAAGTCTGCGGATCTGTGAAGGACGGACGTGCATGAACACGATCTGGCGACCTACCTCCCTTCGCACTTCTAACACACCTACTCCCCCCCCCCCTCCCTCCTCCCCATCAAGTTACACCCCTGGAACACAGTTTATTCCTTAAGCGACTCTGCTGCACTTAAATGTGGTACACACATTTAATATTTGTTTTCAACCCACTTCATTCAAAGATACATTAATTTGATACGGTTAGAACAGTATTTTTAATAATCTGTAATTTTTCAATGCCCTGAACGCGGAAACCATTAGTCCTAGAGTAAATATAAATTATTTACAAACTACGGCGTGCATACACCGTATTTAACATCTAAACGTCGCTACATATATTCGAGTAAAGATTGACATGTTCGATGTGCCTGCCATCAAAAAATGGTTCAAATGGCTCTGAGCATTATGGGATTTAACATCTGAGGTCATCAGTCCCCTAGACTTAGAACTACTTAAACATAACTAACCTAAGGACATCCACACACATCCATGTCCGAAGCAGGATTCGAACCTGCGGTCGCCTGGTTCTAGACTGAAGCGCCTAGAACCGCTCAGTCACAGCGGCCGGCTGCCTGCCATCATTGCATTGGCGATGATGTGGTACAGACCAATAGCGAAATTCTGCATGAGCCAGTGAAGTGTCGGATCATCGACGTTGTCGAGGACCTCCTGAATGGGTATTTTCAGCTCAGCAATGGTTTTAGGTTTATTACTGCACACCTTGGCTTTAATATAGCTGTACGAAAATGAGTCGCATGTGCTCAAATGCGCAGAATATGGCGGCCAATCGAGACCGATGCCAGTGGTCTCTGGGTACCCCAGAGCCAGAAAGCGGTCCCCAAAGTGCTCCTGCTTCGATAGGGTAGAGCTCCGTCTTGCATGAACCACATCTTGTACAAATCAGGGTCACTTTGGATAATGGGGCTGAAATCCTCTTCCATAACCTTCACGTACCGGTCGGTAATCACCGTGCCATGAAGGAATATCGCACTGATCATTCCGTGACTGGACACTGCACACCACACAGTCGCCCGTTGAGGGTGAAAATACATATCCCCCCCCCCCCCCCCCCCCCCCCACACACACACACACACACACACACACACACACACACACACACACACACGTTCCTGGATTGCTCAACTGATGATTCCCTTATGTCTTGCGATGTGTGCTACGAACCAGTCACTTCCTTCAGTCAAGCTGCGCCATCAGTTTCTGTTGCAACCAGTTGGTTCGGTATGATTTTATGAGTTACCTGATGTATTCATCTAATCTTCAGTTCTCTCTTGCAGAATCATAGCTCAAAACTTCTGTCTTCTTCTTATCTGTGTTGTTTATCGTCCACGTCTCACTTTCATTCGAGGCTATACAAATACCTTCGAAAAACTACTTCCTAATATTCAAATTTGTATTACATGTTTTTCTGTCTTTAGGTACGCTTTCCTTGCTATTACTAGCATAGATTCTTACGTCTTTCTTACTTGTTATTTTGTTGCTAAAATAAACTCGTCCACTACTTCTACCTAATTTCCTCAAAATTACGTGGTTTTATTCAACATTATGTGATGTCAAGAAACTACGCACTCCGTTCAACTGCTGTGCCAATTCCTTTGCCGTCCTAACAGGTTTGCACCAGTAAAGTAAAATTTTATTTCTTGTTCCTGACCCCCCTTTCAGACGTTTTCCTTGGTTTCCGTTATTGATTGATATATGTACATATGAATGCCTAACGCATGCAGGAGATACTCGTTGCGTGAAGATTGTCTGTAGGCATCGGTAATGGTCTGTGAAAATGGCAAGAGAAGGAAGTGACCTTAGTCTGTCACATGATACGTTTAGTCGCATTCGAGTCACAGCCTCGAAAATACCGTTATTGGCTTTTTATGAAACAGAAACCTAATTAAATAGATCATATTGGGGTATTGAAGCCCATATTGCAGGAGTAAATATCTCATCGTTCTAGAAAGTTGTTAGAAGCAAATAATTCTATGTTATCTCTACACTAATAACTCATATTGGATGGATATCTTTTTAGAATAATTAGCCGGCCGCGGTGGCCGAGCGGTTCTAGGCGCTTCAGTCCGGAATCGCGCGGCTGCTACGGTGGCAGGTTCGAATCCTGCCTCGGGCATGGATGTGTGTGATGTCCTTAGGTTAGTTAGTTTAAGTAGTTCTAAGTTCTAGGGGACTGATGACCTCAGATGTTAAATGCCATAGTGCTCAGAGCCATTTGAACATTTTTTTTAGAATAATTAATTTCGATGTTACGTATATAATGCTATTATTATGAACAAGTACTTCATTAAAAGATTCATGGGCAGACTGACTTTTTATTGTGGTAGACAGGATATAGATACGGTGGGATGCAGGACAGCAACCTAGATTTATTATTTTGCTAGTAATGTTTTACTATGTGGGCACTATTTTAATGTTATATTACATTTCATGTGTTACGCTGTTTTTATTTTTAGATACCCTTCACATACTCCTTTTAAGAAGAAAGAAGCAGCTCTGTACATAGGGGGCGTATTACAATTGACCGCTGTTTGCATCCATTATTCCAGTATATGACACACCTACTTGGAAAGCTAGTTTGACGACAGTGCACGGGGGTAAGGCCTGTAGAGCGTGTCGCCGGAGGAATGATCAATATTCAGATTGTTTGTTTAGTTGATTTGGAGGGAGAGGACTAAACAGCGAGGTCATCGGTCGCATCGGTTTTAGGATAGGGTGGAGAAGGAAGGCGGCCGTGCCCTTTCCAAGGAACCTTCCAGGCATTTGTCCGAAGCGATTTTGGAAAATTACGGAAAACCTTATTTAGGGTGGCCAGACGCAGGTTTGAACCGTCGTTTTCCAGAATGCGAGTCCATTGTGCTAACCACTGTGCCACCTCGCCCGGTCAGTATTAAGGGATACGGCAGGAACGACCATTTGAAGCAAAAGAGGGTATTAAATGTGAGCTGTAAAATGCGTACCTTAATAGCTATGAGCACTTCTTCATCCTTGATGTTGTGAAACCCATCTCTGTACTGACAAGTGTTCATAGCTCCTAAGGTACTCATTTTAAAACTCATGTTGGTAGACATATTTTTGTTGCTTTGATCCATGCTATATTTTCCCAAAATATGGAAAGCAAAGAGCGTGCTGTGGAAGAGACTTGTTTCGCAGACATCAGTAATAAGATCCGCTACACTTACAATCTTTTTTTATTTCATAAAAGTAAAACAAATTCCGGTTTCGAGACCTGTGTCCCATCTTCAGGTGCATAAAATAACTACTCCATGAAAGTCAAATAACAGAAGTTAAATTAGGTTATAGTAACCTAATTTAACCGCTGTTATTAGACTTTCATGGACTCACATTTTATATGCACCTGGAGATGGGACACAGGTCCCGAAACCGGGCTGTGCCGGGCATTGTGGCCGAGCGGTTCTAGGCACTACAGTCCGGAACCGCGCTGCTGCTACGGTCGCAGGTTCAAATCCTGCCTCGGGCATGAATGTGTGTGATGTCCTTAGGTTAGTTAGGTTTAAGTATTTCTAAGTCTAGGGGACTGATGACGTCAGATGTTAAGTCCCATTGTGCTTAGAGCCATTTGAACCATTTGAAACCGAGCTGTGCTTTCCTTTTAGGAATTAAAATAAATTTAGAACTTCAGCGGATCTTACCGTTGATGGTGGGTACTGTTTCAACCGAAAGTATGTCAGGAATATGTGTCAGTAAGTCATAATTGGAATTTGTTGCTTCTCTCTTCCACACATTGTAATCCTGTTATTTCCATCTTTATCGTGAATTGAAGCTGTTTCCATTGGTAGTTCGTTTTTTCTCTATATGTATATCAGCTCTGACATTATCAGTTTTCATCTTCTGCAAGTACCATACACTTCATTTAATCACATATGAAATGTCCCTCTCAGCTGCTTGAACGTTATCCTTCTGCAAAGGAGAGTGCTAGGCCTCGTGTGATTTTCAGCTGTGTCCGTAGCGTGCCGTCGGCGACTACAACGGGTATCGCGAATCATCATGCATCACATATCTTCGAGCGGCCAAAGGTGGTGTTTGTGTGTCCATGCAAATTGTCTGTCCTGTGGTGTTCGTGAGCAGCGTACAAGTGTGTGTGATGTTCCATAACTTATTCATCACCGATTTGGAAGGTGATACGCTGCACCGCTGCCTCTTCCTATAGACATCAACGTTATTGCCAGCACAATCCCGGAGGTGGAGCGTGACCTGTGAACGGAGCTCCCGCAATGTTGCCACAGCCGATTTTGTTGAGGCGCGTCGTCTTCATTCTGCACTTGAATGTGACGTCGATGACCAGGACAGACCTGAATACATTAGTCACGTGTCACGTCCAGCAGTACTATTCTCCTTTGCGGTAGGAGCGCCTGCTTGAACACACCTGTCTGCAATTAAAATGTTCCATGTGCGTATACGCAGAGAGATCACTTTGTATACCCAATTTTTTTTCTTACGTTTCAAAGTGTGGGAAACAGTTCTGTGACGCGTTTGCATTTGTTACCATATCTCTATATCTCTATCTCTATCTCTCTCTCTCTCTCTCTCTCTCTCTCTCTCTCTCTCTCTTTATTTTGTATCACTGCTTTCAGCACGATACTTCGCTGCATGCGGAATTTATCAAGATGCCCGCGGTATGCTTAAGTCCCCCCTCCCCCCAAACCTGTTTTGGCGGCAGTTAAGTTTACTTGTTGAGGCACCTCCGACGTAAAGCGACGTTTCGTACAGTCCTGCGGCCGGATTAGTCAGCCGAGCCGTGGCGCGCTTGTCTCCCGGGCAGCTTTTTCAAACGAGGCCAGTTCTCAGGTTCCATACGGTGTAGTGTTACATGCCGGAGAACTCGTTTCTGCCACTGTAGCCCATGGTTACCTCAAGCCGTTCGCAAAATGCCACTAGGATACGCAGATTTTCCTGCCGCCCGCCACCTGCAACTTTCACTACTTCGCCAATTATTATGAGCATTTGGTGCCGCAATTCATTTAGTAGTTTCCTGACCATATCTGATGGATCGTAGACAGGATACTTCCGTTGCAAACTCGAGCCTTAAAGGGAAGGATTGCTTGTCAAAAATATATTTTTCCTCTAGTAGATCCAATACCATTCCTTGTATTTGACACTGATGAGAGCTAGAGCCTGAGGAATCTGCTAGATACGTAGAAGTTTCAATCCTTCAGCTCTACTACTGGCAACGTGTGTTTCAGTACTCATTAAGTAAACCTTTTTCGTTTTCAGTGTACATTTTTTGTTTCTTTTTACTTGTTAGCTTATACCTTTTGCGAGTTACCCAAAAAGTGAATCACTCACGCATGCAAACAAAACACGATCCACAATTCCAGCAGAATACCACATTTTCTTCCCGTAGAGCCACAAATTGGTAATTTGCTTTGATAACTGTTTCATATTTAGCGTGAGGAGATAGACGCGCCTTAACGACGTAGGAAATCGGCACAGAAAATCTATCTTCCTGTTTTATCGATTCCAACTTCGATTTGTGCCTCTCTTATTGTTCGGCATTTAAGAAACTTTCTTGTACGGGTAGCTAATCCTTCACGTAAAATTTACAGTACTATTTTCAGATCGTAATTTTTTTTGTATATGTCTATTCTGTCACCGATCACCCACCACGATACTCTGTGTTTTCTGTATTGTTTCGACTGTGGCTGCAGGAAGTCATCTTCGAGAAAAATACGGCCTTACTTAAATTCAGCTGCTCATTTCTCAACAGTTGAAAAGTGAACAGACCTCCATTAAAAAACTTTACCTACTTCATATTATGCACGTTTTAAGGCGATAAACCTTATTGAACAATATTTTTTTTAGTGCTACTGTATTCCAGTTTATTCCAGGGAACAAAACACACAGAACTAGTACTTTAAAAAGCCGTATAAACATAAGTTTATCAAATGTCGTTATTTAAGTTACTGCCCATCAAAACGATCTTTGTCCAAAGCTCAGATTATTTTGCGTTGCCATCGTCGACGAGATGCTATACAGCGCCAGTTTTGCGTCTGGTGGGCCATAATTGGAACAGTTTTTCCAGCGTAAATCAGTTCCATTTTAACGCATTAGCATATCTGTCAAGTTCAACTGCCATGTGTTGATGGCAGCCTACAGTGGACCTCCTTGCGTTGCTACTTTTAATTACGAGGTGTGTTTGAAAAGTAATGAGATTGAGATTTTTTCCGCAAAGTACAGTATTGTCCCCTTCAAAGTAGTTGCCTACGGCAGCTATACACCGGCGGATTCGTTGTTCCAGTGTTGGTAGCAGCGCTGAAAGATTTCAACGGGTAAGGCTTTTGACATGTCTGTCACATTATTTTGAATGTACTCCAGGGTCCCAAAATGGCGTCCTTTTGAGACAGTCATAAATTTCGAGAAAAGAAAGTCACTAGGAATCAAATCAGGCGAACAGAGGTCCTGTGAAACGACAGGACTGCCTTTGAGTTCAAAAATTACGCGATGGAAGTGGCCATGTGGCATGGAGCGTTGTCATGAAGCAGCATCCATGTTTGTGCAGTGTCCGGTTTCACTCGATTCACTGTTTTTCTGAGCCTGTCAAGGACATCTTTGTGAAACACTTGGTTGACAGTTTGGGGGAATAATCTCACAAAACCAGGCACACGTCCGACGTCTTCGTCGATTTTTGGAGTTGATCTCGGCTTTCCAAGAATGATTTGTGCCATCGAATAACTTGCGGTCTTGATGAGCTGTTGTCCCCATAGGACTGACTTGCTGCAGAGGTCACACTCGCGGATTCCCCAAGTTTTACACAAAACTTGGTGGCGTAACGTTGCTCTAAATTCCGCCATTCAGTTTTCGTAACACACAACTTTACTGAACGCGCTCTCAATACGGAGCTGATATTCCCATTGAGCGTCTGGAAGGGATGAACACACCGGTCTACACACATAGCCAGATCACTCGCAGTATCAGTTTCCTTACTTCTGTCACACGCCTCGTATAACCACTCCGTATTATGTACACTGCCGTAAGTATTAGATACGCTAATCAGGCTGTAATTTGTTGGCTACGGTAATTTAGCTCGTGAATGGATTGCACTGACATAGCTAAGCTGTACGGTGCTGCTTTGTGACGAATATGGCCCTTCGAATGTAGTGAAACGTAAAACATAGATCCTATAAATCAGGTTACGAGATGTGCTGTAAAACTTGGAGAAGGGAATATAAATAAGGGAATGGGCATAGATCTCGACTGTCGTTAAGAGGTCTGTCCATACGTGTGCTGACCGTCAGCTTATATTCATTCAGCAGCCACCAAACGGACGAAATACGTTGGTACAGGAAAGATGAATAGCAGAAAAGCTTGAGATACTCGAATTAAACTGTTAGATACAAAAAGATGTTACAGCGTATGATTTGTCAGGTCCTATTTAGTCGTCGAGAAACCACTGCAAATAGTTCAGTGTTCAGCATATGCCATGGACGCTGGACCTACCTCAAGAAAAAGTTGAGATTCTCTGGATTAATAGTGTACGTTCTGTGTTTTCCTTTCCCACTGTGAGGTTAAAATCGTGGCTTTTGATGGTGATTAAACAGGTGTCCATATGTGATACAGATTTTCTTTCCAGCACTTTCACTGTAAGACTACATCTTCTACTATTCGACAGCTCAGACTTTTTATTTGCTCCTGAGAAGTGGATTTTCACAGGAACGACTGACGTGAAGACATTGCGTAATTCAGTATCTCCCTTGCTTCCCCCCCCCCCCTCTCTCTCTCTCTCTCTCTCTCTCTCTCTCTATCTCTCTCTCTCTGCCTGCCTGCGTCTTTCTTTAAAGGTAACAGTTTGTTGGCGACAGTTCTTTAGAAGGAAAGTGCACCTTATTGTTAAAAAAAGTGGTATGTAGTGCGTATTTGGTGACGGCTCTTGTTGGCGACAGTTCTTTAGAAGGAAAGTGCATCTTATTGTTAAAAAAAGTGGTATGTAGTGCGTATTTGGTGACGGCTCTAACCATGCTAACAATATACATGAGAAAGATGTCATAAATGTTGGGGCAGTGCTTGTGGCTTGCTTGTTGCGGCCAATATCTAAGTTGATGCTGCTCTGATGTCGACAATCGTTCGGCATATTAAGGTCAGAAACGATTACAAAAATAAGGTATATTCTGCTTCGTATTCAGTTAATCCACCACCGTTGCGCGGTATATGTAGACCCGTGTCCATGAAATATACCTCTCGTCTCGATTTTATCCCTATCACCATACTATGTGCATGATCAATATGATGTTGTTCTTCGCCTCCTACTGTATGCCGACTTAAAATGCCATGTACGCTCAGTTTTCCACGATTTCCTGATCCATTTCTGCTCCCGTTTTCCTAAGTAACTGAAGATATTTACTTCAATAAAATTTCATAATGCGTCAGGATCGCGAGCAGAGCATGTAAGATACCAGGGGCTCCAACCAGCTGTGGTCTTATTCGTATTCTACAACAAACATTCCCAGAATTCTTGGAGTCTTGCTCTGTTATTTTCTACAGTTTTTTACTTTCCCCGTGTATGTTCTACGTCGTCCTTACTGTTTATTTAATGGTAAACGAAATTCCATTTTCATATATTTGCTAGGCAGGACATTCCAGTCGTAAGAGTGCAAAGGTTATGTAAAAGCATACAGCGAAATTAGTTGCAATGTTCGTTCAAGAATTTTGTTGTTACGTCGCATGAATCTCGTCTAATGCTTCAGAGACACTTCAAGCAGCGAAGTACGCAATTCTCAAGCCCGGGCCTAGTAGCAACATACGTTCCAATAGTCCACTTCCAGACTGGCTCTCCATAAACAGGAAGATCAAGACTGCTGACCGTGCCGTAGCATGTTAATTAATTTGTCACCTTCCTGCTGTGACTGCGTTCCGTCGTAATTTGTACCCAAGCCCTACGAAATAAATGTAATCCTAATTTTGATTGTGTTCAAGTATACTATAAAGTTTGTACATTTATCTCAATGGTGAAAAGGATCTAATATAAAATTAGAAGCAACAAAACTTGCACATGGCTGTAGTAATTTTTATTTGAAAAATTCTTTTAAAACATGGTGTGTTTGTTGATATTTACTTGTACTGAAAGATAAAAGTGGAAAGAACGATTGTTTATCGCTGGATCTGTTATTTAAAATTGGGCTCTTGTTCCTTTAGAACGAAGAATACTAAAGACGAAGTAACCAGTATTGTATGCTGCATCAGTGACTGAAAACATAACGTTAAATCTAGGGCTCAATCGCAGTTGCAGAAATATAAAAATATTTTTCCGCAGAGTTGGTACTGATCTACACAGGGTGGTCAGAAACAGTCTGAAAAGAGTCAATTAGCGTTTAAGTTAGCCAATCAGGCTGTTGGGCACGCAAAGATACTGTCGCCAAACGTGTTCTTCGTTTATTTTCCTGAAACGGAACAAGATAGTTACACCACAATTGAGGATGGCACGATAGTGAGGATGAACCCGGACCAAAGGCTGAGCAGTCTCGAGCGCTATCATCTACGCTGTGAGAACAACTTCTACTATCTGTGTCTGGCGGGCCGCTTGCGCTATCATCTACGCTGTGAGAACAACTTCTACTTACTGTGTCTGGCGGGCCGCTGATTGGCTAACTACAATGCTTATATATATATATACACAGAAGAGCCAAAGAAACTGGTACACCTGCCTAATATCGTATAGGACCCCCACGAGCGTGAAGGAGTGCGGCAGCACGACTAATGGCTGAAGTGGTGCTGGAGGGAATTGATATCATGAATCCTGGAGAGCTGTTCATAAATACTTAAGACTACGAGGGGGTGGAGGCCTCTTCCAAACAGCACGTTGCAAGGCATCCCAGATACGCTCAATAATCATGTCTGGGGAGGTTGGTGGCCAGCAGAAGTCTTCAAACTCAGGGGATTGTTCCTGGAGCCACACTGTAGCAATTCTGGACGTGTGGGGTGTCGCATTGTCCTGCTGGAATCGCCCAAGTCCGTCGGAATGCACAATCGTCATGAATGGATGCAGGTGATCGGACATGCTGCTCATGTACGGGTCACGTGTCAGTCATATCTAGACGTATCAGGAGTCCCATATCATTCCAACTGCATACGCCGCCTCACCATTACAGAGCTTCCTCACTCCCCTGATGACATGCAGGGTCCATGGATTTATGAGATTGTGTCCATACCTGTACACGTCCATCCGCTCGATACAATTTGAAACGAGACTCGTGCGACCAGGCAACATGTTTCCAGTCATCAGCAGTCAAAGGTCGGCGTTGGCGGGCCCCGGCGAGGCGCAAAGTTTTGTGTGGAGCAGTCACCAAGGGTACACGAGTGGGTCTTCTACTCCAAAAGCCCATATCGATGATGGTTCGTTGAGTGATTCGCACACTGACTATTGTTGTAGGCCCAGCATTTAAATCTGCAGAAATTTGCGGAACGGTTACACTTCTGTCTCGTTGATTGATTCTCTTCAGTCGACGTTGGTCCCGTTCTTGCAGGATCTTCTTTCGGTCGCAGCGATGTCGGAGATTTCATGTTTACCGGATTCGTAATATTCACGGTACACTTTTGAAATGATCGTACGGGAAAATTCCCACTTCATCCGTACTCGGTGACGCTGTGTCCCATCGCCTTTGCGCCGACTACACTCTCGTTCAAACTCACTTAAATCTCGATAACCTGCCATTGTAGCAGCAGTAACCGATCTAACAACTGCGCCAGACACTTGGTCTTACATAAGCGTTGCCGACCGCACTGCCGTCTTCTGCCTGTTTATATATTTCTGCATTGGAAAATGCGTGCCTATATCAGTTTCTTTGGCGCTTCATTGTGTATATGTAATGTATAACTCATACTGCGAAACTGTGTTGTTATTTCACAATTAATATAGCGTCTTTGCGTCCCCTAATTTGATAAAAATATTTTTGTTTAGTAACCTTCTCCGGAATTGGATAGACAAATAAAAATAAAATCAGGAATCGGGTTTCGAACACGGTTTGCATAGCCGTGAACCCGCGACGCTAGCCATTGTGCCTCCGCTTCGGTTGAACTTAAGCCGTGCTAAAAGATGTACATTACGGCGGATACTTTGGTCATCATTTTCTCAGAAACGGTGGAGTATGTAAGTCGAGAAGTGTGTTCGCTTATTTTTACCCCTCTCAAACTCAGCAAAGTTTCTGGGAAATCGGGCTATGGCACTCGTCGTGTTCTCCTTGTAAGTGATACTGTTGCTGTTAGCACAATCACCAGACACCACACCACTGGTTAATTTTGTTGTAAGTAGAACCACAGTAACATTCACTGATGCAGTCAATGCACATTACAAATTCGCTTCCCCTTGACGTCGATTTTTTGTGCAGATGGTGAATGTGGACTGTATACTAGGAAGTTACGTATTACGCTGCGATTTTCAGAAACTTTACACTGCGACAGAATGAGCATCCAACTTTGTTTCTCCGCTTCCTTGTTTCTAGGTGCCATTGGTTGAATCACTACAATAAATAAAAAAGACATTGCGACATATGCAACACGAATGTAATGTTAATTTGCGGTTTGTGCTGAAGAAATATTAACTGATTCGACGATACATCCGTAAACAAAAGATAAATGTGGAAGACAGGACCTGGCGTTGACAGAACAATTGCAAATCCCAGATTTAAGTTTTAAAGCTAGCAGCAGAGATACTTAATAGATATTTGACTCTTACGACCAGTAGAGAAGACAAACTTTCTACTTATCCCCGTCAGAGTATATTGGTAACAGAATTTCTTGCTTCAATTCGAAGGAGGCCGAGAAAAAAATTTCAATCACATTACATGTTTGTTTATTAATCTACGATGGCAAACACCGGACAACTATTTACAACAAATATAGACATCTCTCTCTCTCTCTCTCTCTCTCTCTCTCTCTCTCTCTCTCTCTCTCTCTCTCTCTCTTTCTACACACACACACACACACACACACACACACACACACACACACAGTCACCGTTTGTAATTGGTTCATAACTTTAAGTCTTAAGCTTGAAATCGAGTCAAACTTCTGCAGGTAAATTGTGAAGAGCTTCCATTTTCCCTTTGAATGCTCTGAGTGAACATGCAAATGTAACATGATGCCTTGTTTGCTGCTCTCCACCACATTCTCATTCAGACGAGGACTGGAGATTGGTGCAGCAATGCTCCACAACTGCCCCGGTCAGTTCTGACCTGATTTAAGTATGCACCAATGTCGTCGGGGGTAGATGAAAACCTGTTGGTCGCTATCAGGGAGGGAGTGGTGATGATTAATTTTGAAGATTACTCCTGCCATTGATTGTTCCACTCTTACTGCATGTTGAAGATGATTTTCAGTCTTAAGACGCCTCAAGTTCTGCCCTTGGCTCGTTGACCCGTGTGCAGTACGTAAAGCTTTTTTTCTTTTAATGGAAACAGTTTTTAGCGCCTTTGTTTTCAATAAGTGAACCTCAGCAACGTGTAAACGTTTCACCGTTGCGTCTGTGTGAACACATTGCAGTCCAGGCGCCTTATGGATATGCTCCATAGATGGGTCGTAACCGGAGTGTCGGGAACGCTTCCTGCCGCCTGCTTACTTTGTTCCGCTCTATTCTTGATCCCAGGCGGCGTTCCTTCCCATAATAGACTTCGGTCTCGTCTTCCTTTAAACCATGAGCTATATTTAAGAGTGGCCATCACGCAGTCTGTCCTCGCTGCAATGATTCTGGCGTAGAAACTGTGAACATTAAATAGAGACTTAGATTTTGTCTTTGAAAAAGCTGCGCAGATTTAAATGCAGGTGGAATTTTCATTTGCTAGCGTTCATAGATAACAAATCCGTGAAACCGCTTGTGCCATATTAGAGTTATTAATTTGTTCCCACCGAGTGACGTGCGCAGTATTCTGGACTCGTATTCGGGAGGACGAAGGTTCAAATCCCCGTCCGGCCATCCTGATTTAGATTCTCCGTGTTTTACCTACATCAATTAAGGCAAATGCCGGGTGCTTCCTTCGACAGAGCGCAGCCGATTTCCGTCCCCGTCCTACCCTAAACCGACCTTAACTTGTGCCGTAATGTACGAGGCCTGTTCAGTAAAGAATGATTGTAATTTTTTTTACAACATACCTTTACTCGTCCACGTAATTTTGAAGGTCCTTCTCAGAGTAGTCTCTCATGAATGCGATGCACTTGTCCCAGCGTTTCTGCCAGTGTTCAAATACATGCTGGAAACCATTTTTGAGAGGTCCTTCAAAATCGTCTTCGCAGCCTTCACCACTGCGTCAGATGATTGATAATGCCTCCCACGAAGGCATTTCTTCATTAGGGGCTAAATCCGGACTTTAGGAAGGGTGAGGGATGGATTTCACGTTGACTTTTGCAAGACTCAGCAACATTGGCAGTCTGCGGCCGCGCATTATCGTGGTTGAAATGGCTCTGAGCACTATGGGACATAACATCTATGGTCATCAGTCCCCTAGAACTTAGAACTACTTAAACCTAACTAACCTAAGGACAGCACACAACACCCAGCCATCACGAGGCAGAGAAAATCCCTGACCCCGCCGGGAATCGAACCCGGGAACCCGGGCGTGGGAAGCGAGAACGCTACCGCACGACCACGAGATGCGGGCGCGCATTATCGTGGTGCAGCATCCAGCCTGCTTCACGGAAATGACTTTTGCGCCTGATATGGACTTATAATGTTTTCAGGACGCCCCTGTAAATTATCCAGTTACTGGTGTGTGTGTGTGTGTGTGTGTGTGTGTGTGTGTGCGCAGGTACAACATGCTGATAAACCATTCCATGAATATCAAAGAATGAGAGGACCATAACTTTTCCAGCAGAAGCAATCACTTTTGCTTTTTTGGGGTTGCTGATGGAGATTCCCACACTGAGCTTTGCTGTTTGCTCTCTTGATCAAGCTGATGCAGCAAAGTTTTATCAGCAGTGATTACATTTGAAAGAAACTCCGGATCTTCCTCAAACATCAACTTTAACTGCTTGCAGACCTCCACGCGAATGTCCCTTTGTTCGGGAATCATCGGTCTTGGGACCCATCGCGCACAGACAGGTGTCAATAACTTGTGGATGGCACCCAATGAAATTTTAGTATTTCAGAAAGTGATCTTAAGGTAATTCGTCGATCCTCTCTCACAATGACAGCAGCAGTGTTGGTTTTCTTCCGTAAGAGCAGTAACTGCAGCACCGGGTTCACCTTCCTTTGAAAGTGATTGTCTCCCCTCTTTAAACATTTTAAACCACCTTCGAACTGTGCTGTAGGGAAGAACAGACTCTCCATAGGCCTCCCGTAAAATTGTATAGGCCGCAGCTGAAGATTTGTTGCCGGCCGCTGTGGCCGAGCGGTTCTAGGTGCTTCAGTCCGGAACCGCGCTGCTGCTACGGTCGCAGGTTCGAATCCTGCCTCGGGCATGGACGTGTGTGATGTCCTTAGGTTAGTTAGGTTTAAGTAGTTCTAAGCATAGGGGACTGATGACAGATGTTTAGTTCCATAGTGCTTAGAGCCATACGAACCATTTGAAGATTTGTTGAGACGGAATCTGAATTTCAAAGCCGCAAATTGTTCCTCGCGAGTTACCTCCATTGCAGCGGTAGGCGATACTGAACATGTCTGACCTTGCCTGCCTGTCACAGGCGGGAACCAGAGTGTCAACAATGAAACTACTAAGGCGTGTTTGTTGCACATTAAGATAACAGAATATCATAAGAGTAAATTTTGGCGCGAGAAATTACGTCCATAAAAAATTACGATCATTCTTTATTGAACAGTCCTCGTAACTCACATGATATCGAATCAATAATTGAAGATAAAAACCAAAGCCTGTATTGAGGACGCTGCCGCTACTCCGAAACTTGGACATACCGTTCGGAGTAGGGTCTCAGTGAAAGCGCTTGGTTTATTATTCATTATTTTGACTTCTCCGCTGGTGGTTTATTCCACAACATACTACACTGGAACGCTTATCCATTAAAACGAAGTACCAAGATAATGTTTCTGGTTTCCTTTTCACGGCATCAGAAACTATTAAGAATTTTGTTGCCGTGTACACAGAATACATTGAGTTGGTCTTCTGATACTAATGTCTGCAATGTAGACCCGTAAATCTTTTGCAATGAATAAAGGAGCCCTTTTGCAGTGTCTGGAAGAGAGCATTACCGTTCCGTTGTCACTCGTACGATCTTCAGAAAGTTTCAAATCTAGATTCGTAACATTTCAGCCCGTATTCGTGTTTTCGAAATCTAGGATATTGTGAGGTTTTGTCTCTCAAAGTTCAGGTTCCGTTGCGGTTGCCCGAGGTATTCCAATATTTCACGGTAAATTTGCTACATTTGCGTTTATGGAAATGAAATCGCACTGAAGTACCACATACATGTACTTTCCCCGTGACTTGAATTTTTATCCATGTATATAATCGATAGTTGGCGGCTAGTTCATGGTAAGACTTCTTTCGACCGTCTGCTATAAGTAGGAGAGTTAATTTCATTGTCTGTAGTATTCAGGGCAGAACGCAATAAATTGAGACCAAGTGTCACCGCGGGTGTTGAATGGTACACTAGAATCTATCAACAAATAAGCACAGCCTTTGGTAAGAAGCAAGTGGTGCCATTGATTTCGATTAGGAGTGAACCTTGTTGAGCAAACACACTACTATATCCATATTAGTTCATGCGATATTGCACTTGTTACCAGTTTTTAGACATGTTAGTATTATGTATTGCGGTTTCGCGTGTTGTAAACATTATTCCTAAGTTTCTCTGTTTATCATCATCATAAACGTCACACATGCAGCACCGTATAGTAAATGGTGCTGTGCGAGCGTCGGCAAGTCAGTGACAGTGGCAGTTCAGTAAAACGAAAGGTTTACTTTATACTACTGTATTGCCAATAGTCAAAGCATAGGTATCAGTGACTTGTAACCGATGCAAACGCATTCCTGGAATTGATTCGTGCTCGGAAGGTGTGTGAGGTGTTCTCAATTTCAAAACGAATATATTATCTATCGGATATTAAACTACTGAATATCTGAGTAATAAACCACTGCAATCGTAATTGGAAGAATGATGAATAATAACAGCTCTTATTGCAAAGTAAGGACTGGTAAACCGCAGATTGAAGTCCACTGTCTTGGTTTAAAGGCCGCGGAATTGCTCCTAGTTACACAATTGACACGAATCGTCATGCTTCAGACAAACTACGGTTGTTTGCCTTGACACAGTGACACACACACACACACACACACACACACACACACACACACACACACACACACACACACACACTGTTGCTAGGAATTAAGCCAGTGCCTGCTTGTCAAAGTTAGTAAGATATGCGTGATGTTTTTCAGCTGCTCACAGGTTCCGTGACCCGTCTGAACACACGAGAGACAGGTTCAACACAACTAGCGCCACTTAATAAGTGGACAGGTCGTGAGTTAGTGAAAGTCCTCCTTCGCGCCTGCCCTGCCGCCTCTAGGCTTGTTCTGCCGACACATTAGTTTCAAATTCACAACTTTCCTTTCTTCATCGGACTGTAATCCACACCTTACTGATATAAACCGGCCACGTGATAGCGCCTGGGTTCAAGTGAAATCACCAGGTGAACGTAGTTTGTAGAGCTGGCACTTATATAATGGTTCTAAGTCCCAACACAGCCGATAATGGGAAGATAAATTAGATTCTCAGCCACGAAAATTACTTTTATTATAGGTATAAGTGAGTGGAGTACGTGCCACAATCGGTAAATTTGCAGTGATGTTTTTCTTCGCTATAGCTTTATCGTAATGACATGCCTGTAGAGTTTTAGATGTGTATTTTGCGTTAAATTGTTTCTATCTCAATCTCTTACACAGTGCTGCGCAAACCAAAAAGACGAAATACATACGAGGCAGGATCCGAACGTAACGCACAATACATTTTTCTTCTCTGGTACTGCAGCTAGAATGTTGAAATTTCACGACAATGTAGTTCGAAGTTTGCACTACTGAGTGTTTTATTTTCATGTGCTCCCAGTCGCGCACAGAAACGTGCGCGTCACGTGGTGTGAGGTCAGCGTGACAGCGCCAATTTTGGCAGGTCCCACATGAGACACAAGAAGAAACGGGAAACGACAGTGTCAATCAGTGGGTTGTTACTACGCGCTGTGGTGTTGTTCTTCATTACATGTCTCCAAGGTAACATTTGGATGACATCACAAGGGCGAGAATCATCGGGACACTTGTAGCCCAGGAGTTTGGTATTGCTCACAGCACTGTTTCACGTACACGACGAGTATTCCAAACCACAGGCAATACTGTGCGAATGAGAGGAGGTGGCTGAGAACGATGAAATACAGCAACAGATGACCGCTGCATTGTGCAACAGGCAAGAGAGGATCCGAGTTACACAACGATGCCATTGCAATAATATTTAACAGGACTGCAACACACGCAATCTCACAGAGTCCCGATCCACGGTGATTGCATAGGAATCGTCTTTTTTTCCGACGACCAGTTCGGTGTGTGATGTTGACACCCGCACATTGCTGGAGCTTTCGCGATGATGCCAAGAGCGTAGGCACTGGACCAACGACGAGTGGGGTTGCGTGTACTTCTCTGAGGACAACAGATGCAGTGTGACCAGTGATGAAGGACGTACCCTGATATGGCGAGAGGTGGGAGCACGTAATGCACCAGGAACGTTCTCGAAAACGATCGTTTTGATGGTCCAGTTGTTATGCTATGGGGAGGCATAATGTTGCGTGGAGGTCAGTTCCTCCAAATCTTTGAGTTCGGTATACTAACTGGTCAACGTTGTGGCGACTTTGTCCTCCTTCCACATGTATTTCCAGGAGTGCATTCGGTCTTGACTCCATTGTTATGGAAAACAGTGGACAACCGCATCTAACAGCTCATGTGGAAGAGCTGGCCAGCCCGTATCCCGGACGTAAATCACATCGACCAAATGTGGTATGCATTGGCCAGACGTATTGCAGCATGTCCACATACACCAATGACCATGAAACAGTTAGCAGCCGCACTGGTAGAGGAATGGGGCGGATTGCCACAAGAACTCCTTACCAGCCTTGTGGCTAGCGTGGCAGCACGTTGCAGAGCACGTTTTTCGATCGTGGTGATCGTACACCCTATTGAGAACAATGTCCCGCCTTTTGTAATGACAAAACTACCGTTATAAGGCACGTTGATTTCATTGTAATTAGGGCCTTCGAATAAAGGTGCCATTTCTTGTTTCTTTCTTCCAGTTACCTTCTTTGTTATACTGTATGGCCGAAGTTTCATTGGGGTATGTTACTTGGCAGTTAAACATCATGCGAAAGTTACTTCCGTTCGTCAGTGTACTTGATCAGTAGTTTTATCTGTAGAAGTTACGACTTAAGGAACGCTAGGAACAAATGCATTAAAATTCCCCCAAAAAGACGAAAAAAGTATAACATTGCGTATCGTTCACAAACTTGGAAACTCACAGATAACTCAAAAGTCGTGATCGCACTCCCGGCATTTGTAAGCTTATGTGGCTTATGGCGGAACGTCGGACTTGTGCAGAAATCTGCCTCGTCGCGACAGCACATGGGGCGGCTCTGCTGTTCTGGTTTCGTTGCTGAAGTATTACGTGACTGGATGCCCCATCTTCCCCCGTGAAGACACCACGTATACATGAAAATGATGATCAAGCAAGAATTTACTTAGACCAGTAGTACCTGCCAATGTGTATCAGTGAGTTCAGAGGAGGCCACATTTTCATAAACCCACATTGCGTTCATCGCCTTGTTCTTCAGCAAACGAGAGAGAGAGAGAGAGAGAGAGAGAGAGAGAGAGAGAGAGAGAGAGAGAGAGAGCGCTAATAATACAAATTCTGCACAATTTACCGTTATCATCCATTCTGAGGAGCGCCATTTATGGAGGAATAACGCCATCTTCGGTACAGGATACCAGTGGTTCAAAAATACATGGTTAGTTTCAAGGGAATCGGACTGGTGGATATTTTTGAAAGCCCGGTTTTAATAAAGCACCCCTGGCAGCGGAATAGTATACGGAACTCCGTTACACTAACAGTCGCCTCGAAAAAAGTTTAAAGCCGCAACACGCCAGGATAAGCGTTTTCCTCAGAGAATGACCCGGAATAAATATTATTCATACGCGTTACCGCTGTGTAGTCTCCAAGGGAAAGTGCCAGGCGCCTCGTTGAGAAATTACGCATGCAATCGAATGACAACTCGCGACGATGGCTTATGGCGGAACGTCGGACTTACTTGTGCAGAAATCTGCCTCGTCGCGACAGCACATGGGGCGGCTCTGCTGTTCTGGTTTCGTTGCTGAAGTAGTCAGTCGACAGGGTCTCCAGTGGTGGTCGGTTCTCGTTGATACGTGATCCTGTTTCGGTCACCAGCGAGGTCTTAATGGAACTTCAGTTTTACTAGAACGCGTAACTATTCTGAAATTAGAAAGAAAAGCAGTTCCACAGGAAACCTAACATGCATTGCTTACACATACCACCGAAAGTTGGATTTCGCTGTCAGAGATCCGGGTTAGATTCCGGCTTAAAGTCATCCAGCGTATACCAATGTCAGCCTCGAGTGTTAAGAGAGAGATGGTTTTGTGGAACTGTTTCATTGAAAATCATAAGAGCAACACCAACATTTACGCATTGGAGGGAAATAAAGTTCGCTGACACTTAGTTCGCATTCAGTTAACTACTTCGTATTATTACTAGCCGTATGAGAACGATGTTCATTGCGATTCAAACCATCTGCGATTTACCTAAATTACTCCATCGATTGCGGACGTCTTCGAAAGACATCACGGAGGCGCCTCGCTGTTGCCATGCATTTTAAGCAGCGCTTCTTTCTCTGCGCAGAAACTTCGCTCAAAACGCGAAATGAAATGTTCGTTGTTTCATCGTATCAGCGCTATGCACAAGAAAACTTTATACCTCCTATATTAGGACGTCTAGTGTGTGAGCAGTGAACTGAGGTACTGACAACGGAATCACGTAATTTAGTAGTTCCATAAAAGTTACAGTTAATATAACCATTACTCCCTTAACACGATGCGTGGTTTGCGGATCGTCTAACATTGGTTTTTAAGTGCATATTACTTAGTGGTTTTTAAGTGCATATTACTTAGAGTTTTGAGAGGCCAATTGTCACAGGAGTAGTCATGTCAGTTTCTAGAACAGTCGCCAGAAGTGCTGGCGTGTCCGAAATTCAGACATGTTCAGTAGAATTAAAACCAAGGAGGGTAGTACTCTGACCACGACACAGTGATATCATTATGTTGTAAGATGCCGGCCACAAATGGAACTGCATATGGAATGACATTAACTCCCAATGGCACCGGCATGAGAAAAATCTTAAGCACAGAATCTGACGCCACACACATTTGAACCCTTCAAAAAACTGTTTACAATGACGCAAAGGTCCAAATGTTTGCCAGTTCTTGTTAATGAACAGTCAGTTACCACAGTATCAGAATGTGTCACAGATTTTAGGTAATTATTCATTCCACGCTCTCTTCAGATGCAGAAGTATTTGCAAATCTGAACACCTATCTTGCAAACTCAAAGTTTGAGTATTGTCTTGGTTTAAGGGACCATCTTCGAGAAGACGAACACCGCCGACTGTTTCCGATTGCTATTCTCTTTCCACATGGTCCAAGCGTAGGTTTTTATGAGTCAGTTTCATTGTCGCCTATTTAGAAAGGAACGCAAATAACTGGTTAAAAAAAAGCCTCGGACTGTAGTTAATCACTTAAGTACACCCGATATTTGAACTGAATCCTCAGCTGTAAAATTTCTCTTCCTTTTAGCAGCGTTTCCAACCTCGCACAGTGACAGTACCACCTGTATCATACCCGTGGCCGCCATAACATTTAGTAGGGTAATTCACATTCCTAACAGACTCCCCACCTTTTAACTCGTATTCATGTGAACCGTGGGGAATACAGATTTCCAGTACCTGTACTTGATAAGTGGACTCCCTTACTAAAGTCTTCGCGACCAGTTGCATGAAAAATAAATATGAGACTGCTTTATTCCATTTTATCCACGTTAATGAAACGGAATATTGTTTCAAAGAGTCGTAAAAAGCTGTTCCGTAGATTAGACATCTTAAATACATTGTGTACCATGTACTGACACTATCAAACTCTAATGTTCATGCATGTTCAGTATCCCTTTCAATGTGAGAAATATCCATCTTCACCTCATTGGTGGAATACAGGCAAATTCTGATGTTAACTTGTCACTGAAAAATATTTATAATCGATGCTGTCAAATTATTATTATTATTATTATTGTTACTATTATAATAACAGAAGAATCTTCTTCTTCTACTACTACTACTACTACTACTGCTGCTGCTACTTCTTTCTCCAGCAGAAACGCAGAATTGAACAGACTCCCCTCCATTTCATCCCGCACCACGTTGAGCCCTACAATGCACCTTTCACTGAATAGGAATAGGTGCAGGCTCGCTCTTCACGAGACACAGCCACAGGATTCCATTCACAATCAGATGATTCAACACTTGGACTTTCCCCAGAGGCAACAGCTCCTCAGGGTCTTCAATCATATCTGGCTCACGGGTGCTTTTCCGTCACAATGGCGAGGCAGTTTAGTTATCCCCGTCCTTAAGCCCGGGAAAATCCCAACGTCTCTCGACGGCGACCACCCCATTAGCCTCACAAAGTTGCTTTGTAAACTGCTTGAAAGAATGGTCAACTCCAGATTATGTTGGTTACTTGAATCTCGGGATCTTTTGTCACCATATCAGTGTGGCTTCCAGGTAGGGTGATTTCCAACTGACTATTTACTCCAATTGGAATCAGCCATCTGACAGATTTTTTCTCACCGCCGGCACCTTGTTGCAGTGTTCTTTGACCTACATAAGGTGTATCACATGGCTTGGCGCCATCACATAATAGTTGCCCTCCATGACTGGTGCTTTCGTGGTCCCCTTCAGATTTTTATCCACGAGTTTTTATCTTACCGCCTCTTCCGGGTTCGAGATGGCACTTCACTCAGCACCCCCCATATTCAGTAGAATGGTATTCCACAGGGTTCTGTGCTAAGTGACACGCTCTTCCTCATTGCCGTAAATGGGCTTTTGACCTCTGTTGGGCCTCTGGTTACCCCGGCGTTGTACGTTGACAGATTTTTACATCTGGTGCAGCTCCCACTCGATAGCGTCTGCTGAGCGCCAGCTCCAAGGCACCATACGACGGGCCTCTACGTGGGCCACCGCTCATGGCTTCCAGTCTTCCTCCTCCAAAACGCGGTTTATGTGTTTTTATCGTCGACCCACATTACACCATGATCCAGAACTTTACTTAGGCAACCAGCTCCTTGATGTTGTAAAGCAGTCCCGTTTCTTGGGCCTTATTTTTGATAACAAGCTGACATGGTTGCCCCACATTCGCCACCTAAAGACTACATACATGCGAAAGCTTAATGCTCTCTGGGATGCAGACTGTTCCACTCTTCTCCATCTTTAACGTGCTCTGGTTTCGTCGATTATGGTAGTCAGATTTATGGCTCAGCAGCTACTTCCACTTTGAAACTCCTTGACCCTGTCCATCATTGTGGGGGGCGCCTGGCTATTGGAGCCTTTCGCACTAGTCCTATTGATGGTCTCCTCACAGAAGCAGGGATTCCCCCTCTACACATTCGACGGAGCCAACGTCTTGTTTCTTAAGCAGTCGTCATTCTCCAATTCCCTGACCATCCTATATACCCTGTGATCTTCGCCAATGAGAGATGTCTCCCTCCTAACAAACACCCACGGGTGGGATTGCCGGTTGGCATGTGTCTCACTACCGTCTGCCAGGATCTCCATCTGCACTCACTGGACTGCGCCCCGTGTCTTTACTCCCGTAGATTCCTCTCCCCCCACCCTCCACCCCCGTTGGATGGTGTCTAGACCACGAATTAGGACCGCTCTTTTCCAGCGTCCTATGGTCTCTGTTGCTCCTATGGTTTACCGACGTCTTGTATGGGCCATCCTTGCAGAGTTCCAGGGTGCCACCGTCTTTTACACTGATCGTTCTAAGACTAATTATAAGGTGGGATACGCTTTCACATCTCCTACCAGCTTCAAGCACCATCTGTCATGTGGGAATCCCAGGGAATGAATTGGCTGACCGTTTGGCTAGAGAACCAGATACTTAACCCCATTTTCGGTTCACGATTCCATCTGCGGATCTACGTCAAATCTCTCTTTGCCCAACAGTGGAATGCTATCTGGAGCACTACTGCTCATAGTGATAAACTCCACACAATGAAGGAATCTACTGCAGTTTAGGGCACTTCTTTCCGCCCCTCACGGAAGGAGTCCACTGTTTTATGTCGTTTACGCATTGGTTATACCCAACTCACTCATTGTTTCCTCCTACGTAACGACCTGCCCCCACAATGTGGTTGTGGCGTCAAACTGACGATGTCTCACATATTGGTAGCATGTCCCCTTCTTTCGACCCTTCGTGCTAAGTATAGTCTTCCTGCTTCCTTAAATTTAATATTAGCGGACGATCCGCGGATGGCTGACCTGGTCCTCGGTGTCCTCCGTGAAATTGGTTTTTATTTCCAGATATAAGGTTCTCCTTTAGTCTTGGAGCAGGGGCGGGTTGGTTGTGATTGGGATTCCTTTTGCAGTCTACACGCTCTGTGACCCCATGACTGCCTCTCCTTTTTCCAGTTTTTAGATTTGGTCTCACCGTTTATGCTTATACTGTGTGTGTTTAATGTTCATTCTGTTGTAATTTGACTCCTCTGACTGAATCCGTTCAATTTTAGCAGACACTCTTTCTTATGGAACCCCCTTTGGAATCGCGGGACTGATGTCATCGCCGTTTGGTCCCATACTCTCTTAATTAATCAGTCAATCAACCACTTCTCCGCTCTCTCCTCCGCATTGAACAATGTGATTCCCACTGCGCTCCTAACGTTACCATACTTTCTTTTAATTTCACCGACGGCTGTTTTGACTTACCTATATGCTGAGACAGACCTTCCGACAGTCATTTATCTTTAGATTTGTTCACATTTTTATGTAGCCATTTCCCCTTAGCTTCCCTGCACTTTCTACTATCTAATTCCGAAGTGACTTTTATTTCTCCATTCCTGAATTCCCCTGAGAGTTTTCGTACTTCCTTCTATAGTCGATCAGCTGAAGTATTTCATATGTTACCCACAGTTTTAGCTTCTTTGTACTTAAGTTGTTTCTCCAACTTCTGTGATCGCCCTTCTAAGAGAAGTCCATTTCTCTGCAACTGTACTGCCTACTGAGCTCTTCCTTATTTCTTTATCTATAGGCTTAGAGAACTTACAGCGTGTCTCGTCATTCCTTAGTATTTCCGTATCCCAGTTCTTTGCGTATTGATTTTTCCTGACTAATATCTTAAACATCAGCCTACTCTTCATCACTACTACTTGTAATCTGAGTCCATATCTGCTCCTGGGTACGCCTTAAAGTCCAGTATCTGGTTTCGGAATCTCTGTCTGACCATGATGTAATGTAATTGAAATCTTCCCATATCCACCGGTCTTTTCGAACCTTACCTCTGGTGGTGGTGATTCTTGAACAGGGTATTCGTTATTACTGGCTGAAATTTGTTACAAAACTCCATTACTCTTTCCCCGCTCTTACTCCTTGTCACAAGCCGATTTCTTCTAAGGTTGCGGCGTCGGCATTGTACCTGAATTATCGTTGTCGGTGTTGGTTTACTGTAGATTCTGGTAAGAACAACCCTATCAGTGAACTGCTCACAGTAACACACTCTGTGCTCTACCTTCCTATTCGTAGCGAATCCTACTCTCGTTATACCATTTTCTGCTGTTGTTAATATTACCTTATACTCATCTGACCAGGAATAGTTGTTCTATTTCACGTAACTGACGCCCACTGTATCTAGATTGAGTCTTTGCTGATTTTCTAGCTTCCCTACCACGATCAGACATTTGACATTCCATGCGCCGATTCGTAGAACGTTATCCGTTCGTTAGTTATTCGATCTTTTTCTCATGATCGCGTCTCCTCTGGGAGTCCCATCATGGAGATCCGAATGGGGGATAAATCCGGGATCTTTTACCACTGGAGAGATCATTACACTTTTTTAGTTACAGGTCATATGCCCTATGGATACACATTGTGTCTTTAATGCAGTGATTCCCATTGTCTTGGTCTTTGCTCTTGCAGTTTCCCATCGCAAGAGCAAGAGTGTTCCATGAACCATCATCCGTCCTCCGCCCTGTTTAAAAAGGCCGTTGGCAGAATGAGGATGACTTCTTATGTTGGCAATCTTCGGCCGCCATTGCTGATGGTTTTTATTCGAAATTTGAGCTATGGTGAGGTTCGAAAGCGGGACACTACACCTAGACTACGCGCATAGTTATGGTGCGTATATATGCAGTGTATTAAATCTCAGCTAAATTTACTCCGCTTTTAAATATATTTTCTTTTGAAATGTCTTTCGTTTCTTACCAATTGTCCTAAAGGTTTTGACCTCCTGTTCGTATTTCACTATTAATGAGTTTGCAGGTACGTACTAAACAGAGTAAGCAGAAGGACCAATAGCTGCTAGAATCTTAATCAGACGAGCGTTTCAAATCTTGTCATTATTATGAAAGCGGTAAAAGGACTAATCGTTCTAGTGGTAATACTGTTTCGGAGTAGTCCTCGAAAATGGTAGCGGAAATACCTTTATGGCTATAAACTGTGAAGAATACCATCAGCAAAGCGAATTCCAATGTTCGGCGTCATTGTTCTGTTGTAGGATTTGAAAAGTTTGAGGAAACGTGTAGTAACGTTTGTTATCGATAGATGTATTGCGATCGTGACCAACGATTCAGTTGTAGCTTACGTCTTGAGGCTTTGTTGGTTGTAACAATTCATATAGCATTCGAGACTACTGTAGAATATAATTAGTTAAATACGTGCTTCCTGGAGCCGTTGCTACGGTCACGCTGCAGCCTTCTTGTTAGGGCTGCGTGAGGCAGAGCCACGGTCAGCGGCCAGTGCGGAAGCTGTTGGAAAGGCCGTTACCTGCCGCTTTCCGCGCGCCGATTGTCTCGCATGCTGCGCACGCACCAGTCCGCCCCGTTATTCCGAGAAGCATAGCTGCGCCGTTACTTTCGTGCTCTGCTGCACTTCTCGCTGAGTTTCCCAGGAGAAGGAATTTTGCTCCGCGCGAACAGGACAGGGACGCAAAACTTAAAATACAGTGGGCATTCGTGTTTACCTACAAAACGAAACGGTAAGCGCGTTAAAACTATGCACCTTACTCGTCCTGTCTAGGAAGTGCGTTCAAACAAAATGTTGTTCTTTTGATTGAAGTGCTGATATACTGTACAGATGGATGGATCGCCGATAGCGTAGGAGAAGAGGAAAAAGGAACTCCAGGGCCTTCTCACAGTTAAACATAAAATGGTCGGCGGAGAAGAGGGTTATTTGCTCCACGCGTATGCGAGGAACAGAGAAACAATCGGCAATATGTTTTGACACTGCGTCAATTAACAGTTTTATCTTCTTCCGGACTGAAACGCACTTGTAGGCTTCCAGCACACCTAGTAGCCATTTTGCACACGAACTTCACCTCACTTGGAGCAATAGCTTCACCAGAACGCAGCGCTCAACGTAATTGACTCTTCCAGACTCTGTAGGGCTGTCACGCCTAACGTAAAGCTAAAGCGCTGGCTCACAAGCATTGCTCCTAAGAAGAAAAGGCTTCAGCCTGTTTGTGATTTACGGTAATGCATGACACCGCTTTGTTGTGTCATTTATCGGAGGCATCGTATTCGACGACCTTTCATGCAGGCCACTCGAATTTACAAGTCCACGGTAGTTGTAATCCGCCCACCCTACCCTTCCAGCCAGCAATCATTGCATTCCTCTGCCATGCATTGATTCACTTTACTTTTTTACTAGACAACTATTCGTTATGTTGTTAGGAAGCATGCTAAGTTAATTGAAACGTTACAGTGCTGATAAAATAATATCCAACGAATAAGTTTCATAAATTTTCTTCAAAACACGAAAGCTGTTGGGGGATAAAATACTTGCCTTATAGCCATGTATATGGTTTCATAGACAATGACATACATCTGCTCGTACTGTGGTATGTATCACTTAGTCACTAATGTGGTCATGTACTATTAAGTTGGTGCACAAGTTCGTAGCGTTTCTGTTTCACATGTTAGTATTCCGGTTGCTATGGGTTTATTTATAAATTGTCATTTTTTTATTTGTAGTTCACTGCTGCTATCTCAGTTTACATATTGTCACCTTGCAATTTGGAGATAGTGAAGCTGTGGACGTTGGGAAATAGTGCAAAGTGGTGAAATCGGAACATTTCAGACATATTTCTCTGTTTGGGTTCAGTGGAGGGGTGATAGCAGCGGAGGCAGCCAGAAACATTTGCGCCGTGTATGGGAATAATGCTATTGGACAGAACAACGGAAAGAGAATGGTTTTCTCGTTTTGAGGAGGATCGTTTTGGCATTAATGACTCCACGATCAGGAAGACTTTCGGGGTTTGATTAAGATCGTTCAATCGCAGTAATCCACAATGATCGAAGTCAGTGTACTCGAGAACTGGCAGATGTGATGAACAGTGGTCATTCCATCGTCTGACATGTACATTCAATGGGGAAGGTTCAAAAATCGGATATGTGGGTACCACATGCTGTAATCCAAAATCACAAAAAGCGTGAGCTGTATGGGCCTCTCTGCTCGTCATCAATTGACTCATGAATAACACCGGCCATTCCTGTCTTTTATCGTGACTGGTGACGAGAAGTGATGTCTTTATGCTAACATGAGGAAAAAGAAAGGAATGAAACTTCCTGGCATATTAAAACTGTGTGCCGGACCGAGACTCGAACTCGGGACCTTTGCCTCTCGCGGGCAAGTGCTCTACCGTCTGAGCTACCCAAGCGCGACTCACGCCCCGTCCTCTCAGCTTTACTTCTGTCAGTATCTCGTCTCCTACCTTCCAAACTTCTGGCAGAAGTACAGCTGTGAGGACGGGGCGTGAGTCGTGCTTGGGTAGCTCAGACGGTAGAGCAGTTGCCCGCGAAAGGCAAAGGTCCCGAGTTCGAGTCTCGGTCCGGCACACAGTTTCATATCAGCGCACATTCCGCTGCAGAGTGGAAATCTCATTCAAGAAAGGAATGGTTGGCTCCATACAAAGCAGTAACTCCCCGTACAAAGACCTGCGCGCATCCACAAAAGATCGTGTTACGCATCTGGTGGAACGGCGACGGTTTGGTGTACTACGGCTTGCTTCCCTGAAGTGTGTGCTGACATTTATTGTCAACAATTGAGACGTCTTGCAGACGCAGTCCGGGAACAGTGACGAGAAAGACTGCGTGAAGTGAAGTGGTGCTAACTGATAAACAACATCGTACAGGAGCTGTGTTCGGAAGTCATTTTGCACCCATCTTATTCACCTGACCTTGCGCTCTGAGATTTTCACCTTCTCCGCTCTCTATCGAACAACCTTGAAGGAACTTCCTTTCCGGATGAAAATACGCTACGAAGATGGATCGAAGAGTTCCTCGTCTCAAACCCACGTGATTTCTGCAGTCGTGATATCGAAAAGTTACTCCAGCGTTGACAGACTACGTGAAGAATATATTATTGATGACCATAGCCTCTGTTAGGTGTATCTATTCTGTTCATTAAACTTACGGACAAACTCTACGAACTTACGCACCAAACGACTACATTTTGGAGGACAATATTCTGAGAATATCTAGAAGTTTATCGACCCATCGGTAGACTTACTTGTACGTATAGTACGTAGGACTTTGGCATAGGACTGTGGACAGTACCAGCATTGGCCTGTAATCATCACCGAAATGCTGGTGCCTTAATGGCAAGCGAGGGCGACAGAGCAGCAATCGGCGCAGGTGATTGAGTACACTGCGAGTGCCGAACCTCATTACCGGCCGGTGTGCCAGCAACGCGCGCGGATTCAGCGCACGGTAGCGGCTGTTCCCATCGCGGCCCGGGACACTCTAACAGCAGATTTCTAGTTCGCGCCCAAGAAGCACACGGGACTTGACTGAGTGCCTATGATGCGTGACAGCGCATGAGAGTTTTATGCTGTCAGATCTGGAAACGTGGGATCTAGAAGTAGTAAAGCGTTCGGCAGGTGTAACAACAATTCATTATAAATATGCCTAACAAAAACTTTCTACGGGAGTTCATGTCATTTCTTACGTATTACATGAAACTACGAGAGGCAAGTAAAAATTTCTCTGTTCAGCAAAGCGCCAATGTCAATGAACGTAGGCTTTATGTGTCTGTCGGTCCATTACGGCCAGGGGACATCGGCTGGTACGTACTTTTCAATTCAGTAAATTTTACCAGCAGCTGTACACTTTAATATATTTTATTCTGAAAGCAACCAGTTTCGGCAATTCATTTTTCCACCTTCAGGCACCATAAGCTTTTTTCAACCCAACGAACTTATCATATGGCGCCATAAAACTGGATATCCTGAATTCACGATATCCAGCTTTATGGCGCCATATGTTAAGTTCGTTGATTTGAAAAAGCTTAAGGGGCCTGAAGATGGCAAAATGAATTGCCGAAACTGGTTCCTTTCAGAATAAAACTAAATATCTTAAAGTGTGTGGCTGTTGATAAAGTTTATTGAATTGAAAAATTGGTTTTATGTTGTTGTTTCATGGTGCATAATAACCTAAGACCCATGTCGATTTGATGTCCGGAATATTTTTTAGAACTGTATAAAACAGTTGTGTTCTTCGTTCGAGAAGATAAGCTGGAATACGGTGTTGTCATAAATCACCTACCGGAAAGGTTAGAACTAATGTTCCATGGGAAAAATCTTATACTTAAAGATAACGCTCTTTGCCTATAAACATGCTTTGGGATTGGGAAAACTGGGGCATTTGAAGTACGTATATACGTTTTTGGCATCCCAGCTACATTCACCAAACTTCGCAACTTCTGACTTCCATGCACACCCACAGGAAGAAGAAAGAAAAAAAAAATGTTGCTGGAAAACCCTTAGCGTCTTGTGGATAAACATTTTGCGTATCTTTCAGGATCACAGTTTACAGTCTGAATTCTCGTATTTTGAATTGTGGGAAACCGCAAAAGAAAAAATGGTAAAATACTTTGTTTTTAATCTCTGTTTGGATCACCTGAGGATGCCCCTAAATTGGCGTGAAACTGTCCTCGTTTTAATAAAAAAACGCTTCCTACAGCCAGAACTGTGTGTTTTACCTTTTGATAAAGAAGAATGTACTTCGTGGAAACCTTGAACAAAATGAAGTGAACTTAAAATGATACCGCCGGCCGGAGTGGCCGTGCGGTTATAGGCGCTACAGTCTGGAACCTCGTGACCACTACGGTCGCAGGTTCGAATCCTGCCTCGGGCATGGATGTGTGTGATGTCCTTAGGTTAGTTAGGTTTAAATAGTTCTAAGTTCTAGGGGACTGATGTCCACAGTAGTTAAGTCCCATAGTGCTCAGAGCCATTTGAACCATTTAAAATGATACCGTCGAAAAAACACGTTACTGTTTTGCCTGAGACACACACTTTTTTTAACTGCCAAATTAAGGAATTTTCACATCTCTCTCGTGATGGGTTTCTTATAGAGGACATATCGATATTTTGCGGTTCATTACATGAAGATTTCGAGCCTGGCTCTCTCCAACTTGAAAATAACGATGGAAATAAATAGTTTCGATATAATTTAATACTCTGTCTGTGGCTATGGGCTATGAACCTATGATACCGAATGAGTTTTGCAGTGGTTAAGACACATCACTAAGGAGGGGAATTGAAATGCTTTATCGACCAACCAAATGTAGGTTTTTCCTAAATCACTTGAGGCGAATGTAAGCATATTTTCTTAACCAAGACTGTTGTCGAGACCGTGTCAGTATTTCTATCATCGTTACAGCACGGAAGCGCTCCGACAAATTTATCGGTAAATACCGCACACAGAATCATGGTTTTGGGGGGGGGGGGGTTGTTCTCGGTTCCTATTTGAGCTAGAAACATTGGTGAAAAGGTATTTGTGTAGGGATTGGAACATCTGTCGTACATCTGCTATGTTAAACATCGTTAATAAAGATTTGAACGACGATCCGGAGCTGGCGCCCAGGCAAATTGTGCACATCGATTACTTCCTTTTGCAAAAGATTTTAATTGGGCTTAAATTAATGCACAGATAATGGAACCATTTTTATGTGCACCATTCGGATTTTACGTGCCTAAACAGTCATCCTTAAATAACACCGGATTAGGGCGAGACTGATGGTTAAAATTTGGTCCACCCGTGTATCGAACCTTGGTCTAAGATAAGTTTTAACTGTCTGATAAAAATCTTTGCTTCGTTTGGAGTTTACGTGCCAAATACATGTTTCTAGGTTGTTTTTTAAAAGCGCGTCACTTCTATACTTTAATACTTTAAACTTGTACGTATCGGTTCAAACTTTGCACGAAAATAGATTAACAAATTTTAAACGAAATTATTTTTATCCAGTAATCTTGATCCGTTATCAAGATACGATGGTTTAAAGTCGAACTAAATATAACGCGTAAAATTCATTCTTCCGTGACCTGAATGCGCGGAAACGGTTAGTGAATCAAATAAATATTGGGAACCAGAATGAAAGCAGGCGATTATGTCCCGGGTAGAGTAAGGGATTTAATAGAAGGGAACTAGGTTTTCGACTTATTTGATGGCTTCAGAGAATTTTAAATAAATATATCTGTACATATTGGCGCTCTTTTCCAAGTTAACCGTATTTCCCCAGCACCGTGAGCTCTGTTAGACCGACCTCGTGTCACATGTGTGGTGAGGGATGAGGGACCAAACACACACACACACACACACACACACACACACACACACATACACACATACACACATACACACACACACACACACACACACACACACACACACACACACACACACACACACATTTATGTGCTCCATGAGAGTGGAATGCATCTATAATGCTAAGTATCGGAGAGTGAGGGTGCACTTGTGTCGTACATGATATATCATGTTAATATGTTTTTGAAGCTGCCAGGTAAGTCGAAAAGCTAGTTGCCCTCATTTATATCCCTAACTCTGCTCTCGACGTATTCACCTTTTTTGTGCCACAACTGGGGCATTTTTTTTTTAAATTCTGGTCGTATTATACCAGATGTCGAAGGAATATGAGACTAATTTTCTTTTCTCTTTCATACAGCTGGTAGTAATCCTGTCTTGTGCTAGGTGACAGTCTCGATGTCAACGAAATAATAATCCCTAGCATTACTTTGTATTTCAAATTCTTAAGACAGTTTCTCATTAACTTTCCTTACTTTTAGATAAAAGGTCGTAGTTGCTTCACCAGCGTCCACCGGAGGCTTTACCACCGTCCACCGGAGACGGGATATTCTTGATATTATTATAATTTTTTCAGTAAAGGTGCTAAACTTTATGTGCATTCTGTGTAGACAGCGTAGTTCCATCGGCAGTGTACAGAAAATTTTCAGCGTTAGACATAGCATTTGTCACCTTCATACGTAGCTGACACATTTAACTGTCTCGTTGCATGTTGGAATTGGACGACGTCGATTATGACGGCAGGATTATCGGCATTACCAGGACGCCTTTTGATTATATTGCGGTAGATGGCCGCTGGTGTCGCTTATGCAGTGTTGCTTAGAGGTCTGCAGCTGTTGAGGGCTATTTATGTATTTGATTAAGCAACAATAATCCTAAGACCCGACACTACAAGACCAAAATTAAATCGACGGAAAACAAGGCCATGTCACAATGCTTGCAATGAAATATGTCACGAGGGCAATACTCTCTTACGAATACCTAATCCACATTGATTATAAGACCCATCAGAAGCTTAGTTTTTTGAGCTGTTTACTTTATGATAAGACCTCCTAGTCATTTTTATACTTACCCTTATTTTATTCCCTATCCGTCCAGTCGTCGTCTTCAAGTACCCTAAACAGAAAAAGCTATTAGTTCTAAGACTGTTAAATTGTACTATTTTCTTTTAGCTACGTTGATTTCTTTTTTTAGTTGTACTATAATTCGTTTGAAGACATATTTTGACAATTTCTGTATTAAGTTCTATCATTAAATGTTGAAGTTTACCTGCGCTAAATGCAGTACCATATCGTCAGCGTAACAACGCTCGTGTTGCCTTTCAACTATGAGTGTATCACTGTCTTGATAGTCCGTAGACAGCTGTAGTGCTGACGTACGTATACATTAGTGTATCGGCATAGTGTGAATCACTGCCTTATTTTAAAGACATGAGTGTACTCATTTTATCAAAACTGAATCAAAAGCGTTCTCAAATCTAAGAATTAGGAACGAGTGAGGAAGGAGACTTTTGCTACTGCATTCTATGTAATTCTGGTACAATCTTCGTGTACGCACACACGCACACACACACACACACACACACACACACACACACACACACACACACACACACACAGCGGAGCGTGTCAGATTAGTGGATCAAATGTCAGAATCAAGTCCTTAATCTATCCTCTGTTTGTTCACTCAGTTGAAGTGATCTCCACAATTCGTAAGTCATAACAGATTTTTCGCTAATTTTCGTAGGCGCCCAAGAGTCGATTGTCGTGTAGATGCAGCGAAATACCAGTAAAGTCAATATTACATACTAAGGACTTGCGTGTCCATTACCCACGACATACCTTCTGGGATGCGGTCACACTTTGTCATCGTGTAACATAGGCTTTTATCCCTGCAGCGTCACGATTCACAAACGTTGATTACAACCGCCGGTGACGCTGCATTGTACAGACAAGTAACAGAGACGTCGCCATCCGTAGTGCAGTCCTTCCATTATGTTGTCTCCCAAGGCTATACTCCGGTAGGCGTGCCTCGCCCGATGGCGCACCACTATGCAGATCGTGCGACGCTCGCCGGTCGATGGCACCCGCACTGCACCACGCCACACCCCGAGCTAGCACCTGCCGCGAGGTGACGCGCCAGCATCCGCACGCACTTCTTGGTCCTCGTCGTGTCATAGTGTTAACAAACTCTGCCAGCCCTCCTGAAAGCGCCACAGATGTAGATGCCGTCTCCAATTTTCGTACTGTTTGTAAATCACTGTCGACAGATTAACGAAACAAAGGGGAAGCAAAGTGACTGAATTCAATAAAGATTTTGGAAGGAAAGTTGTGGTAATGTTATCGGAACCATTCGACAATTAGATGATTCTAGGTACGATATAAAGATGATGAAGACCTCACCACCTTTCTTTGTTCTCCCTCTCTCCCTCCCCATCTGCCTCTCTCCCCTCTGTCATTGCCAGGAGAGGTGCTTCAGCAGTTACCACACTGAACTGGCACTGCGAGAAGCAGGGTTCAAATCCTCATCTCGCTATTCAGATTTAGTTTATTCTACATTACTTAAGGCGACAACGCGATACTAACTAGCTTGATCTTCAGAGGCTGATCACCATTTTTTCACTACTTCAGGCAAAAGCCGGGATAGTTTCTTTCAAAAACCCACAGCTAATTGCCTGCTCCTTCGTCCTTATGTTCAAGGTTAGCGAGTAGTGTTAAAGAGTATTCAATAATCAGTTGCACCAGCAGGTGTGCAAGCATATGTTGAGAATCATGATGTACTCTTTAAACTACTAATGTAGCCTTATTACATGGACAATTTTTGCGACGGCTCTTCAGGTGTTCGTTTTATTCTTTAGAGCCCTGAAACGGTACCCGCGTCTGTGTGTATTCAGGCTCGTTTCGACGTATTCGTAAGGCACTGTAAAAGCAGCTCTCAAATATTGATTGACTGTGTGGCTCCGAGATTTAAATCTGTTTCATGTGCGAAACCTTTTGTGAGAAAGGTGCTTGTGTTGCGTTTTTTACGGGGGAGTATGCACACATCAGTTGGTGCTCCTATTCGCGTGTAGCAGTTGGGCTGGATGGGGCGGGGTTGTAGCGCATGCGCGCTCGTCCGCCGGAAGCGTCGCGGACGAGAGAGGCGTGCAGCCAGCCTGATTGAACGGCGGCGGGCTCCGAAAACGGCAGCGGCCATCGGAATCCTGCGGGGGAGACAAAGGCCCTCCCCTCCCGTCGGCATGAGTCCACAATGGCTTGGCGCCTGCTTGCTAGTCACGGTCGGGGCAGGAATGCTGCGTCGTACCGGCAGCTCCGAGGCCACGCTCTCTCCCACTGTGTTGTGCCAAGGCAGGGATTGTGAAAACAACAGCAAGTTAGTACCAGGAAGCCAAAGTAAAAGTTGAGGATTTGACCACATACCTGGTTTGGTTGTAAAGTACAGTTGATGTATTCGAAAGAAAGCAAATAGCTTGGTCAAGAAAAGACTCACTATTTTCGTCGTAATTCATTATCATGGTCATTGGCGTACTGTTATTGTCACTTGAGCAACTGAAAAACAAGTTGTATTTTTACACCGGACGAATTCAGCATTTAGTTTTCAAAAGAATTATCAGTGACGATTTTTCGAAATTGTGCCCTTTCGCACTGAAAATTCCTCACTCTTTTAGTTTAAGAACTGCCCACTAATTTCACCAGGGTTAGCCGTCACAATGTTTACACAGTAGTGCACTTTTTGTGGACTTCTGTACGAAATTAGTCATCCACTGATGGACACAACACTCCACTCCAGCTGTGGCTCTACAGATATCACAGTTTTTTTGACCGTCGTCAAGCTGCAGTACTGTAATCGGAATTAGACGGACCACAGGAAAAACTTACATGATGGGTACATCACCTGAGGATGATGCCTCGATTCTGAACATATTTTGACGCATTAATATCTCTCTCTTATTATCGAACTCCTACAACCACAGCCCACATTACTTTCAAGAATTAAAGAATGTATAAAACACTTACGTTTATGGATTATTTAAAGTAAGGAATGGACATTACCAGGCCAGTATTCGACGTAAATTATTTTCATTTGGAAAATAAACCGACAATGAGTCGATAAGTAAATGAATGTATAGTATTTTATCCTGTTACGTAGTTGGTTTGTGAGAATGAGCTGGTACTGATGAAAGTGTAACAAATGGTACTGAGCTTACGAATGGGGCAGAAGCTCCACTGGCTACATAACTCGTCCGCAGTGAACAAGATACAGAATATTTTTTTCGTACTTGACTTCTCGCGGTACTGTGGCCCTGCAGTATAACCTTGGAATTACCTCGTATTTTTCAGTATCAGAACTTCCGGGATTACCATCACATGTTCTGACGAAATCTACTGCGTGTGGAGACAAGCTGGAAAGCGTCAGCCAGCGCTGTCAGTGCGCATGCGTCAACGCGAGCGGTGAGGCGTACTTCCTGCTGGCTGCGCCGCTGTATACTACTTCCTCTCACTCACAGCTTGCGGTTTCTCGGAGAAGCGACTAAGTCGGCTGCCTTCGAACCATTTCTAAGTGTGCGTTCCGTTATTGCGTCTCCCCTATCCCACCACTGTACACATGGACGTTCCTTGCAAATGATTTATGGTATGGAGACTGCCCTGCCCTTGATGAAAGCTACGAAAAATATTCAAAGCTGCCATAGTCTATTGACACACACAGTCGTCAACATGTCTAGAATACCGTCAGTGAAAAAGTCCATAACCATTAGCAAATATAATAAAATCGCCTTTTCCAGATACCTTTCCATCAGCTGTCTACATAACAAGCTCAGGATAAAACTAGTGGCGTTTTGTAAAGCAGTTCTTGGTTTGACACGAATTTTTACTGACTGTAGGATTAAGACAAAGCTAATTTCCATAATCTATTCAGGGAATGTATTGCAAGCACCTATTACTTTGCATATCGTCTCCCTAACGGGGAGTGCGTTGTACCTTGGTACTTCTACATATGTTCGCCTGTAGCCAGCCGTGTGATCGAAATTCACCACATTTTCATACTCTTATTTTATATGACGGCTTTCATTTTTTATGTGCTGCAGTCTTTCTCTGAAATTCGAACAATGACTCCCGAAAATATTTTCCAAATGTGAAAACATGTACAGGAGTCAGCATGGTTGTGTACCTGGGAACAAAATAAAAATTTAAAAGCGCTGCAATGGAGAAAATCTTATGAACATTGCATTTACTCGACTTTTACATTATTACTCCACTACTCACAAATAAACTGGAAGTTAAATAAAGTGATATATGGTCAAAAACGAGTTAAAAGTACATTCTGAAATACGAGCTATTGGGAATTAAAGCGAATAGCTATTTTCAGCACAAATGAAATCATTGAGACATTAAAGAAACTCAATTCAGTTGAAAATATCATATGTTCCATGTAAAAGCCCTTTTGTTTCAAGGTACAAGATGGTGCACGTCCGACGCAGTATGGCTTGATTGTCCACCTCTTAGATATAGTCTTACTCGCCTTAGAATTCTGTACCTGAAGAATTAGAATTAACAATATATGCTAAATAGCTTTAATACAGTATACTGCATTTAAATATATAAAATAAGAAATATTTACAAATGCTGCAAAAATCTAAGGTCCAGTTCTCAGAGGTAAATTGAGCGTGGACATTTTGCCAGAAAGTAGTTGTGTTTCAAGCCAACGCAGAAATGCATACACAGGTGGCATGGCGGAGATACGTCACTCCGTTCACTTCTACACGTCCGTTTG